>NC_054467.1:8416848-9113848 GCF_017639515.1 Carcharodon carcharias
CTCCTCGTTTCACAAATAACACTGGAAAAGCTCAGCAGGTCTGACAGCGTCTGTGGAGAGAGAGAGACAGAGGTAACGTTTCGAGTCTGTATGACTCTTCTTCAGAGCTGGAGGAGAGTCAGACGGACTCGAAACGTTAACTCTGTCTTTCTCTCCACAGATCCTGCCAGACCTGCTGAGTTTTTTCCAGCAATTTTTGTTTATGTTTCAGATTTCCAGCATCAGCAGTATTTTGCCTTTATCTCCTCATTTCATCCCTGGTTCCTTTGCCAATTAGCTTAAACCTGTGTCCTCTCAGAATCAACATCCCTACCAGTGGTAACAGTCTAATTTACTCCATCAAAACCCCACATTGTTTTGAATGCCTCTGTTAAATTCCCACATTAACCTACTCGCTCTTTGAGAACAGGGACCCGAGCTTGTCTGGTCTCTCCCGATCGCTCAGATAATCCCTAATCCCTCCATGTGCTCTGCCTCTTTCTGTTTCCTTCTCTACCCAGTTACCTGAATTACTTTGCAACGAAATCCAGCCCCACCGGAGTCATCCTGGACCTGTGGGAAGCCCAGAACTATCCGGATGGGAACCTGAGCTCCCTGGCGGCAGCCCTGGAAGAAATGGGAAGGCATGAGACAGTGGTCTCCCTGGCGACAGAGATAAAGCGCTGACCCTCGGGGTGGGTGCCGGTTCAGTGAAGCAGGAACGGAAACCAACCAATCGCGGGCGGCTTGCGCCAGCCGATCGGCTGGGGTTAATCCCGCTCTTTCTGAAAATGTCCTTCCAATATTGTGTACGTTATTGCGAGGTTTAAGCATCGTGCTACAGTCTGACTAACACCTGCTCACCTATCTACTGCTGTTTCTTCTCAGCTTGGCTGTGTGCAGCTCGGTACAGGTATTTATGGTTTCCTAGGAAACGGAATTATCTATCCAAATGTGTGGATAAACTTTCTTCATGATCCTGGTTTCTGCGATTACACCAATTCTACAAGAGCCAATCTGCTTGCCATGCGTCTACAGTGTCAGGCTCAAGGCCCAATATCAAGAAAGGCATCTGCCCTCCCTTCTGTTTTGTAACAACGCTGTGCAAAGAGGGTTGAAATTGTGAAGGAAATATTTTCTTTTGTATACAGGCTCCCGATTGAGAATTGTTTTTTTTTCTCTCTCTATCTCTCTCTCTCTTTCTCGCTTAAAGTCATGTGGACTTAAAACTGTTTGTGACATTCCCACCCACCCCCCCCCCCCCTCCCCCCAAACCCTTCGTCACCCTCAGTGGCAGTTCCGCCATTTTTTCCGTCAAGCTCGTCGGTAAGCGGAGCAGTGATGTGAGAAAAAAAAGAAAAGACACACGAATTCTTCACGGTGCATCTTCCTCAGCAGCGGTTTCGAAGAGCCCCTCTTCTTTCCCTTCTATTCCCACCAGAATTCTATTCCGTCAAAGCCGCCCAAAGGGCAAACCTTTTCAGGCCAATCTCCGGACGCCTGGGCGGCCATATTGAGGTGTGTTGGTGTGTTTTAATCAATGCATTATAATTGCGGTTGTGACAAAATATGTATAAAAGTTTTATTGTAAATCATACATTTGTATCAAACGCCTCAATGCTTATGTGAATTCAGATTATTTTTTGAATAAATTCCGCTTTTTTGAGATCGTAATTCAAGTTGCAGCTCAGAGGTTTCATTGTCGCATGTCCCAATATGAAGGGGGGGTACTCCATGTCTGAAAAAGTGGACCGACCAGAGTTGGTTATAACCAGTTCACGAATGTTTTGTGCAATCTTTGACACTTCTATTTATGCCACAATTTTAATTTTCAAATCATTTTCGGTTTTGGCTAATCGGCTCTTCAACCGGTACGGATTTTGGGTCAAAGAATGGGCTACGTTTTGAGGTGGTAACTGTTGAGAATTGGTTTGCAACCCCTGCTAAAATTTCCGGTGATGTTACCACCCTCGTTGCACGTGACAATGTCCCAACTTTGGAGCTATTGCGACTTTCCGAATGAACAGTTTACGAGTCATTATTCCGTTACACGCGAGGTATCATCCGTGATCCAGGAGAGGTCACTGAGGCCAGGGATGCCCACACCAAATAAATGTGTTTCGCCCACCATAAATATTTGCCTGAAGTGAGCCGCAGGGGTTGACATAAAAACACAAGAGATGGCAGCAGGAGTAGGCCATTCAGCCCCTCGAACCTGCTCCACCATTCAGGAAGATCATGGCTGATGTTCTACACCCAGTCCATGTCCCCGCACTATCCAAATAATCGCTTCATTCCCTCAGTTACAAGCACCATCTGGAGCATTGAAGAATCTCCCAAACATTTGCCAATTTTACTTCAATCATTTTACCTTCTTTAGTCTTTTTTTTTAGCTCACTATTTGATTTTTACAGTCAATGCTTGTTTTTTTTTCAAAGTTTATTCAGTCACAGAATGTGTTGCGTCTCTGGCTAGGCCAGTATTTGTTGCCCATCCCTAATTGCCCTTCAGGTGGTGGTGCTAAAGCCGCCTTCTTGAACCGCTGCAAATCCATCTGGTGTAGGAGCGCCCACACAGCGCTGTTAGTGGGGGGGGAGCGCCAGGAATTTGACCCAGTGAGAATGACAGAATGGCCGATATATTTCCAGGTCAGGATGGTTGTTGCCTCGTGGATGAACATGGAGGTCAATGGTGGCAGCTCAGGCACAATCGGCAATGGCGCAGAAATGAAAATTGGGGATGCTCCAGAGGACGGTTATTGGAGGGGCACAGAGACCTTGGAGAGATTATAGGGCTAGAGGGTACAGAGATGGGGAGGGACGAGGCCAAGGAGGGATTTGAAAACAAAGATGAGAATTTTTTGAAAAGACACTGTTTGAAAATTCTGAACGGGCTGTGGTTCAGGTTTTCAAAAAATGTCACCGATTAAGGAAATAATAATCCACTCACCTGGTAGTAGAGAACTTGAATATTGCTTAAAAAGGAGACATATGGCCAAAGCTTTTTGTCTTGCACCCACCTGGACTAATGCAAGAATGCTAAATCTCACAACAATTTACACTACAGGAGAAAAGCGTGCTGATTGGTTAGCAAGTTGATCCTGATAGGCTGAGGGTTTGCTACAAAAGGAATATGTTCAAGTCTTTTGCCTTTTTTTGGATTACCTGGGAGCTTGGAGAGCCTGGAGTTCCCCATTGCTTTCTCCAAGGCAACTCCTCGACCAATCAGAGTCAACTTGCCAACCAATCAGCACCCTTTTCACCTGCAGTAAAAATTGTTGGGAGAGTTTGAAGTTTGGCATTCTTGCATTTGTCCTGATGTTCGCAAGATGAGAAGCTTCAGCAAAATGTGTCTCCGTTCAGCGATAAATAATAATTCATAATCTTTTCCATTCAAAATATACTGCACCCCCCACAAACGTCCATAATGCACTGCCAGATCCTGGTATCAGATAATAAATTGTGGCTGTAAACTCCACCTCACAACACCCTCTGCCACCTCAGTGTTCATAAAGTAAAGGGGGGGGTGGTGGGTGGTGGCATTGAACCACTTGGACCATGAAGGCTGCAGGGTTCCATCTCCAGGGTAACTTTTGGGTTGCTCTCTCCACTTCATCCCCATAAATTGGGATAATCCTACCAGGACTCTGGTACCTATTGCTGTGGGATCTTTACTGCCCATTATGTGGGAGTGGGGAAGAAGTAGGCTTGGTTTTAATAGCCTAATAAACAACAACTTACATTTCTATAGCACCTTTCAGAGGCTCCTAATGTGTTTTCCAGCAAATGAAGTACTTTTTGAAGTGCAGAGATTCTGAGGACATAAGAAACACGGCAGCCAATTTGCACACAGACGGCTCCCACCAACAGAAATGAGATCATGACCGAATAATCTGTTTTTAAGGTTGTTAATTGAGGGATAAATATTGGCCAGAGCTCCCCTACTCTCCTTCAAAAATAGCCCTACAATATCTTTTACACCACCTCAGGACAGACAGGGGTTCAGTTTAACATGGTTCCAAAGACAGCGCCACTGACAGTGTAGCTCCCACTCAGCAGTGCACTGGGGTGTCAGCCTAGATTCTATGCTCAGTGCTCTGGAGTGAGACTTAAAAGGTAAGAGCGATACCCATTTGAGCCAAATTGACAGCGACGACATTCACTGACAAGTTCACTTCTGAAGATCGACCACTTGGAGCGAACAAAGAGGCGTCAGTATCGGTGGAATGGGGTACAGGGTCCGTGGCACATTCCATGAGTGGAGCTCCATCCCAGGAGTTCATGCGTAGGCCTAATGTGCCTGTGGTGGTAAACTGCAGGCTCAGCGGACAGGGCCATCTGATTATGCACCTCCCAAGAAACGTTCAAGTGAAAATATTCCCCTCGCCCAACAGCATTAGGAGGGCAGAGGGAGGGGAAAAGACTTTCAGCAGCAAACTGGAACACCTGGAAACAGGTCGCCAATGTTGGAGAAGCGTCAGCAAAATGTGTTTCTATCCACCAGTTTGCAACAGCAATAATAAAAAACAACGGCTCGCTTTCACTCTGGCGCTGGTGAGTTACACAGACTACCAGCCGTTGAGGTTTGCTTCTGGTAGTCAAGCATTTTCATGGATTAAAATATTAAAACCACCCTGAAGACATTGCAATTCTTCTGCACCACAATGCAGTGAACACCTCCACCCATTCCCATTGAGTGAGCATACATAACAATCTAATATCTGTTTAAGTTCAGCTTCTTTACATCAGGGAGTTTCAGAGCTTGCTATTGGTAACCAATAATCTCACTGCTAGCCCCAAACAAAGACTCTGTTCTTTGTTTCCTGGGGTCATAGGTTTTGAGCGGATAGCGGCCTATCCGATCGTGAGCTGCATGGCCCGAATTTTGGGCCTGTTGGGCGCACATGATTGGCCGGCCGGGCAGTGGACAGGAAACCGTCCCCTGACAGTGGTCAGCCTCCAACCTTGACTTCGCGCACTGAGAAAGGGTGAGCACTGCCAGAGGGGGGGGGTGGGAAGCTGGTGGGCGCGATATCACCGCGGGTGCTGGGTGAGCGCTTCCACTGAGCTCCCCGAAGACAGACGGATGCCCCCAGGGAGCTGCGGGCCTGCAAAGAATAAATGAAACAACAAAAACGCTGCATAAAAATGTCCACGCAGCACAATCGAGCACCTGAAAGCGGACCTCATTAAAAAAAAATAGTCCCCAGATATTTGTGTTTATTTTAAATCCGAACGGAGATTTTATCCCTTCCTTGAATGAGGTTTCATCCAAAGTGTAAAGGCCGCCTGGCTGATTGGACTGTCCGCCAGCCGTAATGTTGGACAGACTGCGAGAAATCTCCTTCAGTTGGGCCGTTAATCGCCCGGGTAATTGTCGGCAGGCGCTCTTCTAACGTCTGCGCGCACCGGCTGAGTGAAACACTGCGCCGGTGCGTGCTGAGATTGAGACGCTCGCCCGATGTCTTCCCCATGCGGGTCGGACACGGGCCCGTGATCCAGAAAACAGTAAGTAGCAGGTTTAGCGGTTTGTGTCCCGCTGCACCTCGTCGTTGCTACCTTGTTAATAAACTTCAACGTGTTTGGGCACAGAAGAGAGCACCTTGCGGGCGAAGTCGACCTTCCCAAGCTACATTCATGTGCCTATCGGCGGCCTGTGCTACACTGCACTCAACTTGCTTTTCCGCTGGCGTTAATCGGTCGCTGTTTAAAATTGACATCATGTCAAGGGAAGATGGCGAGGGAGCTGTCCCCAATTCTGGATCATCACTGCAGTTCCAGGGAAAACATGTCCAGCCAAAAGCATATGTAAACTTGTAACAATCGGTTAACTTTGGCCAGTTCCCTGCATTAAGAATTATTTCATTATCTTATCATTTAAACCTTTGATGGTTTTCTTTACACAATTTCCCACAACAGTGTAAACAGCGGTGTATTTTTGTACAGAATTTGTGGTGTACTTCCACCCTCCACTCTGTGTTTCCTCTCAGTCTTAGTTGGAATTATACTTTCAGAGGAAATTCTTGTAAATAAAAATCAACAAGACAGCATTTTCAATCCGTGTTGAATGAGAACCTCAAAGAGTTAAAACTCTAGGTATTGTGTTTTAAATCAGCAGGTTGTTCGGTCCATGGTTAAATATGACGCACTTGGATACAAAATACTCGTCACCAAGGTGTAATTAAGATTTGTCTGCAGTGTGTAGCTGGTTGGCAATTGTCTCCCCGAACCGGATCTACTATGCAAAATTAAAATACACTTAAGACAACAGTACGAACAAGCAAAGTGCTAGCCATTGATCTAACCCTTATTGTCCAGTAGTGTGCTGATTTCAGGCTGTACCTTCCCCATTTGTTGTGCTTACCTTTGTTTCTATAAACTCAACATGTACAAATTATAACAAAGGAAATTTTAAAACAAGTAATAAATTATATTTATAAGCAACTTGAAATATAACATCTATGTGTCCATGACTTATTTTAACACATGGAGTAGACGCCAGGACCCAGACTTGTCCTGAGCAAGGTTTAAAAATAGCACAGAGCAGAAACTGAAATTTTTGTGAAAAGTGTGCGAGAATTTGCATTGACTATAGCATCCTTGTGGTCCTCAATATTGCAAAACACCTTACAGCCAAGGAATTACCTTTGAAGTGTTGTTATGTAGGGAAAAGCAAGAGCCAATCTGTGCGCAGGAAGGTGCAATTGGCAGCAACAAGAGGAACGACCAGATCATCAGTTTGTAAGAAATTATGACAGCAAGTGCTAGAAATACTTAAGAGGTCAGGCAGCATCTGTGCAGAGAGAGACAAAGTTAACTTTTTAGGTCTGTGACCTTTCATCAGAACTGATTGTAAGAGTTGGTTGAGGGATAAATATTGATGCGGAGAGCGGAAGGGCTGCCTTGCTCTTCTCCTTCGAATAGAGGCTGTCTGAGAGAGCAAACAGCGCCTCGGTTTAACATGTCAACCCCCAAAGACAGCATCTCCAACAGTGTGGGGCTTCCTCAGTACTGCGCTGGAAAGTGAGTTTGATAATACGCTTGTGCTCTGCCGTGCTCATGATCATGACACAGTCTTCCCAATGCCCCAAGAAATGGGTATTCTAAGTTCCAAATTCTCCTTCTGACACTTCAGTAGCAATCACTAATGAATTATTGAACCTTCTCTTGTCCATTCACACATAGGAATCAGGCTGAAACAGCCTAAAGTCATTTTACACAGCTAATTTGCACTTCATCTATCTTGGCAGGCTTTGACCTCTGAGGCCCAAGATCTTAAAGGCAGCTGTCTGGTCCACACACTGTGATTTATAAAGTACATAATTCAATTCTCATGTTGTTTGGTCTTGTTGCCTATTTTGCCACGTTGCATTTCTGACCTGTGGGACTTTGGGTAGTTTGGTTATGTCTGATGTCACGCCCTCATGCACACACTGTAAGTTCTGGCTCTCTGTGGCATGCAGTCAAATATCTTAGTGAAGATGCTTAATCGAAAACCTTTCCTGCATTGGAAAGCAGCATAAGATCATCTGGAGGAGGGAATCTGACACTATTTCAGTGGGAAACAGATGTTGAAAAAGAAGAAACTTCAATCAATAAAAAAACTCTCCCTAATCTTAACAATGATCTCACTCATAAATTGCATTTCTATAACACCTTTCATGACATCTCACTGGGTCAGGTACCTGTTTGTTGCTGACAATGGCTTTGCTGTGACTCTTTACTCAGGTACAATGTTAGCATCCCGTTCCCAGGTTTCACGGCTGAACAGAGAGGGTGGGCGAGCGGGATAGTGTGTTGAACCTGTTGAAGGAAGGGTTTCTGGTTAAAGGGATCCCGGCAGGAATTAGAGTGGCTGAACTGAGCATTGATTCCCAAGGCTTCAGCAACCGCAGCAATGGAAAGGAGATCTGGGAAGGATGTCCCCTCCGGCTTTGGGACTCTTCCCTGAAGGCCCTGCTCAGGGAATGAAGTGAGGAGATGTTACTCGAGGAGGAAGGAAGAGACCAGCCTCTCAAACTAAGCAGATGTACATGGAAGTGGCCAAGGAAGTGAGCTCCCTCCAACCTGGAGGCGGTGACCCAAGAGGTTCAAGGACCTCGGAAGGGCAGGAAAGGTGAACAGAGGAACACTTTCAGGTGCCGGGCCTCACACTACGACCTTCCCAGCATTCTCTTGCACAGCACTCCTCAGAGCAACCCACCTGGCAGCTCCACTCATTCGTCCGCACATTCCCCTTGGAATGGCCAATACTCACAATCACACCAATGCCTCACAGTCACCCCCCCCCACACACAAATGCCCTTCCCTTGTCCCCAGGCAAGCTATTACTGGTATCGTAAATTTTGTGCTACCTGGCACTCTACCAAGCAGAATTCTCTACTAATTGGAATTTCTGATGTTCCCCTAATACGACTCGTTACTTTACCAACCAGAAGCAACAACGGCATTATCCGGAGCCCGTACCTGTACACTGTGGTACTTTGTACTTTACGTTTTAATGTACTGTTGAAGATTTAGGAGCAAGAAATAATTCTGTTCTTTAGTTCCTAAGTACTTGCATATTAGCTCATGCTACAAGTTATTGCGCTGCATTTCATTAGTAAATGGAACTCTCCGTAAACTGGTGTTTTTGATTAACCGGCACCACTATGCATGCTGGATAATAAAGACTTTACTGTACTCGGATATCTCTGCTCGCTCTCCAGAGCACAGAGCTCCAGGTAAAGAGTGGGTGCGGTGGGGTTTGGGGTGGGGGTACGTCCTCCCAGTGATAGCTACCTTGGCCAGTGGAGGTCTTGTTCCTGGAGGCTGCAAGATGTCAGCAGCGACCTTGCTGCGACAGGCTGAGCCTCCCAAGACATTGATGCTTCACCATGTTGGGAGAGCCCGTGGACTCTCTGTTGAGGTTCTGGCTCCTTCCAGCAGGATCTCAGGGTTTGTTCCCCTGTGCAGCGGCATTTGGCTGAGGTGAGGGCAGCTGCTGCTGCCTGCGGCTTTGCTCCTGTAGCTCTGGGGAGCCGTTGGCATGGCTGCTCCTCTTGTTCTTCGTCGGAGGTGCCAGGCAGAACTGCAGAAGCTGCTGCCGTGACTGCAGGAGAGTTCAGGTCAAGGCGGGTGAAGTCCAAGACAGATGAACTAACTTCCAAGAATTTGGAGGTCAAGCAGTGGAAAGCACACTCTCAGAAGAGGTGTTGTGAGCAGCAGCATCTCACTTGAGCATGGCTGCAGCTATTTGGCTTCACTCCTTGAAGGCTTCCCAGCCAGTCAGTTTCAGTGTGCAAGCACCAACCACTGCGCTCTCAGCTGGTTGAGTTCCACGCACCTCGGGGAACCCGGGCACTGGCTGTTAAAGCCAGAAGGCTGGGTTAAATTCTAAATTAAAGGACCATTTCAATATATTAGTTACATACCTGACAGCTCCAAGGGGGGCTGGGGGGGTGGTGGGTTCCTGCTTGTCTCCAAACCCACCTGGGTTAAACCCCGAGGTCGGCAGGATCATATTGGCTTCACGACCAGATGCCACTCCTCAGGGCTTTCACCCACTCACCCCTGCACCAAACCTGTCAACCTTAGCGCTCTGAGTATTTCCCGCGCTTGCTCATTTTGCTTCAGATTTCCAGCGTCTGCGGTATTTTTGCTTTGGTCACCAGGAAGAGGTCAAAAGCACCCGCCCACTCAGCCTGGGGCTGGAACACATGGGCCTGAATTTTACCCCCGGCGGGTGGGCGTGACTGGTAGGCCCAGGAGTGGTTGGGAACCAGGCTCCCGACTGCGATTGATCCACAGCAGCCATCTCACGCGGGTTGGCCAATTAAGGCCCGCCAAGCGTGAAAAGCGTCTTCCCGACGGTCGGGAAGGGCCAGGGGGGAACTGTCGGGCTCCGTGTCCAATGGCGACCCGGCGGGATGTTTAACAATGGTGGAGGTAGCCCCACTGAAGGCTGCCAGGGGAGAATCTGGAGATGGGAGCTATGTGGCCTCAGCAGCAGCTGGGGGGTGGGGGGGGTGGTGTCAGGTGGGAGGGCAGGTCAGGTGGGCACTCAGTCCCACATTTTTCAGATGAGTGCCTGGCGGTCCTCCTGGGGGAGGTAGGTGTCAGGCAGGACACCCTCATTCCCAGGGGTGGCAGGAGGAGGATGGGTGCAGGGCCGCAAAAGGTTCAACGACCTGCTGCGCTCGGCAAGGGTCAGTACCATGTTGGCGTAGCTCAGTGTGGAGAAGGGTTAAGGGCTGGCCACCCTCCCATGGAGCACAGGGATGTTACAGCCTTAGTTGCCGACTGTCAATGACGCCGGAGCTGGACAAGGGGGTGAGCCCTGGCTACTTGGACTGAGTGCCTTGCAGCTCGAGGGCCAGAAACCCAGATGCGTCCTGAGAGGTGCTCCTCAGCTGGGGTCGGCCAGGCTACGATGACGCTGCAGGTAGAGAGAGGACTAATCAATGCTCCTCTGTTATTTCAGGAGAAGAGCAGCCATAACAACATAGAGAGGTCACAGACAGGCAGATGCCTCCCCAAACCTCCTAATATTGACGAGATTTGAACTGGATGCCTCAGAGCTGGAGAGCCGCCACCCACCTTGTTCTGCCAGTTCTGGCGAAGGGAAGAGTGCAGTGCACAGAGGTGAGAGTGTCAGATTGTGCAAACATTCTTGTGTAGTCTCATCATTGATGGAAGCCTCTAAACTGGAGTCTCCATTGATCATTGAAAGATGATGGCACCATGGTGCAGACCTCCATTGTGTCACCAGGGTGCCTGGCATACAGAGTGACAGTGTGACGACTTAAACTAATGACATGTCATTGTTCTCCCCTGAATCACCAGCTTGCTCACAAACACAGGACTCCAAAGAGTCACCCTCGACGCCAGAGGACCACTGGGCTTTAGATATACCTGCGTCACACCCACTCTCTGTACCAGGCATCAGCGCAGATACCAGCACCTCAGTGGGTGTTAGACCAGTGGCTAGAATGTCAGTGCATAGCAGTGAGGGCACTTTACACTCACTTGAGGAGCAGGTGGAGGCAGAGAGTGCCCAGGGCACCAGCAGTCGGAGGACTGTTGGGGACCAGGATGATGCTGAATCGAAGGCAGACGATGAGCATCTGGAATCGTCCATTAGGCAGCAGATGCTGGATGTCCAGCGAGATGTGCGAAAGGATCTGGCGGAGATCCATGAGGTGCCATGGTCTCTGTTGTGGAGGAGTCCATGTGGATCATGAGCGCTGCATTGACCCTCATGGCCGAGCGCACTGCCTCCTCCATTGAGAGAGTGGCCACTCTCATGGAGAGGCAGCTCCAGGGACAGAATCAGGGGTTCCTGGCATTCTGCTCAGACCCCTGCAAGTCCTCACACAAGTAATGACTTCAGGTCAGTGCCAGTGTGGGAGATGGATGAGGCACCCAGTATCCCATTGGGTTCCCATCCCTCAATGGTGAGCACAGAGGTTCACAGCGACCTCACATTGGCGTTCCAGTGCGCTCCAGATGACAGCAGCAGCTCCTCTGCCCCTCTGCCAATGACCTTGGCACCCGATGAGGCCACAATGACGGGGCAGATCCAGCTGTGGCACTGGGCGCTCCTTCCCAGGCGGGGCCAACACGAGCTCCATGGGCCAGAGGATGACCACCAAGGTCATCAAGGCCAGCAGGACAGCAGAGTCAGCAGACTGTGTCCAATGCCAGTCCCAGCGAGGGTGGGCACCAAGACGCAGCACCCGCAAACGTAAGTTTAAGGCAACGTGAGCACATGAGGGACTGCTCACGGGTGATCTTCTGTTCACTCATGTTTTGTTTATGTTTACTGTGCATTAACACCAGAGATGGTAAATGTTCATTTATTTTGAGTATGACAATTATATAAATTTTACTTTTGTGCTAATGGCCTGAGTATGCTTCATCTTTTCTTTGGTGCAGGGTACGCCAGTGTGTAGTGCTGGACGAGAATGGTTCTAAACTTTATTGCACAGGCACTGATTGGACTTTGGGTTCAAATGAAAAGGTCATTTCGGACATCAGGGATGGAGGTGGCAGCCCTGGCCTGAGGTGGAAGCAGATCTTTGGCAGCCGAACTGAAGGAGCGTTGGATCAATGTGTCCCTGGTGTCCCTGCCTCCCTGAAGGTTACCGAGCTCTACCTCCATGCCCTCAGCGTTCTCCTCACCCTGCTCCTCTTCTGACTCACTACTGGATTCATCCTCTGTGGCCTGTGGAGCTGCCTCAAGATCCTCTTCCTCCAGTGAATCCCCCCTTGCCAGAGCCAGGTTGTGGAGAGTGCAGCATTTAACCACTATCAGTGACGCCCGCTCTGGGAGCATTGTAGTGCACCCCCTGAACGGTCCAGGCATTGGAAGCACATTTTCAGAAGACTAACGTTTCTCTCCACCACAGCCCTTGTGGAGGCGTGTCTCCTATTGTACCGCTGCTCAGCTTCTGTTCTTGGATGGTGGAGAGGCATCATGAGCCACCTTCTGAGGGGATAGCCCTTGTCACCCAGCAGCCGTCCATCCAGCCGGGCTGGAGCACTGAAGAGCCTCGGCACCTGGGAGTGTCTGAGGATGTAGGCGTCGTGGGAGCTGCCTGGGTACCTTGCACAGACTTGTAGAATCAGCATCCTGTGATCACACACTATCTGCACGTTCATGGAGTGGAATCCCTTCCTGTTGACGAAGGCACCGGGCTCACCTGCTGGGGCCTTGATGGCCACATGTGTACAGTCTATAGCACCCTGGACACGGGGGAAGCCAGCAATGGCCGCGAAGCCTCTGGCTCGCTCAGTCTGGCTGGCCTCACCCATACAGTAAAGAATAAAGGTCAGTGCCCACCTGAACAGAGCTTCTGTCACCAGCTTGATGCAACTGTGGACAGCGGATTGGGAGAATCCACAAAGATCCCCCACTGGCCCCTGGAAAGAGCCAGAGGCATAGAAGGTGAGGGCCACTTTGAGCTTCAGAGCCACTGGCATGGGACCCACACGGTCGGAGCTGATCTCAGACCCAATCATCTGACAAATGTACAAGATGTCCAATGGCATTGCACCTCGGACATATTGAGGTAGCTGCATCGCCATCTGTAAACCTGGCAGCAGGATAATGGTGTCGTCTGCAGCCCCTTCCGCCTTGGGACTACCTGCTGACCCTGCGCCCCTTGTGCCTGCGTCTCTCCTCCCACAGGTCCCTCCCCTAGAAGCTGCATTGGGGACACCTGGCCTCCTCTCCCTTCTGCCCCTCTCTTCCTCCTCAGAGGAGGTGCCTCCAGCGGAGAGCACAATCCCCATTACCAGGGTAAGGGAAGGCTGTCTGATACCTGGAAGGGCCCACACGGTCAACATCCCGGGGGCCTTGGAGACACCAGTGGGTCCTGAAATGAAGCCTGGAAATGCTAAGAATGAAGCTCAGAACAGAGATGGAGCTGTCAAGTTCAAATCAGCAACCAGCAGCAAACTATCTCCTAAACTCCTCACTACTCACACTGGCGATGCTGCTGACCCTTTATATCCCGCCCGTGGATGAGGTTTTGCAAGATGTGGGCTGCCCCCCTGCCCGTTTAGCCAGTGCGGTGAGTGCGAAATCACACGGGCAACGTGAAATTGGGATCAATTGGCTTATTAAGGGCCTTAAGTGGCCTGTTAATCATTGACAGGCGTGGCTCCGTCACCCGCGCCCAGCCGCTGACCTGCAGATTGCGCGTGTGCGGGAAGCTCGCCTAATGTCATCTTGCGGGATTTCACCACCGATCAGGACGGGTATGCACCCGCCCGCGAGGTGTATAATTCTGCCCATGGTGCAGTACAGATATAAATCTTTGAGGAAGTGGGATCAGGACAACTAACAGTTGGAATCAGCCTGGATCACAAGTGCGCATGACGTTTTGATCTCTATCAACCAAGCTTGAAGTATATCCTATCAAATAAAATTAATGTAGTGACATTGTTTCTGGTATGGCACAGAGTGAAACAGAGAAAATAGGGGCGCACACACACACACGCACACCCAAAACACACACACACACACCCAAAACACACACACACACACAAACTCCACAAACACACACACAAAACACACACACACACACAAACACACACACAAACACCACAAACACACACACAAAACACACACACTGACACAAAACATACATACACACCCAAAACACACACACCACAAACACACACACCCAAAACACACACACCCAAAACACACACACAAAACACACACACAAAACACACACACACACCACAAACAAACACACACACCCAAAACACACACACACCACAAACACACACACCCAAAACACACACACCCAAAACACACACACAAAACACACACACACACCACAAACAAACACACACACTCAAAACACACACACACCACAAACACACACACCCAAAACACACACACAAAACACACACACACACCACAAACAAACACACACACCCAAAACACACACACACCACAAACACACACACCCAAAACACACACACCCAAAACACACACACACACACAAAACACACACAAAATCACACACCCACACACAAACATACACCACATACACACACCCAACACACAAAAAAACATACACCACAGACACACACAAAAACACACCACACACACACACAAACACACCACACACACACAAGCACACCACACACACAAAAACACACCACAGACACACAAAAATACACACCACACACACAAAAACACACACCACACACTCACAAAAACACACCACACACACACACAAAAACACACCACAGACACACAAAAATACACACCACACACACAAAAACACACACCACACACTCACAAAAACACACCACACACACACACAAAAACACACCACAGACACACAAAAATACACACCACACACACAAAAACACACACCACACACTCACAAAAACACACCACGTGCACACAAAAAAATACACACCACACACACACAAAAACACACACCACACACACACAAACCACACACAAAAACACACACCCACACACACACAAAAACTCACACCCACACAAAAACATACACCACACACACACAAAAACACACTATACACACAAAACACACACCACACACACACAAAAACGCACACCACACAAACACAAAAACACACACCACACACACAAAAACACACACACACAAACACACCACACACACAAAAACAAACACCACACACACACACCACGCGCACACAAAAAAACACACCACATACACACACAAAAACACACACCACACACACAAACCACACACACAAAAACACACACCACACACACAAAAACACACACCACACACACACCACACACAAAAACACACTCATATAAAAACACACACACACAAAAATACACACCACACACACAAACCACACACACAACACATACACAAACCACACACAAAAACACACCACACACAAAAACACACACACACACAACATACACACCAACCACACACAAAAAACACACAACATACACACAAACCACACACAAAAACACACCCCACACACACAGTCACCAGTTGCAAATGTCGCTGTCTGAATTTGTTTATTAGGGAAATGGGTAAACACAGTACATATTTATAACATATACAACTAATATTCTGGATTCTAATTCCTCTGATTTACAACTATGTACAGTTTAAATAAGGCACTGTTCCCCAGTGAGCTGTAGCTTTTTTTAAAAAAAATCTCATCTGTACAGATGTAAAAACAATGCTTTGTTTCCAGTTATACAATGGAGAGAGTTTTGTGTGAAGCACCCAAAAAATACCACATTCTCTGCAAAGTTCTGGTGTCCCAACGTTGTTCCCGATTTCAACTTTCCCGACACACAGATCAGAGATCAACATCGACAATCTTTTGGGAGGGGTTGGGAGGGAATCTTAGGTCCCTCGTGTCATCAACCTTATAAGTTACCTGTGTTATAGGCCCACCAAGCAGGTTTGGCATATCTCCCATACCCCACATCCTGCCTTGGTTTTCACCTGGGGTCAGATTTTGGGGGTGGGGTGTTGGAAGGAGGAGCTGGTGAGGTTTGACAGTGAGTACACAAAGTGTGCATGACTGAAATTCTGTACACAAACAGGACTGAAATTGTGTACACAAAGTGTGCATGGCTGAAATTGTGTACACAAACAGGACTGAAATTGTGTACACAAAGTGTGCATGGCTGAAATAGTGTGCACAAACAGGACTGAAATTGTGTACACAAAGTGTGCATGACTGAAATTGTTGTACACAAACAGCACTGAAATTGTGTACACAAAGTGTGCATGACTGAAATTGTTGTACACAAACAGGACTGAAATTGTGTACACAAAGTGTGCATGACTGAAATTGTTGTACACAAACAGGACTGAAATTGTGTACACAAAGTGTGCATGACTGAAATTGTGTACACAAACAGGACTGAAATTGTGTACACAAAGTGTGCATGACTGAAATTGTGTACAGAACAAGGACTGAAATTGTTCACCATTTGCCAACCTAAAAGGAAAATAAAGGCTGTGGTGACTTTAAGACAGTCTCCACAGAGCACGCAATGATTCCCTTCAGTATACAGTGTGTGCATATACGTGGAATGTGGAGAGCTAAACAGGAGAGGGGTAGAGGTTTTAAATGGATTCAGATGAACGGAGGGGGGATTCAAGAGAGAAAAAGATAAAAACGCATTCAGGAACTGCGGGAGCACATTCTGCTCAGACACAACAAACCCGGAAGGTTTTTTTAAGGGGTTTACATTGTTTTTAAAAAAAAACACACAATAAAATAAAACACAACCTGGTGCTTTTTCCTGCTGCACCAACCCTCCTTAGCAACAGGCCTTGCGATTGTCTAGCACTAGCTCTTGTTCACAGTCCCTGAAATGACACACAATTTCACACAAGAATTCAACATTTTCTTCCCTCTCCCTATCAGAGTGACAAGTACATCCCACAAGAGTCAAAGAGCCAACTCCAAATGTAATGGATTGTAAATAAGCTGGGGACTGTGGCTTCAGGAACTTTGCAAACAGACAGACTGCGTGGTGCAAAGGCATTTATTCAACTGTTTGAGCATGGATACTATATTAAAGATTTACAGAAAAAAAACACACTCCCCATAAGTAACAAGGAGGATTATCCCCAGCCCGTAATCCAGATCAGAATTGATGTTACAATGGAGTTTATTTCAGTGATATACATGAAGGTTAAACAACTGAGACAGACACCTCCACTCTTGTCCAATTCTTGCCATTATTACGGTCACCATGTGCATTGAACATCTATAGAAATGGATGAGGAGTTTTTATCCGTAGGATGACATCAGCACTGGTTGGAGATAATGGGGACTGAGGGGGGGGGGAGGTGTTAAAGTGAAATAACACACCTCAGTGACATGGGCTTTCAGTTCAGCCTAGAGAGACAAAGTGAAGGTATATGTCCCTCCACCGCCTGAAATAAGTTGACGCAGATCAGTCCTCTGTCCAATGAGGCTTGAGTCATCATGATTACAAATGGTCTCCACTAGTTACTGCTATTTAGAAGGCTGACTAGTGAGGGGATGGGAAACAAGTTAGCCTGACACATCTCTTGGTGTTGGTGTGATAGCAGATTGTTCAGACAGAATAGAGGGACCTTCACTCTGCAGCTCACATTCGATAGTCCTGACCCGAGCATGCTTACTGCTAGTAGTCTGTGACTGGACATCCAAAGTGGAAGTGAATCCCATTCCAGTATTGACAGTTCGGTATTATCCAATTCCAGTATAACCAATTCAATAAACAGAAAACTAGTTGGCAAAAATGAAGGGTGAATAAAGTGGAGCTCTGGCAATAAACAGATTAAAAAACTTCCAAAGTGTCCCCTCAACATGGGGAGGCCAGTAAGGGTGAATGACACATCAAGCGAACAGAAAGGAATTACAAGAGGAATCTTGCCCAAATTGTGCTCAAATTAACTTGAGATGAAACAAAACAAAATTGCAAGGTTGCAACATTTTCTGTAGCAGGAGTGGATCATAAAAGCTCCTCAAGCTTGCTTAGCCTTTCAGAAAGGCCATGGCTGATCTGCTGCCTCAACTTCACTTTCCTGCCCTAGCCCCATATCTATTGGCTGTAGCCGACTGGCAATGCAAAAATGTTTAATATAGTCTGTACCTAAACCATTTTTAAAAAGACAGGTGTTTTATTTGGGAACTTTTCCTTGTCAAAAGGATGGGAGTGGGGGGACAGCTGGATCTCAATGCTTTTATTTTGAAGCGATGAAATAGCGTCTGTCTCTGATTTCATAGAAATCCCCAGGTGAGGGAAAGTCAAAGTAACCTAATATTTATTATAGGGTAAAAAAATGTACAATATACTCTGTGAATTTGCTACTAATCACCAAAGAAGCACTAGTGTTAATCTTGGTACAACTTCAAAGGGTTAAGGCACCCCTGTGATTTTTTTTTTATTATCCTTTCACAGGATGTGGATTTCGCTGGCTAGACCAGCATTTGTTGCCCATCCCTAATTGCCCTTGAGAAGGTGGTGGTGAGCTGCCTTCTTAAACCGCTGCAGTCCATGTTGTAGAAACACCCGCAGTGCTGTTAGGGAGGGAGTTCCAGGATTTTGACCAAACGACAGTGAAGGAACGGCGATATATTTCCAAGTCAGGATGATGTGTGGCTTGGAGGGGAAATTGCAGGTGGCGGTGTTCCCATATATCTGCTGCCCTTGTCCTTCTAGGTGGTAGACGTTGCGGGTGTGGAAGGTGCTGTCTAAGGAGCCTTGGTGAGTTCCTGCAGTGCATCTTGTAGATGGTACACACTGCTGCCCCTGTGTGTCGGTGTTGGAGGGAATGAATGTTTAAGGTGGTGGATAGGGTGCCAATCAAGCGGGTTGTTTTGTCCTGGAAGATGTCGAGGTTCTTGAGTGTTGTGGGAGCTGCACTCATCCAGGCAAGTGAAGAGTATTCCATCACACTCTCGATTTGTGCCTTGTAGATTGTGGACAGGTTTTGGGCAGTCAGGAGATTCCTGCTCCTATTATGTTGACATCAAAGATCAATGTCCGAACTTCACCAAAATGTTTGAATGTGGAAATCAATGTGATAATGACCAAATGGGCCTGTTCTGCTATTAAATGAGATCATGGCTAATTTTTGTTCACTTACTTGTCTTTGCTCCATTTCACTTTATACCTTTGGTTAACAAAATCTCTTAAATCTCAGATTTAAAAAATTATAAATTGACCTAGCTTGCGGAAGAGAATTCCAAATTTTGCAAGCTGCACCGACACTAACATTTCTTCACAATGGTTAATCAAAAGAACATATTGTACATTAAAATGTCCTCTTTTTTACCCTTGAATAAAAGTTGAGAGGCGTCAAATTCCCCTTGCCTGTGGATCTTCAAGTTAAAGGTATTTCCTAACTTCCCTCCTGAAAGATGGGAGCTGAAAGTTTGTAACCAGAAAAATTCTGGAAGTGCCAAAAATTGGGCTGGGATGCAGTTTCATTGGCACTGTCCTTACACCAGGGGCTCTCTATCATCAAGAGTTTCCATGTCTCTAGGTCTCAGAAGGGAACTAGCTGAGACAGGCCATACCCATCTGTCAAGTTGGGGGTATAGGTGAGACCCTCCCACTCCCCCCTTACCAACACCCCCCCACCGCCCCCCCCACTCCAAACAAATAATCAATTCCCCATGATCAGCCGCTTGAGGGCCTATGATTTTCTAGATGATTACCCTGTAAATAGCTGACTGCTAGTGGTAAGCGCCTCGCCAGCAAGTCTCTGATTGCCAGTCACAAGATCTTAGTCAACCCAACTGCCCAAGGTAAGCTCCCTGTCAACCCATGAGGCACTGATTATCCGTCATGCAGTACAAGAATACTGACCAACCCCCCCACAATGAGAAGCAGGAAATAATCCCTTTTATCACTCGACAATCCCTCTTTAATTCTTCTGTCTGCTGAAGATATTTCCATAACAGCAGTAGCATTGCTGAAGGAGCGCAAAGCAAAGTTGGAAACATTGCCGGCACCGTTCCAGTTCCAAGTGGAATAATCTGGCCAGGTGAAGGAACTGTGCTTACTACAGCATTCCAGGAGGAGGATAAAAGCCCAATCATATCGATGCACAGACAGGTGTCAATCAGATCTGTTTTCTAACCAGTTACACCATTTGAAGATGGTTTCGCACGGCTGCATAATTCAGGTGAACACATTACAATCCAATTCACACACTGGTGCGGGCTCCTGTTAGTGCCCTGCTCGTCAACCTGTGCCACGCTCGTGACACGAGGACCTCCTGCTGCCCTTTAGTCAAAGAAATGCCCAAGCACACATTCAAAGAAAAGCATCCACATGATTCCACGGCGGAGTAGACAGCGGAGGAGCAGAGTCCTCCACAATGAGCCTGTGCTAAGGCCCCAGCTCTCAGTGTCCGGTCTCTTGTGCCCGCTTTGTTCAAAAGCTCAGCTCAGTTAAACACTAAACCCAGTGTTAATGGTGAGAGCTTATGTACAAGTTGAGTCAGGTTAGAGTTGGCTTTTCGAGTCTCTCATTGCATAATACTTCTCAAAAAAAAACCACGTGAGCAGCTTTCACAGAAAGCAAGCATGCAACCTCTCTTGCATTAAACTCTGAATACCTGTTGCTTTTGACAATATGCAAGCAAGAAAATATCCGATGGATGCTCCTTTTGCCATTTCTGGTGGTTGCGACAGTTCATTTCTCCCTCGTTAATTGGCCCACCGCCATACCAACGGCAGTGAGACTGAGATGACTTAAAATGGAAAGGTAGTTTGGGGAGGGTTGAAAGGCTGTCACTCTCCCTCCCAGCTTTGATGGGTTAGGTGCTACGTGAGGGTCTCTAGGACTGAGCGGAGTTCTGATGTTGCATCAGAGCTTTATATCTTGCGATTCGGACATTTTAGCCAATGTTTTCTTCACTCGGAGTGCTGTTAGCCGGGAGGCTGGGTTGTGTGCCCAGCTTTCTGTCATCACTTTCCCCATTTGTCTCAAACACTGAGGAGGCAAAGAGACAAACAAATCAGTGAAGACCATGGCTCTTGGCAACTCACCAAAGCAGACTGTCAGTTTTTACTGTTTCTTGGCACTACCGCCCCTTGGTTTCTTCCAGCAAACGAACATGTGGCAATTGCCTCATGTGACTGAAATCTTTTATGTTCAAATACCCCCATGCCTCACCTCTCCCTATCTCTGTAACCTCCTCCAACCCCAGAGCGCTCCGAGATCTCTGCACTCCTCCTATTCTATTCTAGTCTCTTGTGTATCCCTGGTTTTCATCTCTCCATGGGTTTTAAAGAGGGTCCTAAACAAGGAGATGAAAATGGAGGGAATTACCGGAGTAATCCCACAGAGTTGGACTTTGGGTTGTTGAAGGCATGGTGGCCAATTGCAGAACGATTCCCATTTCCAGAGGCCAGTTTTGGGAGCAGGAGCTGAGGCACGTTGCCGAGTGAAGGCAGGACAAGGCGATAGAGTGATTTAAATACAAATTAGGGCTGTTAGGCGACCGGAAGCAAGGAATGGTGTGATGGGCGGACATAGCCTAGGGTGGGGTAGGGTCCAGACAGCAGGGGTTTAGATGGGCTGAAGGTCATGAAGGAAATGAGCGGCTAGCCAGGAGAGCAGCGGAGCCAGCATGTCCAGAGGTAGCAAAGGTAGGGAGGGGGTCCGACGTGGATGAGCTGAGACAGGGGTGGAGGCAGTTAGGATGACTGGCTATAGCACAAGCTATCCGAGGACTCGGAGGCAGTGGGGAAAGTTTTCTGTTGAATTTGTCCGGTGGCTCTCCCATGTTTACGGCCCCCAGCCCTGGCTTTCCCAGGAGGTGGGAACATCGGGCGGAATCGTGTGCCCTTCCCCGTGGTGGGTTTGGAGGCAGGGGGCATTTCCGTCAGGCAGGAGGGCGGTTGGTGTGGACCCTGCCGCCTTCCCGCCTCCACCCTGATGAATCTGTGGTGGGAAAGGCCCATGGACAGCCTTCCTGTCCCGCCGCCAATTGAAGCCCTTGAGTGGCCAACCAGTGGACACCTAAGGGCCTCGTCCCTCCACCGCTGGTACTGACCCAGCGGCAGGTGGGGGCGGGGGGAGTACAACAAGCAAACTCGATGGGGATGCTTATAGGTTCCCACTGATGAGGTGGGGGGTGGGGGGTGGTGCTTGTTCAAAATGCTCCAGTACCTGAATGACGGACTGGCATTGGGAAAGGGGAAGGCCTGCTGAGAGTCATCCCTCTGCCCTCACTGCCGACTCCCGTTCACCCCCTTCCCCCTGCAGCACCCCACCCGATTGGCTGGCAGCTCTCGGTGGGCAGGACTTCCACCCGCCACGCCCCCGTCCCCCCAAGGTTCTTGATGCCAGGGGTAGGCCCATCGCTGGCCTGTCAAAAGCCTGAGTAGAACAAGATGCGACAGGCCTTCCTGGGAAGAGATGACACAGCAGCCTCGCCAGGTCTCCATCCAACAGTCAAGGCCCCTGCCACCTCCAAAAGATCCCACCCATCGTCTCTAAAACTACCCTTTCAACTCCCTTAAAATTTTAAAGACATCTGTCAGGTCACCCCTCAATCTCCCCTTTTCTAGAGTAAAGAGTTACAGTCCATTCAATTTTTCTTGACGGTTATAACATTTCAGTTCTGCTATCATTTTATTAAATCTTTTTCTTTTTATTTTTTGCAACATCTCCAGTGCCTCTATCTCCCTTTATATAATAGGGAGATCAGACCTGGCCACAGTACTCCAAGTGTGGCTCAACCGAGGTTCAGTTCAAATTCAACATAACCGCTCTGCTTTTCAATTCTACCCCTCCAGAAATGAACCTGTTTCTTCAGTTTCTAACTTTGTGAAGGGCCAAATTAACTTACCTCGCTACTTTTGGTGAAATTTCTAGTCTGCCCTCATGACGAGCTTTAATGCTAAGTCGAATAGTTCCAGTTTGGGTTTTATCCATTTCCTCTGCACCCTATGAGCGAGACTGTCCCTTCTATTGTCGAATTGGGTTCCATGTTGTGACCCATTTTTACGAAGGATTCTGGCACCCAGCTAAGAGGAGGGTATCCACTCATTGGTCCGGGATGAATTTAAATTCTGGTTTCACAAAGGGCAGGGCGATATATTGTCCTAATGCTCGCCGTTAACAAGCATGCACCTTACCTCGTCACTAGTCCATCGATTGGGGAAAGATGGTCTCAGCTGCTTGATGCACACAACTTCCCTCATATCTTCAAAGGATGGGTCGCTGGACACTAAGTCATGATATGGGAGCTGGTATTCTTCAACAATACCTGCAGACAGAAATTGATGCAGCTTTGACAAACCACAAATACAAGATGCCTTCTAACAAAACGTAACCCTAGAAATTCCAGCTCCCCGAATCAGTGTTTCACGCATGACATAAATCCCTTGGCAAGTGCGGCCTGCTCTCAAGGTTACGCCAACCTTGGTTTCTAACCAACTGTTCAGAACAGGCTTCGAAACAGATGTAGCTCAGCTCTCCCTGCCCCCAACCCTGCTGGAACTCCTCTTGGAAGCCTGGGTCCAGATGTCACCTGGTTTCTGAAGGTAGTACAGCGGGGAGCAGTGGGTGGAGGGAGCACAGGAAGATCCCAACACTTGTGTAAGTGTGAGATGCCTCCACATACTTTTATCTTAAAGGGGCAATGGGGGGGGGGGGCACCTTGTATTGAAAATAGGGTGCCATAAACTGATGTCCTGTTGGCACAGAGAGTGTGGTCTGCTGCCACGTTTGACCACACTGCCAACCTCTAGGCATCTCAAGCAGCATTGAAAGGTGCATCTTATAAAAAATATGTATGAAATGTCGGGATTGTTTACATTTGTCACTGTGAAAAAAATACTCATTTGAACAAAAGCCAGCGTGTGACATTTTTACTGTGAATTAGTCCACAAGATGATTTTTATTGATATCCACATGGCTGTTCCTCACCAGACAGTAACAGTGAGCTGCAAAATATCCAGCCCTATAACTAGTTCATCCACACACACACACACACACACACACACACACCTAATTTTTTCAAACAACTCCAAACTCCACTCCGACTGTTACTGTTTGTCAGACATTATATGACTCTGAAAGCACCAAACTCTAACGGCCACAGCCACTAACTTTTATCTATGATCATAATCGCGAACTCCTCATGGGCAATATTGCTCTGAAAGTCACAATCTATTCTCTGTTACCTTCAGAAGGGGGTAAATGGGGCAACTTTGGGTGCCACCTGCCCTCCCCCCTTCCTCCCTCGAGCAGTTTGTGCAATTAACTCCAAGCAAATTAGATGAAAAATACATTAAATAATCGTGGGGTCATGAGTAAACCCTTCTTCAGCCTGTTCTTCATCCACTTAGCTCATGGCTGAATTGTATCTTCACTCCATCTATGTACCTTGTTTCAGCAGCTCTATATATTAACAACGCCCAGTTACAACAGTCTCAGCCCTCCTTTCTAGTTCCACCAGGGTCTCACTCCTCTTTATCTCTCTAACCTCCTCCAAAGCTACAAGCCTCTGAGATATCTGCGCTATTCCAATACTGTCCTCCTGCACACCCCGATTTTAACTGTCCCATCATCGGCAAACGTGCCTTCAACCGCCTCGGCCCCGAGCTCAGGGATGCCCATCTGAAATCTCTCCGCCTCGGTACCTCACTTTCTTTCTTCCTCACAGACGCTCTTTAAAACCTGGTCACCTGTCCTAATATTTCCTTATGTGACTCGGCGTCAAATCCTGGGCGGTAACACTCCTCTGAAGTGTCCTGGGACAGTTCACTATGGGCAGAAATATTCTGGCTCGGTGGGCAGGCATGCGCCCGCCCAGCTCGAGCGTGAAATGACGCGCGTTGATGTCGGCCGAGTGTGCTGGCGTCAATGCACAAAATCGCGATAGTTCAGTCAGGGGGTGCGCCTGCCGACAATCAAAGGCTTGTTAAGGCCATTAAGTAATCAATTAACATAAATTTTTCACTGCCCGTCCAACCTAATGGTTGGCGGGCAGGCAAAAAGGCCAAGCGGCCTTTACATTTTTTTTGGAAACCTCATCCACAGGCGGGATGAGGTTTCCAAAAAGCAAACAAAAATAAAAGCTTTAATTTTCCATTAGTAACATGTCCCTGCTCATGTGGCAGAGTCACATGAGCAGGGACTGTGTTTTATTACATTTTTATTTTCTTTATTTTTTTATATTATATCTCTTCATCTCCCTGAAGCAGCTCCGTGCCTCAGTGAGATTATGCAGCGCTCACTCAGGCGCGGGCTCGAAGTTTGCGCCACGGCCCGCTCACACTCCCATCCCTACCCACACCCCCACCCACACTAGCAGCGCTCAGCGCTGCCGCTCATGTTTCATGCTGGGCGGGTTTTAATCGGCCCACCAGCGTGAAATCGCGGTGCGGTGCCGATCGCAGGCCGCAAATGGCTTCCCGACCACCCCCAGCTGGGCTCGTCCACCAAGGGAAAAATTCTGCCCTATGTTAAAGCCGCCATATAGATGACAATTGTTCATATTTTCTCCCTCTGCTCCTGTGATGATGTTCGATCCGGATTCAGGACAATAAGGAAAATGTGTAATTTCTTTACAATGTCTGTAGAATCTGCAATTGTTTTTGAGAATGTTTGAAAATGACTCATAAAGAGTTTGTATCAATTGTCAAAGGGGTCAATTGTAATTTACTTGGATAACAAGAAATGCGGCCTATGTGACATGGTGACCCTTGACCTGAAAGCCGTACCAACAGGAAGGAAGTTAAGATGGAAGCCCTGTGGCCAGACAAAACTGGGAGCTGCAGACAAAGGAAGGCTGCGGGCTGAGGGAAGAACAGTGAAGGCACGTTTATAAGACGTTGTGTTTGTAATACAGTTAAATAGGACCGAAAGCTGGAGGCAGAGTCGGAGGAGAGACTGTGAATTGGACAATTTTAACACCACCGTAGTTTTACCAGAGCCAATCAGACCGTTTAACAGGGTTTATTAAAGAGATAGATAAAGGAGTCTCGGGGGAATCCGTGCCATCAGGATTGTCATTAGCCTAACTAAGGAGGTGCTGCAGGAGTGTGCAGTTTGGGCGATGACCTTTTCTGGAGACCTGGATTGAATGTGGCTGCTGCTGAATACAATTCAAGGGACAAATTTATTGAGCAGGAAAGACAGGAAATCCTACGTACCAGAGGCTGAGCTCGAGAAATTTGGAACTGCACATGGTGCCACATGTCTGTGGGGAGTGACACGGGTGTTTGTGGTTTTGTAAAATGTAATCTTTTTGTATCGACTATTTAAAGTAAAATTTACCTTTTCATTTGAAGTACCATTTGCATGTTAATTGATGTTTAATTCATGTTGATTCTGATTCATGTTAAAGTAAAAGTTACAAATAGTGAAATCTTGTTCGTAATTTCTTCATTTGAGTGTTAATACAGTGAGTTTAGTTATTTTGCTTTATGGTTCCCCCCATGGAGATCGTAACAATATAAATAGAACAAGAGACACAGGATAGCCTTACCCACAGACACACAACGACGAGCTATCTCCCAGAGGATTAGACCAAAGCTGTACATGTCTGCCATGATGTATGATTGGAAATGGTTTCGATTGAGAGTTTCATCCAACACTTCTGGAGCCATGTAGCGTTTTGTGCCTACCCTGGTGTTGAGGGGTATGTCCACTTCATTGGTGTCGCTGTAGAGGAGCACGGAAAAGAGTTAATTTCCTTGGTTTACCTCTCATGACATTGCTCAATGATAATTTCTTTAAATGTCCCTTTGTCGAGGGACATGTCAAGCAATCCCAGTGCAGTGTAACTAGACACACGGAGATAGGCACAGGTATATTGCCACTACAAATGCAGTTGGGAGTGTAAATGCAGACTGAATCCAGAATCAGAAACCTGACCAGACACTGAAATAACAGGATTGGAGAAAGTGGTCTCACTTCAGTGTCACAGAGGTTAAGGAGAAGCCAGGTCAGGGAGATTGAATAGAAGGATGAATGGGGTCGCCCCATGAGGATAACCATTTTTGCGCAACGAATGGCTAGGATCTGGAATGCATTAGCTGGTGGATGCAGGTTCAATAATAGATTTCAAAAGGGATTTGGATTAACACCCAAAGCAAAATAAAATCACAGGGATATGTGGAAAGAGCGGGGAAAGTGGGGCCAAATGGATCGCCCTTCAAGAGAGCCAGCACGGACTCAATGGGCCGAGCACCCTATTTCCGTGCTGTGCTAATCTCTGACCCTACGATGCACTGATAGGGTTAGAGGAAGTTGGAAGGGGGGAGGTATCGAGTCTAAACATGAACCAGTTGGGCTGAATGGCCTGTTTCTGCGCTGTACATTTTATGCAGGTATGTACTATGGAAGAGAGAGTCTGAGAGGAGAGCAAACCCTCCAACAGGGAGAGAGAGAGAGAGAGAGGGGGATGGAAAATCAGATGGCCTTCTATTCTGAGGTCAACTCGCCCTCTACATGGCGTTTGGTACATCCTGCACTCTCTGAACTGAGCGTCCCACAGGATTGACACTCCCACCAGGAATTTCAGAGGATGGTGTGGGTTCCCCCTTTTTTTGCAAGAGCTCAGTGCAAGGAAAGGGAAGAAGATAACTCTTGCAAATTTAAAACCTGTGACTCTAACATTTGCACAGCACTCGAAATTTAACTGCTATTTCCACTAATATTAAGGAAAGGGAGTGGGGAGGGAGGGAAATTGGCACCTAACAAAATCGGTGAGAGTTTGCAGCTTTTAAAAGGTGCGTAACTCACCTGATAAATTTAACAGCCAGGCCCAGGTCCGCGATACAGCACATCCCGTTCTTTTTCACCAAGATATTTTTGCTTTTCAGGTCCCGGTGGGCAATGGCTGGCTTTCCCTGTGTACCAAAGATCTCCGTGTGCAAGTGACAGAGCCCACTGACTGTCGAGTATGCCAGCTTTAGCATGGCTTTTGTATCAAGGGTCGTGGACTTCAAGTAGTCGTAAAGAGATCCGTTTTCATGGTAGTCTGTGATCAGGTACAGCTGGGTCCACGATCCTGTTCCTTTGATGTCAGCAGCAATGAAGCCTAAACAAAAAAAACCAGAAGTGTCAGCAATATTCAAACAAATTAGCTGATTAAACACTGAGCAAATTATCCTGTCAACAGTTAGGAAGGATTTCAAGGCCCTGTAGAGAGTGTTGAGGTACGAGGGATGAGGGACTCTAGTTACGTGGGAGACTGGAAAAGCAGGGGTTGTTCTCCTTAAAGCAGAGAAGATTAAGGGGAGATTTAATAGAGGTTTTCCAAATTATGAAGATATGGATAAAATGTTTCCTCTTTTCGGGGGGAGACTAAAACTCAGGGCCATAAATATAAGACAGTCACTAATGAATCCAATAGGGAATTCCGGAGAAACTTCTTTACCCACAGAGTGGTGACAACGTGCAAGTTGTCACCACAGGGAATAGCTATGGTGAATAGTATAGATGCATTTAAGGGGAAGCTGGATAAACACCTGAAGGTGAAAGGAATAGAAGGATAAGCTGATAGGATGAGATTAAGTAAATAGAGTTGGAGGAGGGTAGTATGGAATATAAACACTGGCATGGACTGATTTTGTATTCTCAGCGCTCTCTGGGTAAAGGATTCTCCCTAATCCGCTTTTGGATTTATTAGTGACTGTCTTACATCTATGTCCTCGAGTTCTGGTCTCCGCTCAGGTGGAAACGTCTTCTCTATGCCAATCCTATCAAACCGTTTCATAATTTTAAAGGCTTCTATCAGGTCACTTTTCAATCTTCTTTTTTTGTGACAACGGCATCGTTGAGATCAGTGACTGACTGAGTAACTCTGCCACATGTGAAATACTGCAGTAAGTTCCTGTAACCTGCTTTGTAAGCTGCAAGGCAGATTCCAATGAGCTTCGATAATGTGGAGCAGCAAAGCAAGTGAAATATGGAGTGTGGGGGTGGGGGGTCTCTTCTGGGTTAATGTCATGCTCTCAGTGCTTAAAATGATGGGAAATATTGACATTTTGACTGTGACATTCAGCCTCTTTCCTCATTTGTTAAGGTTTTAACTGAAGATCATGTGAGGTCCCACTGGGTCTGAACTCAGCGATCAGTGCTACAAGGTCACCTGAAAGAGAGGCACCTAAAACAAAGCCAATATACTCCAGTGAATTGTGGAAAATCAGGAGCGAGGATTAGATTTCATACATTCTGAAAGTCAACTT
Source organism: Carcharodon carcharias (assembly GCF_017639515.1). Classification (NCBI taxonomy): domain Eukaryota; kingdom Metazoa; phylum Chordata; class Chondrichthyes; order Lamniformes; family Lamnidae; genus Carcharodon; species Carcharodon carcharias. The sequence continues at coordinate 8,446,023 of NC_054467.1, forward strand.
GAGCTGAGGGAGCAATCTGCATGACTTTGATAGACTGATTTACTCAGCTCTCCGAGCCCCAGAATATATCCAACATTATTTAAACTTTGACACCTGTCTGGAGCAAACAAATGGCAGCAGTGGACAAGGGAGGGGCCATCGCTAAGGACACACTATGACCCCTTGAGTAATAATACGAAATTTATGCATCTATTATTGTAATATCAAAACATATTCGCCCAGTTGGAAGACATCAGGTCTGTCAATATCTGAGCTATCACCTTGTTTAACCCAGCTCTTTATTAGTAATTTCTTCTTTTTCAGTTCACTGCCCAAAGGCAGGTCTGACCCACGGCACCAAGACCTCCACCACGGGGCAGGGCAAGGAGGCAGGTCCCGAGTCCGTCCCAGCCGGAACGGGGATCGAACCCCATGCCAGTGGCACCAGGTTTATCTGCACTGCCCGTCCAGCCAACTGCAGCCATCATCCCATCTACCCACAAGGAGTCCAAGTTCCTGTGGCAACATGCAGCTTTGTGGTCCAGAGCTAAGGAGAGTGATGGTGGAGGCTCCAAGTGCTTTCCATCACATGGCCGACCAGGAGTCGCTCCTGCTCTTACCACCTGCCAATGACGTGTGTTGGAAGGATTTTGCAGGTTAATACTCCATCTGTTTGGCTGTGTTATGAATGTTCCATCCTTGGCCGTCAAGTCCTGAAGGGGGACCTGAATCCAGAGCTTCTGGTTCAGAGGCAGGGACGCTACCCATTGCACCACAAGACCTCCATTCATCAATTTATCAATTATTAACATTCAATTAATGGGCAAAAGCTTGGAGGTTGAATAGAAGAGAGAACGTAACAAAGACGTGCGCCATATCTATAGATGATCATGACACAAGCACAGAAGAGGGTTTCCCAATCCACACAAGAATAAATATTTCGGCACAACGCTTTTTACTGGAAGGAAGCAAAGCATTTTTGAAATGGCGGTCAGATGCTCCTCGGTCTGGAAATGCTGACCAAGGGTATAGACTGCAACCGAATCAGGGTTACCAACGGGATTGCGAAATTCTCCAGGATTATCCAGAGTTCCTCAGAAATCACAGATTCATCTCCTGGACCCTGATGCGAGAAAAACCCCAAGAGGAGGAGTCACAGGGGCATTTTAAAATGTTTTTTTTTGAATGCTTACAATTAATAGTTATCAAAATATTGGAGATGGGTGGGGGCAGTAGGGCTGCATTTAAGCATTGAACCTGCTGCATTGCAATTCTCTCCTCCTGCCTGTAGTGGTGCTGCAGTGCACGGTAGGTATAACAAATGTGCTTAAACTTAAAAGAGGCAATTTTTGTTTTTGTTTTGGATTTCCAGCATCCGCAGTTTTTTGCTTTTATCTTAGTGTTTAAAAGAGGCAATTCCCAATATATAAATGTGGCCTCAAGAATTTATAATGGGAAAAAAATGGCTGGAAAAGCACATACCTGCAAGATCCTTTAATAAGTAATGGACGAATTCTATCCTTGATCTAAATGATTGCCATCGTTAAGTTCCTGGGGGTGTTTATTAACTACATTAAAGATGCTTTATATGAGAGTTACTATGTTTATGAAAGAGCTAGGATCTTCCATTGAAATAAAGAGAATTAGGGTAGGATGATCTGACCCTAAAATAATGAGTTACATTGCTGACTACATCTGTTTCTCATTTAAAAAAAAAGATAAAATTAGAAAAAATAGTGTGGACATGGCAGATACAAAGGGCAGAATCTTGTGGTAGCAACGGGGGTCCTGGCTGTCGCCTCATTTAGGGAGTGCCCGGCACATCCTGTTCCACTCAGGCCAGCAGCGGCCCCATCCCCGGGATCAAGGACCCGGGGATGGAAGTCCCTACCCTCTGAAAGCTTTTGGCCAATCAGAGAGCTACACCTGGGAGATGGTGGCTCCTGCTGCCACGACACGTGTCTGAAGCCTTGGATTGTCGCTGGGTCCCAGGTCACAGGTGAGCGAGGGCAGGACAGGGGTCGCAGGTGAGGAGGGTTGGGACCAAGGGCAGGGGTGGCTCTCAGTGGGACCCCCTTCTCCTGATGTTGGGTCCCTTGATCAGGCACTGAGTGCCTTTGAATGAGGGACTGTACCCCTCCTCCCCCCCACCCACCCACCCACTAGGAGTTCACGAGCAACCCCGACAGGGTTTGTCCATTGTGCTCCCCATATGGCGAAACCCCACCTGCTTCCCAGTGAATCCCAGCGGCAGCAGGTTAAGACCCTAAATTGGGCATTAATTGCCCACCTACGGGCCTCAGTTGGCAGCAGGGCAGGGAGACTGACCACAAACTGGTACAGACTTAATCGGGATGGAAGCAGGAAGGTGGTGGGTTCTCACATGTTACCTTCCCACCTGATTTAAGGCCCTCCGCCACCCAACCTACCACAGGGGAGGGCATAGAACAAAAATTTAATGAGAAATTTGAATTAGGAAATCATTGGGCCACAACTAGAGCACCTCATTTTAGAAAGGGCATGAACTGCAGAGTGTACATTCACTCGGGTGATTACAGCCATGCGGTACTACACTTCAGAGGAGGGGGGTGGGGCCGAACATGATATTTTTGGACTATTTTCCACTCGAGTTGAAAAGTTCAAGAGCTTTACCAGAGGTTTTTTATTAAAATAACAAAGGGTGTTGAATGAGAATTATTTCTCGCTAAGATAAAAGCAAAATACTGTGGATGCTGGAAATCTGAAACAAACAGAAAACGCTGGAAAATCTCAGCAGGCCTGACAGCATCTGTGGAGAGTGAAACAGAGTTGACGTTTCAAGTCCATATAACTCTTCTTCAGAATTACTTCTCTCAAGGAATTAGTGACAAAGTAGTCATCAACGTAAATATATCATGAAGACAGTGTGGAGAGGCTAGACAAAGCTGCTTTCTGTAAAGTTGTTACTGGGAGGGAGTGTTTGAGGGTAAAGTGCCCTGTACCTTTAAAGGGAAAAGTAGATAAACAGAACTTTTGGGGAAGAGACAAGAAAGGAGATTAGTTTGGGGTTGTTTCAACAAAGAGTTGGCACAGACACAATGGAATGAATGGACTGTAAACCTTGTTATTTATTCTTTTAGCAGGACACATTATAGTAGAATTATTAGATAATAAAGCACAGAAGGAAACCATCATAGCTCTTTGAAAGAGAACCAATTAGTCGTATTGCCCTGCTTATCCCCTGCTTACCCTCAGCCAACCATCTTCAGCTACTTCATCTATGACCTTCCTTCCATCATCAGGTCAGAAGTGGGGATGTTCACGATGATTGCACAATGTTCAGCACCACTCACAACTCCTCAGATACTGAAGCAGTCCATGTCCAAATGCAGCAAGACCTGGACAATATCCAGGCTTAGGCTGACAACTGGCAAGTAACATTCGCGGCACACAAGTGTCAGGCAATGACCATCTCCAACAAGGGAGAATCCAACCATCGTCCCTTGATGTTCATTGGCATTACCATTGCTGAATACCCCACTATCAACATTCTGGGGGTTACCATTGACCAGAAACTGAACTGGACCAGCCATATAAACACTGTGGCTACAAGAGCAGGTCAGAGTCTAGGAATCCTGCAATGAGTAACTCAAACTGACTCCCCAAAGCCTGTGCACCATCTACAAGGCACAAGTCAGGAGTGTGATGGAATACTCCCCACTTGCCTAGATGAGGGCAGCTCCCAAAGCACTCAAGAAGCTTGACACCACCCAGGACAAAGCAGCCCACTTGATTGGCACCCCATCCACAAACATTCACTCCCTCCAACACAGATGCACAGTAGCAGCAGTGTGTACCACCTACAAGATGCACTGCAGGAATTCACCAAGGCTCCTTAGACAGCACCTTCCAAACCCACAACCACTACCATCTAGAAGAACAGGGGTAGCAGATGCATTGGAATACTACCAACTGGAAGTTCCCCTCCAAATCTCTCACCATCCTGACTTGGAAATATATCACTGTCGCCGGGTTAAAATCCTGGAACTCCCTTCTAACAGTACTGTAGGTGTACCTACACCACATGGGCTGCAGCGGTTCAAGAAGGCAGCTCACCACCACCTTCTCAAGGGCAACTAGGAATGGGCAATAAATGCTGGCCCAGCCAACAGAGCCCACATCTCATGAATGAATAAAAAAAAAATTGGCCTGCAAATGTTTTCTTTCTAAGTATATACCCCATTCCCTTTTGTAAATTATTATTCAATCTACTTTCACTGTTCTATCAGGCAGTGCATTCCAGATCATAACAGCTTGCTAAATAAAGAAAATTCTCATTTTTCACCCTGTGAATCTTTTGCCAATTACCTTAAATCCGTGTCCTCTCGCTCCAACCCTCGTGCCAATAGACACAGCTTCTCAGTGGCCTCTCAGGAAATGGAAAACTGGAAAACTCAACGATTACGCGAAATCTCGACAGAATGGAGCCCACTGTGATTTCTCAATGCTCTCCCACTCCCACCTGCCCCAACTCGCCGGCCTCCTGCCCATCACCCCGTTTGGAAAAATAGTCCAGTCCCAGCTAGGATTCAGTTGGTACTTTGTGATTGTTGTCACCATAGGCTGGACCTTCTCATCAGCTCTTCCTATCTCTGTAACCTCCTTCAGCCCCGCAACCATCTGAGACCTCTGCACACCCCCAATTTGGACCTCTTGAGCCTCCCCGATTTTAATTGCTGTATCATTGGTGGCCATGCCTTCAGCTGTCAAGACCATAAGCTCTAGAAGCCTCTCTTCCTCTTTTAAGACCCTTGATCTGTAGAACCTCTTTTGCCAAACTTTTGGTCACGTGTCCTAGTATCTCCTTCTGTCGCTTAATTTCGTTTAATTTAATATAATTTAATGGCATTGGACACAGTTCAGAGAAGGTTCATTCGATTGATTCCTGTGATGAAGGCGTTATCTTATGAGGGAAGGTCGAGAAGTTTGGGTCCAAACTCATTAGAGTTTAGAAGAATGAGAAGTGATTTTATTGGAACATATAAGATTCTGACAGAGTTTAGCAGGGTACATGCTGGAGGATGTTTCCCCTTGTGGTGGAATCTAGAACCAAGGGGCACAGTTTCAGAATAAGTGGTCACCTATTCAAAATGGAATTTCTTCTCTCAGACGTTCATGAATCTTTGTAATTCTCTACCCCAGGGAGTTGTGGAGGTTGGATCACTGAATATATTAAATAGCTGAGATGGACAGATTCTTGAACGATAGCAAGTCGAGGGTTATGGGGGCTGCGCAGCCAGGAAATTGGAGTTGAGGCCAAGGTCAGAGCAGCCATGATCTTATTGAATGGCGGAGCAGGATTAAGGGGCCAAATGGCCTATTACTGCTCCTATTTCTTACGTTCCTAATTTAAAATTTGTTTGGTAATGCTCCTGTGAAGCACTTTGGGAAGTTCCACTATGTTAAAGGTGCTATATAAATACAAGTTATTATGGTTTAACGCTGGCGGCAACTCAAAATGGCCGATCTCCAGCATTGCATTAATGCCAATGCTCGGACCCTGTGCACAGACCACGTGTACAGGAGGGAAGATAAGCGGTGCAGACAAGACTTCGCTGAGCATCAGGTTGCCCTGACTCACCAAGGATGTTCTCGTGCCTCATTAATACGGTCTGATAAATTTCTGTCTCCCTGAACCAGCTTGCCTCTTCCATGGTGAAGAAGACTTTCACAGCAACCTTCTCACCACGCCATCTCCCCATCCAGACTTCACCGTACCGGCCTTTGCCGATCTGCTTCACCATCTGAATCTGCTTAGCTATCGTCCTTTGCACCTGTCGGATGTAAGCGCAAACAACAATATCCTTAGCACCCTGCTCAAAATACTAGGAGGTATGCAGTCAGGCCTGTCAGCAAGGAAGGGACAGGGTAAAAAGTTAGCAGAGTGTGATTGGAAAGATGGGAGCTAACCAGTGAGTGAGTGGACGTGAGTGAGAGGGAGTTGGTGTGTGTGTTCCTGTGCAGGCACAAAACTGGTTGTGGCCCATTTTCAGATACACAGACAGCAGATCCCAAACCAGGGGGCCCAAAGTTCTCCCCGAATTGCGCCTCAGTGTGGGAATGCAGGCGAATTGTTAATCACTGACTGTTACCCTTCCAGAGGCAGTGTGCCCATTGTAAGTTTCAACTGGGGCCACTGGTCAAGATTAGGACCTAGGGGAGGGGGGTGCGGGGGTGCGATTGGTGGTAGAAGGCTATCAGGGGCGGCTGAGAACAAGTCAGAAAAGACAGTTCGTGGACTGGGTGGAGCACTTCTGCTGCTCCTTGCTCCATCGGAGTGCAGTCACTGAAGAATGCTGCACAGCAGCTGATTTGTGCACAGCAAGCTCCCACCAACAGCAGTGCGATAAGGAACAGTACGTCTGAGTTCTTTTTAAAGGGATTTCAGTTGAGCTATTGGCCAGGGCTTCGGGGAGAATTCCCCTGCTCTCCTTAGAAACAGGGATTTTAATTTTTAACTCCACCTGAGAGGGCGGTTTTAATGCTTCATGCCTCCGAAACTACAGCACTCCCTCGGCACTAGCTTCAGAACGTGTCAGCCTGGGTTATGTGTTCAAGTCTCAAAGGGACACTATCACTTTTTAATGTATCGGAGGAAAGAGAAAGCAATGGAGTCTGGGTGCATTTGCATGGTGATGCACAGATGCAGAACACAGTGCTCTAAGGAGCTGCAGGTATGGTAGGTCCAGTCTGGAGGTGTGAATCTTGAAGTAGGGAATGCTTACCAGGAGAGGGAGCCCTGAACCGCTGCCCGAGCTTTGCGATTGCTCAATAAGATCCTTGAGGGATTCTCCGGGTGGAATGAAGGTTTCATCCTGCTCAATGCCCATGTTGTAGTGTGGTCTTTCCTCTTGCCTTTTATACCTTAAAAGAGAGCAAGGCATCATCAAAAAGGCTTTGATAGAAAACAGCCATTGTATAAATAGCGCTTGTTTACTGTCCTCTGGACTTTTCTCCTCTGTTGTTTTTTTTCATCAAAGAGCTGCTTTCTTAAAGCTTTGAGAACAGCCTGGCCTACTCGAGTGAAAGGCACCACTGTGCCTTTGATGATCCAGTTGATTAATCTTTCTGTAGGTGTATATTTTTCTCAGATTCATGTAAGGCATTTGTCAAACACAAAGACAGGAAGCCCAAGGATAAACACCTATCATGTCTGATTGACACCCCCCTGCCAAAGTTGCACCATTTCTTGATGCTATTTAAAGACATTTTAAAGATTTTTTGGGATGGGGCATGAGGGAGCAGGTGGGTGTCAGGGAGGTGGGGGCAGTTTTATTCCCCCGGGCGGTTAGGTGCAAATAATCACCTCGGGGTAGCGCACAGAATCACATCAACAATGGCACTGGCTTTGAGAACCACTGCATCTGTTCAGACAAAATTATAGAAGGCAGCAAAAGAAAACTAGTGTTCACTTGTGCAGGTTTAGATTCTGGACACAACAGCGAAAGCTGCCACAGGAAGAAGTTTGCTGTCACTTACTATCATGTTTCTGCATCAAGTGGGGATCACCAGCCAAGTGTCAGGGAGCAGAATGACCGAGTGACCAAGTGTGGGAGCACGGACTGAGAGTGCCAGGGAGAGGAGTGACCGAGGGTCGGGGAGAGGAGTGACCCAGCATCGGGGAGAGGAGTGACCGAGCGTTGGGGACAGGAGTGGCCGAGCGTCGAGGAGATGAGTGACCAAGGGTCGGGGAGAGGAGTGACCAAGGGTCGGGGAGAGGAGTGACCGAGTGTCCGGGAGAGGAGTGACCCAGCTTCTGGGAGAGGAGTGACTGAGCGTCGGGGAGAGGAGTGGCCGAGCGTCCGGGAGAAGAGTGACCAAGCGTCGGGGAGAGGAGGGGCCGAGCGTCAGGAGAGGAGGGGCCGAGCGTCGGGGAGAAGAGTGGCCGAGCGTCGGGGAGAGCGGTGACCAAGGGTCGGGGAGAGGAGTGACCAAGGGTTGGGGAGAGGAGTGACCAAGGGTTGGGGAGAGGAGTGACCGAGCGTCGGGGAGAGGAGTGACCGAGCGTCGGGGAGAGGAGTGACCGAGCGTCGGGCAGAGGAGTGACCGAGCGTCGGGGAGAGGAGTGACCGAGCGTCGGGCAGAGGAGTGACCGAGCGTCAGGGAGAGTGACCGAGCTTTGGGGAGAGGAGTGACCGAGTGTCGGGGAGAGGAGTGACCGAGCGTCCGGGAGAGGAGTGGCCGAGCGTCCGGAAGAGGAATGACCGACGTTGGAGAGAGGAGTGACCCAGCGTTGGAGAGCAATGTGACAGTATGTGGGATGCAGAGTGACAGGGTATCAGGAGCAGTGTGGTGGGCGATGGAGTGCTGGGTCTGACTCCACACGTTGACCCTGCTCTCAGTCATGTCACTGGAGAGTTGAACAGAGTAGTAGGCAGGTGAATAGAGGGGCGGGGGTGAGCCTTTGAAAACAAGGATGTGAATTTTAAAATCACAAACTGGGAGCTAATATAGGTCAACCAGAACAAAGGACTGATGGACGAATGGAACTTGGTATGAGTTAGAAGAACAGGAGGGGAAGTGAGAGAAAATTATAGTGAAAAGAGAGGGAATGCTTTTGCTGAATTAACCAATTGATAATCACTGCAATAAAATCAAACATGGTTATCAGCATGGAACGAACCTGAAGTAGCAGAATATGATGAGGAGAGCAAGAACGATGCTGCAAACTGTGACGGAGATCAGCAGAGCTATGTGGTGGCTGCTTCCATCTACAAAATCTGTGCAAAGACATAGAGGGTGAATCAGAATAAAAAACTTTGCAGCACTCAAACAGACCAAGAACATGTTATAGGGAGCAATCCTTTCATTCAACAAGTCTCGGACTTCGTTTTTTTTAAGTCTGAGTAAAGACGTAAGATAATTGAGAAAAAACAACTTGCATTTGTAGAGCATCTTTAATGGAGTAAGAATGTCCCAGGGCACTTCTCAGGAGAGAGAGTTATCAGACAAAATTGGACACCTATTAGGACAGGTGACTAAAACTTCCATTTGTTCAATGGAAAGAGGGAAAGGTAGAGCGCGGAGAAATTTAGGGAGGGAATTGAAGAGCTTCAGTCCCCATCTGTGGAAGGAACAAGCACCAATGGTGATGAAAAGGAAACTGGAGATGCTCAAGAGGTTAAAATTAGAGGAGCACAGAGAACTTTCACCCAGTAAAAGTTTACTTATCAAGAATCCTGGAATTCCTTTTTTAATCAAAGTATTTATTATTGATGCATGGTTCAAGTGTCTAATCTACAGATTTGGAAATACTTTTTCATAGACGCCATCGTCAAAAGGTCATTATCGCTGAAATATTTCTCTTCCATTGTGTACTCATGTAGCCTGGTTCGTTGCTCCTAGTCTGTTGTACATGAAAGATAAGGAGTTTTCACCCACTCAAACTGTAGAAAGCGTTGCTTTCATAAGGAGTAGGGTGGAGCTGAAGTTGAAATTTAAAGCCCAAATTAGGTCCATTGTGGATTAATGTGAAAACAAAACCACACGAACATAGACATTGTTTGATCTCACACCCGATTTCACTCTTTTCAGGCAGTCTTTGGCCAAGGCGGGGGGGGCAATAGCCAAGGCAACGGTGCCACAAGTCCTCAGCAACGCACCCCCCCCAACTCCTCATCAGGACCTGCCTGACTGGCCCTGGCACCTCCAGACTCCACTTACCTGCCTGAGAGGGTCCCCTCATCCCGCAGGTGCAGTCCCAGCAGTGGCCACCGCACCTGGTGGCGCTGGTGGGCTGACAGCCCTCTGATTGGCTGGCAGCTGTTTTGGGGGGGAGGGTGGGTGTGTGTGTGGAGGGGGTGCGGTGTGGCCGTCCTTAATATGGACAGCAGCCCCAGCGGCAGCCACTTAATCGGCTGCGCCGGCAAGATGCACCCCTGCCTCCCGCTGTGCCAGGTCACACTCACTACCAAAGCGATCCCCCCACCCCCCCGCCCCGCCTACTTTCAGGGCCTCCTGCACTAAATGCAGCCAATAGTGTGCAGAGAAATAACAGGCCAGATTCCAGATGTTCTGGTGCTGGTCTGGCCTCAGCTTTGAAGCTTGCAAATCCTCTAGCTTAGACCTCCTGAATCTGGTCTGTGACACTTTTCTACCTTCTGCACACCCTGGTGAAAAGTCAAACTTCCACAGAAGTCACCCAAGTCATCCCTCAAGTTTGAAGCACTTTCGGATGGCATGATTTAAATGAAGCACATTGTCGAGAGTTCAGATTCACAGCCAAAGATAGGGAACCCATGTGATGTAATCTGCTATTCCCAATTCTCATTTCTGTTCAATTAAACCACTGGGGCGGTACTACCGGTGGTGCCTTTGCAATACCCTCCAAATCTGGTGACAAGAATGGCGGTCCGACAGCAGCGTCCTCTCTCAAGCCAACTTGCCCAGCATCAAGGTGCTAATCACTCAAAGTTCCTAGGCCTGACACCAGACTCCTGAAGCAACTGCTCCACTCGGAACTTGGTCGCGCAGGAGGTTCCCAGAAGGGCAGTGGAAACACTCCAGTAATGTCCCCACAGCATCTCCGAAGAGATCAAACGTCGCCGCTGACTCATGGGAAACCTCGGCCTGTGACCAACCAAAATGAACAAGGCTCATTCGGGAAGGCACCGAACAGGTCGAGAGGGTTCATCGGGAACGTGTGGAGGTGAAGTCGAGGTGTCGGAGCATCCGCACAAACCTCCAAATAACCCAACCGCCCAACCCTTCATCGCCACCTGTCCCGCATGCGGCAGAGTCCGCAGGTCGCACATTGGACTTATCAACCATCTCAGGACCCTACAAACAGGGCCGGAGGCGAGTCATCCTCAATCCCAGGAGACGGCCTAAGAAGAGAGAAAAATAAAAGAGGACCTACTTCATCATCTTCATCAATGCTCATCAGGTGTATTATCTGCTGTCCTTCAACACTCATCAGCTTCAATGCTGCCAACCAGATTCTGACCACAAAGGAAACGCTGAAGAAGATGAATGTGAAGAATCCTACACCCATTGATCTCTCCTGACATAAAGCTATTAGATTTCCACTTTCTGGTAGCCATGAAAAAGTGAAGACTAGGTCGGTCCTGGGGGGAATATTCCCTTACTGCCGTGCACTTCTGCTTGAAAAAGACAGCCCCTTCACGTGGAGCACCCTATTTGTCAAAATACTTGCAGGGCAATTCCTAATCTGTCCAGATCTCTGCAACCACATGAGGAAATCAAAAGCTAATTAATGGTCACTGGAAGAAAATCTTGATATCTAATCATTTCCCAGGGAGACAGAAAAGATTGTCTGATCCCTTTCTCCCACCACCAGCACAAGATAAGCAGTGTGAACGGTCTCTGCTCCGTTGAAGTATTAGCTGAAACTGAGACATGACTCTAGGGGTTTGATTCTCATATCAGTGCCTAGCATGCCTGACTGCAATCTCTCTTACATCGTTTATCAACAATTTAACATTTATGCCCAGCACTTTATTTCCTTCTGAAATGTGTGGTTTGTAATGGTTTAAGATGTCAGTACCTATCAGTTTGAAACACGTTTGAGAGTTGTCGGCTGGAAGAGTGTATCTGGAGCTGTGACATGACAAGGAGGCGAGCTTGCTCTGGCAATGTAGAGGGCTACTCTCTTGTGATGTTATATCTGCACCAAGGAAATACAACGACCCACCAGATAATGCTTCTTGTACAATTAGATATGACAATATTTCTTAGGCAACAATGAGTACGCCCACCATTCAAAGCATGGACAGGAAATTAAATGCACGTTCAGTCTAATTTTAGACAAGTGGCTGAGTTAATCTTGGATCAGGTGTAACCTTAAGAGCTGTGGCAAACCTCCAAGTGATGTGATTTTTTTATTCTCCACTTTTACCAAGTAAAGTCACGTACTGCTGCACGACCAACGCTAATAGAACCCCCTTTTCATGAAATCGGCCGTTATTCTAACAACAATGACCACCTGCAGGATAAGTAAATCCAGTGATTACCTGGCACATTGTTACGAGGATGTGCTTTTCTTCAAGATACAATTTCTAATTTTTCTTTTTCTGGCCGGACTTTTAAAAAAACTGAAACCCTCTAACGACAGTGAAGACTGCCCAGACATCTACAATATACAGCTTGCATTCCACCAAGTGGGATGGAGAAAAAAAAGACATTCAACCTGCTGGGGAATATGGAAGACCCCATTTCCTGTTGGCTTTACGCTACCCTGAAACTCTGCAACTGTTTCTGATACGAGACATCAAATGCAATAACCTGTCCTAAAACAATGACAACAGGCAGGACTGGTAAACACTGCCCACAGGATTTCTCTGGAATATACAGCCAGCAGGGTACTTTAAAAGACAAAACAAAAACAAAAATACCTGGAAAAACTCAGCAGGTCTGGCAGCATCTAAGGATAGGAGCACAGTTAACGTTTCGAGTCCAAATGACCCTTCAACAGAACTAAGTAAAAATAGAAGAGAGGTGAAATATAAGCTGGTTTAAAGGGGGGGGGGTGGGACAAGTAGAGCTGGATAGAGGGCCAGTGATAGGTGGAGGTTGCCAAAAGATATCACAGACAAAAGGACAAAGAGGTGTTGAAGGCGATGATATTATCTAAAGGAATGTGCTAATTAAGGGTGGTAAGCAGGATGACCAAGGTACAGATAGCCCTAGTGGGGTTTGGGGTGGGGTTGAAGGGATCGAAATAGGCTAAAAGGTAGAGATAAAACAATGAATGGAAATACATTTAAAAATAATGGAAGTAGGTGGGAAAAGAAAAATCTATATAAATTATTGGAAAAAAAGGGGGGAAATCAGAAAGGGGGTGGGGATGGAGGAGAGAGATGATCTAAAATTGTTGAACTCAATATTCAGTCCGGAAGGCTGTAAAGTGCCTAATCGGAAGATGAGGTGCTGTTCCTCCAGTTTGCGTTGAGCTTCACTGGAACAATGCAGCAGGCCAAGGTCGGACATGTGGGCATGAGAGCAGGCTGCAGTGTTGAAATGGCAAGCGACAGGGAGGTCTGGGTCATGCTTGCAGACAGACCGAAGGTGTTCCACAAAGCGGTCACCCAGCCTGCGTTTGGTCTCTCCAATGTAAAGGAAACCGCGTTGGGAGCAATGAATGCCGTAGACTAAATTGAGGGAAGTGCAAGTGAAATGCTGCCCCCCCCCATCCCTTAAACCAGCTTATATTTCACCTCTCTTCTATTTTTACTTAGTTCTGTTGAAGAGTCATACGGACTCGAAACGTTAACTGTGCTCCTCTCCGCAGATGCTGCCAGACCCGCTGAGTTTTTCCAGGTATTTTTGTTTTTGTTTTGGATTTCCAGCATCCGCAGTTTTTTGATTTTATCTTAGTCGTTAAAGGACTGTTTGCCAAGCAGGAGAGAGATTAAGACAAATGCTGGACTGAAGCCGGCTGCTGAAGCTGTTTCCTCTCTTTCCCTCCAACGTATTGTGCCCAGATTTGCAAAATAACCATCTCCAAGAAGAGAAATCTACTGCAAGCCGGGATCTTTTGGGAATGAAACATGGAAATCTGCTCCACACAACTACACCCAGGAAGGCAAACCAACAAAACCGCTGCAACATCGAGACCAGCTGAGGAACAGCTTCTGTCCTGCTGTATTGCTTCAGTTTATCCTCTTAACAGACTGTAAAAAAAATCCTTAAACCCAATCTCTTATTCTGTACGTGATTGTGTGTGTGTGTGTGTGTGTGTGTGTGTGTGTTTGTACACGTGTGTGTGTGTGTGTGTGTGTGTGTACACGTGTGTGTTTGTGTGTGTGTGTGTGTGTACACGTGTGTGTGTGTGTGTGTGTGTGTGTGTGTGTGTGTGTGAGAGCACCCAGAGGAATGTGTGATGTATGAATAGTGGGTGCGATTTACCGAGTTTTTTTTTTAAATTCAGGAAATAGTTTCAATAAACTTATCATGTTCTTTGTTTAACCTGAGAAACTCTGTCTAATCCTTTACAATCTGAAAATGTAAACAGTGGAACTCCTGCAGTATTGGCAAAGTACATCCTCTCTAAATCCAAAAAGAAACCCTGTTATGGTCAGACTTGGAGAGGGAGAACAGGGGAGTCATCTCACCCCTCCGCCCATGGCCTAACAATATGCTGATTAGGGGTCTGGAATCCACAGTTAGGTAGATTGTCTGACACTCTGCTGAATCTGTCTTTTCTTAACATTACCTCAAGAGGTTTAAATGGGTGGCTAGAAGGCCACAAAATAAAGAGTTTGCACTTCTATGGCACCTTTCTAGACTTCAAGTTGTGTTTCAGAGCTAATTAAGTACTTCTGATGTGTAAGCGCAGTTGTAATGTTGGAAACATGGCAGCCCAGTTGTGCACATCAAGCTCCCACAAACAGCAATGTGATAATGATCAGATAATTAGATTTTAGTGATGTTGGTTGAGGAATAAATACCTAGTCAGGGCACCATGGAGAAATCTCCAACCCTACTTTAAAACAGAGGCTGTGGGATCTTCTATGTGTTTCTGAGAGCCGTCCTAGCCTGGGTTTAATATCTCATCTGAAAGATGACACTTCTGACAATGCAGCACTTCCAAAGAACTGCACCAAAGAGTCAGCCGAGATTGTTCTCCCAGTGACCCGGTCCCAACTTATGTCACTAACTAAAACAGGTCATCTGGTAACTTATCTGTTGCATGTTTGTGGGGCCTTGTTGTGCATTCACCTTTCCTTATACAACTACAATAAAAACCACACTGCGAAGGTGCTTAGTTTACTCTGAATCACTTTAGGATGTCCTGAGGTCATGAAAGGTGCTATAAGTGCAAATCCTTTATTTCATTCTAGAGAGGAGAGAAGAAATTTGGATGAAAAATTGCGCAAAACAAAAAGAATGCAAACTACTTCTGTCAGTCTGGTAACTGCCACGCAGTGTTTGATCTTAAAACTCCACTTTCAGTTGCAATATTCACCAAGGCTCCTTCAACAGCACCTTCCAAACCCACGATCGCTACCATCTAGAAGGACAAGGGCAGCAGATGGATGGGAACACCACCACCTGGAAGCTCCCCTCCAAGTCACTCCCCATCCTGACTTGGAAATACATTGCTGTCCTCTCACTGTCTCTGGGTCAACCCAGGTGGAAGTGGATGACAAAATTGTTCAAAAACACGTGGATCATATTTGTGATAGAGAGACATTCCAACAGCCAACTATTCCACCTGTGATTAATATCAAACCATCAATTCCTGAGGTGACAGATCGACCTAGAATAGACATGCCCAATGTCTCTGCAGAGTTGCTTATCCCAGAACTGCCATTTTCTAATGATGTATCTCATGCTGCAGTTCCTGATCATGTTGATCCTGTGGAGGAACCACTGCCCAGTTAAGTGACCGAGTGGCACTTAAGTCAGTGGGATTTCCATAAAAGAGGCAATGCGGGGTCCCTGTCGGCTCTTCAGCTGATGCACGAGGTCCCCATCTCCACTATTAAATCCAGCCCATTATGTCAAATGCATTCAGCTTCCCTGCCACTGCGGAGTTAAGAATCCAAGGAAAAAAATACTTGAACATCCTAAAGAATAATAAAGGTTTGACATGGCGATTATAGGTCAGTCTTGAGTTTCTGTGGTGATCATAAAAAGCTTGAGCTATCATAAAACTAACACCTGCTCTCACCTTCCCCACACATGTTCCAAAAATCTCATGTATCGTTATGATGCCGCTCTAACTATTCTATTGTTACAGCAACATCCCCAAGATATAGGGTTGCTAATTCCCCAGGATTGTCCAGGAGCCTCCAGGAATTTTCTACACTGCTGTAAGAAAACCCAGGGTAAAAGGAAATGGGCTTGGGACCCCAGCGGAAGAAATCCCACCCAGCTGGGAGCTGCTGGCCAATCAGAGGCTGGCTGCTCTCCACTGCTGGCAGTGCCACTGGGAGTGGTGGCTGCTGCTGGGAGTTCACCAAGAATCCTTTGTTGGATCCCTGGGCACAGGTGAGAGAGAGCGGGAAGGGGATCACTAGGTGGAGGGGTCACAGGAGTGAGGTTGCGGGGAGTTCAGGGGCGAGAGGGACGTGGGGTGGGGGGGGAGGGGGGGTGCGGGATTGGCTTTCAGTTGAGTGCCTGACAATGAGGGACCCTCCCTGATAGGGGACTACAAGGGACACAGGAAAGCCGTGCAACGCCCGTTTAATCCCTGAGCTACTATTAAATGCTGGTGGGCTCAGGGATAGTTGGTGTCAATTGGCTCATTAATGAGCCTGATTGACATCCTGCTGCCTGAATGGGCGAGTTTCCCAGAAGGATCTCTTCCCACTTCTGACTTAATCTTGGGAGATTTTCCTGCTGCAGGAGACTCGTGGTTAAGTGGGCACAGCCACCATGTTTCCCGCCAGAACAGGTTGGATTAAATTCCGCCCAAGGTGTATCTTTTCCATTTTCTTTCAACCTGTCGTCGATTGATTCTACAAATTTTGAAGACAGGGCAAAAAAAAGATGTTTGACTGACAGTCAGACACATCACCATCAGTCACCTGAACATATACATGATGAAAATTCTGTCCAGACATTTTTTTTATTAATTCAATAACAGAAACCTCATCCCGCCCTTGGATGACATTTCATCAAAAATGCAAAGTCCGCCTGGCAGTTTCACCCGGCTGCCAACCGTAAGGTTGGACAGACCACGGAAGCTCAGGGACAATTGGAACTTTAACAGCTTTAATTGTCTTCTCGATTATTGGCGGGCGCGCTTCCGACACTTGTGCGCACCCGCCAACCGAAATATCGCGCGAGCGCAGGATGACATCGAGACACTCACCCGACGTCATCTCGCATGATTTCACGTCCAATTGGGTCGGGCGCTCACCCGCACACCGACCTAAACTTCTTCCCTTGAGCACAAAAATCCAGGTTGACACTCCCAGTGCAGGACTGAGGAGGTGCTGCACCGTCAGAGGTACCACCATGCAGATGAGATGCTAAACTGGGGCCCCATTTGCCCTTTCAGGTAAACCTAAAAGATCCAATGGCACTATTTCGGAGAAGGGCAGGGGAGTTAGCCCTGGTATCCTGGCCGATATTTATCCATAAATCAACATCACTAAAAAGAGACTATCTAGTTATCGTCACATTTTGTGTAATTTTTCGGTGTGCTAATTGGCTGCCATGTCTCCTATATTACAACAGCAACATGAAAAGTGCTTCATTGGTCGTAAAACACTTTGGGATTTTGTTAAAGGCACTATATAAGTGCAGGACACTCTTTTTTAATTGGCTTGTATGTCAGTAACCAGAGGACACAGGTTGAAGATAACTAGCAAAAGAAACAGAGGGGAGATGAGCAGATCTTTTTTAATCCAATCGCTGCCTGAAAAGGTGGTGGAAGCAGATCCAATCGTCACTTTCGAAAGGGAATTCGTTAAATACTTGAAGGGAAAAGTTTTCAGGGTTATGAGGATAGATCTGGCGTATGGGAATAATTGAATGGCTCTTTTAAAGAGCCAGCACATGCAAGATGGGCCGAATGACCTGCTTCTGTGCTTTATGATTCTAGGATTCTATGAAAGCCAGTGCAAATAAGACCTTTGTTTCTTGATCCTTTGGGAGGAAACATTTTCAAGAAATCCTGGTGAACACGACTGGGTGGAATGTCTTTTGACCCTGTGAAACATTGAGAGGCCTTGAGTTCTAAACATGCCATCACAGTTGAATTAACTGCTGCACAATTCATATGCAGTGATGTGGCTATCCTAATTACACTAACCTGGTTTCCATCAATACCTACTTTTTATGGCCAATGGCATGTGTGCGAAGATTGAAGACTGAATCAAACAGCTTGTCCCTTCGGTTGTTACAGACTGTACTCAACTAGCTTGCGCTTGCAAAAGCCAAAACAGAACATCTACTATTAGATGTGATTCCGCAATAGGGCACTTAATGAGTTATTCTGAGTATGCTAATGGCTATACTAACAGCCAATTTAAGATAGCCAGTCAAACTTGGCTCATTTACGCTGGCTAGAAGTGACGTACATTCAAATGCAGGGACCAGTCCTCTTCAAACAAAAGGAACGTGTTCAAACCTTGCACCTTTTTTTGAATTACCTGGGAGCTTGGGGAGCTTATAGTTCCCCTGTTGCTTTATCCAATGCAAAGCCTTGGCCAATTAGATTCAGCTTGCCTTTTCTGCTGTGAGGAAATTGTTGTGATCATTTGAAATTTGGCATCCTTGCATTTTTCCTGACGAGTGCAAGAATAAAAGCTTTGGCAACATGTCTCTCTTTTCAGCAATATTAAAGCTTGAGGATCATGGTGTGTTTTTTAAAAAGGCCTCCGGCCTGGGATCTCAAAGAACTTTCTTCTGAACCATCTCATCTGAATTTTAGCACCAAAATCTATTGAGGCAGTCTCAGAGCCAGTGATTATACCAGAGTTGATCAGTAAAGGATACAGGTTAGTCGGGTTTGGCTGGCATTCAAAGGATGTCAGTGCTAAAATCCAGAGGTTTTGAGATGCATGGTCTATATATACACTGTCCTTCTCCGACTCCATTTCTCCACCAACTCACCTCTACCCACCACTCCCTACGCCAATGTCTCCCATCCATCACTAGATCTCTAGCCAAGGAACCAGACAAAACTATACCATCTCTGTTCCTTTCAGGGACACTAAGACTGGAAAACAAAGCTTCCTCTACTACATTATCGGTACTTAGTGTTTTTCAATATTTATGTAATTTGTACAGATGGAGGGACAAGGAAAACTGCAGAATGGCAGATTTATTATCACCTGCCCCCTTCGAAAGCCTGAATTATGCTTACCCATTTAACTAGACAGAGGCTAGCAAGCAAACATCCAGATCATCTTATTTTCTTCAATATGTTGACTGCAGTCTGTCAGACACACAATAACAGCTGCAGTGTGTGCAGATATGTTCAAAAAATATGTTCTTTTTGGAAGAACACTAGTTTAGATTTGTAGACAATTGTTCTAACTGAATTCAACATTACTGCTCAACACATTATCAACATCCTGGGGGGCTGCCGTGGACCAGAAGCTGAACTGGACTAGCCAAATAAATACTGTGCCTACAAGAGCAGGTCAGAGGCTAGGAATCCTGCAGGGAGTAACTCACCTCCTGACTCCCCGAAGCCTGGAATACTCCCTACTTGTCTGGATGAGTGCAGCTCCAACAACACTCAAGAAGCTTGACAGCATCCAGAACAAAGCACCTTGCTTGATTGGCACACTATCCACAAATAGTGGCAGTAGTGTGTATCATCTACAAGATGCATTGCAGGAACTCACCAAGGATCCTTAGACAGCACCTTTCAAACCCATGACCACTCTACCATCTAGAAGGACAAGGGCAGCAGATAGATGGGGACACCACCACCTGGAAGTTCCCCACAGAGCCACACACCATCCTGACTTGGAAATATATCACTGTTCCTTCACTGTCACTGGGTCAAAATCCTGGAACTCCTTCCCTAACAGCACTGTGGGTGTACCTGCACCACATGGCATGCAGCGGTTCAAGAAGGCAGCTCACTAAAACCTTCTCAAGGGCAATTAGAAATGGGTAATAAATGCTAGCGTAGCCACGAATGAATTTTTAAAAATCTCTGTAACAACAAAACCCCTCATTTCGTGTACTGTTAACCTAAATTCACATGTGCCTCCTCACTACATTTCCTGTATCTTCCAGGAGGCAGGCTGATCAATACACGAGAAGATAATTGCAAATCAGCATGTTTTATTTTTCATGTAATATATGAACAGTTTTCAGCAAAATTCAATTTTATTCCTGCTGTTCCTGTTTCTATTCCTATCCCTAGCTTTGATTGTTTTTCTTGGAAGAGAGAGGCTAGGGGGAGATATAATAGAAACTTTCAAAATTATGGACAGCTTTGATAAAGCAAATAGGAGAAACTGTTTCCATTGGCAGGAGGGTCAGCAACCAGAAGACACTGATTTAAGATAATTGGCAAAAAGAATCAGAGAGGAGATGAGGAGAAACTTGTCTGCACTTGTCATCATCTAGAATGTGCTGCCTGTAAGGGTGAGGGAAGCAGATTCAGTAGTGACTTTCCAAAGGGAACTGGAAAAATAATTGAAGGGGGTAAGAATTACAGGGTTACAAGTACAAGAGCACAAGAAACAGGAGCAGGAGTAAGCCAGGTGGTTCCGCCATTCAATATGATCCTGGTTGATCTTGGGCTTCAACCCCATTCTCCTGCCCGCTCCCCGTGTCCCTCAATTCCCCGAGAGACCTAAATTCTGTCTATCCCAGCCTTAAATGTATTCGAGGATGGAACATCCACAATCCTCTGGGGTAAATAATTGCAGGGCCACGAGAGGGGAATGGTACCAGCTGGATACGAGGGGCTGAATTGTATCACTAAGTCCACCTGTTTCCACCTCCCTAACCTCACTCGACTTCGCTCTGTCTCAGTTCAGCTGCTGCCAAAACCCTGATTCATGCCCTTGTTACCTCAGGACTCAAGTGCTCCAATGCACCCCTGGCTGGTCTCCCACATTCTACTCTCCGTAATCTCGAAGTCATATAAATCTCTGCTGCCCAAGTCTTTAACTCGCAGCAAGTCCCATTCCCCTATTATCCCTGTCTTCGCTGACCTACATCGGCTCCCGGTCAAGCAACGTTTTGATTTTAAAACTCTCATTCTTGTTTTCAAACCCTGCACGGCCTTGTCTCTCCCTGGTTAGACCAGGCCCGGAGTACTGTAAGCAGCTCTGGACATCACACCTTTAGGAAGGGCATTCTGGCTTTGGAGGGAGTGCAGAGTAGGTCTACCAGAATTATACCTGGACTCCAAGGGTTAATTTGGAGAAGGGATTATGCAAACTGAGTTTGTATTTCCTGGAATTAGAAGGTATGGGGTGATTTGAACAAAGCTTTCAAGATATTAATGGGAACAGGGAGAGAGAAACCATTGCTTCTGGCTTGGGAGTCTAAGGCTAGAGCATAGTGTAACAACTAGAACCAGGCCTTTCAAGGGTGAAATTAGGAAACAGTTCTTCATGCAAAAGGTAGTTTAGAACTCATTTCCGCAAATGCTTATTGATGGTTGATTAATTGGTAACATTTAAATCTGAGATTGAGGGATTTTAGTTGTTCAAAAATATTAAGGGTTACGGGGAAAAGGTGTGTATAGCAATGTGGTTGACTCTCAAATGCCCTCTGAACAAGGGCAATTAGGGATGGGCAATAAATGCTGGCCTAGCCAGCGACACCCACATCCCATGAACGAATGGAAAAAAATATGGAGCTAGATCTGGGATCTTGATCTCATTAAATGGTGGAACAGGCTCGAGGGGTTAAATTGCCTTCTCCTGTTCCTATGAGAGAGAAACAGATAAAGATAGAGAGAGAGAGAGAGAGAGAGAGAGTGGGGTGGCGGGGCTAGAATTTACAGGATGCTGCGCTCCCCACCCTTCCAGTAAAGAGGTCAGGGGAAACATGCCCACAGTGCCAATGGCTGCCCCACAGGAATTTAAAACTAGGAGCAGTGAGACTTCCACCCCTCACTCGGAAGTCCCACCTGAGAGAGCTGCCAGCCAATCAGATGCCCGGCAGTTGTGCAGAACCAGAAGCACCGGCTGGGGGTGGGTTTCGGCGAGGGTGCAGGGAGCCTGGTTCAAGAGGCCTGGGGAGTGTTGGGGGTGGGGGAATTGCAGTGACCTTGGTATGGGAGTGCCTCCAATGGGCCCTGGAGACTCACAAAGGAGGACACCCCTTGCCCAAAACTGGCTCACGCAGCTAAATCTGTCAGGCTTCCCACATAGCATAGGCATTTACCCATCACGGGTAAAAGACCAACAGCAGAGGGATGAGGCTTGTCCAGAGTTTCATAACTGAGCGTGCTTATGTGTGGTCTAACAACTCCACTCTCATTAATTGGCATGGTCACATGACAAGTTCAGACAAATTCGTCCCAACCGGGTCAATCACTGTGGAATTTTGGCTAACCATGGGCGTGGTCCTATGGATTTTGTTCTTCTGCTGGTGGGAATGGTTGATACCTTCAACACAAGCAGAATTCTGTGTCATCCAAGTTCCCCTGTGCTAACTGG
Organism: Carcharodon carcharias; assembly: GCF_017639515.1. Classification (NCBI taxonomy): domain Eukaryota; kingdom Metazoa; phylum Chordata; class Chondrichthyes; order Lamniformes; family Lamnidae; genus Carcharodon; species Carcharodon carcharias. The sequence goes on from NC_054467.1 coordinate 8,468,096, forward strand.
CTTGCCTGTGTAGTAGGAACAGTGGCCCCCATTAAGGGTTTCGTGACATTAATTTTCAGAATGTGAAGGTGTTTAAATGTGTTGTGGCATTGAAGGGGAAAATCAGCTGCTCCTCCAGAATGCATGTTGAGCTAACTAATAAAAACAAAGCCTCATTTCCAATTCTACATCACTCACTCGACACTTGCATGAAAAAGTCCAGTTAAAAAGAATAGTACACTTTTACAAGTCATAAACAGGAGAACAGTTCGTAATTCATGTGTTTGGCTCGTCTTAGAAAGAAACATGCAGTACAGGCATGGTGAAGAAGGTGTTTTCACTCCTGAAGGACCATCTAGGTGGGTTCCATAATGTGAGTTCTATATCAGGATTATTGCAGGATTCCCTCAACGAGATGGATTTTCAGCAGGTCACGAAGTTAATTACTTGTAGCCTTCTTAGCAGGAGGTCAAACTTCTGTACTGGTGGACTTGAAAAGAAACCAGCTGAGAGACCTTACAATGTTGCAGTCGCCAGTTTTAAGGCATACATGTTGCTACCTTTGGTGCTCCTATTTCATGCTGTGTGTTTCACAGGCTAACTGGTTTCTCCCTGGTTCTTGAGGTAATAAGATTAGTTATCTGTGGCCAGTTTCTATCATCTGACCACCTGATCAATACTTCTACTGTCCACCCAAAATGATGTGAAGTTCAGAGCCTTTGCTACTCAATGGGAGATGGATGGTGGCCGTTCACACCTACTTATGATTAACTCATTTTTGCAGCTATCATTTGTAAAGTATTGAGCTTGGAGACAGTGGGTCTAGGGATTCATATCTTTTGAGGTTTTGGTAAGTCCGCAAACAATGGGAGGTCTGAATTCCACAAATGGTTTCGTCTTGGTACTTTTATTCAAGGGAGGGACTCTACGTATAGTCATTCAATTAGGCAATTCTAAGTCTATGCCGAAAGTGCAAAAGTCACCTGACCCTCGGCAGCCATTTTATCAGCCTTCAAATGTCTACATTTAAAAGAAAAGGCAGTTCCAGAAAATTCTGTTCTGAATACAGTACATGTTTAAAGTTATAAACATAGCATGCCTCTACTGGGCGTGACAGAGGAGACAACAGGGTTTCAAAGGAATGGAATGGATTTCGAGAGTGGAATTTAACACTCTTGCCTGGATGGTAGCCTGATAGAGCAGATCATCCATCCATTTCCATCCCATACAAATCAATGAATGAAAATCAAGGTGAGCAGGAGGGTGGGGAGGGGTTTTCTATAAAGGCCACCCCCTCGCTCTGGAATACTTAATCATTCTTCATGAAGAGCGGTTAACTCCGAAATCTCTTTGATTTCTCAAAGAATACTGCGCAGATCATGGATTAAATGGCCCCAAAATACCAATGACCATCAGGCAAAGGACGTGCTTTGAAATGATTTTGGAATGCTTTTGGAATTGTTTCAATGTTCGGGGGAAAAGACACACATACACACACACACACACACACACACACACCCGCGCACACACACACATGCATGCACGCACACACACACATGCATGCACGCACACACACACACACACACACGCACGCACACGCACGTACACACACACATGCACGCACACATTCACACACACACATTCACACACACACACACACACACATGCGCGCACACACACACACATGCACACACACACGCACACGCGCACACACGCGCACACACACATGCACACACACACACACGCACGCGCACACACGCACGCACACACACACGCGCGCGCAAACACACGCACGCACACACACACACGCACGCACACACACACGCACGCACACACATGCATGCACATACACATACGCACACACACACATGCACGCACATACACACACGCACGCGCACACACGCATACACACACACACGCGCACACACACGCACGCACACACACGCGCACGCACACACACGCGCACGCACACACACACACACGCGCACGCACACACACGCGCGCACACCAAGAAACTAATTGGAACAGTTACAGCCTTTCGTTTGGAATTCTGCAGTGCAAGTAATTCTGCATTTCAGTGCTTTGCTTCAGGGAAACTGCTTTTTATTCCTTGCTGGAAACTAAGGGGAGGATGTTCCCCTCGCCAGGTGGGCTCGGCGTGTGGGCCCAGGAACAGCCAACTAACCAATTACTGGCCAGCCAGCATGAAAGGCGCGCTAAGGGCCTCGGTGCTGTTGGGGTGGGGGCAGGAGAAGCGCAAGGGTTGAAGGGTGTGCATGCGTGGGGGAGCGCGCACTGACAGCTCCCCGAAGGCACAGAGCTGCTTCAGGGAGCTGACGGGATTTAAATACAAAAATAAACTTTTTTTTACATATGAGATAAACGTGTTACTCCACCGCCCCCCCCCCCCCACACCCCCAACCACATGTGGCTCAGTCACGCGTGAAAAAGGATGTTAAAAAAATTTTATTTGTGTTTAGTGAGCGTTGGAATCTCACTCCGCCCCCAAGATGAGGTTTCGTTAACCCGCAAACGGTGGGGGGGGGCAGGGGGGCAGTGAGAAAGCAACTTAATTACATCAGGGCCTTAACGGGTCTTTTAATTGTCGGCGGGCGCACTGCCAACTCGCCCGCTGACCAAGAGATCACGAGAGTGCGCGACGACATCGGGACGTTCCCCTGATGCCATCCTGCACTTTTTCACTCCTGTTAGGGTCAGGCATGAAAAAGTCCTGCCCTGAGTGTATCAGCGCTGTACCATACATAACATCTCTTGGTTGCATCGGGAGTGACAGCAAGCCATTGATTTTCACAGTGCACGCTCAGAGTGATGTGCCAGAGGACTTATAATCAAGAGAGGACACGCCAGAGCCAGAGATGTGATATGACACTTATTTTACAAATGAAGCATCTAAACTGATCCGAAAATAACTTTTGTGAGTTATCTTAGCAACTTTACACCCACCTTGGTCCCTTGCTCCTTTGAGCAGAAGTTCGACCTGATGACAAAACCCGGAAACTGAACCCACCTCCAGTTACAGACTTGCAATGGTTTTACCTGGTTATAGCATACGGTGGAGGGAGTGAGGGAGTGAGAGGGAGAAAAGCTATTTCCTCTGAGAAAGTCAAGAGCAAAGGGGTAAAAAAAACCTTAAGGGCAGGACTTTCGTGTCATTGGTTCACCCACCCGCCGACCGTAAAGTTGGATGAGCAGTGAGAAATCTCTCTTAATTAATAAATTAATGGCCTTAATAGGCGTCTTAATTGTCGGCGGGTGCGCTGCTGATTCTTATGCGAGCTCACCAACTGAAAAATCGCGTGAGAAAGATTTGGGCTTGGCCATTCAGGGGTGATCCCAAGTAACACTTCTTCACACAAAGGGTGGTGGTCATCTGGAGCTCTCTCCACACACACACACACACACACACACACACACACACACACACACATCCCCCACCACCCCCCCCCCACCCCACCGAAAGTGCTGGAAGTACTTCCAGCAGATCTGGCAGCGTCTATGGAGAGAGAAAAACAGAGTTGGCATTTCGAATCAAATTTGACTCTTCTTTAGAATCCTCTTCTGCCATTCTGAAGAAGTCATATTCAGCTCAAAATGTTAACTCTGTTTCTCTCCGCACAGATGCTGCCAGACCTGCTGAGTTTCTCCAGCACTTTCTGGTTTTATCTGAGATTGATAAGGTTTTGATAAGTAAGTGTATTAAGCGTGACAGAAACAAGGTGGGCGGATAAGTACAATTATCTAATTGAATGACAGAATGGGCACGGGAGGCTGAATGGCCAGGACCTGATGTTATTACAATTAAGCTATGGTGTAGTAAAGAGTATCCGGGAAACTTAGTCAAACTCTCTCAATAATTTTATTAAATTTCTCTTTTCAATGCTGAGGACCACGTTAATGGAACCACCTAGTAAGTTCTGCATTACAGTTGCATCTTGACTTACAGTTGGAAGCCCAACTATCCTATATAGAATGCTATCCTTAGCAAAAAAGGAAACCATTTGGCAATGCATCTACCTGGTTGATGAAGAAGGGCAAATTGCGTTCATTTTAGAGCCTCATTGCTGCTCAGCAGGAGATCTCAAAATCCTGTGCGAGTGCAATGAATTGCATTTTCAACTGCTGTTGTGACCATGGTTAGGTAGGAAAGCATGGCCTGCCATTTTCAGCACAGCAAGAGATCCCACAAATCACAATGAGATGAATGACCAGCTCATCTACGTTTTGATGGTGCTGGTCAACGGAGGAATGCTGCAAAGTATCAGAAAGCACAGAAGCAGGCCATTCGAGCAGCAGATTCATGCTGGTGTTTAGGCTGTCACCTTTCTTCACCCAACCTCATTAACATATGTTTCTATTCCTTTCTTCTTCATTCGCTTATCTGGTTTGCTCTTGAATGAATTGCCTCAACTGCTCCATGTGGTAGCAAGTTTCATTGTCTAACCACTCTCTGGTTGAGAGGTTTCTCCTGAATTCCCTGTTGGATTTATTAGTGACTGTCTTATATCCATGGCCCCTAGGGACAGCATGTGCATTCCTCCATCAGCTGAACTGAAACTCTCTTCTTACTAGCTTCGATTGGAGACTGTTGGAGCTGGGGGTTGATATTACACTGCAACTGATCGACCAAAGGCCTTTATCTGCATAACATTTGGCGGGGAATTCAACATGCTGGCCCTTTGGCCTGTAAGAGTTATTACCTCCATAGCAATCACCTGCCACCACTTTGTCACCAGTGCTTAAGACCTCATCAATACTTTAAATTTAAGTTCTTGTACAGACCATTCATGATCTAATAGAATGGAGGAGGAGGTTTGAGGGGCTGAATGGCCTACTCCTGTTCATATGTTCTGTGTCCCTGTCTTTATATCACTATGTGGTCTTCTCCTACTTTTATCTCCTCCTGTCCTACATCCACCCTACAAATTCTCCATTGCTCCAACTTTTGCCTTTATGCATCCACGTTCTCCCCCATTGCCAACCCCAAGTGTTGGGAGAAGAGAGGGATGGGGAAGATGCACAAAAAGTCCAGAGTTAGAACTTTCATACCAACTGGCCCTACTCACTGGAATTCCTTCCCTCTACCTCTCCACCTCTGTGTAACACATGCCACGTTAAAGACCTTTATCAACATCCACCTCTTAAACCAACCAATCTTTCTGTTATCTCTACCTAATCTCAGTGTCCTTTTTACATACGCTGATTTATGAAGGATGCTGGGGATATTTATTACGTTGAAGGATGGTTGCAAATTCATTATCTTCTTGTGAAGAATTCAAAGCCCTTTGTTAATTGGCTCCTTTTTTTTGCTGCGAACAAAATTTCTAACTCAATACGTGCATGTATTAAAGATGCAAATTTGGGAGAAAACCAAACGTTTCTCCTTCTAATGGCCGAAGGAACCAATAACTCCAAATTCTTTTCATGGGGCTTTGAGAACTGGTGCCCGCAGCCTTTAAAAGAATCTTTAAAAAAGATGTCATCTCTTCAAAGGAACGAAGTATCTGCACCTGAAACATCAAGTCAGCTGTTCTCTCCACACATGCTGCAGATTCTCCCTGAAAATCCACCCCAGTTGCTAACAATGATATGGAGCACACCAAAACTGTGGGTGTACCTACACTACATGGACTGCAGCGGATCAAGAAGGCAGCTCATCACCACCTTCTCAAGGGCAATTAGGGATGGGCAATAAATGCCGGCCCAGCCAGCGAAGCCCACGTCCCGTGAATGAATAATAAAAAATAATACAAGAAAATCCATCATCATGAGATCAACTGCATCAGATCAGCATTGACTAAGACCTTGCTCTTCAATGCAAGGCCCAAGGCCCGTGGTGGCTCCCATCCTCACTAACTGCAACTCTCCCCAGTGCTCCCCGACTCTCCCTTCCCTGTAATCTCACTGAGCGTTCAGAGACTTGTTTTAATGTCGTTTGCCACGTGACTGCCTAACCCCACTTTGGAGCAGCCTCTCATCTCTCTCTGACCTCCGAGGAGTTGTGGTGGGATCTTGAACGGGAATGCAAGCCCCGGGAGAGGGAAGTGGCGAGAAGGTGAGTCAGGTGGCAGAATCGTCCCAAATTTGCACTAAGTGTGGTAGCGGGCAGGAGAAAGAACATTTTCTTCACCGGTCGCAATGGCGGCTTTTCACGCTGTATCGTCCCAATCCCGCCTTCCCAGGAAACGTGCCGTTACGATGGCCGGCAGGCTCCCATTCGTCCACCAAGCCATCACCTCGCTGCCTACTTATGCTTGGCACCAGAACAGAAGATATGATCCTGAAAGGCAAGGAGACTGCAGCTCCCCGAATCAGTGACACATCCCTGGGACACCTTCTGGACACCGCTGGAGTCGGATGTGATGTCCTCTACCCCTGTGCTAGCTGCAGGAGGCCCTTCAGTGTCACCACTCCGGCTTGGAACGTTGTGCCAGAAGTGGTCAGTGCCAAAGCTGCACAGAAGAGGTTGGCCATCCAGTGCAGATAGAGGATGAATGGTCTCATCCGTGCCATCAGGGTTAGGGAACCATCTCATTGCACTAAACTCTCACACTCACAAGGCCATCACACATTCACCGGCATCTCACTCACTGCCAGCTCAATGGACATTGCCACTCACTCTCTCACACACACCCTCACATCTCCATCTGGCCTCATCTCCCTCTGGAGACTGCCTCCTCAGCCCTCACCATCTTGAGGCCACTTGCATAGATCAACATGTGCCCCCCCACACACACACACCCTCAGATGCCCCCTTTCCCCAGTACAGCCCTTGCCCTGCAGCCTCTCCCCTTGCCTGAGGCCACTTCTTCCCCTTCCCCAAGCAAGCCCTAGCCCTGCAGCTGTTGAAAAGCCACCCCCACCTTATGGCTGGCCTGGTGGGTACTGGCCTCCGAAAACTGATATGGTGCTGCCCGTGAAGCCTGGCACTGATGACTGCGAGTGCTACCTGAAGCAAGGTCGGCAAACAAACCTCGAAGTCCCGAGTGAAGTGCAGCCCACCAGGAGCATGTCACCTATGTTCAGTTGTGAAACATGCTCAGATGATCCAACACGGTGGGGGGATGACTCTGGTGAGCTGGGCTTATAATGATATGCTGACGTGTTGCAACGAGATTCCTGACGTCCAATGCTGGGAACCGCGGCCCTCCATTGACGGGCAGAGCGGACAATTGCAAACCGGCTTCACGACCAAGTGATTTTTGGCCTTCTCGCCATATTTTTCGCTCAATCCACCAAGCACGCCCAACGCCAGCGGGCAAGGAAAGCTTTGCCCAGGAGGTGGGGGGTTCTGTGGGAGGGCGGGTCAGAGAGGGGCAACGGGCCCACAACTCGAAGGTCGGGGAGGGGGAGAGACCGCAATGCTGAAGGTTGGGGAGGAGGAGGATCTGGAGGGAGCAGGAGTTTCAGGGAGCAGGATTGGTGGCAGGCAGAACGTAACAAGTAGAAAGTTACATTTTTCTTTTAAAATAGAATAAGTTTAAAAGCATATAAGTTATTTCATTTACCAATGTAAGAATTTAACCAGTTAGAATATTGCAACTTAGCTGGCATAATGTTTTAATATTTGCTTTTCCTGATAAGGAAGTTCCTACAGAACCTAACATTCCCATAGGATTAACAGGAACCTAACAACAACTTTAAGTGGGGACTTACTGTATTCCTATTTATTTTACGTTTAACATTAAAAAATATGTACCGAGCCAATCAAAAGTCAGCCATCTTTACACGTCACATTGACCACATGGTACAAAGTGCGCCAATAAGTATATCGAAGTATGTGCATTGTGTAGTAACAGTTATATTCCCATAGCAACCACCATAGGTCAGTTGCAGAGTGATCAACCATTGGTGTTGTGTTTTTTTTTGGCTCGAGTGAGTCACTGGAAATGGATCAATTCTTAATTCCGGTGAAGAGAAAATCGGAAAGTGAAACAGAAGCAAAAGCAGATAAATAAGGACGTGACTGTGGGTATTAATGAAAGGAACAAAAGGCAGATCTGCAACAACTACAGAAAACAAGAAGGTTGGAGGGAGTAGTGGGCATGTTAAGGCGTAAGCGAGCCGCATGCCAAAAGCCAAAAAAGAGAAAGGTACGTGCTTTCAACGATGAAAACCGAAAGTTTCAATGAAAGTGGACTGATGAGTTTTCCTTTGGCTTTAATGAAACATGTATGAAGCCAGTTTGTTTAACTTGTCAGCAGGCGTGTTCTGCTTTTAAACCCACAGCAATCTAGGATGCCATTATGCTACAGCGCACGCAAGTTTCAGTGAACGTGACCCACCCAGAACTAAACGAAGAGAAAGTGAAATTGAGCAACTTGCTGCTTCCGTCAAAGGCCAGTAAAACAAAAAAATACAGAGATCGCGTTCCGCTGCAGAGTGTTTGACAGAGACATCTTTCGAAATCGCATGGGTTTTAGCAAGGCACAAGAAGGCATTTGCCGATGTAGAGATCATTAAGCAGTGTTTTCTGGCTTCTGCGGATATCCTGTATGCCAAGTTTAACAACAAAAATGCAATCCTAAAGCAAATAAAGCAGACTGCCAACTGTCTGACACAATAATAACGAGAAGGGAAATCAGACAACAGTTAACTACAGATCTTTCAGCAGCACCTTGGTTTCATAGAGTGGTGGATGAAAGTACAGATACATGTGATGTTTCGCAATTGTACGTCTGGGTTCATTTCCCCAAAGAAGGATTAGTTCACAAAGAAACTCACTCACTTTTCCAGAACCACTTCATCCAATTCAGGGTCATGGGGAGTCAGAGCCTATCCCGAAAGGAAATGAGCACTAGTCAGCATACACCCAGGACAGGACATCAGTCCTTCACAGGGCACAGGCTTATACACTAGGGGACAATTTACCAGAGCCAATCCACCTAACCAGCCCAGGTGTTTGGATAATCGGAGGAAACCAGAGCACCTGGAGGAAACCCACACAGACATGGGGAGAACTTGCAAACTCCACACAGACAGACACCTGAGGTCAGGATCGTGGAGCTGTGAGGCAGCAGCGCTAACCACTGCACCACCCTTCATGAAGAGCTATTGTATTTAATGCCTCTGAAAAGTCAAGACAAAAGGCAAAAATTTTGAGTTCCCCCCCCTTGATTTTTTTGCTGAGAGTAACCTGGATCGGACAAAGCTCACATCTGCGTGTACAGCTGGTGCACCAAATAAGGGAGGGAAGGGGAATGGATTCATCAGCCTGATCCGGAAGCCAGAAGAAGTATCCAAATTCACCGTCTTTCACTGCATTATACATCAAGGAGCACTTGAGGGCAAACCAAAAAATACTGAAATGCAAAATGTCATGGCATTGGTTGTAAAGGTGGTCAATTTTATTGCTTCAAGGGAACTGAATCACAGGAAGATCTGAGGATTACTGGAAGAGTGCAAGACAGAGCATGGCGATCCAGTGAAGTGAGATGGCTATCTCATAGCAGGGTCCTTGAAAAATTCTTGGGTCTCCCCCCTCAGATTCGTGAATTTCTGCTCACGAAAAACATAGCAGATGCCACACGGGGAGGAGGAGAAAGGCTTTGAAATCCAGGGTGGATAATAAAGCCGGCATTTTTGACTGACATCCTGTGCCGCTCGAATACGCTAAGTCTCCAGTTGCAAGGGAAATGGAAACTTCCCAGTAGCACGTTGCATGTAGTAACCACTTTTCAAAACAAAGTTACAAGGTGTTATTCATTCCCAACACGCACTTTGTTCACTTTCCAAAACTCAGGACAGTCACCTCAGAAAATCCAGAGCTTTTGAAACACTCCAAGTATAATTCATCTGTGCACATTTTGAAAGAGCTGAGGGTGGAATGTGAGTCTAGGTTTAAAGGTGTAATGCTGAGGACCCCTTCCACGTAGCAGTCTCATCTCTGTCACCATTTATCACAGACTTTTGGCCGGACCATGCTAAATTGGAGGGTGAGAGGGTGAGACTGTGGAATGTCAGGCAGGCAATCTCATGAAGTCTGAATTTAAGACAGGCGCTCATCATTTCTGGAATGTGGTACCTGGTACACAATACCCACCTCTGAAACATTTTGTGCAAAAAGTGCTGTTTTTTTTTGTCTGTCATGAATCTACCTTTTCAACAATGAATATTGTGAAAACAGACAGACAAGCTGACCAATGAACATTTGGAATGCATTACTAGGATCACAACGACAGACTACAAATGCAGCATGAGGAAAGTCAAGTAGCAACAGGCACACTTTCGCTCTTCCAGTTTTTAAAGTAAGTTTTGCATTATGCAGCTTTTAAAAAGTTTACTTGCATAGGTGCATTTTTCGCTCCTATTATTTTTCTGGTTATTGTTTCATAAATGTTGTATTTTTTTAATTGTACATGTGTACTTGTTTTTAAGTCTAATACGAGATTTTGTTTTAATTACACGCATCACTGAAGGAGTAGTAATGATGATGTAGTAAAGTAGTTGATGTGGCTCTCACACTGCAAGTTTTTTGCTGAAGTGGCGCTTGCTTGAAAAACAGTGAATATCACTGGACTATGACATGAGAGCAAGTCATTGCACACAATCTGGGCAAGACCTTGGAAAAAAAATCAGAGGTGAAAAATGTAGCAGTATAACCGATGTCACATAGAATTGTAAAATGGCACAGCACAGATGGAGGCCATTCGGCTCCTGACTACACCAGCTGCCACAAAGGCTCACTGTCTTTCTCAGGTTCAACTCTGATTGGTTACATCTCACCAACAGCGGTCACACTCAGACAAACTAATGTTCCGAGACAATCTCGCGGTTATCTCAAGTGCCCTGGCCAATATTTATCTCTATCGACGTCACAAAAAACAGGCTTCCTGGTCACATTGCTGTTTGTGGGAGCTTGCTGTCTGCAAATTAGCTGCTGCGTTTACATTACAACATTGGCTACACTTCAAACGTACTTCACCGACTGTAGGGACGTTTTGAGGTTGTGCAAGACGCTATATCAATGCAAGTCTTTCTTTCTTTGGTTTAGAAATCTCATTTATACTGAGTGTGATACTGCTAAAGATGAGGGTTATTCACACACAGTCAAGGGCCCCTGTCCCTGATTTGACTGGTTTCCCACCCCTCTTATATAGGCAGCTATGCAGTCTGTGGTCTTGTGTTACCTCTCATGTCTTGGGGTGGCAGTGTGGGATGAAGATCTCGGTTGCAGAAGTCTCGATCTGTGCAGCATTCAATGGCCCTTCGCTGAGACGACTTTGGGGTATCCTCAAGAAGAAATGAGAAAGGAAGTGTGGGTTAAAATGGACGATCTGGTGCGTCATTAAGATCACATTTTAATATTTATATTCTGAAAGAAAGAGTCAGGTTTTTTTCTTCTCTTCACATCTGTCTAAATCATTCAACCTTTCCAGGCGTTAACTTCACATTCCAGTCATACTTTCAGGAGATGACAGGGTGGGGATAAGCCATGTACTTTCCAATAGAGAAGAAAGGAAGCCTGGATTGGATTGGGGTGGGGGGGTGGGGTGGGGGTTGGGGGTGGGGGGGTGGGGGTTGGGGGTGGGGGGGTGGTGGGGGGGTAGCGGCGGTGTAAACATCAGGTTCAAACCATTTTGGATCTCTCTCTCATATCTCCCGGCTTCTGAAACAACATTTTCTTTATCGTGGGAAATTGCCAATCCGTTAATTCAAAATGGAAAGAGCCTTTTCAGCATTGGATGCACAGCATTTAAATGGGAGCAGTAGTGTCGAGCATCACAAGAATAGGGGAAATTTGGGAATGGAGGCTCGTGCACTCACAGCCCCAACTACCCCACCACGCACCTCCCCCCAACCTCCCCTCGCCACCCACCCACCCCCCCACCCCCCCACCCCCCCACACCCCAGGATTTACCATCCATGTAAAGAGATGGAGATTTTGAGCGTGCTGCATTACGAGATTGGAAGTCTTAACGCTTAATGCATTTCTCTTTCCTGATGCATATGGCCAGGGAATTAAAGTGAAACATAACTGCCCTTACATTTACGTGTGCACATACTAACATAGTTGAAAAGGGATATGCTAATTCCAGCCAAAATCCGTCAAGGAGAGAAGTAGCTCTGCCTCGTCACACATCTTTCAGACGTCCCTAAATGCATGAAAGTCAATGAATTACTTTTGAAGCGTAGTTTTTGTTAAAATGTAAATAATCTGCTTTGTAGACACTTGGATGGGAGTTTCCACTAATCTCACAGAAATACTGAAAACAGTCCTGGCTAGGTATCCCACCTGACTGTCATGCTGTCAGCCATGGCTTAGTTTGGTAACTCAGTTGGCTATCAGCCAGAAAACTGGTGGTTCAAGTCGCACTGCAAGGCTGGAGTACAAAAACCTAGGCTGACCCTCCAGAGCAGTACTGGTGCCATCTTTGGGATAAGATGTAAAACTAGGACCCTCTCTGCTCTCCAAGGTGGACAGAAAAAAATCCCATGGTGTTATTTCAAAAAGGGGAGTTATCTCTAGTATCCTGGACAATATTTAATTCTGAAGTAGAGTCATACAGACTTCAAACATTCCCACGGTGTTATTCCCTCCACGGATGCTGCCGGACCTGCTGAGTTTTTCCAGCATTTTCTGTTTTTATTTCACACTTTAAAAGTACTTCATTGGCTGTAGGGGTGCTTTGAGCTTTATAAGTGAAAGTTTCTTTTTTAGTTAAGAAACCCCATTTACACTGAATATGATAGTGCTAAAGATGAGGGTTATTAACATACAGTCAATAGCCTCTGACCCTGGTTTAACTGCTCTCCCTCCCTCTTATTTTTGCAGCTATGCAATCTGTAGTCTTGCAAAGGAGAAATTCATTCATGGAAAAGCACATTCACCCTGAGGAAAATCCTGTCCACATCTTGAGATCAGAATTGAATTGAATGATCTGATGGAATAACCAAACATCAGGACATTAAAGAGCGAAGTGATCAAAATTATACTGGCTATTCCTGACGGGGCAGGTCGTGATTGAACCTTACGTTCAATTTGCTTATTTGTCGCTTCTATTTAAATTGAAACAGGAAATGGCAGTTAGAGTTTATCCCTACAACACACAATATCAGGGATGGGATTGTGACTATTTATGGATGGGTCATGCTGTCTATTGCCAGCTTACACCAGTTGGTACATATGATTCTATCGCAATGCATCAGTGTTGCCGATTGGCATTACCTACCATTAACTTTTATTAAGATTTAACGTCAACTCAAGCTCATCCGATTGAGGGGCAAGGCTGCTGTGGCTCACACCCAAGCAGTGGGATATTAATCAGGATAGATTTGAGATTGGGATCATTTATTTATAAAAGATGCACCAGGTCAGTCTCACTAGAAGCATGCAGTTTGTGTGTGTGTGTGGGTTATGAAGTGGTTAAGTTGTGGGATCACTGTAACATTGGTGCCACTATTGCAGAGCAAGAGTGCCAGCATTCATTAGACTAGCAGTTTCACTAAGTGCAGCTGATGGTTCATTCATAAGGTTCCAGCAGCGTGTGCATGACCATTGGCCACTGATGCATTAACAAGCTCAGTTCTCTGGTTCGCAGTATCACTACAGGCTCCCTTAGAGAGCCGCACTAGCAGGCTTGCCGGGAAACACAGAAAATAATCTAGCTGAGTCTAGGTATTTCTCTTCTGTTAACCAGTCTGAATAACTCAGTCCAAACGCAGCACGAGCCTCAAACTAGGAGCCTCAACCATGTAAAATGGAGACGAGATGGAAAAACACCTCCTTTGTCCAAGGCTGGCTATTTTATTTATGGGTCAAATAAAATGGCTATTTGACCCAAGGAAGGTCAAACAGTAAACTGTAATAAATTACTGCTCCTGACAGTTTTTCCCTCAGGGTGGGCTATGCTGAAGGACCAGCCTGCTCCCACAAGAGGGGTATTATGCAGTGCGCAGTGAAACTGTGCAATTTACACCGCTGGTTGAGTACAGTCATTACATATGCACATAATTACAGTCCATAACTTGGAGCTGAAATCCTTTCCTGTTTAGTGTTGTGATTTATACGTGAAGCAGATCTTTGTGAACTCTGGTTCCAATAAGTGGAGATCAGATTGATTACACCTGTCCGTGTAAAATGGGAGTTTTATGACTTGGTGGTGCCACTTGTTTACACTGAGCCAGTTCCACACCACAGCCCACCCACAAGATTAAGTGCTCTGAAATGCTATGGTTTCAAGGCACTGGGGGTGTCGTGGGCTGATGAGATCACGCACGGGCAGGCACAATACAATCCTCAATGCTGAACGGGCAGTGAAAAGCTTTCTGCAAATGTACAATGATGTTCTGCTGTAGGGCCTAGTACCAATGGCTATAAAAGACTTCAAATCCCTTCTCCACATTAGTAAATGTGAGTCTGGTAGGAAACACTTGATCAACCTTGGTCTCCTGGACTGGTTCCAATCTCAGGAGGGAGTCACGCAGGAATTTTCAGAGTATTTTCTGCCTTGCTGGCCCTGGGTTCTTCCACCTCTCTCCAAGAACGCTACATGGCTCTCAGGGGAAAGCTGTCTCATCACAATATTCCGGTAATCATAAAGTGTGGGGCAACTAGGTTTTACAGAGCACTTGGTCTCTTCCAACCCAGCAAATTTGCATGCTTTTTAGCACTTGATGAGGTGGTCACATCACTAATTGGGATTGCTGCACCGTCTGAGGGTCAGTAGAGAGGGAGCACTGCACCGTCGGAGGGTCAGTAGTGAGGGAGCGCTGCGCTGTCAGAGGGTCAGTAGCGAGGGAGCACAGCACCGTCGGAGGGTCAGTAGCGAGGGAGCACTGCACCGCCGGAGGGTCAGTAGCGAGGGAGCACTGCACCGTTGGAGGGTCAGTAGTGAGGGAGTGCTGCGCTGTCAGAGGGTCAGTACTAAGGGAACGCAGCACTGTCAGGGGGTCAGTGCTGTGGGAGTGCTGCTCTATCGGATGATGAATAGTGAGGGAGTGCTGCACCAACGGAGGGACAGTGTTGAGGGAGCACTGCACTGTTTGAGATGCCGTCTCTCGGATAAGATGTTAAACCACTGCCCCTTATACCCTCTTAGGTAGACGTAAAAGATCCCATAGCACTATTGTGATAAAGTGCAGGGGTGTTCTCTCTGTGGCCTTGTTGATATGAATCCCTCAACCAACACCACTAAAGAAATAAAAACAAAAAAACTGCGGATGCTGGAAATCCAAAACAAAAACAGAATTACCTGGAAAAACTCAGCAGGTCTGGCAGCATCGGCGGAGAAGAAAAGAGTTGACGTTTCGAGTCCTCATGACCCTTCGACAGTTCTGTCGAAGGGTCATGAGGACTCGAAACGTCAACTCTTTTCTTCTCCGCCGATGCTGCCAGACCTGCTGAGTTTTTCCAGGTAATTCTGTTTTCCACTAAAGAAATAGATTACCCAGTTATTATCACATTGCTGTTTGTGTGAGCTATATGCAAATGTTGGCTGCTGTACATTATAACAGTAACTACACTACACTTCAGAAAGTACCACGTGTCCTGAGATTGTGAAATACATTGTCTAAATGTCCTTACAAATAAATGTAACCTAAACCTGGGCCAGGATTTTACAGCCCCGGCATGGTGTCCCCCTCCAGCGGATGTGGATAGCCATTTAAATCTCCATTCAGTTTGGCGGGACCATTGTATCCTGGGGGTGGGGGGGGGGTGCTGTAAAATCCTGGCCCTGGGCTCCAGGGCTAACCTAATGTGTGAATGTATTGGAGTGACACTGCTGGGTCTGCTTATATTTCAACTCTTTCTTGGAATCGAACTCAAGTTCCGTCGAAGGGTCATGAGGACTCGAAACGTCAACTCTTTTCTTCTCCGCTGATGTGCCAGACCTGCTGAGTTTTTCCAGGTAATTCTGTTTTTGTTTTTGCTGGGAACACCCAGTTCACTTACATTAGAAATGTTTAGTGTTGGTGCAAAGTCACAACTTCCTCACACAGATCTTAAAATTGTAGGTGTTGTTTTTGTTACCCCACAGAAGGGGGTGAAATCACATAGAATTTACAGCACAGAAAGAGGCCATTCAGCCCAACTGGCTCATGCTGGTATTTATGCTCCACATGGAGCCTCCATTATTAGCACCTTTTCATTTAACCCTAAATGGGTTTTAATTTGTGGATCAAAATAGGTGCTAATGAATGATCACACATATTAAAGACAGGTATAACCTTGCACTGTTTACTACCCTTTCCCTCCCACTGATGCCCACACTGATGCCATAAGACCCTAAGACATATCAGAAGTAGGCCATTCAGCCCATCGAGTCTGCTCTGCCATTCAATAAGATCATGGCTGATCTGATAATCCTCAACTCCACTTTCCTGCCTTTTCCCCACAACCCTTGATCCCCTTACTGATTAAAAATCTGTCTATCTCAGCCTTGAATATACTTAATGACCCAGCCTCCACAGTCCTCTGCGGTAAAGAATTCCACAGGTTCACTACCCTCAGAGAAAAAAGTCCTCCTCATCTCTGTCTTAAATGGGCCACCCCTTACTCTGAGATTATGCCCCCTGGTCCTAGATTCTCCCACAAGGGAAAACAGCCTCTCAGCGTCTAACCTGTCAGACCCCCAAAGATTCCTAAATGTTTCAATAAGTCGCCTCTAATTCTTCTAAACTCCAATGAGTATAGGCCCAGCCTACTCAGCCTCTCCTCATAAGAAAATCCCTCCATACCTGGGATTAACCTAGTGAACGTTCTCTGGACTGCCTCCAATGTCAGTACATCTTTCCTTAGATAAGGGGACCAAAACTGTTCACAGGATTCTGGGTGTGGTCTAACTAGTGCCTTGTATAGTTTTAGCAAGAGTTCCCTACTTTTATACTCCATTCCCTTTGGAATAAAGGCCAACAGTCCATTTGCCTTCCCTATTACCTGCTGAACTTGTATGTTAGCTTTTTGTGATTCATGCACCAGGACCCCCAAACCCCACTTGCTGCAGCTTTCTGCAGTCTTTCTCCATTTAAATAATATTCAGCTCCTCTTTACTTCCTGCCAAAGTGCATAACCTCACATTTTCCCACATTATATTCCATCTGCCAATTTTTTTCAAAATTCATTGATATGTCCCAGCTCATGTGACACTGTCACATGAGGGGACATGTTTTAACAGTTTTTAATTTCTTTATTTAGATGGTTGAAACTTAACCTAATCTCCCTGAGGCATAGAGCTGCCCTGACTCAAGGCAACACCCCCACCCGTACAGGGAGCACTTCCGTGCGCGCATCACGCTGGGCGGGTGTTAATTGGCCCGCCCACGTAAAATGACAGCGGGGCACCAATCAGGTTCTTGCTTGCCTCTGCCCGCCCCCGCACAACTCCCCCCTCCCCCCTCCACCACACCCCTACCCCCCACCCGGACGGGGAGAAATTTCTGCCCCATGTCTCCGTAATGGCTATAAGATCATACCCATTAACCTCTATTTGTGCCCCTAATTCATTTGCTTTCCTCCAAATATTACGTGCATTTAAGTGAAGAGCCATTAATTTTGCCTTTTTACTTTTTTTTCCCCCCTTTGATCCTATTTGCTGCTGTTTTTTTTTTGTTTGCACACTCTTGTCCCTTCCTGTCACACTCTGGGTATCATTACCTAAATAACTGCCCTGCATTGCTGCCATACAATGTCCAAATGGAGCAAGACCTGGACAATATCCGGGCTTGGGCTGACAACTGGCAAGTAACACTCACGCCACACAAGTGTCAGGCAATGACCATCTCCAACAAGAGAGAACCCAACCATTAATGTTCAATGGCATTACCATCACTGAATCCCCCACTATCAACAACCTGGGGGTTACTATTGACCACAAACTGAACTGGACTAGCCATAAAAATACTGTGGTACAATAGCAGGTCAGAAGCTAGGAATCCTGCAGAGGGTAACTCACCTCCTGACACAGCAAAGCCTGTCCACCATCAACAAGGCGCAAGTCAGGAGTGTGATGGAATACTCCCCACTTGCCTGGATGAGTGCAGCTCCCAAAACATGCAACAAATTTGACATTGTCCAGGACAAAGCAGCCGGCTTGATTGGCACCACATCCACAAACATTCACTCCCTCCACCACCGACGCACAGTAACAGCAGTGTGTACCATTTACAAGATGCACTGCAGGAATTCACCAAGGCTCCTTAGACAGTACCTTACAAACCTATGACTGTTACCATCTAGAAGGACAAGGGCAGCAGATAGATGGGAACACCACCACCTGGAAGATCCCCTCCAAGTCACTCACCATCCTGACTTGGAAATATATTGGCCGTTCCTTCACTGTCGCTGGGTCAAAATCCTAGAACTCCCTTCCTAACAGCACTATGGGTGTACCTACACCACAGGGACTGCAACGATTCAAGAAGAGAGCTCACCACCACCTTCTCAAGGGCAACTAAAGATGGGCAGTAAACACTGGCCCAGCCAGCAAAGCCCACAAACCATGAGTGAATAAAAAAAATATATCCTTTTGCTTTGGAAGCATTACGTATCCCTTCTCCTGAACCCCGCCCCTTCCCCCCTGGTTAGTTTAAAACCCCCTCTGCAGCCCTAGTTATTTAATTCACCAGGATACTGATCCCAGCACAGTTTAAGTGAAGCCCACCCCACCAGAACAGCTCCCTTCTACCCCAGTACTGGTGCCAGTGCCCCATGAGCTGAAACCCATTCCTCCCACACCAACCTTTGAATCATGCATTCAACTCCATGACTTTATTTGCCCCATGCCAGTTTGCCCGTGGCTCAGGTAGTAATCCCGAGATTATTATCTTGGAGGTTCTGCTTTTTAATTTAGCTCCTAATTGTTCAAGTTCTTTCAGCAGAACCTTCTTTCTGGAATCAATGTCGTTGGTACCAACATGGATGACGACAACTGGATCCCTCCCCTTGCACTCCAAGTTCCTCTCCAGCCCTGAGGAGGTGCCTTTAACACTGGCACCGGGCAGGCAACACAGCCTTCGTGACACATGCTCATGGCTACAGAGAACAGTATCTATCCCCCTAATTATACTGTCCCCTACCACTACTACGTTCCTATTTCCTCGCCCCACTTGAATGGCTCCCTGTAGCAGGATGCTGTGGTCAGTTTGCTCTTCCTCCCCGCTCTCATCCACACAGCTTGCAAGAACCTTGTAGCTGTTGGACAATTGCAGGGGCCAAGGCTCCTCGAACGCTACCCTCTGGGTCCCCATACCTGCCTCGCCTGCAGTCACACCCTCCTGTCCCTGATCACAGATCAAATTTGAATTATCTAATCTGGGGAGGGGGGTAGGGTGACTACCTCCTGGATCTAAGTGTCCAGGTAACTTTCCCCCTCCTTGATGTGGCGCAGTGTCTGCAGCTCGGACTCCAGCTCCTTAACTTGGATCCGAAGTTTCTCGAGCTGCAAACACTCACTGCATAAAAGCAAAATACCGCGGATACTGGAAATCTGAAACAAAAACAGAAAATGCTAGAAAAACTCAGCAGGTCTAACAGCATCTGTGGAGAGCAAAAAAAGAGTTAACGTTTTGAGTCCTTATGACTCTGAAGAGATGTGTTTGCTCTGGCTCACCTTGGTGTCCAGCATCCCCACGTGCTGCAGCAGCAACACACCACCTGTCCTGCCTTCACTATCATATTTTATGTAATTTACTAATTAATTACTCTAGTGTCTCTGATTTTTATACTTCATTGAAATTAATCTTTTTTACACCAGTATTGATCTTATACTTAACAAGCTTGTTAAGCCAGCGAAAAAGAGAGAGAAATAAAGACTAGAGACCTAACCACAAATTTACTTTTACTTTAAAGACCAGAAATACTCACCAATCCAACTCACCAATCAGCTACTTTCCCTGTACTTGTGTCATGTTGTGATTCGTGACATCACTCCGCCACTGGTCTCACTGAATTCTCCTGCTCTTTTTAAGTAAAGTCTCCCCACTCATTTTAAAATTAAGTCTCCCTGCTCTCTGTGCTCTTTTTAAAATGAACTCTCCCCGCTGATTTTAAATGAAGTCTCCCCTCTCTCCGTGCTCTTTTTAAAATGAAGTCTCCCCACTCTTTTTAAAATACCATTTGTAACTCTTTCGAGTACAAACCCATTTCCATCTGTTTCAGATGAATTTACATTGTTTCATAGTTTGCCATTGTGAGATTTGAACTTTTGATCTTGGGGTTACAAACCCAGTACCATAACCACTTGGCTATTTAGGCCAAGCAAATACCCTTTGTAAGTTGCTGTGTAAGCACCACAGACTTAAGGATAGGACCTAATTGTATCCGTCTTCCAAAGTCCTTGTGAAGCCAGCAACTTTGACTTTGACTTTGCCCACACCACATTAACCTGGAACCAATTAGGGTTGCTCCAATCTTAATCTAATGAGGTATGTAATTGGATATAGTGGCAGTCCTACCTTAACTATATGATTGCATTTATTTCTGTACCAGAGTTATAATCATTATTAAAATGATGTCCCTAATTGGTGTGTTAGCCAAGTCTCATTGATTAATATATAAAATAATTTTGCCCCTAGAAATTGTCAATTATGCTGTGTTGTTTTTCTAAGTGAATGGGATTCCCACAATATTAGCTCTGAGTTTCCTCTAGTCAGAGAAAATGCTCTTCAATTGTCGGGCAACCACTAAGCAAGAATTGAACAGATCTTATGCAGGTTAAGCTACTTACCCGACATTGAAAATCTGAACCTTCTTTGCCCAGGCACCCTGATGTGATGACATGGCCTCCAGAATCACCTTCTTCCATTATGGTAAAGCAGTATCCGTCCGTTCTAAGGACACAAATGGAATCCCAGTGAGCCCATTGCAATCTACAGTATGATCTCTCAAAATGAGATTGGCTGCACAATAACCAGGGCAATAGACATCAAACACCCAATCATTCCTGGATTGGAAAGTGATCACTCATAACCAGAGGCATTTACAGCACAGCAAGAGGTTTATTTGGTCCATTCTGTGCTCAATCAAACCTATGCGGTGGAATAAGCCCACATTCTCTGTAGTTTAAAAGAATGAGAGGTGATCTCATTGAAAATTCTCACAGGGTAGATACTGACAGGCTATTTCCCCCTGGCTGGCGAATCTAGAACTAAGGATCATAGTTTCTAGCCAAGGGGCCCCCCATTTAGTACTGAGATGAGGAGAAATCTCATCACTCACAGTGAATCTTTGGAATTCTCTACCCTAATAGTGCTGCAATTACTCTGGCATTGAGTATACTTAGAACTGAGATCAATAGATTTTTGGACATGAATAGAATCAGAGGACATGGGATTAGGGCAGGAAAGTGAAGTTGAGGTAAAAGTCCAACCGTGACCTGATTGAATGGTGTAGCAGGCTCGAGGGGATGAAAGTCGTCTGCTCAATTACTTATGTTTCTTATAGTCTGAAAGCTAATCTCAATGCTCCACTCTCTTCATTCATTGTTTCTGCCTCGACTATTTATCCAATTTTCCCCCAAGTGTACTCTTTCCCTGTTCACGTAATCAGAACCTACGATTGTTTTGAATTAAAACATATTAAATCTCCTCTTAGACATCTCTGTTCCAGTGCATATATTTCCTGTATCTTAAATTTCTCTTCATAACTATCGTTTCTCGTTCCTGGCATCATTGCCTCTTGAATCTACATGGTTCCCTCCCTGGATATAATGCTCTCTCTATACTGGGACACCCAGAATTCCAAGGCTTGGGGGGAATAGGATCCATTGACCAAGGCTTTTGCATATGAACAGCAAATTGCTGGCCAGTAAGGTTAGCTGGTGGGATCACATTATCTTCATTCTTCATTAACGTTCTACAGGCTTGGTGCAATTTCCTTTGTGTGCATTGTCATCTCCAAGTCCAATTTATTATCTTAATAAAAAGAAAACAGTTCCCACTGTGAACGTGCTGACTCAGGCAGAGGCTGTGAACTCACAGATGTGGATTCCCTGCCACCTTGCGTGATTAGTCACACAAGTCTAGTCAGTGAATGTTGGAAGGCAATTTAACTATAGGAATCATCCCAGCTAAGCTCCATCTTATCCTCATTCAATGTATACGCTTTCCATAAGAGGCCACAACATCAGGAATGGGTGTCCTGGGGTGGAGGGGGAACAGGGAAGCAGGATAATAAAGGCTTATTATATTGCTGCCCTACTTCCACCAAAATTAAGGTTGAGTAACTTGGGGCAGAACAAGGACTAAAACTTGTACCTTCTGGGCTGTATGTTATTATACGGTTACCTATAGGAGCTTTGGGGAGCTATAATAAATTTATATATAATTTTAAACGGCAGTATAAATGCAACACGCATGGGGGACAGTATCGTAGTGGTAATGTTACTGGCCAAGTCATCCGGAGGCCCAAATGAATACCCTGGAGACAAATTTAACTCCCATTATGGCAGCTGGTGGAATTTAAATTTAATCATTGGACAGATTTTGATGAGGGGAGTTAAGGGTTATGTTGGGCAGGCAGAAAAGTGGGGTTAAAGCCACAAACAAATCAGCCATGATCTTATTGAATGGCAGAGCAGGCACGAGGGGCCGAATGGCCTACAGAAGTAGACAGCTCCTCATCCTTATGTTCATATGATCATTGGCTGATGGCTCATACGGAAAGAGAGCATCAGCAGAATTTATATTAGCCAAGTTCAAACTAAAGCAAGAACCAGGCACCAGACATGAACTTACTTGCAGGTGTTGTTAACTGATTCTTCAGGGCAATGATGGTGACAGTGGCACCACAGATCCCTCTGAGGAGGCGTAGATATGGTACTGTCAAGATATCCCTTCTTGTTTTCTATGCTCAGCTTCCCTGTGCTTCGTAGCAGCATGTTGTCAAGACGGTTACCTGAAAGAAGAGTTTAAGTCATTAGGCTGGTAAAGCTAAAGATCCTAATTCAGAGAAAGGAGAGGCATTAGTCCATAGGTCTCAAGAACATGTTACTGTCACAGATTTGAGAACAGTAGTATTCTCATCTCAGACTTAGATGGCATCATCCCAAGCCCACAACTTCAGCACGTGATCCAGGTTGACACATCAATGGAGCATTAAGGAAGTGCTGCACTGTCGGAGGTGCCGTCTTTCAGATGATAGGTAAAACTAAGCCCCCTTTAATGTATATGTAATATTTAATCGCTCCACAGTTGGTGGCCGTGCCTTTAGCTGCCCGGGCCATGAGTCTGGAATTCCCTCCCTAAACCTTTCTGCCTCCTGACATCACTTACTTCCTTTAAGACACTCCTTAGAACCTACTTTTTTGACCAGACATTTGTTCACATGCCCTAATGTCTCATTCAGTTCAGCGTCAAATGTTATTTTATGCTGCCCCTGTGAAGCACCTTGGGACATTCTGTTACGTTAAAGGTGCTATATAAATAAAAGTTGTCATTGTTTAGCCTCCAAGTGCGGTGAGCAACAACATTTTAGGTCTTCTGCATTTAGACTGCTTTGTGTCTCCAACGTTTGGAACACTTGCTAGTATAGTTTCTATGGATATGAAATGTTGACCACACTGTAATATCACAGATAAAGAGGTTGCTCCATATATCAATGGAAATTGGGAACATAAAACACCCAATGAAAGGACACCAAAGACCTCCAACCATGACCACCAAGCGGTCATCAAAACTGTCAATTTGAGAGGAAAAATAGGATATTAGGGAAGGAGGGCCACAAGAAAGCATCCCAGTTTATGAGAAGCTTTGTTACTCAGAGACGCTTAAAAGAGAGATCGATTCATTTTAGATTTAGGAGTGACTTCATAGAAGTACATAGTACAGTTAAAGGACTCATTTGTGTTCCTATTGGTAGACTGGGGAAGACCAGGGGTCATGTGTATAAATTATGCAAGCGTTGAGCTAGATTAGGTGGTTCTTCTTTTCCCAGTGCCTATTCAACCTTCTGAACAAGTTAGTGGCCTGTGCAATGAGTAGTATCTCTGCAACGTCTCAAGTTCCTGGCTGCTGTAGAGATCATGTTTTCTAAAAGCTAAGTGAGATATCAGTATGGTCAGTTGCAGGCTGCTGGACCATTTCCAACCATCCTCAGGCATCAGAGAGGAATTTTCCAGGTTTCAATTTTCTCATAATTGGCCATGGCTTTTGAATCGTGTGTTTCTTGCCTCCCCCTGGAGATTACTTGGTTGTGTAGGACAGGCCTTGATAGACATTTTGCTGCCTATCCATGGTTAGCACCGTCATCCTAGTATGGAGTGAGTTTCTGGTGAAAAGTTCAAACTTTTAAGTGGCGCTGCCACAATCTGTGCCTGAACCGGGCATGCGTGGGACTTTGAAGCCACGTCACGCTGGACATTGAGCAAGTGATGACATCCTCAATCTCAACACATGAACATATGGTGAGATCAGATGGCTGCCTCGCACTCTTGGGTATCAGATTGTCTGAATTCCTAGCTGGCTAGCAATCAGTTTGAGCTCAGACCTACGCACCAATGATTTGCTAATTGATTTTAAGCATCATTGTGTCCAAAGTCACTACAGCACTAGAGGGAAGGTCATAACACACAACAGTGTCCTCTGCAGCAACACCTGCTTCCCGGTGCCAATTACTGTAGCTTCTAAAGCAAATGTTCCAGGAACTGAGTCTATTCATAAACCCCGAGTCCTCCCTTTATGAGAACACCCATCACAATGTTGTCCTTTCCTTTCCTCCTAGATCACGTTCTCCTTCCTGAAGCCGCCGTCTTCTTTCTCAAGTAGCGTTCCGCAAATGCCAATTACCCTCTGGCATTCTGTGCCAGGGAGGCCATTCCTTGTTGGCAGTGAGGCCGGAACTTTACATATCTGCTCTTTCCAACCCATAATATTCCATTTATTAACGGGATTGGAAATGAAAATTCAACACTGACGAGCGGAAGAATGGAAATTCCTGGGCTGAGCCCATGCCTGGAGCCCGGAATATTAAAAATAATCCACATCCATCTGTTGTGGATGAATTGGCTACATAATAGCAGTAGCTACACTTCAAACCTAATTGATTGGCTGGGGTTGGAGTGGGTGTTAAAGATGCTCCCATCCTGATGCCAGGTCACAGAGCAACCTCACGCCGGCTGGCCAATCAATGGTCAGTGGGGGCGTGACCTTTAGTGGTTGGCAACATCATCACCTGAAATGGAAGGAAGTGCTAGGGGGTCATGTTTGAAGTGCCCCGTGAGTACCCTGGCCCTGATTTAAAAGGAGGCCTGAGACCACCCAAAATCCAGCAACCTGTGACCCTCTCCGCCATCATGCAGCAGACCCCACTCCCCACCACCCTCCAGGATCCCCGCAAGGAAGCCGCAGTGGAAACCCTCTGGCAGAAGCAAGATCCCAATGTCCCCACGGTTTAGTGCCGACTCCCTGCGTGTGCTCCTCCAGGCTAGTCAGGCAAGACAAGAGGACCCCTTCCACAGGGACAGAAGGAGGAGGAGACCTCCCCACCTAACCTAGCAAGCCTGGACGGAGGTTGTAGAGGGTGCCAGCCGCCAGGTGCTCATCTGAAGAACCTGGCTGCAGTGCTACAAGCATGTCAACGATCCGCTCCACTCTGTCAGGGTGAGTACCAGATCTCAGTTCCCTTTGTGGTTGGGGGGGGGGGGGGGGTGGTCGGGGAAGAGCTCACCGTGTCGGTGGCAAAGGGCAGAGACTGCAGCATCTCCTTGGAAAGGAACGACCGCAGCTCTGCCAAGGGGCACAAACCCGGCACTGCCGACTCACCCAAGCCTGCTCTGGAGTGGCCCAGTGCCACATACATGCTATTGACCTCAGACGCTGAAGCATACCAAGCAAATAGGCAGCGGTGTTTGTTCTAGTGGAGCTCCTAACATTATTCTCACGTGTTCGCCACAGGGGACAAGGGCCCAGGATGCAAGGGAGAGGGCCTGGACCGGTGGTAGTGCCCTGATCACCCTGGTTCCTGTGGAGGAGGCAGCTGAGCAGCTGGCAGGGTCTTGATGGCTACTCCACTGCAGATTGTGACAGAGCACAGTCACAGGAGGGCAGCAGCCTCATGACCAGCCACAGGGGAGCCTCAGGTGAGTGTGAGGGATGGTGTTCCTCTGCCCTCCAATGTACAGGTCGCGATGTGAAAAGCCACTGACTCTGTGGGCTCCTGCTTGGAAGGACAAGAAGTGGTGATCAACCTGTTCTCTCTCGCGGGTCAGCCACAGGAACCAAGGGCTGCCGCCTCGGGGGGGGGTGGGGGACTCGTTCACCTCTGAGGAGGAGGGGGGGGATTTCAGAGGCTGCAGCGTCAGATTATTCCGCCGCGCCCTCCACCAGTGCAGATGCTGTCACCTCGTGATTAGATTTAGAGTCACAACCTGGTACAAACGCCACAGACGTGCTGGACCAGCTGTCCAAGGCTGTGACAGCTGAGGTCTCTGACAGTGGCAGTGTGGGATGCCAGACCCAGGCAGAGCCCAGGGCTGATGACGAATCTCTGGAGTTATCTGTAAGGCAGCAGATGCTGGATGTCCAGGTTGAGGTGTGTGAAGCCCTGGCAGAGATTCCAGAGGGTATCTGTGTGCTGACTCAGGCAGTGGAGTAGAGCCTTGAGCACTCTGATCTCCCTCTCGTCTATACGCATGGCCTCCTCCAGGGAGAGTCAGCGGCACGGTCAGTGGATGCTGGAGGTGTGTGCACAGAGACGCACGCCATCACCTTCTCCCTGAGCTTAGGGGAGCAGTGGCAAAGCGAGAGGGGGAATGGGGTGCCTGCAGCCTCGAGCAGGCCCTGGCCCTTCTCAGGCCAGCAGGGAGGTACAAGTACCTTGTGAGGGAGGAGGAGTGGCTGACTTCTGCACCTGGGGACCCTTCTCAGGGCAGTCCAAGTGTGGACAAACCGAGTCCACAGCCCCTCTGCCAGGGACACAAGCGCCTCAAGCTACTGCAACACCAGAGAAGGCTCCTCCACCTGCGCAGTTGTCTCTCAGCATGCTGAGATCCTGTCAGGCTTCAGGCAACCAGAGGATGGCACCAAGGTCAGCAGCCTGCCCTCCACTGCAGATGGCTAACAATGAGGGAGCAATTAGGGATAGGCAATAAATGATGGCCCTGACAGCAATGCTCACATCCGTGAATGATTTAAAAACTCTAGTGAAGATCTTTAGATAGATAATTAACACCTGCACTAAGTTATCTCATAACAGTTACCTCATGGCACCAAAAGCAGCTTAGCATTCACATACAAAATACTAAATCAACGTTAATATTCTGTTCTTAAAACCTAAAAACAAAAGTGCAAGTTTTTAACCTTATGATGCAAAGTGAGTGTAGAGCGAGTTTGAAATAATTGCTTATATTAAGTTAATGATGATCATCTATAAAACTGGCAGTAAAAGTTTTATAAGGTCAGTGAAACAGAAATAGGTTTTACGAAATAGATTTTATTTTACTCGTGGTTCATAGGGTTGATTCGTGAACATTTTCTCCCTCTACTTGATCAGACCGAGACACTGACATGTAACAAGGGTAAAGAAACACTGGCTAGTCTAATGTTGGACTGAAGACTAGCAGGGTAGCAATTATTAGACTGAAGTATTCCATGTGCTATCTGGCTCATATCCAGTTCCAGCTCTGGTCAATCCATGAGAGGTTTCATCAATCGATACTGAGAGTAAGATTTTCAGCAGGAGCTGAACTATTATGTTATAGTCAGACTCAACACAGGTCCAAAAGTGAATGCGTGGAACGCACTTAATTTATTTGACGAGCTGTGTTTCAAATCAATTCGTCAGGTTAACAGACTGCTAGAGATTTGGCAATACAGTTATTTGATTGGACTGATTATCTGATCTAGCATCATACTTCACTGTCAGCTATCCATCAGAAGGTTGGAGATTCAAGTTCCATTCCAGAGACTTGAGCGCATAATCAAAGCTGATACTCCTGTGCCATCCTGAAGGAGGTGGTGTCTCTCAGATTAAACGTTAAACTGAGGCCCCATTTACCCTTTCAGCTGAATACAGAAGATCCCATGGCCCTATTTCGAAGAAGAGGTCTCCCCTGGTGTTCTGGTCACTATTTAATCCTCAATCAACATTACAAAAAATTATACATCAGAATAAATCATATTACAGCTTATGGGACCTTGCTGTGTGCAAACTAGCTGCTGTTTCTCCTGTATTACAAGTGACAACACTTCAGAAAGCATTTCATTGAAGGTAAAGTGTTCTGGAATGCGTTTTAGAAACGCAGGTTCTTTCTTTCTTAGATCTTGGTTAAAAAATGAGTTAATTCGATCAGCAATTAGATAGCATTAACAGAAGGTGCGGTATTTAATGTCACACAAACTGGTCAGTCAAAATAGGATCACGATAGCAGAAATTTTGGAGCTGACCTTGGAACACAAGCTGACTGAGAACATGCTGCAGCGAAGTCTAGAGTCTTTTTAAACTATGCTCAATATCTAAATACCATTAGGAATGCTGTCTCACACTGAGCCCCATTCACCTGTTACCCCTGTGAGCACTGTTGTGCTGCCGTGTGTGCCTTCATGCCATTGTAATGTAAAGGTGCTCAGCAGAGCAAGGGTTAATGTGGGACTGGAGAATAGCACCGCCCATGGTTTGATGTATAGAGTTACATGGTAATAAACTGAGAGAACAGTCTAGAAAGAAGAGTCTGGAACCAGCCTGCATGGAGGTAGCAGCACTATGCATGACAGTAACCTGGAATCTGTAAATAGTTAAAGATTAACAATAAAGGGTTCAGGTTTAAACATACAAATCTCAAGATCTCCTCATTGAGACATCAGCTTCCACAATAACACAACATGGTGATCAGCAGTGATAACACAACAGGCACTGAGCTACTAACTTCTCCAGATTCTTCAATGGCTTCATCCTTCTTCATCTCTCAAACATCCTCCAGCCCTACATATCTCTCTGAGATCTCTGACTTCCTCCAATCTGGCCTCTTGTACATCCACCAATTGCTTTGCCCCACCATTGGCACCCATGGGCAGAATTTAATGCCCTTCCCCATGCCAAGTTTGGTGGCAGGATCCATTTAATCAGGTGGGAGGCTGCCAAGTGGGGACGCTGTCTCCTTCCCGCCTCCATCCTGATTAAGTGCATGGCGGGAAGGCCAGTGGACAGCCTGCCTGCCCCAATGCCAATTGAGTCCCTTAAGTGGCCAATTAATGCCCACTTAGGGGCCTCATTCCACCACCATTGGTATTAACACATGGTGGGTGGGGGTGTCACCATGCAGGAACATGACAAGCAAACCTGTGCAGGGTTGCTTGGGGATTTCCTGTGTGGGTTCCTCGTTCAAAGGCACCTAGAACTTGATCAAAG
The DNA here is from genome assembly GCF_017639515.1 of Carcharodon carcharias. Taxonomy (NCBI): domain Eukaryota; kingdom Metazoa; phylum Chordata; class Chondrichthyes; order Lamniformes; family Lamnidae; genus Carcharodon; species Carcharodon carcharias. Next base: position 8,497,374 of record NC_054467.1, read on the forward strand.
GACCCTGAATGAGAGCCAATCCCCTGTCCATGATCCACACCCCATGATCCCTTCCCATCATCACTCACTTGTGGACTGGGGTCCAGCGACCATCCTAGGCCTTGGGTAGGTGTCATACTGGCAACAGCCACAGCCTCCTTGGTGGCGCTGCTGTTCAGTAGAGTTTCCGGCCTCTGATTGGCTGGTAGCTCTAGGTAGGCTGGACTTGCACCCCCAGGGTCCTTGATCCTGGGGAAAGGCCCTCCACTGTCCTGTTAAGTGCCTGAGTGGAGCATGATGCAGTGGGCCATACAAAAAAAGGCGATGCTGGGCTCTCACCAGCTCTCTAAGCAATATGTGAGACCCCACTGCCTCCATTAAACCACCCCATGTCTCTAGCAACCTCTGGAATTCCCTCCTTAAACCTCTCCGCCTCTCTCTCTCTTCCTTCAAGAGCCTCCATAAAACCTAGTCCCTTTGACCAAGCTTTTGGTCAGCTGATCGAATATCACCTTCTTTGACTTGCTGTCAATTTTTGTCCAAATACACTCCACCACAGCACTTTGGAATGTTTTAAAGTCACTATCTAAATGCAATTTGTTGCTGCATATAGAGAATAAAAAAGTTGTGGCATCTACCGTATAACCTAAATTTGAGAAGTTCTTCAGTGATTTTTTTGGTCAATACATAATCAGTTTTAGTCCTGCTCACACAGTACCTCCTGTTGAATGTTTTCCAATATTTGTACGTCTATTTTGATGAAGTATAAATTTGTTATCTCACTAAATATTTTTAAATAAGAACGTGACGAGTTAGAACTACAAGCAGCAATTTTTTCAGTGACACAGTTCAAAAAGGTAAATCATCCCAAATACAAATAGAGGCTTTCTTCCCCAAATAAAAACAGATCGTTTAAGATAATGACACGGTACTTGATTGCCAGGGGTGAGTCAGAATATTCTTCAATATAGAAATCAGAACTGATTCCGCTAATCTGGACCCATGTGATTCAAAGTGCGACCAGGGCCCCTTCGACAGAATTTCACAAACCCGTGACCTCTAAAAAGAACAACTTGCATTTATACCACGCCTTTCACAACCACCAAACATCCCAAAACACTCTCCAGCCAATGAAGGATGTTTGAAGTGTGGTCGCTGTTGGATATGCGGCAGCCAATTAATGCACAGTAAGCTCCCACAAACAGCACTGTATTAATAACCAGGTAATCTGTGTTTTTGTGATGTTGATTGAGAGATAAATATTGGGCAGGACACGCAGGAGAACGCCCCAGCTCTCTTGCAATATAATGCCATGGGATCTTTTACATCCACCAGAGAGAGCATTCCCCTCAGTACTGCATTGAAGCATCAGCTTATGATTTTTGTGCTCAGGTTTCTGGAGTAGGACTTGAACCCACAACCTTCTGACTCAGAAGCAAAAATGCAAACAACTGAGCCACAGATAACACTCAGAGCAGCAAAAGAAGTAGGTACGTGGGAACACCGCCACTTAAAAATTCCCCTCAACTTGGAACTGTATCACCATTCCTTTATCATCACTGGATCAAACTTCTGGAGCTCCCTACCTAACAGCGCTGTGGGGTGTACCTCCACTGTATGAACTACAGTTCAAGAAGGTGGCAAGCCACCACCTTCTCAAGGGCAATTAAGGATGGGCAATGAATGTTGGCCTTGCCAGTGAAGTCAACATTTCATGAATGAATAAAAAAAATACTGTAAGCATGCCTCATAAATAAGTGGGAGCTTTTAAACTTGCAGGTGAAAGGTACACAAGAACTAATCCTTTCTACCCTGGTGAAATCCTGTTTGTTCTATTGCCATGAAATGAGAAAAGAGCTTTCCCTAAAATCTCAGCCCCAGCCTTTAAATAAAAGTCCCGAGCTCTCAATACTACACTCTCCAGTACTGCTGCTTGCTCAGTATACTATTTGCACTCCACCGTTCTATTTACTGGCGTGAATTATCATTCCACTGAACAGTAAACACATCATTCACTCCTGGGAAATAAATCCCATCTATCTAAAGCCTCCCAAATGGATCACATCTGTTAAAAGGAATGATACTCCAAGTCAAAGCTCCTTAATAGTTTGCCCTGCAGTTTCCAGAACTGTGACAAAAGCTCCAGTTGTACTGTTGTATTTTAACTCTTGCCAATTTGTTCAATCCTGGCTGCTTTCCACGTGATTTCATTCTTCTAGCGCGGCTGGGTTCCCGTGGGAGAAATGGGGCACATGACATTTTGGCACCTCAAAGTTCACTCCCAAACCCTCATCCACACCCACCCACAACACCCCACTAACCACATCCCCACCCACCCCTCCTACCCCCACCCCCCACAACACATCACACTGCTCAACCACAAAGTAAATTTATTGGTCAAAGCAATTTTAGACACTTACACAAGCTTATAGAAAAGAGGCCATTTGGCCCATCATTTCTATGCCAGCTCTTTGAAGGAGTTTTCCAATTAGTCCCAGTTCCACCAACCCCCACCCCCACTCTTTCCCCATCCCCCTGCAAACATCTCCTTTTCAAGTATTTATCCAATTTCCTTTTTGAAAGTTGTTACTGAATCGACTTTCAACAACCCTTCAGGCTGTGCATTCCAGATCGCAACACCTCATGCTGTAAAAAAAAACTCTCCTCATCTCATCTTTGGCCCTTTTAATAATTATGTTAAAGTTTGCATCCTCCAGCTCCCACAAGGAAGAACAGATTTTTCCTTATTAACTCTAGCAAAATCCTTTGGGATTTTGAACCACTCTAAGTCAATCTCCCCTCAACATTCCCTACTCTGAGCAATCCCAGTTTCTCTGGTCTAACGCTAATGTTTTGCCTCCCTGAATCAATGGAAGATTAGCGGAACCCCTGCTTATACGTGGTGAAACCATCCAAGGAAATTCTCCATCTTGTGGTCTACGGAACCAACTGAAAAAGACAAAAGGTTTTGCAAATTTTAACATCGCTGCTTTAGGTTTCGGAAAGGGTTTGACGGCAGATGTAGAGAAGATGTTTCCAAACGTGGAGGGGGTTCAAAACTAGGAGACATCAATGTAGGCTAATAAATCCAATAGGTGATTCAGGAGAAACTTCTTTACCCAGAGAGCGCGGTGAGAATGTGGAACTCATTACCACAGGGAGAGGTTGAGGGGAATAGCATAGATGCATTTATGGGGAGGTTAGCTAAGCATATGAAGGAGAAAGGAATAGATGGATATACTGATAGAGTTAGGGCTAAATAGCCTGGAAGGAGGCTCCTGTGGACCATAAACACCAACACAGATCATTTGGACTGAATGGCCTGTTTCTGTACTGTAAATTCTGTGTGTGCCCCATGAATATGAATCAGTGACATACCTCCTAACCCAGCTGGCAAAGCTCATTATTGAAACGTATCCTTGAGAACTCCTTTAATGAGCTCTTGTTATTTAGTTGGTTTTCACCAATTCCCAATTATCAGCACTGCTGACATCAGGTTTACCAATTCTAGTCTGCTCTGTTTTTCAGACAGGCAGGGCCATTTTGTTTTTACTAGCAAGTTAGTTAATGTTAAATCCCACCAAATAAATAATTCAGGAATTAACTGCATAAAAACAGCAGGGAATGGTTTTGGATAGCTGCACAAAATTCTTGTACATTTTTTGTGTCCAAAAAAAAAGTCCTTAAAGAATGTCTGTAGATGACTCATGGACTCAAAGCCACAGAAGTTGAAAGCGATCTTCCTTACAAGAGCTGCTGAGTCACATCGCAAAGGAACCATTTTCTCTTTGTAATCTCAAACTACTTTTATTAGCGCAGGTTCATTCTACAAAGTATCACTTTTACTGAAACGGAACTGAAATGCCTGTCTTAAATTGGAGTGAAGCTGATTGGTGAGTTGCTGTAATGTCTCAGCTCCAGTGCCTATCTGTTTCTGTTCTGTTTCCTTTTGTGTTTGAACATAAATCCCATACATGTGAAATGAATGTCAAATCACGTTCTTCCGATAGCAAAATGATTGATTCACTATGCGATTCCAGATTTCTTTTACTCTTTCATGGGATGTGGGCGTCAGAACAGAAATAGATAGTTACTGGAGCTGAGACAGATGACTAAGGTAAACACGCATGCGCGCACACACACACACACACACACACACACACACACACACACATCCCCCACCCCCACCCCCCCCTTGTCAACCAACACTAGAGGCAGCACCATCAGCGCGTAGATCTTGGAAAAACAGAGAGAATAACAGAGTCGGGGCTCATCAACTTACCTCTCAGTGAGACACACTGCTTTCCTTACAACGCCTCCGTTATCAGAGGAGGACGGATGGTGTACTGCCATCGGTCCAGACAGGACGTGCCGTGCTCAAGTACCAGCAGACTGCCAAATCACGGAGATAAGTCAATGAGGACTGAAACAGGGCATCGTGAAGCAAGAGTAGGGGACTTGAATGCTGGCCAAAAATATGACTGGGTCACAGAAGGCACCAGTAACAGACCATCTTTGACACTTGCTCAGTAAACAAGGCGTTAGGAGCGCAGTGCAAAAACATCTTTTTGCAGAACTCCAAAATTAATTGATTGCTCTCACTAGACAGTGAGGGTCAATGTTGACCACAGACAGCAGGATTTTATTGAATTTACTTTCCCATTGCTAAAAGCATTTCAGTGTTTGGGAAAAAAAAAAAACCTCAGTATCTCTACTCACCTCCGCCATAAAAGGACAGCAATGCATTCATCATGCTTCCCAGTGCAACAGCTATAAATGGCATTAGCTCACTCTGGCCAGCTGTCAAGTTCAGTAAAGGGTTCCTTTACATTTTGGGATTGTTTAAAGACGTAAAGTGTAAATTCCCGTTTCACTTACGTTCTATCAATCCCAGGCGAGAGGAACATAGTGCTTCCCTGCAAAAGCCGAGCAAGTGTGAAATAGATAGATACCGCTCTCCGAGCCTTCGCCTCCCCCCCCCCCTCCAACTAGTTTTTCCAGCAGTGACAATAGGCGCATCACTCTATCAGGGCTGCATCTCCAGAAACGGCTGCTCACTTCCACCAGTGAAAGGTACAAAGTAGCCACAGAAAGAGAGCGAAGCAAACAAAAATTACTTTACCTGCGGCGAATGCAACAGTTATCACCCAATTTCTTTCACACTGTCTAGGTAGTTAGCCTCACAACACCCTCCATCCAGAAATGGGACAGCATGCAGGAAACTTGTCCGGAAACCACTCTGAAACTGGCTGCTCAGTAAAGCCTAAGGATAGGCCATAGGATCATAGAATGATTGCCGCACAGAAGGAGGCCATTTGGCCTGTCAGGGAGAATTTACTGTACCCCCGGAGTGGGCTAGGAGCATTTCACCTCGCGCCACTCCCCCACCTTCTACCCGTAGCCCTGCACATTCTTCCTTTTCAGATAATTATCCAATACCCTCTTGAAAGCCTCAATTGAACCTGCCTCCACCTTACGCTCAGGCACTGCATTCCAGATCCCAACCACTCACTGTATGAAATCATTCTTTCCTCCTGTCACCATATCTTTTGCCAATTACCTTAAATCTGTGCCTTCTGGTTCTTGATCCTTCCATTAATGGTAACAGATCCTTGCACTAAAGGGAACAGTTTTTCCCTATCAATTCCATACAGATGCCTCATGATTTTGAATACCTCTACCAAATCTATACCAAAAAAAGTAGTGGTCCTAATGCCAACCCCTGGGGAACCCCGCGGTATATTTCTTCCTCCAGTGTGAAAAACAACATTCACCACTACTCTCTATTTCCTATCATTCTGTCAAATTTGTATGCTGCCATTGTCCTTTTCTATTCCAAGGGCTACACCTTTGCTGGTCAGCCCATTAAGACCATAAGATGTAGGAGCAGAAGTAGGCCATTGAGTCTACTCCGCCATTCAATAAAGTCATGGCTGATCTGATAATCCTTGGCTCCACTTTCCTGCCTTTTCCCCACAACCCTTGATTCCCTTACTGATTAAAAATCTGTCTATCTCAGCCTTAAATATACTTAACGACCCAGCCTCTATAGCCTTCTGCGGTAAAGAATTCTACAGATTCACCACCCTCTGACCGAAGAAATTCCTCCTCATCTCTGTTTTAAATGAGTGACCCCTCACTCTGAGATTATGCCCCCTGGTCCGAGACGCTCCCACAAGGGAAAACAGCCTCTCAGCATCTACCCTGTCAACCCCCGAAGAACTCTAAATGTTTCAATAAGTCGCCTCTGATTCTTCTAAACTCCAATGAGTACAGGCCCAACCTACTCAGCCTCTCCTCATAAGAAAATCCCTCCATACCTGGGATCAACCTGGTGAACCTTCTCTGGACTGCCTCCAATGCCAGTATATCTTCCCTCACATAAGGGGACCAAAACTGTTCACGGTATTCTAGGTGTAATCTAACTAGTGCTTTGTATAGTTTTAGCAAGACTTCCCTATTTTTATACTCCATTCCCTTTGAAATAAAGGCCAACATTCCATTTGCCTTCCCTATTACCTATTGAACTTATATGTTAGCTTTTTGGGATTCATGCACAAGGACTCCCAAATCCCTCTGTGCTGCAGCTTTCTGTAGTTTTTCTCCATTTAAATAATACTCAGCTCCTCTATTCTTCCTGCCAAAGTGCATAACCTCACATTTTCCCACATTATATTCCATCTGCCAAGTTCTTGTCCACTCACTTAACCTGTCTATATCCCTCTGTAGACTCTTTGTGTCATCCTCACCACTTGCCTTCCCACCTATTTTTGTGTCATCCACAAACTTGGTGACAGTACATTCACTTCTCTCGTCCAGGTCATTAATATATATTGTCAATAATTGTGGCTCCAGCACTGATTCCTGTGACACTCCTCTAGTTACAGGTTGCCGTCCTGAAAATGCTCTCCTTATCCCAATTCTCTGTCTTCTATTATTTACCCAATCCTCTATCCATGCTAATATACGACCCCCAACACCGTGGGCTCTTAATTTTATTAAGTAGCCTTAGGTACGGTACCTTATCAAATGCCTCTAGGAAATCCAAATATATTACATCTGTTGGTTCCCCTTTATCTATCCTGCTTGTTACTTCCTCAAAGAATTCTAATAAATTTGTCAGGCATAATTTCCCCTTCATGAAGCCATGCTGACTCTGCTTGATTAGGTTATGCATTTCTAAATGCTCTGCTATTACATCCTTTATAATAGACGCTAACATTTTCCCAACAACGGATGTTAAGCTAACTGGCCTATAGTTACCTGTTTTTTGTCTTCCTTCCTTTTTGAATAAGGGTGTTACATTGGCAGTTTTCCAATCTCCTGGGACTTCTCCAGAATCTAAGGATTATTGGAAGATTACTACCCGTGCATCCACTATCTCTGTAGCTACTCTCTTTAATATCCTAGGGTGCAGCCCATCTGGTCCAGGGAACTTATTGGCCTTTAACCCCATTAGTTTCCCTCTTGCTTTTTCTCTTAATATGGCACTTTACAAACGCCTTTTGGAAGTCCATGCAGACCACATCAACCGTAGTACACTCACTGCTACCTCATCAAAAAAATTCCATCATGTCAGTTACACATGATTTGCCTTTAATAAATCCATACTGGCTTTCCCTTAATTCATCCACACTTATCCAAGTAATTATTAATTTTGTCCCAAATTATTATTTTGAGAAGCTTTTCCATCATCAACATTAAACCGACTGGCCTGTAGTTGCTAGGTTCATTCTTGCATCCTCTTATGATCAAGGATGGAACATTTGCAATTCTCCCAGCCCTCTGGCACCTCCCCTGTATCTAAGGAGGATTGGAAAATTATGGCCATTGCCTTCATAATTTTCTCCCTTACTTTTCTCAGCATCCTCAAATGAATCCCATCCAATCCTGGTGACTCATCAACTTTAGGTACAGCTCGTCTTTCTTATACCTCCAATTTATCAATTTTTTTGCCATTTCAACCACCTCCTCTTTCACTACGACTTTGGCAGCATTATTTTCTTTGGTAAAGAGAGTTGCAAAGTACCCAGTTAGTACCTCAACTATGCCCTCTGTGTCCATGCGGGTCTGCCCTTTCTGGTCCCCAGTCGGACTTACTCCTCCTCTAACTACACTTTTTACTACCTATATGCCTACAGAGGATTTTTGATTCCTTTTTATGCTAGCTGCCTGTCTATTCTCATCTTTTGCCTCTCGTATTTCCTTTTTCACTTCCCCTCTGAACTTTCTACATTAAGCCTGGTTCTCACTTGTAATATTAATCTGAGATATGACATATGCATCCCTTTTCTGCTTCATCTGACTCTCTATCTCTTTCATCGCCCAGGGGGCTCTGGCTTTGGCTGACCTTCCCCCCTAGGGGAATATACCCCAACTACATCCAAACCACCTTCTCTTTAAAGGCAACCCACAGTTTCATTCCAGTTTTCCCTGCCAATGTTCTGGGCCAGTTCTGTTTACACCTCAGTGAAATTTGGCCCTCTTCCAATTAAGTAATGTTACTCTAGACTGCTGCTTAACCCTTTTCCATGGTTAAACTAAATCTGATGATACTATGATCACTGTTTCCTAAATGTTGCCATACAGACACTTGGTCTGCTTGACCCCCACATTTCACAGAACCAAATCCAGCAATGCCTCCTTTCCTCACTGGGCAGGAAACATACTGATCAGGAACATTCTCCTGAACACACTTCAAAAACACTTCTCCCTTTCTGACTTTCACATTATTACAATTCTAGTACATATTAAAAGGAGGTCTTGAAGCTCCGTGAGTAGCATCCCTGCCTTTGAGCCAGAAGCTCTGGGTTCGAGTCCCACCCCAGCAGGTCTTGTTGGCCAAGAAGGTGTGTTCATAGTGCAGACAGACAGGTTGACTATCAATCTGCAAATTCTACCAACACATGACAATGGCAGGCGGTAAGAGCAGGAGAGATTCCTGGTCAGCCATGTGATGGAAAGGGCCTCTACCATCACTATCCATAGCTCCAGACTACAACATGCATGTAAAAGTGCATATTGCCACAGCATCTCAGACTCACTGAGTGATCTATAACACACCACCATAACAGTCTATATTAGGTAATTAAAGCCCCACGTTAGCATAATTCTGTAGTTCCTACACCTCTCTGTAATTTTTGCATATTTGCTGCTGTGTATCTTTCCCATTAATTAATAGCCAGTGTGACTCTTCCTTTAACCTCCACTCCTTTTCCCTCTCTGCAGCAGACATGCTACTCTGCATTTGCCAACAACACAGATATTCTGGGTTCGCACGCCACTACACGTGAGTACTCCATTATGTTGCACAATTAACCAAAGAACATTTCTTAACTGATCTGCAGACCAAACACTTGCAACAAAAAAAAAAGGGTTGATCCTAGTTTTTTTTTTAAAGTAGGAGAGGTGTAAAGGGCATCATTTTGAAATGTTTGGCCACAGTGTGTTAACCACATTTTTTTTTTTTTCAGTTTAAGGGCTTGGGACGGCTCAGCCACTTGTGTTGTAATATGTTCCTCAGTATGAACAAGGGTGATTCTGGAGATGAAACACTTTCCAAGTGACAATAAAGCCCAAGGCACTTCTAAATTAGGTATGAGATCTGCACTGTTCTAGACATCCTTAAATGGACCTGAGCAGTAATGGTATGACAGCACCATTTCCGACTCCCTTTCCCACAGACTCAATAGTGCTTAAACTTTCCAAGCACTCGTACACCCCAAGCCTCCTTAAATAGAAGACCCCACTGCTAGAGTTCCCAATCCCTGAGGAACTTTGCTTAATGTTTTATACCATCCAGTGAATTCCTGCAATAACTTTAAAAAATGACTACTCTGTTGGATATTGAAACAAGTCAAAGTGTCAGTTGTAGCTCAGTGTGTAACACTCTCATCTTAATGTCAAAAGAACATGGGTGGAATTTTATGGCCTTGTTTGCGACGGAGGCGGAGTCATCAAATGAGGTGAGCCGTTCAAAATTCCATTGACTTCAGCGGGACTGTAAAATCGTGCCAGTGTAAAATTCCATCCAGGGGTTCCATTCCTACCCTAGGAACTTGTGCTCCATAATCTAGGCAGACATCCCCAATGCAGAGTTGAGAGAGCAATGCGCAGTTGGTGCTGTTTTCTCGGAGCAGGCTTTAAACAGATGCCTCTATCGGCCCTTTTAGGTGAACGCAAAAGATGCCTTGGCGCTATTTCAGAAAGGAGCAGGACAGTTTTTCCTGGTGTCCGGACTGACATTTCCCCCCTCAGCCAACGTCATTAACTAGTCATTTGTTTTGTTGCTCTTTGAAGGAGCTTTCTCTGCAAATTGCAACAGTGGCTACACTTCATTAGCTGTAAAGCACTTTGGAATGGCCTGAGGTTATGAAAGGTGCGACGCGAACGTAAGTTATTTTATTTCCACCTATAGTTTAAATCCTGAAGGTGGGGTGGGCTGCCCAACTAGAGAACCAAGGGAACCTTTAGCATCTCACCAGTCTTTATGCTTGATCTTGGGGAGTGCATGTCAACTCCAGACCTTATGACGGAGAATTTCCCATGAGCAAACACTGGACTTCCACTGGTGCAGGAACAAGTCAGAGGAAGTTTCCAGTCCATGCTTTTCTTTAAATAAAAAGGAAGACAAATAATGTCCTGCCATATAAAACAAACCTTGTGCATTCAGTATTCAAAATGCTATTAGTTGTCTTGTTCCACAGGCTTATTAGAAACGATTAAAATGATCTCTAATTGGACCCACAAGAAACTTGTTTGATTCTAACCAAGCTCACTTCACTTAGAACTCTGTCAGTCAGCAGATAGACTTTAATTTCTCCAGTCTGGCTTTGACTGAAATCTGGGCCCAAGGGACCTAAAAACATTGCAATAGCCATTCCCTCACGTTTCCTATTTAAAAATACAATGAGGTATAGATTATCACTGACTTTCTTAAAGAGAATCACATGCAGCAAATGTGCTTTGTGTAACAACATCAGAATGAGAACATCCGTGTCGGAGTGTAAGGCCCATGACTTCACGAGCACACAGTCTTCTGGCTGTAGCAGGGCATCTAACAATGTCTGCCATTTTGTAGACCTGCCCCATGAACCTTTTGCGAGAAGCATAAGCTGATAGCTGTGTAGAGAAGAAAAACTGAGAAATGCATGAATGGGGCCTTAACCAATGTCCTTAACCAATCAGCTTTAAGAGTTGTGCAGTTAACAGCGCAAGGACTGAGAAGGAAGCATAAATTAGAATGGGAGAATTCAATGTGTCAAATCAGTGACAGAAAGATAAATAAAAAGAGGGGAAAAAGACAGATTAAAAGAGAGAAAGCACAGTGACAGAAAGGCAAAAGAGAAGTTTTAACATTTTAAATTGTGTGTTTTAAAATCTCCAACACAGTTAAAACCTGAAGGAATGAAACTCCACACTTGTAATCGGTAGTTTTCAGTGCCAGAGAATTGGCAGTAATTAATAATCATGTTGACAATAAAGTATGGAGACTGAAATTACTTGATCTAACTTTGTGGTGAGTTTAGTCTGTATTTACCTGGATAATATGGTGACTTCACACCATTTGTTGCATTTCACCGAGATGCCAATTTTGCAAAGCTAACAGCAGAGCAACTCAAATCAGACCAGCAGCTTTTGGATTTAAACGCTCACCTGTCCCTGGCCTGAATTTGCTGTACTATTTACGCACAAAATACGGTGAGTGCCATTAGCCTCATTGTTACAAAAAACATCTGGGCCAAATTACCAGATGTGGTGTCAATAGTGGATTAATGGGGAAATGGTCCATACACTGGAGGTTTTGTGGTGCAGTGGTTAGGGTCCCTTCCTCTGAGTCAGGCGCTTCGGATTCAACTCCCACTCCAGAACTTAATGATCAATATAGGTGTGTTCACTAAGTGGAATATACGCCAACATCAGGTGGTAAGAATGGGAGAGATTCCTGGTCAACCAGGTGATGGAAAGAATGTTGGGCCTCTACCATCACTGTCCATAGCTCCACACCTCAACATGCACGTAAAAGTGTATGTTGCCACAGCAACACAGACTCCTACTGAACTGTAAGACACCACCAACACCACTCCATACATTGCACCTAGCCAATAATAAAGTTAGTTTTTTTGTTGTTGTGTGTCCTTCCTCAAATTTCCTTATCAGGTCCACAACTGCCATCAGCACCCACTGTAAATTAAATACAAGACATTGCTGTCACATCAATTATTAATATCTCTGTTACTTTCTCACTGAGTTTTGAAAGGACCATATGCAATCTTCTCTGTCCCTTAGGGTACATTCATATTGGGATAAGAAAAACGTTGGTCCTCAGTTACAGCCATGACAAAAGTTAACTTCCCACTGCTCTCCCTTAGCCAAGATTCATTGAATGATACAACACAGAAGGAAACCATTCAGCCCATCATGTCTGTGCCAGCTCTTTGAAAAGGCTACTCAAGTAGTCCCACTCTCCTGCTTTTCCACCCCAACCCCCATCACCGGGCAAACATCTCAGTCTCCTCAGTCCGTCGATTGTCTTTCTGAAAGTCTCCCTCACCCCAACAGGCTCAGCAGCCATGGACAACATAATCAGACAAGCGGCTGCTCTCAAGCTGCCATGTGCCCATAGCATTGAGAAATTGTTTCTATAATTCATACATGACGCTGTTTCCATGCAGGGTTCTCATAAAGAAAGGCTGTGAGATGATCTGAAACCAATTCCCTTTTTGAAGTCACAGGCAGCAAAAGAACAATCAACAGATATGAGCCAAAAGCCATGGAGAAACATGTGCAATTGTTTGAGTCTAAACCCAGAGGAAACTCTCACCTAAAACTTAAAAACAGCTTGGCATTTTTAAATAAGCTCTGATATTAGTGTCTGTGCGTAGACATTACTGGATATGAGTTCCATCTGCTGGCAATGTGTGGAGAGGAGCAGAACATTCCTTCATTTCCTACAGGAATTCCCTGAAGTCCTTGAAAGAGTAGAAAAACTTTTGAAGGTGCTTGTTGTTCTGAGGAGAGAGAGTTATTCATTCCGGTGTATCCAGTTTTGTTATCCATTACATGGAGCAGATTTTAAAACCAACAGATTAATCCTCGTCACAATTCCTTGGCTGCAAAAACATACTTTATGCAAGTGAAGAAGACACAATGTATTGCTACCTCTGGAGGAGAGAATTCAAAGTCGATCTTGTTCAAAGATTCAAAACTCAAAGTCAATCAAAGTCAAATAGTGGGGCAGAGATCAAATTTGGGAAGATGTGGTAAACAAAAGAGTAGAGACAAGGCAAGAAGATAGTTACTAATATGGGAAATGGTAAACAGAATGTGACAGGAAGGGACAGAGAGTAGAAACCTAAGAGTAAATCAGCAGATAAGGACAAGCATTAACAAAAATAATAAAAGGAAAAAATTAAAGGCTCTGTATCTAAAAGCACAAAGCATTTAAAACATGACAGATGGACTGATAGTGCAAATAGAAATAAATAAGTACAACCTGATAATTATTACAGAGACATGACTGCAGGATGACATAGGTTGGGACCTGAATGTTGAAGGGTATGTGACATTTAGGAAAGACAGGGAGCTAGGAAAAGGTGGAGGGGCAGCTCTGTTAATTAATGATGGTATTAGCACATTAGAGAAGGATGACCTAAGTTCAGGAAACCAGAATGTAGAAGCGGTTTGGATTGAGATAAGAAACAATAAAGGCAAAATGTCACTTGTGGGAGTGATGGACGGGCCCCCTAATTGTAACTACACGGTAGAACAGGGAAAAAGGAAGAGATAATGGGAGGTTGTCAGAAAGGTGCAGCGAAGATTATGAGGGATTTTAATCTACAGAGACTGGAAAAATCAGATGGGCAAAGGTAGCCTAGATGAGAAGTTCATAGAATGGTTTTGGGAAAGTTTCTTGGAACATTGTGTACTCAAACCAACCGGAAAGCATGCTATACCAGACCTGATACTGTGTAATGAGATGGGACCTATTGATAACCTCCTAGTGAAGGCACCCATAGGTAGCAGCGATAATAATATGATTGAATTTTTACATTCAGTTTGAGGGAGAGAAAATGGGCCCAGGACTAGTATTTTAAACTTAAATAAGTGTAATTATGAGGGCATGAAAGCAGAGCTAGAGTGAACTGGCAAATGAGGTTAAGGGATAGGTCCATTGAGATGCAGTGGTAGACATTTAAAGGGATATTTCAGAATACACAGAATAGACACATTCTAATGAGAAAGAAAACTTCCAAGGAGAGAACTCACCATCAGGGGTTAACTAAAAAAGTTAAAGACAGTATCAAGCTTAAAGAAAAAGCATATAATTGCACAAAGACAGGTGGCAGGTCAGAAGATTGGACAGAATATAAAGAGCAGCAAAGAATGGCAACAAAATTAATAAGGAAGGAAAGATTAGAATACGAGAGAAAGCTAGCTAGAAATATAAAGATGGATATTTAAATAAGAAATGAGTTAAAGTGAGCGTTGGTCCTATAGAAAGTGTGTCTGGAAATTGATAAGGGAAAGCAAGGAGGTTGCAGATGAATTGAACAGGTATCTTGCAACAGCTTCCGCTGTAGGGGATACAGGTAATATCCCAGAAATGGCTGCAAATCAGTAAGTGGAAGGGAGGGAGGAACTCAAGAAAATTACAATCACCAGAAAAGTGGGGTTGAGCAAGTTGTTGGAGCTGAGGGCTGACAAATTCCCGGGTCCTGATGGACTTCATCCTAGGGTCTTGAAAGAAGCGGCTAGTGAAATAGTTGATGCACTGGTCTTAATTTTCCAAAATTCCCTAGGGCAGGATCTTCCAGCCAGCGACTCAGCTGCATGCCCGCTGACCTGTCAACCGCCTATTGAGGACATTAAGAAACCAATTCAGCTCATTAATGGACCCGCTCGAACAACCTTAAGGTTGGCGGGTAGGCTGGGAGCCCAGACAGGCTTGTGAAAAAACATGAAACCTCATCCACTGGCAGGATGAGGTTTCGTGAGGGTATTTAAATTTTAATGAAAGGTTTAAATTAAAGTTATGGACATGTCCCAACTCATGTGACAATGGCAGGGAACATTTTTAAACTCCTTTATTAAAAGTTGAAAATCTGAGCTGATCTCCCTGAGGCAGCACTTAGCCTCAGGGAGATCTGTGCGCTCTTTCACACGCATGTGTGAAAGAGTGCACTCCCGGCTGAGGGAATTCCCACCTCCTCCCCCCACACCCAGACAGGGAGTGCACAGCGCTTCCAGGCGGACGTCACGCTGGGCGGGTCTTAATTGGCCCGCCCATGTAAAATGGCGGCGCGCCCCCAACCGGGGGTGCCGATCGGGAACCCGCCCGCTCCCACTCTTCCCCCCACGATGTGGGGGGGGGGGGAAATTTTACCCCTAGATTCAGGGAAAGTGCCATTAGATTGTAAAATAGCAAATCTAACTTGTTTATTCAAAAAGGGAGGGAGACAGAAAGCAGGACACTACCAGGCCAGTTAGCTTATAATCTGTCATAGGGAAACTGTTAGAAGCTATTGTTAAAGATGTACAGCAGGGCACTTAGAAAAGTTTAAGGCAACCAAGCAGAACCAACCTGGTTTTGTTAAAGGGAAATCATCTTTAACCAATTTATTGGAGTCCTTTGAACGAATCCCATGTGCTGTGGATAAAGAAGGATTGGTGGATGTACCGTACTTAAGTTTCCAGAAGACATTTGATGAGGTGGCATATCAAAGGTTATTTCAGAAAATAAAAGCTCATGGTGTAGGGGGTAATATATTGGCATGGATAGAAGATTGGCTAGCTAACAGGAAACAGAGGGTAGCCATAAATGGGTCTTTCTCTAGTTGGTGGGATATAACGAGTGGTGTGCCACAGAGATCAGTGCTGGGGTCTCAACTTTTTACAATTTATATAAATGACTTGGATGAAGGGACAGAGGGTATGGTTGCTAAATTTGCTGACGACACAAAGATAGGTAGGAAACTAAGTTGTGAAGAGGACGTAAAGAAGCTACAAAGTGACACAGATAGGTTAAGTGAGTGGGCAAAGATCTGGCAAATGCAGCAATAAGTGGGCAAATGTGAAATTGTTCATTTTGGCAGAAAGAATCAAAAAGAAGCATGTTATCTAAATGGTGAGAGATTACAGAGCTCTGAGATTCAGAGGGATCTGGGTGACCTCGTGCATGAATCACAGAAGGCTAGCATGCAGGTAAAGCAAGTAATTAGGAAAGCTAATAGAATGTTATTGTTTATTACAAGGGGAATTGAATACAACAGTAGGGAGGTTTTGCTTCAATTGTACAGGGCACTGGTGAGACCACATCTGGAGTACTCTGTACAGTATTGGTCTCCTTATTTAAGGAAAGATGCAAATGTGTTAGAAGCAGTTCAGAGAAGGTTTACTTGGCTAATACCAGGAATGGGCGGGTTGTCTTATGAGGTAAGGTTGGACAGGTTAGGCTTGTATCCATTGGAGGTTAGAAGAGTAAGATGTGACTTGATTGAAACCTCTAAGATCCTGTGAGGTCCTGACAGAGTGGATGTGGAGATGTTATTTCCTCTTGTGGGAGAATTTAGAACTAGGAGTCACAGTTTAAAAATAAGGGGTCGCCCATTTAAGACAGAGGTGAGGAGAAATTTTTTCTCTCAGAGGTCATGAGTCTTTGGAACTCTCTTCAAAGGGCAGTGGAAGCAGAATGTTTGAATATTTTTAAAGCAGAGCTAGATAGATTCCTGATTAATGGGGGGATGAAAGGTTATCGGGGTAGGCGGAGGTTACAATCAGATCAGTCGTGATCTTATTAAATGGCGGAGCAGGCTTGAAGGGCCGAGTGGTCTACTCCTGCTCCTAATTCATATGTTCGCATTGTTGGGGGAATTACATGGTAAATCAGAGGAGTGAGTAATGTAGGGAAGAGGAGGAGGCCATTTAGCCTCTTGAGGCTGTTGCGCCATTCAATGAAACCGTGGCTGATCTGTTAACTTAATCCATATACCCACCTTTGTCCCGTTTTACTTAAAAGCTTTGGTTAACAAAAATCTATCAATCTCAGAATTAAAATCAATATCCTGGCATCAAGGTGCAGTTGTGGAAGAGAGTTCCAAACTTCTACCACCTTTTGTGTTTCCTAACTTCGTTCCTGAGAGTCCTGGCTCTAATTTTTGGATTATGTCCCCTAGTTCTAGATGCCCCAACCAGTGGAAATCGTTTATCTCTGTCTACCCTATCAGTTTTCCTTATCTTTAAAATAGTAATTTGGTAGTAGCGAACTTGAATATTGCTGAAAAAACAGTTGTTGCCTAAGCTTTTTGTCTTGCACTCATCAGGAAGAACACCAAATGTAAAGGGAACAACAATTTATACTTCATGAGAAGAGAGTGCTGATATACAAGCTTGTATACAGCAAGTTTTGTTATAAGTTTGATGCCTCATTTCCTCCACAATCTCTTGCGTAAATGGGTGAAGTGCTGAGCTTGTTCTGGCAATTGTATCTGCACCTTGCTGTCAGTGCAGACATTTCTGTAGATTGTGCTTGTGAGATAAGTGAAGTTATCTACAGCCTTCAGTATTGCGTTATTGATAGTTATCATGAGTGGGGTACAGAGATGGTCTGCACAACAGGTATTGAACCAATAATTCTTGGATAATGATAAATCCAGGCTGAATTTAAAGTAATATGCTAAAGCAGCTCAAATATCAGTTGCTTTATGTTCTGTATGACTTCATATAACTCTGGTAATGTTTGATTTCATTACCTTTAATGAAACATTTCTAACTATTTGCCATATAATGAAAAAAAGTTTTTTTAAAAGAACAAAAAGTTACCCTATAAACCAGAGCTAACAGCCAGTATTACATGATGCATTGTAATCCAGTCAAAGCTTGATCAAGGTTCAGAAGTTACCCACATGCCATCGGAAGTGTCTGCATGAATGACAGCCCTAGATGCAAAATTTCGATTACCCTCCTCTCTTTCTTCATTCAGCTCTGAATTTACCTGGTTAACTAAAGTTTTGCCATTCCTTTTAAACAAAAAGAAAAATCTTTCAATCTTCCCTTTCTTACTTCTATTCTTCCCACATAGCTTAATTTTAAAAAATACAAAAGTATTTATTTGGCCCTCCCTTTCCCTTCAACACAATTAAACATTTTGCCTGACTACATTCCCACAAATGCTTTTGCAGTTATGACGTGGTGACACACTAGTTATCTCATCTGGTTAACGTGCACTGTTCCTTCAATGTGTGGGATGCCAAAAAAATAACACACCAAAGCCCAGGAGATCCAAACAAATGAGCACGTTGTGTTCTGGTCAAAAGGAGTAATGAACAGCTGAGAGATTCAGACTGATACACCTGATTAATGGATGGTCTTTCCCAATGTCCTTGAAGACTATGAAGGGATGATGATCAAATGCACTTGTCGTTACTTCTGGGATTTTCTCGTGTTCAGATCAGAGGATTAGTCCAGAGAAAAGGATGTGACAGTGTTGTCAGGGTACAGGTATAACTGCTACCACTAGCCAGTACATTTAGTTTACTTCTTTCATACCTCCCATGAATTTGAGTCAGAAACAGAAACAGGTCATATGTTGAATTTAACTCTTGCAATGTTAAGCTTCAATTGAAGGGAATGTGATGGTGTTGAGGTCCTTTTCTGAGTTTTGGGGACTAGGTGGCCCTTTTGCATCACTGCAAGGTGCCCATTACAGAAGCTGGCCACATCTCAGCTAATCCACTAGCCCCAGACTGCGGACCGTGATGAAATGTTGGACCTCACCTGCCTCGGAATTGTCAGCATCACCAACAACAACAAGATCCTTGTTTCTTCCCAGCCTTCTTTATCTCACTCTATCAGCATTTCCTTCTATTCCTTTCTCACTCATAAATTTATCTAGATTCCTCTTGAATGGATTTGTGTTATTCACCTCAATCACTCCATGTGATTGTGAGTTCCACATTCTCACTACTCTCTGGGTAAAGAAGTTTCTTGAGTTCCCTACGGGATTTATTAGTGACGATCTTACATTTATGGCTCTTATTTATGGACTCATTCACAAGTGGAAACATTTTCTCTTTGTCTACCCTATTAAAACCCTCAAGATGATAAAGTCCTCCATTAAGTGCAGTAGCAGGGACCAACCCTTTCCCTTTCTTAAAAGGCAAGATAGAGGATTCCAGTGGTTCCAAAAAAAAGTTTATAAAAGCAATCTTTTGGAACAGTTAACAGAAATTGCAGGCTTGCCTGGAGCTAATGTTGATTAATGATGACTAAATAGATGAATTAATTGTTAGATATCACTGGTAGGTTGTATGGCTCCACCCACAAAGCAGCTGCTGGAAAATTCTAGAATTATTTGTTGCCGCTTGCACTAGTTGACAAAAAAAAACCCCACCATTATCAAAAGAACCAGTCAGCAGGCAATACATCAAGTAAGGTCGACGAACAATTTGTTCTACTTTGTTAAATAGATTCAAGTTAGTCAATAAAGAAGTCAACAATATTGACTTCTTGTAACAGGGTCACTGCGAACATTATGCATCCCACATTATATTTACTAGCTTGATAGCATCATGAAAGTACCTCCTTAGAAGAAAGAAACGCCCACTTGGGGCTGTTTGGCAACTTAAACTTACATGTGTTACTCTAATTTGCCATTTGTTCAAGCACCCATCTGTGCTGCCATCCAGTTCTCAGATAGCAGGCTTGTGAACTATCACATAGCTTCTTCAGACTCTGTTGACAAAACATAGAACTGCTTGCTGGGTTAATCCTGCACCTGTGAACTGTTATTCAACAGTGAAAAAAAAATGCTATCCGCATAGCTCCCCCCAACCACCCCCCTACCCACAACCCTCCCCCCCCACCCACCCCCACCGACCCCCTTCAGTTTAATACGATTCAGCTGCTTTCTGAGCACTCTTTGTCAGAACCTCTTTGATTTCAGACGGGTGAGAAATTTATTCCGCTCAGGCATGTCTGTGACAAATTGTTAGATTAGGTGCAAAGAAAGAACTAGGAGAACTGAGGAGAGAAAAGAAAAAAAAAGAGAGAGAATGGGAAGAATTTTCCAACTATTTGATACAGAATTGGGGATTGTGAAGATTGGCTCACAAGACTAAGTTTATCGAGTGCTTCAAAGCGCAACATCAACTATGAGAGCAAGCGATGCCGAGATACAATTACAGGCTTATTTAATTACAGTATTTCAGAAGTCTACTTCCTTTATCCTAACTCGCACTACATTGTGTTCACCCACTGACTCTCATTGATCTACACTGGTTCCTGGTCTAGCAATGCCTTGATCTTAAATTTCCCATCTTTGTTTTTACATCCCTCCACGGTTCACACCTCCCCATCTCTACAGCCTCCTCAATCCTTCCAACTCTCCAACATCTCTGTGCCCCTACAATTGTTGTCTCTTGCCTGTTCCCAGTTTTAACCGCTCCATCATTGGTGGAAATGTCTTCAAATTCTCTTGCCCACGAATGCAGTCAGGTTTAAAATACCACCTGAAAGATGGCACCACTGACAGTGTAGCATTCCCTCGGTGCCCGTATTGGGATGTCAGTCTGAATTATTAGCTCCAGAGTAGGAATTGAACCCAAGAGGCAAGTGTATCCCTGCCGAGTCAGAGCTGCCCAGCAACAGCTCCTTCTGCAGAGGTGGTGTTGGAAATTGCACCAAAGTGAAGATCGTGAGGTTGTTGTGACATGGGAGCAGTAAATGGCAGCATTTTCAGGGGAGAGATCTAAAGAATTCTAAAAGGCAGTGAAGGAGCATGGCCAAACCAGAGTGGGAAAATAAGGTCAAAATCTTCCCATGTCACATGACATGAAATAAAATGCTTTACTAAACGTGCAATGCAACTCGTTTAACAACCCTGGGGATATAGGAAACTGAATTAATGCTCAAAGGCCAGGATTTTTCAGCTCCACTACTGGTGGGCATCGTCATGGGCGAGACGGAAACATTTGGAGAGCCGTTGACAGGAGTCTTCCAGGATTGAACTTATATATGAACATATCACCGACAGGTCCCTCAAAATGCATAGCCAATGGAAAGATCAAATGGACTGAGGATCCTTTTCCAATTCTCCTGTGGTTTAAAGGATTGCGTTCCATTTAAAAAGTTTACCGATTTATTTTAGTGCTTAGGGATGGAAGAGCCAAAGGAGTTGTGTGGTGCTTTTGTTATTTCATTATAATTTTTTTTAAGTTCGTTCACAGGATGTGCGTGTTACTGGCTAGGCCAGCATTTATTGCCCACCCCTAATTGCCCTTGAGAAGGTGGTGGTGAGCCGCCTTCTTGAACTGCTGTAGCCCATGTGTTGTAGGAACATCCACAGTGCTGTTAAGAAGGGAGTTCCAGGATTTTGACCCAGCTACCGTGAAGGAATGGTGAGATATTTCCAAGTCAGGAAAGTGTGTAACTTCAAGGAGAACTTCCAGGTGGTGCTGTTCCCATGCGTCTGCTGCCCTTGTCTTTCTAGGACATAGAGGTCATGGATTTGGAAGGTGCTGTCGAAGAAGCCTTGGTGAGCTGCTACAGTGCATCTTGTAGATGGTACATACTGCTGCTACTGTGCGTCAGTGGTGGAGGGAGTGCATGTTTAAGGTGCTGATGGCCAATCAAGTGGGCATCAATTGGGCTGTTTTGTCCTGGATGGTGGCCAGTTTCTTGAGCACTGTTGGCGTTGCACTCATCCAGGCAAGTGGAAAATATTTCATCACACTCCTGACTTGTGCCTTGTGGACATGCTTTGGGGAGTTAGGAGGTGAGTTATGCTCCACAGAATTCCCAGCCTCTGACCTGCTCTTGTAGCCACAGTATTTATACAGCTGGCCCAGTTTCTGGTAAATGGTAACCCTCAGGATGTTGATAGAGGGGGATTCAACAATGGTAATGTCATTAAGGGACATGTTGGCGTGGTTTATTGGTAGGATAATTTATTCCACTGTGTATGATCTGAAGAAGATTTTGATCATCAAAAGAAAAAGGAAAAAATGAAGACAGTTGCTCTTCACATAAACATGAGAACCATCTGTTCTTCTGAATCAGACCAGCTCCTGTAAAGAAAGCATTGTAAAATGTACGGTAAATGCTTCACTTGAAGAAAGAAAACTCCACCAGTAATATATGGTGAGGTTGGCGATGTTGGTGACGGTTTAGTATCCTGGGAGCTACCTGAACGTTTTACTTTACTTATGCTACAGTGGCGCCTCCAGTGCCATTGGCTCCCAGTTAACATGGCAATTGTTCAGTGCACAGAAATCAGGGACTGGACACATTCCCCTGTGACCTTCATCCAGAGTCCCAAGTCAGATTTTTCTTGACAGGTGCGAGCAATAGTCAATATTTATTACTTTGCCCAATTACATCCTTCAGTTTGTGTATGGTTATCACCATGTGGCAAGACATAGTATAAGCCATGTGGCGAGAAAAACTGTTTGTGAGACTTGGGATGTTAATAATCTCGACATACACATACACCCCCTTCCTCATGGCTGGTAGTAAGTCAGGGGATACGCTCTTTTATAATAAACAAAGGTCTTAAAGCACATTGTTCATCACATGGCATAATACAGTGGACCTATTATGTAGCAGCTCTTGGCGGGGGAAAGAATAAACTGTTTCTCTGGGGTTTCTGCCAAAGTGACAACAGGAAATAAAGACAACCCCAGGAGAAATTCTACCCCCAGATCTTTAACGGCAAAGATATGATTATCTTGCAACAATGGATTCCGTTAAAAACCAATCGCTAATGCAGCGACAGCATAAAGTCCAAACCAAACCCACTGAAAATTGTTGCATGTACAAACAATATTTTAAATACGCAATCCTTTTCCTAAGTCAAAATGGATTATTCCATGGCCCTTTTACACGGCCTAATTGCTGCTCCTGTGCTGGTTCCCAGTGATGTAGAGTTTTAAAGGTTTTTATCAAAGTGCTAGGCAGACTTATCAACAAACAGGAAACAAGAAGGCAAATGTATCATTCACAGCTTGATTTTGTTATTTGTTACAAAAGGAAAAAGCTCAGACAAATCGAATGAAGAAATGCACACAAGGAATCTGAAGATTCCCTCAAGCTAAAGCACAGAAAATACAAAGGTTGAGGCAGAAACATATCAATAACTTTAAAAAGAAAAATGATGGGCTGATCAAACTAAACAACATGTTACGCTGGCTGTTCGTAATGTTTAGAGTTCAGACTGTACTCAACCAGCCCATGCTTGCAAAACACAAAATAAAATGTTTACTGCTAGGTGTGATTCTGCAATTGGGCAGCACTTGCTGAGCAATCCTGAATGCGCTAATAGCTACGTTAACAACCAATTTAAGGCAATCAGTCGAGCTAGTAACATGGCTCATTTACACTTGCTGGAAGCAATATACATTCATACACAGGAACCCGTGGTCTGCAAACAAAAGGAATATGCTCAAGCCTTGCACCTTTTCTGAATTACCCAGAAACATGGAGAGCCTATAGTTTCCAGTTGCTTTCTGAATCCAACACCTCAGCCAATCAGAATTGACTTGCCAATCAATCAACACCCCTTTTCCACTGCGGTACAAATTGTTGTGATTGTTTTGAAATTTGGCATTCTTGCATTTGTCCTTACAAGATGAAAAGCTCCAGCAACATGTCTCTCTTTTCAGCAATAAAAAAGTAAAATCTTGTATTCATTATAAGACTGATTGCCTTAAATTGGTTGTTAACGTAGCTATTAGTGCATTCAGGATTGCTCAGCAAGTGCTGCCCAATTGCAGAATCACACCTAGCAGTAAACATTTTATTTTGTGTTTTGCAAGCATGGGCTGGTTGAGTACAGTCTGAACTCTAAACATTACGAACAGCCAGCGTAACATGTTGTTTAGTTTGATCAGCCCATCATTTTTCTTTTTAAAGTTATTGATATGTTTCTGCCTCAACCTTTGTATTTTCTGTGCTTTAGTTTGAGGGAATCTTCAGATTCCTTGTGTGCATTTCTTCATTTGATTTGTCTGAGCTTTTTCCTTTTGTAACAAATAACAAAATCAAGCTGTGAATGATACATCTGCCTTCTTGATCTCAGGACATCCCAAAATACTTTATAATTAAGTAGTTCTGAAGTGTTGTCACTGTGGTAATGTAGGAAATACAGCAGCCAATTTGCACATAACAAATTCCTACAAACAGCAACATGATAATAACTAGATAATCTATATATGTTTTGGAGATATTGATTGAGGGATAAATATTGGCCAGAGCTTCTGTTCTTCAAAATAGTGCCATGGAATCTTTCACATCCACCTGCGAGAGTAGGAGGGACCATGGTTTAATGTCTCATCCAAAAGACAGCACCTCCAACAGTGCAGCACTCAGAGTGCCAGTCTAGATTTTTATGCTCAAGTTTCTGGGGTGGAACATTGAACCGACAGCCTTCTGATGTAGGGGCAGCACTGCTAGCCACTGAGCCACAACTGATACAGAATCATTGAAGATAAGTGTAAATCATGGAACTAGTAGAAATACAATATTATTGGTTTGCTAACAACTAAAAACACTCAATGTGACTGTTGGACCTAGGATAACAAATTATGAACAGGACCAAGTACACTGCAACGCTCGAGCACTCACTCATGCAAAAAAAGACTTGCTACAATTTCTGTATCAGGGCAAAACCATAAACTATGCAAAGCTAATGGCACAGTGTAGAACTGAAAAGAGCAAGTATATTTCAGTTACCGTATATTTGAAACAAAGAAAAGCTTACAAATGTTGTGTGAGGTCAAACCCCCTAGAAATATAGTGAACATATGGTATACATGAAAGACAGTACAAGGTATGTTTTATTTCAGTTTAATTTATGATCTGTTACAAAGATAGGTGCCTGTTCAAGTTACCTTAAATGGCAAATGAACAGGAAAAAAAATAATGCTTTCATTACATCTACTTCTTGAACTAACAGTTCCTAGAATCATTGTGCTCTCTGTGTAAGCCACACTTTTAGATATTTATACACAGTGTAAACAACGCAAAGTATTGGGCCTGTTACTCTTGCCAAGTGAAGAGATTTACAGCCTGGCCATTCCACCATGTGCAACAGACTTGACAAAACTTATTTTTGCAGGATTAATTAAACACTGGAAGACAGCTTTGATGGAATCTCACAGAGCCACATGGATCGAAGGTTTATAAGTAGTGATGTGCCAGATTTCAGTTCAGAATTAACACTGGAGCTTACTGAAAGCTTGCTTTATGGGCTTAATAGTGCAAAAATCAGCCCCAAGACCATGAGGAGCCCTTGTCCCATTTTAAAAATGTTTAACCTCTCTTTGCAAGACTTGCAGTGTAAGCATCAAGGCCATTAGTTAAAGCAAGTCATGTCTACAAGATAACACTGACTCTAATTCCAGGAAATATTCAACTATAAACATAACACTGAGAAGCCCTTTATCTAGAGTTTTTTTTTAAAAAAGATAAACTTAGGTTTTTCAATTAGTAAGTCTCAGATCACTGGGAAGAAATCTGTCAGGGTCAAACATAAGGCTCAACCCTGAGCAGACATGCAAAGCCTGTCCAGAACTTCAGACAACAAATCAGGATGGTATTATCAGACAATAATACAACAGGTTTGATTTAACAAACAAATGAAACTGAAAATTTAACTGAAGGGCTGTAATTTGGAATGCATTAAATTAGCGCATATATATTTGTTGCCTGATTCTGTTATTTTAGTCAGTGAACACATTGACAAATTGCTCCCTTCTGAATCCAGGCTGATCAATACTTTGGACAGTCTAGATTGATGGGGGCAGGGCGAGCAGGAATAGTAATTTTAGTGGAATCCACTGGGTGGATACGGGCAAGTTTGGATCAGCTAGCTGTTCTACACCTGCCTGACTTCCAGAAAGTCAATGGGTGAGTCATTTCAACCCACCTCATTTCCCTTTGTACATTCTACCGAATGGACGCATGATCCTAAATGCAGTAAGAAAGATAACTGTGCATACACTGGTAGGTAAGGAACAGGAAGAGACCATTCAGTCCCTTATGCCTGTCCTGCCGATCAGTTAGATCATGGCTGACCCGTACCTTAAATCCATTGAGCTACCTTGCATCTATAAACTTCATTTCTGTTGCCTAAATAACCGGTGTCACAGAGTTGCCTGCACACAGAGTTAAAACAATTGGCAAAAGAACCAAAGGCGATGTACAAAAAAGCTTTATGAAGCAGAGAAAATTTATGATCTGGAACGCATCGTTTGAAAGCGTGAAGTAGGAAGGTTCAATTGTGCCTTCCAAAGGGAAACTGGATAAGCACATGAAGAGAAAAAAATGTCTGCAGGGTTACAGGGAGACAGCGAGGGAGTGGGACCAGCTAAGTTGTTGATCTTACAGAGAGCTGGCATTGACATGACAGGCTGAATGGCTTCCTTCTGTGTTGTAAACATTCTATTCTATTCTATTTTAAGCCCTTGTGCTGCATGCGTTGTATCCGTATCTGAGCTGCAGCCTAGGGATAGATATGATGAGAACACTGTGCAGAAATTCTGAACTAAGTTCCTTTAGAAATGGAAAGGAGAAGATGAATTTGTATTTATACATTTTATATATTCACAAATTTTATAAATGCAGGACCTTCCCAGTTCTTCACAGCTAATGTGTGGTCACTGTTGTAATGCTGCACTGACACAACGATGCCTAGAATACATCTTCTCAGTATCGCTGAAAAAAGAAACATGTCTAAGCTTTTTGTCTTGCACTCATCCGGAGACTCACAAGAACACCAACATAAGGGGAAAACAACAATTTATACCGAGTGTGATGAGAATGCTGATTGGTTGGCAAATGGCGTTGCCATGGATAATGCACCAGTGATGGTGACTGATAGTTAACCGCCAAGCATTGTTTGAAATTTAAACCAGGCAACTTGATCCTGATTGGTCAAGACATGATCCTGAGGGATGAGTCAGCGAATGGCTGTCACTTATTTTGTTTAGCTGCAACAGGCACACGCAAATGCACCACAATCTTAAATTGGCTGTCAGGGTAATTCTTAGCAGATTGAGGATTATTTAACAAATGTTGCGCAATCATGGAATCACATCTAATGTTGGACACTGTGCCTTGAGTTCTGCAAACACGGGCTGGTTGGCTACGGTCTGTACACTGCCCACTGCGAACAGCGGCTGGGACATGCTGTTTGATAAGATCTGCTAGTCATTGGGATGTGTGGCCTACATATCCAGCATCACACTGGCACTGAAATTTATATACCACTTTCAAAGTATGACTAACCTATCCACCATCTCCATGGGAAGACTAGGGACTGTGGACTGTGGGGGATAGGGGGAGAGGTTAATAATTTTTGACTTTGTTTCAAGGGTGGTAACCTGGCAAAGCTGATTGCCCACTCAGTGTAGAAGTTGCCTTCTTTGCACTATGTGGCTTTCAGTGAAATTAAATTTGGGCAGGTTACCTCACCTGCATGGTGAGGATGAACATTTACCCCCTGAACGTTTCTGCAAGTCTTTTACCAGTCCATACCAATTCTGACAGATATAAAGTGAACGAGTGCAAGTGTAACGTTTTGAAGGTGAAAGATAAGATGGAAGATGTATAAGAATAATGCCAGAGCTGAGAGCCTGGAGCTCTCTTTTCTGGAAAGAGAAGGCTGGGTGGTGACCTGATAGAGGTCTTTAAAATGATGAAAGGGTTTGATATGGTTGATGTACAGAGGGTGCTTCCACTGTGGGGAAATTCAAAAGTAGAGGCCATAAAGAGAAGACAGCCAGTAATAAACCCCATAGGACAGTCACAAAACATGTCTTTACCCAGAGAGTGGTTAGAATGTGGAACTTGCTACCACAAGGAGTAATTGAGGTGAATAGCATAAATGCATTTAAGGTGAAGCTGGATTAGCACATGAGAGAGAAAGGGATAGAGCGATATGTTGATAGAGTGAGATTGAGAGGGGTAAAAGGAAGCTTATGTGGAGCACAAACATTGGTGTAGGCCAATTGAGCTGAATGGCCTATTTCTGTGCTGTAAATGCTCTTCAGTTTCCATGTAATTCTATATATTATGGTAAGCGCAATCCAGCGAAATATAACAAAGATCTTAACTGTGTGATGTAAATTATGTGGCACTATTCATGTGTGTGTGCATGGGGGTGTATATATGTTCATTGGTGGGGGTGGGCGCGTGTGTGTGTGTGCACGTGGGAGAGTGCATGGTGGTGGGTGAGTGTATGTACTTCCCCTTTGGTCTTTGGTCCACTTCTAAAGAAGGATTTGAAACTTGACTTGTCTTTTCGCTCCATAGATGCTGCCTGACATGTTTCCAGAGCTTATTATTCCATTTTAAATTCCCAGCATTTGCCAATATTTTGCTTTTTATTCATTCAGTTTGAAGTCGCCGTGTGATACAATACTTTGTTCCAATTACCATGCGTGAAAACAATGGCCTTTTCCAAGTATGGAGTTCATGAGATACCTTTGCACTGGGCACTGCACTGCATCAACTACATCAACTGATCAAACAGCCTTTTCCCCTTTTCCAACGTTTCTACAACTAGTAAGAGGTAGTGTTCAAAAGAGTACGGGTATGATACAATTATTTAAAAGCTCCTCTGATCTTACTCCTGAGTTGCTTACAGCAGTGTCCGGGATTAATTCCTGGAGGACTGGCACCTAACAAACTCTCGAACAAATACACAAGGGCAATGTCCGGGAGGTTAGATAAGCATGTAGGAAGAAAGGAATCGAGGTTATGTTGATCAGAGGAGATGAAGGAGGTTCATGAGGAGCACAAACCCAGCTGAGCCGAGTGGCCTCTTTCTGTGCTGTGGACCCAACGAGCGGAATTTTATGGCCCCCTTGCATTGGGGGGGGGGCGGGTCCATAAATTGCGGCGAGGCGCTCAAAAGTCCATTGACTTCATCAGAAATGTAAAATCCCGCCCACCTAAAATTCCACCCCAAGTGTTATTATGGGTGCATAAATTGGGGTGCCCGAGTTGGGAGGGAAGAGCTTGCCAACATTTTGAAGCTCTCGACTGAACCATTTCTCTCAGGATATAAAAAGATGGGAATGGTGAAAGTTTTCTCACAGTGACCATGTGTTACCCCAGTGTTTTGTGAGGTTTAATACGTTGAATCATTCTGAGTAGGCCAGTTATTACAGTTTACTATTTATCAGGAAATGGGCCCCTTGAACGTGGGTTTAAAAGAGAAAAAAAAAACAAAGTCTCCAACAGAGAGGAAATATCCGAGTCATGGCTGAAAAATCTAAAAGAAGTACTTCATCAATGTGTAGGTCAGTAGCAGATGAGGTAAGAACCGGGCGGCCTGCAATATGGGTCTCAGGTGTACGACCTCCCAACACTAAGACAAGGAAGCCAGCCTGGTACGAGGCTGTCAGCCAGGGCTGGGAGGAACTTAGGGAAAACATTCAAAGGTTCAACAGGGAAAAACTGAGGCTTGCTTTTAATTGGATCATAGGAGATCATAACAGTGACACCACCGAAAGAAGCCACTGGGGGATTGTTTGACACTGGAAAATCTTTGGAGAATAATAGAGCCTATATGTCGGCCAGCAACCTCGACAAGTGCCCTTCACTCCTCCCTTATGTTTCCTATGTGTCTTTGCAGAGACAAAGTGTGGTTTGCAATAAGCTCCAGAAGCCGTGCTGTTATCCATCAAGGCCTGCCTTACGGACCATATGCCTTGATGTACTTCCAAGGGAGTTGAAGCTCGAACAGACCATCTCTATCACACTTCATCAAATGGGCAAATTTCTGTGTCACACTTTTCAAACAGAAAGTACACGAGAGAAAAAAGTGTGCAGGAGGACAGGTCATTTTCTGCTGGCTTCTTTGAATCTTGGGAAAGGGCCAGGATTTATAACCACCTGCCCATTTTCAAAGGAGAAAAGACACCCTCAAGTCAACCTCAGATTTCACCTAAGAGCAATTTCCATCTCGCTGACCTCAAGGTGTACCCATTTACACATTTACAACATCATCTTTTTTTATATAGCACCTTTCTCATAATAAAGTGTCCCAAGGTGCTTCGCACGAGCATTATAAAACACAAGTTGACACTGAACCACAGGAGAAAACATTAGGTCAGAGTCCTGGGCGCTGTTTAGTTTTCAAAGAGCTGGCATGGGCGCAATGGGCCAAATGGTCTCCTTCTGCTGCCTCGCTCTATAAAGCACAATTGTTGTCACAAAATCATCGGCCTGACGTACTTCAATGGTCCCTCAACATCATAGCGCTGCTATCATCAACAATCCTCACTGCATGGCACCACAGTAATGTAAATGGTGAGACAAATAGGCCAGATTGCCTGGACTTCTAAAGACACCTGGTACTGTTTCTCAGCTCTGTGCCATGAGTATTCTTTGACTGTACAACAGAAGACCTTTTATATTGCAACAGAAGAAGCTTTTCCACTTTAAAAGTCAGATTTCCTTGTAGCCCCACCGAGTGAGACTGCCAATTTGGGTCAAATTGAGAGAGCTCATGTCCATAAGAAACTTGATTGGAATGATCTGCTTCTGGCATTGAAGATATATTCAGAGGTGGAAGAACAGCATGGCAGCCAAGCATTGCAAATGCTTGCATGAGCATGCGTCCACACTAACACACACTTACTTAATGAGAAAACAACAACTTGCATTTATATAGCACCTTTGGCATGGTTCAAAATATCCGAGGGTCTTTCACAGGTGCCTAATCAAACAAAATTTGAAACCGAGCCACATAAGGAGATACTAGGGCAGGCAGCGGTGAGTTTGGTCAAAGGTCTTAAAGGAGAGGGAGAGAGGTCAAGGGAGGGAAGTCCAGAGTTTAGGGCCTAGGCAATAGTGGACTGCCAATGGTGGAGTCATTGAAATTGGAAATGCGTGAGAGACCAGAATTGGAGGAGAGTAGCGTTTTTTCGCAGGGCTGGAGCAGGTTACAGGGATAGGGAGAGACGAGAACATAAAGAGAACTGAAGCCAAGGATGAGAATTTTAAAAATCGATGTGTTGCCAGACCGACGTAGGCCATTGACATGCCTGCACGGAATAATGTTTTGAATTTGAGAAGGCAACACTAGCACATTATCCAATATGCTTCTAAGACAGGGTAACTCAAATTATTCGACCAAAATAATCAAAAGTACAAGCTGGAGCAAAGGAGTAGTACAACAGGGAAGCATTAACCAATATGCTCGCTATTAACTTTATAACATTCCAAACAACGCCACAAGAAAAGGAACAGTGGTTTCTGCCAATTAAACCGCTGACTGGTGTGACCAGATGTTGTGGGCAAACTGCATGCATGAGCTACAACAGCCAAAATATGAGTATGTTCGCCTTGGTTATAAACCACCTACTCACATGGATTTCCAAGTAGAGAATGGTCCAGAAATTCCGTGAAGGTTCCACTGACAGGCCAACACACTCTCGAGCTATTTTCAGTCACTTGCACTCTTTCCTTTAGGTTTTGAGCCGGCCTCCCATCAGAATCCCTACAGGATATCAGAGCCAATATGTGGAACGCAGCTCGTTTACTGAGCCTAGATATTCCTTCCTTTAGTTTTCTCCGTTTACCACTCTCTTCAAGCCAGCAAATCATAACATTAGGAAGGATGTCATGGGAAAAGGAGATTTTGAAAAGATCATTTGGCCCATGAAGCCTGCTGCTCCACATATTAAAAAATATCTCCCTTCCTTACTCTCTTGGAATCTACAATTTCTTCCTGGGTGTTGCCTCCACAACCTCCTGCACTCAATTTTAGTTATTTTTTTTAGCATCTTGGGATGTTTTACTGAGTATAAGGTGCCATGCAAATGCAAGTTTGTGGGGCCAGGAATTGTCCACATTCTTCATGACAGTACACAGTGGAGTCCTAAAGATTGGCGGAGGTAGCGCATTATCAGATGATCCTGGAACTTTGAAGGCTTTTTGTGTGGGACGGGTTGATGTCTCCCTGTTGGCAGCTGTCATGTTTTAACATTAGCAAACATCCAGAAGTGAAAAAAGATTTCTGATTACACTCGAGCTAAATAAATTGGACCTTGAGGCATTTTTTGACACAGTGAATGGTGTTTGTGTATTGCAGCAATTCAGGTGGGAAAAAAGTTCCATTAGTTGCACAATCCTCTGGGTGTAAACCACCACTACACACTCAACACGTATTGTGCAAGGGGAGTTTATTTGACAGGGACATAGCTTAACTGTAGGTTGTCCTTCTCAAGTCTTTCTTTGCATATCACACCCAATTCCAAACTTGCTTATACAAGGAAATGTCAAACTCTTTTCAAAACATTGTTTAGAGGTCAAATAAAAGACCACACAGGTGTGTGTTGTGTCAATGACTAGAAGCTATCAAGGAGACCTGGAATCTGATCTCCTGGCTAACAAATTCTTCAGCATTACAAACTTTCAGTAGGAATGCTACACTAACGCTGATTAATTTCTAAAACCCCTATAGTCACATTTAAAAGCTGACTTCTGCACAGCTGCATTAACCTTTTGTGGAACAAGCTTCCTTTGTTTTCAAACCAGCTCTTCCCTATAGCCCTTTCTCTCGTCTATAAACACCACACCATCATTTCAGCAGCGAGAACTCTCAGATGGCTACATGCCTTAGCTTCCTTATTCAGAAAGAGCTTGCAATTATACAACACACTATCACCTCCTCTCCATGCGCAAATCACAAACAATCCATTATCTTAGGACTGTAGTCACTGTTGTGTCGATAAATATGGCCACCATCTTGTGCACAGCAAGATCCCACATCCAGCTAATGGAATGAACAATTACTTGACCTGCTTTTGAAAGTGTTGGGCAGGGTTGAATATTGGCTTGGACACTAGGAGAATTCCTTGGTCTTCTTTGAATAGTGCCACAGGCTCTTTTACATCAACTTGAAGTCTGATAGCGTCTTGCTTCAATATCCCATCTAAAAAGACAGCACCACTGACAATATAGCACTCACTCATTACTGTATTTGCATGTCAGCCTAGAGCAGGAACTGAACCCAGAATCTTCTGGCTGGGCGAGAGTCCTTCAAACTGAGGCACTGACCTCAAACAAACATTTTGCATGGTCTGTATTGTAGAATATTCGCAAACAATTAACCGTTTTTAAGAAAGAAAATAAATGATGCATTAGCCAATTTGAACACTTTGGTTCTAAGCTGCACTTTTTGGCTATCTCATGTCCACAAAATGGACTGTAACTTCCCTGCTTGTTGCACTGTTATACTGAGGCAAGTTCAGTTTTCTCCACACTTGTAAAGGTTACAGGACTGTAATGTAGCCAGTCAGACTGTTACAAAAAAGTAAAATTACTTGTAACCTGCTCCCTGTCATAATCATGTCCCTTGTGGGCAGGATGGTTACTAGAGTGAGGAGGATTACCAACTCTGTTAGGATCTACCCCTGCGGGTCTCATCACATGGACCCCCACCCCCCAGCCACCTTGCCCCCGCACTCCTGCCATTCGTCATTCGGCACGTCCATCCTTGGGGTGCCCTGCCCTTCCCACAGCCAAATGGAAAATTAAAACATCTTCATTACCTGATTGACCGACAGTCAAGAATCACTCAAACAGTCTTTGCCTCCCCACAGCCCAGCTTCAACACTTTAATAGGTTGGACAGACTGGGCTTGTTTCCACTGGAGCTTAGAAGGTTGAGGGGTGATTTGATTGAAACATACAAGTCCTGAATGGTCTTGACAAGGTGGATGTAGAAGGGATGCTTCCTTTTGTGGGTGAGTCCAGAACTAGGTGGGGGCACTGTTTTAAAATTAGGGGTCACCCTTTTAGGAAAGAGATGAGGAGAATTTTTTTCTCTCAGAGGGTTGTGCGACTTTGGAATTCTCTGCATTAGAAGGTGGTGGAGGCGGGGTCACTGAATATTTTTAAGGCAGTGGTAGATAGATCCTTGTTAGGCAAGGGAATCAAAGGTTATCGGGGTTGGATGGGAATGTGGAAATCGAAACACTAGAAGATCAGCCATGATTTTATTGAATGGCTCGAGGGGCTGAATGGGCTACTCCTGTTCCTATTTCTTATGTTCTTATGATAACTGATAAATAAACGTTCAACACCAGAACTGTATAGAACGCGCGTTAAACTGCAGCGAGATTTATCAGGATTTACAAAGACTGGAGAATTGGAGCAATGAGGAGAGGTTGGATAAGATGGGGTTGTTTTCTTTGGAAGGGGAAAGCTGAGAGGAGATTTAACTGAGGTGTATAAAATTATGAGGGGCCTGGATAGCATGCATAGGAAGGACCTATTTCTGTTAGAACTCAATAACCGGCGGCGTAGATTTAAAATATTTGGTAAAAGGCTTCAAGGGAGTTCAAGGGGGAATTTTTAAACCAGAGGGTGATGAGGTCTGGAATGGTGTAAAGGCAGAAATTGGACATTTGGGTTGCAATTGAAGTATTTTAACCATTGAGGCTACGGACCAAGGGCTGGAAAATGGGATGAAGCTGGAAAACTCTATTGGCCAGGATGGACTGAATGGCCTCCCGTTGTGTAAATTTTTCTGTTTTCTATGAAAAGGGAGCCCATGAAGGCCAGCAGAGTGCTTGGGTGCCGCGATTGAAAGTGGAATGAATAAGCCTGTGATTTTCTTTCAGAACTAAGGTTTTTTTTTGGTTATTCAATTCAAAATTATATTTTTTGAAAAAGACATGGGGCTGGATTTTACAGCCTCCACCAATGTGTTTGAAGGCCTTTGAAAGCCTACCCACCTGCCCCTGACCTGTCCCCCTGTTTACAGTGGGCACAGGAAGCATCAAGCAATCCACCTCCCCTTGGGCCTATTGAGGTCCTTAAGTAGACAACTAATGGCCACTTCAGTGCCTCATTCCACCTCTGCTGCCATTTTACCCATGGCAGGGGGCCAATGCCAGGTGGGTATCCCAGCAGCTTTGACTGCACAGGCTGTCAGGCAAGAAGTGGGGGAGGGGGGTTGTCCTTTTTTTTGGGGGGGGTCCCTTGTGCCCATCGAAGCCGAAGCCAACCTTACCCCACCCCCTCCCTTACCCCCACCCCAAGGTTATAACCTCTTACACCCGGCCGTCCATTCACCTCACCACTTCTCGCTGGGGTCTGCCGGCCAGGCCCCGCCAAAGTCCAGCTGCATAACCTCCTCTTGTGCAGGAACTGCCTGCAGTTCCGGCCGTGGCCACAGTGCGAACCTGGCGCTGCTGAGACGACAAAGCTGGCAGCCAATCAGATTGATCAGCAGCTCTCCAAGATGGGGGGGGAGTCTTCAATTAAGCAATCAATGCTGATTCCAGTGGAAAATGGCTGTGGGACAGCTGGCTTCTTGGTGGATGGGTGACTTTTTAGTCGAGGGGGGGGTGGCGGGCACCCTGTAAAATTCAGCCCATACAGTGAGATAAAGAACTATCATTGTGATTGTGCTATGGGATTCATTTTACTACACTATGGATTGATGATTCTCATCTGTTTCATACAATCTCATTGAAGGGGGGGGGGGTGGGGGGGGATTGTTTTATTTTGGGGGTGGGTTGAAATTTTGTACAAAATTATCGGCAAGCAAACAAAACCGAAACAAAGTAACCCATTAGAAAGCATAAAAACACTCCCTGCACCCAGAAAGCAACCAATTAGAAACCAGAATTCCACACACAATTAAAAATGAAGAAGAGAGTTGACATTATTATGACATTCACCATGGTCGCTACATATACAGTGATAGGGACAGAGAGGAAGAAAGGGAGTGTCAGCAAAATGGTGCTTGAGAAATTTTCACTCTCGTCTTCCCTCAGAAAATGAGCATTATTTAGACAGGAGCAGAAGGCTGATTGCAGAGCACTGGCGTACAAATAACCCTTCTGTTCTCCATTTGGTGGTTACACACAAACCAGATGCTTTGGGTATGCACTTGACGACAAAACCTCTTCAAATACTAGTGACTAATTCACCATCGGTTTATAGGATGCCTTCTCAGTGGAACCTGTCACCAAACAAGACGGTCACCAAACACTGCTTTGGAACTGGACAGGAAGGAGCAGAAGTGCAAAACCTTCTATTTCATTACCACTTTTCTACCCCACCCCGTGCCCACTCCGACCGTGTGTAAAGGAATCATGAGTTAATGTATAGGGCACTCCAAGCCGAGAAAGTATTCTTTAGAACAAATGCAGAAAGTGCAGAAATGTAGTCCTGAAACCAGTGCACGGCATTTGTATAATGATATCCTTCTGGCAATAACCAGTTTATTTTAAATGGCTGAAGGGCCGAGTTTAAATAGCGGATAAGGACTGGTGCCAACTCACTCAATTTTTGTTTATCACACCAACTGTCTTTTCCCAGTTCTCTGTAAAAACATAAATTAAACCGTTAAAAAATTACCCAAAATAAAACCCATTAAGATGTGCTTCAGCTCTTTGTAATAATTGTATCAGGTGTTACTTTTTCTCCTCTACTGTCCTCTTCCACTGGTCAATCCCCCGTTACCTCATCTGAATGGCCATCATTTAATTACAATTTCCGATGGGTGGTCGGTGGGGGGGAATCAATAGGCTACTCGCCAATAGGGATGAGCTCAGCAGATGTCCTTGTGGACGCTTCCAATGGTATCAATGGATAAGGATTGAGAGAGGGAATTCTAGCCAGCTTTTCCCCTCTATAGCGCAAGCACACTGAAGCCAGCTGTTACCACAGCATCACCTTGGTTGATCAAAGACAAGGCAGTGAATTTGGGATCTTCCTTGTCTGTTTGGGATATGTACTGGGCAAACTCAGCAAAGCTGTTATTGGTAACAAGTACTTCAACTTCTCTCCACCGTTAGAATCAATCTTAATTGCAGTAAAATCGTAAAAAGCACCAGAACTGGTGGCTTGACAATGTTTACCTGCCAATGGGGAAAAAGCAGGAATGATGTGAGAGCACCTTGAAATCACACACTCAGGTCACTCGGAGAGTTGTAGCTACTAATTCTCATTACTGGGCCAATATCCTGGAAATCCCAAATTAGTTATCGGGTGGGGGTGGGGTGCAGTCATCACACTGATGCAGCAGTTTTTGGGGTGGGCCTGCCAAAACCTCAATCCTAAAAATTTCATCCTTGTTCTTACAAATTCCTCCATGACTTCAGCCTTCCCTATCTCTGCAACCTCATCCAGCCTTACAGCCCTGCGAGAACTCGGCGTTGCTCCAATTCTGGCCTCGTGTGTCCCTGATTTTCATCACTCCAGCACTGGCAGCAGTACCTCCAGCTAGCTGCCTGGGCCCCAATCTCTGGAACTCCTTCCCTAAAGCTCTCCACATCTCACTCCTTCTTAAAATATATGTCTTTGACCAAGCTCTTTGTCGCTTGTCCAAATATCTCCTCATGCGGCTCAGTGGCAAATTCTGTTGAATGATGCCTTGTGATAGAGTCATAGGATTATACGACACAGAAACAGGCCCTTTGGCCCATTGTGTTCATGGCAGCCATCAAGCAC
The DNA here is from genome assembly GCF_017639515.1 of Carcharodon carcharias. Lineage (NCBI taxonomy): Eukaryota > Metazoa > Chordata > Chondrichthyes > Lamniformes > Lamnidae > Carcharodon > Carcharodon carcharias. The sequence continues at coordinate 8,534,828 of NC_054467.1, forward strand.
CTATTTATTCTAATCCCATTCTCCAGCACTTGGCCCGTAGCTCTGTATGCTATGGTGTTTCAAGTGCTCATCTAAACACTTCTTAAATGTTGTGAGGGTTCTTAGCTCTACCACCCCGTCAGACAGTGTGTCCTAGATTCCAGCCACCCTCTGGGTGAAAAAACTTTTCCTCGCATCCCCTCTAAACCTCCTGCCCCTTACCTTAAATCTGTGCCCGCTGGTTATTGACACCTCCACTAAGGAAAAAGTTTCTTCATATCCACCCTTTCTATGCTACTCATAATTTTGTATACCCCTATCAGGTCCCCCCTCAGCCTTCTCTGCTCTAAGGAAAGCAACCCCAGCCTATCCAGTCTCTCTTCATAGCTGAAACGCTCCAGCCCAGGCAACATCCTGGTGAATCTCCTCTGCACCCTCTCCAGTGCAATTACATCCTTCCTATAGAAGACCAGAACTGCACACAATACTCCAGCTGTGGCCTCATACAGCTCCAACATAACCTCCCTGCCCTTATACTCTATGCCTTGGCGAATAAGTCTCCCATACACCTTCTTAACCATCTTATCTACCTGTGCGGCTGCCTTCAGGGATCTCAGGACATGTACATCAAAATCTCTCTGATCCTCTGTACTTCCTAGGGTCCTATCATTCATTGTGTATTCCCGAGCCATGTTAGGTGCTACGTAAATGCAAGTTCTTGTTGTATTAAAGGTAAACACTGTTTGACTGACTGGTTGATTAATTCCTTCATCGAGTGTACAGCAGCACAAAACAACAGTTTGGTTTGAGACAGGGTGTTAGTGCCATAAAGCTGTCGGTTCACAAGCCAGCACACCAAGGAGAGTCACACATCTTCCCTATCAAGTGTTTGCTTATCAAGCCATCTTCGGCGGGGATTTTTCGGCCCTGCCGCAGGGGGCTCCACCATGGGGGATGCGGCGACCCGGCCAAAAGCCCCTTGACTGTCGGCGGGACGAGACGATCCCGGCCTTGGGTACAGCCGGAAAATCCCGCCCTTCATTTCAACACCTCCCCTCATCGTCACCATTTACTGGCTTATGCAACTATCAGCCCCACAGCTCTCCGGGATCCCTGCGCTCGATTAATTTGGGCCTCTTGAGCATCCCTGGTTTTAGTTGCTCCACCATTGCTAGCTGTGCCCTTAGCTGCCTAGGCCCTAAACTCTGGAATTCAATCCCCTTCCCAAACCTCTCTGCTTCACTTGTCTCCTTTAGGACCTTCCTTAAAACACTTCGTTGACATTTGGCCATCGGCTCTAGTAATCGGCAAATGCGGCCCGGTGTTGAATCGTGTCCTGTGCTGTTGCTGTAAAGCAACTTGGGATGTTTTATTAACTTAAAGGTGCTGTATAATCACTAGCTGCTGCCGGTGGTTTAATTCCTGTTTGCTTTCACGGCGCTGGCACTGACGCTTGATGTGAGTTTAAAGAAAGATCAGAACCCAGACTGTATTTGACACTTGTTTTCAGTAACATGCCTCAGGAATGATGCAGCATCTCTCGGATTCTTCCTTTTGCTATGATGCCCCAGAAAGGCCACATTTTTGGCTTTCATCCTGAGCAAGACTCAGGTGTGACACCGAATGCCACGTAAAGCCCGGATCAGCTTATCTCGAGTTACCGTGACAGCCCTGACAATTGGGGAGATATTTTTGTTTGGAGAACATAATCTGTGTCCCCGATGTTGGTGACAGGATGCACCCACGTTTTTGCTCCACTCCAAATTCCTAACAAAGGATCAAAGAACAAGGGATAATAAACAAGGGAGCTTGTTTTACCCTGGCTTTTAGACACAAAGGCAACACAACTTGGTTTTCAATGAACCCTGAAGTGTTACAAATCCACTGATTTACAGAGCGTTCTAGAGGGATATCATCATCTCACTGGAGAAAAACTCTCCGCGCTTTGGAATAAGGCTTGTATGGGGGCATTTTGACTGCGCAGTTACATTGGGCCACCTGCCTGTATCCTTATTTTAATTGTAAGATTAGCAATAAAAGTCACTGCCACTAAAACTTCCTAGAAACGGCTTCTGCTGGGCACCTCTATCAATCTGTGCACCGATTAAACTGTGTTAATCCAATAACCCCCACTGCCTTCCCAGCCCAACCACCCCTCTCCCTCCCTTACCTCATGACAATCTCATTAAGCCCCCTGTGATTGCAGTAATTGGAAACCAGAGTATTTGAAAATTCCCTGACTAATCTGGTTACCACTGCCAGCAAAGATACTCCTGAGATGGCATCTGCTGAGTTGGCCCACGTCCTGACAGGTCTACTTTGACAGTGAACCTGCACGGCACCATCCCCCATCACACCAATTTCCTCCCACCAGCCCCCCCAACCCACAACCCCCACCACCCCTACCCCAACGACCCATGCTCCCCACTCTCTCTCTCTCTCTCTCTCTGCCACCTGCACTTATAGTGACAGCATGGTCATGTAATGGCACACGATGCAACAATTGTGCCATCAAACCCGTGCTGAACTCACAATTAGATGTCTGTAACTTATGACAGTATCAAGAAGACAAAGCAGCCAAGGCTGATCGAGAATTGTTTAATCCTTGACAAGGCAGCCTAAGCCGACCAGAATAGCAGTAAGCAGTTCTTCAGTGTTTTTATAAGTTACTGGGAAACTGAGGAATACAGACATGGATGCTCATGGCTTGGATGGGACAACGCTTGGGTTGTTGGCATTGGCTGCAGTAACTGTAGGTTGGGGTGGAGTCATAAAGTCATGGCGGCACAGAAGGAGGCCGCTTGACTCATCAAGTCAAGGATAGCCTGGGCTTGTCGTTCTGGTCTTTCTCGAAACTCACATCATTGGAAGAATTTTCCTCCCGTTGTGGGGGGGGGTGGGGGTGAGTGCAGGAGCAGGCGTGGGCAGGCGCGCCCCCGATCGGCGTCCCCGATTGGGGGTGCGCCGCCATTTTACATGGGTGGGCCAACTAAGGACCGCCCAGCATGATGTCCGCCAGGAAGCGCTATGCCCTCCCTGTGTGGGTGGGGGAGGGGGGTGGGGGTGTGGAATCCCTCAGTCAGCAGTGAGCTGTGCATGTGCATGAAAGAGTGCACTGAGCTCCCTGAGGTTAAGTGCTGCCTCAGGGAGATCGGCTCAGAATTAAAACTTTTGATGTAAATGTTTAAAAAACTTCCCTGACATGTCCCCTCATGTGACACTGTCACAGGAGTTGGGACGCGTCCATCACTTAAACTCAAACCTTTATTAAAAGTTTTAAAACCCTCATGAAACTTCATCCCGCCCGTGGATGAGGTTTCCGGTTTTTTTCTGAAGCCCACCAGGTGCTCCCGGCCCACCCGCCGGTCCTAAGGCTGGACGGGCAGGTGCATTAATGAGGGTAATGACTTTTTAAATGGCCTCAATAGGCCGTAGACAGGTCGGCGAGCGCACAGCTGATTCGACTGGGCCCCCGCCGACCTGCAAATGGAGGTGACGCGGGGTAACGTTGGGAGTTCCGCCCATTTTACACATCGGCAAGCAGGCCTCGCCCCCCCCCCCACCCCCACTGACCTAAGACCCTGCCCCATGTGTCAGTGCCGCGGCGGTGAAAGCAAACAGGAATGACAATGCCGGCAGCAGCTTAGTATTTAAACAGCGCCATTAATGTAATAAAACATCCCAAGGTGCCTCGCAGCCACATTATAAAAGAAGATTCCACACCGAGCCACATGTGGGGATTACTAGAGCAGATGGCCGAGCGTCAATGAGGCAGGTTTTAAGGAGGGTTCAGCAAGTGCTGTCCAGTCGCAGAATAACATCTAACGTCAGACGTTATGTTCTGAGTTTTGCAAGCACTGCCTAGCCGAGTGTGATCAGTAGTCTGCCCATTGTGAACAGCCGAAGGGATGTGCTGTTTGGTATGATATGCCAGTCATTGGGATGTACGGCCTACATACCTGGCATTGCACCAGCACTGAAATTCATGATTTGGTAGTGCATCAGCCCCCATCTCCACCTCATAGCTGCATCACTCCGTTGAAGGTGTCAGATGTGGCTCAGCTGGTAGCACTCTCACCTCCCATTCTAAAACGTGTGCGTTTCAATCCTATTCCAGGACTTAAGCACAAAGTTTTATGCTGATTCTCCTGGTGCAGTACTGAGAGAGTGCTGCACTGTCAGAGGTGCTGCCTCTCAGATGAAAATGTTAAAGTGATGCCCCATCTGTCTGCTCAGACAGATGTAGACGATATCATGGCACTCTATTGAAGAAGAGCAGAGGAGTTATCCCTGGTGTCCTGGACAATATCTATCCCTCAATCAACATTATTAAAAACAGATTATGTGGCCATCTATCTTATTGTTGCTTGTGGGAGCTTGCTGTGCTCAAGTTGGTTGTTGTGTTCCCACGTGGCACAAGTGATTAAACTTCAAAAGTACATCATTAGCTGTAAAATGCTGTGAAACGTTATGAAGGAAGCTAGACAAACACAAAGTCTTTCATTATAGCAACGTGAATTTTGTCCTGCAGTAGGATATATACTTGATGGTGAAGTAAATTATAGGGCTCTGAGAGACTCATGAGAGATGGCTATAAATGAAGTACTTTTCAAGAGTAATGTAGGGAACATGGCTGCCAATTTGCACACAGCAAACTCCCATAAACAGCAATGTGATAACGACTAAATCATCTGTTTTGTGATGTTGATTGGGGATAAATATTGGCCAGGACACTGTTGGTGAAGTAGTGCTGTGAGGTCCTATACATCCATTTGAGCGGGCAGACAAAGCTTTGGTTTAATGTTTCAGCCAAAAGATTTGACATGTCCAGCAGTGCAGCGCTGGAGCATCAGCCTTGATTTTTGTGCTCAAGTGCTGAAGTTGGACCTGAACGCAAAACTCTTGACCCAGAAGCAAAGGTGCTACCAACTGAGTCACAGTTGACAGGTGTGAAAGAACACAGGGGTATTTGTACAGCACAGGTATGATGGGTTGAATGGCCACAGTCTTCACTGTAAGCCTGCATTTAATTCCCTGTCAGTTCACCAGACTGGCGCAGTAACTGGCTACAGCCAGGCGAAATCATTTAAATATATACCTTCGAGAGAGTATCATGAACACTGCCTATTATACAGCAATGGCCAAAGCACAGGTTCACACATCTATGGGGTACCAATGCACTGCTTCGTATTAAAGTGTCAAGCCTAGTCTATGATGAGCCAATTCAGCGGCATACTCACAACTCTGAAATGGAACAAGCTGGCTGCATGAGGTATGCTTGTGCCTGAGCAGTCCTGCATGTAATACAGGCAATAACCATTCACAGTCCCTTTCACCTGCAGTGCTTAGCTGGTCCGTTGTCTGCTGCTGGCTCACCTGGCCGTGTGTGCGGTTGCCAGATGGGAGACTCAGTGCCCCACTCACTGTCCAAGAAGCAGTAAGGGAGCTATGAGGATTATCTCAGTTTCCATCCATCAAACAAAAATAATAAAATTAAGGCCTGACTAAACAGAGTGGTTAGGCCAGGGGTTTCATTCTGTTCCTGTGGGAAACGTGTGATCTCCACTTGGCAACTCCTCACAGTGGCATATTGAAAGCAGGAGCTCACTCGAGTGGGAACCTCAGGCATACGGCCACATGCCATCACTTCACTGAACAATGGCAACCCAGCATCTCCCTCAGCCTCTCTCGGATGAGACACTGAGATGGGATTGCAAACTTTGGAGAGAGCATCAAGAGTGGCAGTTGTTCTAACGGAATCTGCACTTCCTGTGGTTTTCCCCCAACAGGGCTGCTTCCTTTGCCCTGTAGCCAACCTGCTCTTCAAACCAGCACCGCTTGATTCACAAAGGTAGCACGGATCACTGTAAACTTGAAAATCTTTAATTAATTTTGCCTTTAAATGACAGAGGAAGTAACAAAGGAATGCATTATTCACAATATCGAATGATGGGGAAAGGGTTAACTACTTTATGTTATAAATGTGGTAGAGTCTACACCGAGTTACTGCAGTTTCCAATATGGAATATATTATTCATACTATTTCCTAACATAAGCAATTGATTGTGGCAATCAGGAAACAGTTACTCAGATTCAATATGGGGACTTGTCTACGTTTATATGTCATCTTAAGAGGGGCATATGGTAGACGTTAGAGTACAATATCAGGAGGCTACAGATGACAAATATATTTACAGTATCAGGACTTCTAAGAATAAGCCAGTGTGTTCACAGAATGATGGTTATCACTTTTCTGGATTACACAGCTGTACCGTCTGTGTCCTCCAAACTACAACAGGTCATTAAATGCATCATTAGTTGCAGCAGATGTAGCAGTGAACAACCTCAGCATTTCACTAAAGGGAGTGGAAGTGGGAAAATGAGGTTTCATCATCTAGTTCGGAAGTCGTAAGAAGGCATTTTAAAAATGAAATAATCAACATCAGTGTGAGCTCTTTAATTTTCCGTAGGAAAGACACTGGGAGAAACCAATATAGCCTGAAAGTAATGAGCTGGAATTTCCTGTCATGCTGTAATTAGCAAGTTACACCCAATTTACACCCGTCGTTACGCCGATCTTGCAAACAGCAATTAAAGATGAAATTTCTGATGCACCTAAATTGCTCACTCCGGAGAGTAAATATTAGCTTTAACAAAACCAGCATGATTTAATCAGAGATAAAAGCAAAAAACTGCGGATGCTTTAATCAGCCTCGATGTCACAGATTTCATCCACCAATCTACCATTCTAATTAGGAGCTGCAAGGTCAAACTATACATAACTACAGCCCAAGCATTAAGTTCTATGAAATGTGTGACACAGCATGTCTTTTATCTCACAATCCTTCCTATTTTCACTCTGGCCAAATGATTTGGTGCCAGTGTGCAAAGGACTGACCGTTTATGATCACCAATTCGATGCAATCTATAATTATGTAGCATGTCACAAAAGTATAGAAACACAGTGTTTTTGCGGAATAATCTTAATGTTAAGATACCAAACCTGATGGTTGATTAAAGAGGTGATATCTTTTTTGCGGACTAATGATTAATAGAAGCCAATAAATTATCACAGTACCGCCATCACTAACTCAAGACATGCCACTAATTTGCATGCAAGTTAAAGGGATTACCTCGCAGTCGGCATGGAAGATAGCCTGGTAACGTTCAAGATCTTCATGATGTTGACTGATTCCTTATTGCTTTAAATTTCAAACCCAGAGAGAACATCAAAGCCTTTATAAGGGCTGAAACAACCCTTGTATGGTTGGTTGGGCCTTGAACCTGTGCCATATGAACAGTCGCTTGGTAGCACAGAACTTGACTATTGCTGAAAAGAGAGGCATGTTGCTGAAGCTTTTCATCTTGCACTCATTTGGGACAAATACAAGAATGCTGAATTTCCAACAATCGGAACAAGTTTTTTTCTCCTGCAGTACAAGTTGTTGCGATTGTGCAAGGTGGAAAGCTTCAGAAACATGGCTCTCCTTTCAACCATATTCACTGCCTGACGGTGAGGACGGACAGCTTTCAACAGAAAGGTTCAGGGCGTGCAGGCATGAAGTGCCGCGCGTCGCGAATGTGCTGGCGTGGACCCCTCACTCCACATCCAAATAAACAATCATTTACTGCTTAACTGTCCATCTAGGGAGAGGCATGCCTTCAGACCTGAGTAACCACCATTCTGAGAATCAACTAAAACTTATCACAACGCCAACTTTTCAGAGAATAAGGAATCTTCAAAAGAAAATAAATGCAACATTTATAACAGAACATTTCAAAAGGTCAGGAGGCAGGACTAAGGTTTTTAGTGGTAGACACCGATTCCTATTAAAGTTTGGCTACCCTACCCTTTGTGGTGCTAATAGGCGCAAGTGCGAATTGAAAAAATAAGCTTGCAGTGAACTGCTCAAAACAAACACAATCACTTCATTCAGGAAATCACTGCACAAAACACATTCATATTGGTGAAATCCAACAGCCAAGATGTGAAAGCTGAAGGCCCATCCATCCCACTCCTTGATTCAGGCAAATCAGTGTCCTTACTCTTGGATCAGTTGATGGGACTCTTGCCTCTGAGTGGGAAGGATGTCATTCAAGTCTCACTGCAGAAAGTTAGCCTGACACTTGCAGTGCAGTAATGAGGGAATATTGGACTGCCGGATGCTCTATTTCTCAGGGAGGAGAAAAAAAACATTAATCCAAGGCCCTATCTGTCCTCTAAGGTGGATGTAAAAGATTACTTTGGCACTAAAAATAAATACCTACATTTTCAGAATGCCTTCCATGAGCACAGGGCATCCCAAAGTCGTTCACAGTCAATGAAGTGTAGTCACTGTTGTGACGTAGGAAACACGGCAGCCAATTTACACACAGCAGGATCCCACACACAACAATGTGATAATGACCAGGGTGTCTGTTTGTGTGATCTTGGTGGTGAGAATAACATTGGTCAGAACATTGGGGATAACCGCCCTGCTTTTCTTTATGTCCATCTGAGAAATTTTGTAGAGGAGTGAAAGAGTTCTCCCTGGTAATCTAATAATTATGTATCCCTCAACCAGCACCCGTAAAAAAATATTTTTAAATTCGTTCATGGGATGTGGGCATCAGTGGCAAGGCCAGCATTTGCTGCCCAACCTTAATTGCCCTTCAGATGGTGGTGATGAGCTGCCTGCAGTCCATGTGGTGTAGGTACACTCACAATGCTGTTAGGGAGCGAGTTCCAGGATTTTGACCCAGCGACAGTGAAGGAGCAGTGATATATTTCCCAGTCAGGATGGTGTGTGCCTTGGAGGGCAATTTGCTGTTGCTGTGTCTGTTACATTACTGCAGTGTCTACACTTCAAAAGTACTTCATTGGCTGTAAAGTGTTTTGGGACATCCTGAGGTTGTGAAAGGCTCTGTATAAATGAAAGGTCTCTCACGCCAACCTTCAAAAAATCTCTTGCAGATTGGCTTTGTAGCTGGAGAGCTAATCATCACCTTGTCTGACTCACACTCCTTGCCTTCCCTTCTTCCTGATAGCCAGGAATCCTAGCCCCACCATTCTGTAATGTAGGTAGCCATACACTACATGCTATCGTACTGTACCAATGAGCCATTGTACTCTGTGTTTCACATTTCACTGTCTAGCTCACATTGAAGTGAAGCCTTCCAAACAGGAAATGGCCTGAAGCATTCACACAATTGTCAGTGTCTGAAGGGTTTCAGACCTACACTGTAGCTTTTAGTGTAAAACCTTACATAAAATGTATTTATAGAGCTGTCAGGATAGAAGGCTTGTGGACAGATGGCCCTTCAGATTGCATCATTGATTTAATTCTTATTTTGATCAGAACTCATTGAAAATTATAAAGGTAAAAGTTTTATACAGCAATAATTTACTCAACAAATGAATGTTGAGTTCATTTTGCCATAATTTATACAACTGATTATTGTACTGAGCTGTTGGAATCAGCAGATGCCCCTCAGCTAGTGTAAATGTGAAAAGTTGTGTTGTTGCATGGGGTTTGGGTGGAGGGGGTGCTTTGGGAGCTGGTTAAATGAAGAACTGGTGCAAGAGATCTAGGCAATTCAGACAAAGTTTCTGCCGGAATTTGACATTTACCACATATTACAGCACAAGTTTCAGGAAATTCTTCAAGATAAAAGGCTCCCATCAGAATCGGCATCGGTACAAAGCCAGTGCACCACAGGCACAGAACTCACAAAACAGCACTAAGAAATATTTAGACATTCACTATGGGTCAAGCGCTGGAAAATAGGATTAGTGTAGTCAGATCTTTGTTGACTAGCACAGACACGATGGGCCAAATGGCTTCCTTCTGTGCTGTAAACGTCTATGAGTCTCACTTCACAGTGGTGCAGTTGCAGGCAATCACCTGGGGTCAGGCTAAAGGATTTTTTTTATTCATTCATGGGATGTGGGGTTCACTGGCTAGGCCAGCATTTATTGCCCATCACTAGGGATTTCCAGGATTTTGACCCAGCGACAGTGAAGGTTAGGCAACATATTTCCAAGTCAGGATGGCGAGTGGCTGGGAGGGGAACTTGCAGGTAGTGTAACCAAGTGTGGCATCTATTTGCTGCCCTTGTCCTTCTAGATGGTAATGGTAGTGGGTTTGGAAGATATTCTTGGAACAGTTTAGAGGGAGCTTTACTCTGACACTTCACCCACACCATACCCATTGGAGAAGCTCTCAATACCAATGCTGCCCATTTAATATATTACACTTCCTTAAATCCCTCTTCGATAAAGACAAAAACCAATCCCAATGAAAACAACTCCTTATAAAAATACCTTTTCATTGTAAAAAGGTTGAATTGCTGTTTAATACAAATTTCCTGAATATTTGGCAAGACAACAGAACTGTATGAATGTAAATTAAATCCAGGGAGGAGGAGAGTGAATTTGAATATGTATAGTTTGTCGCCACTGTCCTTCGATTTGAGGGTGAAGCCTACTCAGGGTCACAAGGTTCAGCCATGGACCTCCATGTGGCTGAACAGGACAATTCTCGACCTGCAGATCTTTGGACACATGAGGTAGTGGGATCCGGAGTACAGGATTTCTTCCTTTTCTTTCCTTCTCTGCTGCCGCTCGGCCTCATCATTCAGGCGTTTGGACTCAAGGTGTGATACGCCTTGATGGACAAGTTGTCACCATTCTAAACGATTGGTAGCGACCTCCTCCCAGACATTAATGTCAATGCTGCCGCGCTTCAAGGAGAGCTTCAGAGTCTTTGAAGCATTTTCTTTGGTCTCCCCTGGAGCGCTGGCTGTTTGAGGGTTGAGAGAACAGGGCTTGTCAATGGAAAAGGTTTCTGGCCATAAGAGCACAGTGGCCAGTCCATCAAAGTAGATTTGGAGGGCTTTTGACTGAATGCTTGTGGATTTGTATGTTTAATTATCTGCAAACACTCTCTACAAAAGAATTCTATTTATATAAGGTCAGCAATTAGCACCTGGTACACACCAAGATTAAACAAACTGGGTTTGGCTCATTTACAAGTGTCCAATTCCATTCATCCATAGCCAAGATGGTCTTTATTCATTTAGTATTAACTGTAAAAGATTAATCTATTTTTTTGCTTACTTAAGTTTTGTTGGCTACACTGCTAAATATTAGCCAGGATACTTATGGTTGTAATATCTGTACACAAAAATTAATGGGTTGAAATTTTCCCCCACTGGATTATACACAAGGTTTCATCGCGTTAAATTAAATTATTTCTTTGATATTCAAGACGCTTGGGGCTGAATTTTCCTGCTTGAGTTGCAAGCCCAATGCCTGGCTAGTGTGTGTATAAGATATTAAGTGTGGTCTTCCTGAAGGAGACCAATAAAAAAGGCCACACCCGGGAGTGCCACCCAATTACAGGTGACGGGTAGACTGAAGACATGGGAGAACCAATTAGTGCGCCCCAAAGTGAAGGACAGCCGGTAGACCCACTGTGAATGGAGGAGAGAGTGGCACAAGATGGACCCACCATACCACTGACTGGACCAACAGCCAATTCCTCACACTCAGCACTATCCAGAGGATCTATCGGCAGGTGAGAAACAAATAATTGCAAGAATTTTCCTGTGGCTGTCCTGAGGATTGCCGGTTTTATCCTTTGAAGTGACCACTGCATATGGTGCTCCGACCTCCCACTCTGCTCTCACTCTCCTGTGAGTAAATGAGCTGCAGATACAGTGGGGGTCCCATGTGCCACTGACAAAATTCCACAGCCTTCCAAAAATTCCCAGTAATTGCCTTCGTAATTAGCTTAATTGGCCTCACATCTCTGACGAGCAGGTTGCCATCTGCACACGCATCCTGCCACTGGAAAGAGTGCAAGGAGGCGGGAAGACATCAGGGAATCAGCCCGAGCTTTCTTTTTCAAATTCTCCCACCCGGTCCAGCCCCAAGGGGCTGGAAAAATTACCCCCTTTAGTATTTCAAGTAACTGACAAAAAGAAGAATATAAGTGAGTTGGCTAACAGTATCCAGAGTTTAAATTGTATTGATTTAGAAGCAGTCACATTCTTAAAAAGAATCAGCTAAATCAAGGCAGACGCAAAACTGGAAAAGGCACTGTGAACATTTATAAAATATCGATCACTTTAAACAGGTAGCAATAAATTATTGGTGTAGTTGTTGATCAGAGAGCATTCTCACTCTTGAGTTAGAGGATCATGGGCTCAAGTCCCAGAGAGTTGGGTATGTAATCTACACTGACATTTCATTCTTGCTGACCCATCTACTGTTGCCATTTGCAGCTCTTCAGGAACCATATTTTGTTCTTTACTTGGCCTATTACCATCCTCTTTTGCCTGGTACCATTTTGTCATTTCATTGCTCCTGCTCTCTGAGCTAGCACAGACCTTCCCTCTTGAACTTTGCTACTCTTCCCCTGCCTCTCTCTCTCTCTCTCTCTTTCCATGTAGTGCCTTCATTGTCCCAGGGTTGTTAATCATGGCTCTCCTCACATCCTTATGCTCTGATATCACAATGGGGCAAGGAAAAGAGGCAGGCCCCAAGAAAACTGTATGGGGGCCGAACCTGCGCTGTCGGTGGTATTAAGCACCTAGTTCTAGCCTGCTGAATTAACACAGGCTTCTGCCTCTGCACTAGCTCAAAATTATATATATAAGATTTTCCAATTCTGATGAAAGGTCATCAATTTTTCCTTCCCCACAGGTGCTGCCTCACCTGCTGTGTATTCTCAATGTATCCCATTCATATTTCAGATTCCCAGCATCCACAGTATCCTGCCTCTGACTCTCGAGTCTTGGCTTCAGGGAGAACAACACACCTGACAGTGCAGTCCTCCCTGAGTACTGTACTGGGACTGTCAGCCTGGGCTGCGTGCTCATGTCTCTGCAATGCAGCTTGAACCTATGACCTTCTGTCCCAGAGGCAAGAGGACTACTCACTGAACCAAGGTTGACTCCAAATATAATTTCAGTCTAGGACTCAATTAACAGCACAGCAGGAGGCCAGTTTAACAGAACATCTTGAAGCAGGGTCAAAAGGAGAACATCACTGCTCCTTCCACTCCTCAACAGCTGCAAGGCCATATATAAGTGGGAGACAAAGTTAGACAGGTGGGCTAGTATCCAAAGGTACCAGCAGATATCGATATCTGCAACAACTGTATTGAAGCAAAACTTACTTTAAAGCTTTGCTGCGAGATTCATTCCTTTCAAAGAAACTTCTGGAGAAAACTACAGCCAAAGACCTTGCTTCAATAACAAGGTGCATTTATATAGCGCCAACGTGGTAAAGTATCCCTAAGCAGGAGAACTTCCCCACCAACTTTAATACTCCCGCAATTTATATATACAACTTCAAGCTAGAAATATCCAGTGGCATTACCCCTGTTTTAAGTATGACACAAATATTTTCACCTCATGCTTGCAAGAATTCCAGTACTGTGGGACCCGAACGTTCTATAATTAAATAATAATGTATAACCTATGACCAAATGTTGCACATTGATAGTGTCGCGAAATGTAGGCAGCATGTGAACCCATTGCCAGGCAGTTTGCAAACAATGCAGCAAAGTAACAGTAAACTGCAGCCTCATTCACCAGACATTCCCATGGTCTCCAACGCAGGTTTCCCAATGTGACTGGAAAAAGGACATTCACATTTTTGCCTTGCATGCTTCCTTTTAGCTAGTAGCGCAATGTCGGATTTCACGAGAGTTACATTCTAGTCTTCCTTGCACCAGAGAACATTCAATCTCTAACAGTCTAGACTTGCAAAGAAGATCCTAGGCTACACACTAACTGAAAAAAACTTTGACAAAATGAATCCACAACAACAGCAAGAACTTATATGTAGATGGCGCCTTTAACAAAAAAAAAATCCCAAGGCATTGCGCTTTATCAAACAAAGTGTGACGCTGAGCTGCATAAGGAGGTATTGCTCAAAGAGAGAGGTTTTGAAGAGTGCCTTATGATGGGGAGAAAAGAAGTGTAGAGAGTGTATTCCGGAGCTTTGGGCCTAGGCAACCGAAAGCAAGGTCATCAATGGTGGAGCAGCGCAAACTGGGGGTGCATGTTAGGCCAGATTTAGAAGACTGCAGAAACCTCAGAGGGTTGTGGGGCCAGAGGAGGTTATAGAGAGAGGGAGGGAGAGGGCGGGGCGTGGAGGGAATTGAAAACAAGGATAAGAATTTTATAATCTTGACTGGATTGCTTGACCGGAGCCAATGTAGGTCAGTGAACACAGGGGCACGAGATTTGTTGCGAATTAGGACAGGGGTAGCAGGATTTTGGATGACCTCAAGTTTACACAGGATAGAATGTGGGAGAGCAGCCAGGAGTGCCCTGGAATAGTCAAGTCCAGAGGTATCGAAGGCATGAATGAAGGCAAGTAGAAATGTCTTAAAAACATTTGGCTGCTTTTTATAGTCAATGGAAAAGTTTGTTAAAATGCAGACGGAGAAGGACAGGGTGACTCATCTTTGACTCTAACAAAGGGCTGCTCCTTTAAGACTTCAGAAAGGCGAATACCCGAGACACAGACAAGGTCACAAGAAGAATTTGCACATTTTTTTTCCCTCTTCTCCACATCTGTGTGAAACACAGCACAGAATCCCTAAACAAAACCTTCAGTTAGAGAACTGCCCCCTCACACAGAAACACAAAACCGTTTTGAAGAACTCCATTTTTAATATTAGTCAGGAGAGGGTTTTGTGTGTTTTTTTTTAAATTCACTGAAAATCTCACTGAAGAAAACTCACTGGTCCACAAATAGAATTGATATTTTCTGTCTTTTACAAAATATATATTTTGAGCTAAATGTGACTGATTTCCCTAGCTTTAGAAATGAACCCTCAGAAATTATTTCATTGCTAGGTTAAAAAGTAATATGGGAGGGTTCATATCCTTTGATTCTCTCTTCCCTCCCTGTACCCTTCATGGTTTTTAAAGACTTGTTGTTAACCCCTGACAGAGCACACAGTCCAATTCAACCCCTGAAGCAGGCTGCTATGGAAACTCGGGTCGTGTTAGCAAGAGTTAACTGGAGCAACTTCCTCTGCCTGAGGTTCTCTGAAACATTTTCCTCCACTCTGGAATCATTTCTTCCTTCCCATCCCACCAGGAGCCCACATTCCCCCATCAGTGAGTTCTCTTGAGATCTGGCACTCACGGTGTGAATAATCACTTTGCACAGCATGTGAATACACTAGCGTTCTGCCTCATGGTTTGGGAATACTACTTAATTTTACAGCACAGGCTATCAACTCAAATGATTGTTATCATCAGGCACAGATGTCACCATAGACACATATTTATAATTGTGCGTCCTGGTTGTATAGTGTATGTTGCAAAATAAAAACAGCGCTCACTGAATTCAGCCAAAATCTGAATCTACAAACTACCCATCACAAACTGCTTGCAGCATAATTACTTGCTCTCACCATTTCAGTTTGTCTTTAAATTGAGTGTGATAATGTTTCATAGACCACAGTACATCACATAGCAAGGCACATCATTATAATGTACTGTGGTGCTTTTTACAGGAATGTGTCCCGCAATATTGGAAAAAAATCGAAGGACAATATAGTGGGCCAAAGTTATTATTTGATGGGACCAGAGACCACAACACATCAGAAACCAAATGCAATCAATACCTTACAAGATACTTGAACTGGATGCTGATGGTCTCCTTATTATAACCAGGCATTATTTTAAAGTACACGTGCCAGATAACATCGTAACGCCAGCACAATTTGCAAACACAAGTTATACTGTGGCAGGTTGAAAGTGGTTAGAGGACAGACTGTTAATGCCCTGGATTTTTGCTGGCAATTTGCTGTTCAGTTCTCCGTCATACCTTGTACACAATGACAGTCAGTATTCACAATGACAGTCAGTATTCATCAAAAAGGAAAATGGAAATTATATCCAACAGCAGAACCAAATGAACAATTATTTGTGAGATGTAGCACATACTCCCGTCTTGACAGTGTTGTCTGTCAGGTTGGAAGAAGTGCAAAAACTGAGTCTGGGCAGAGTGAATTTCCAGACGTCCGATGGAAAATCATTTCTTAGATTGAGTAAATTAACTATAAAAACATCAACAATGAAATACTTGTGATAACAGAGTGTGCCAGTTCCCTTGGCCAGGAGAAGTATATGCTTTTTCTGAAATCTTGGAGTGAACAAAAAGCAAAACACCCAACATTTTGAATTCCAGTACCAAGGCAAAAACTGTAATTTTTATTAGAATTTACAATTAGCAATGAACATATCACCTCCGCACTGTGCACTATTTTGTACAAATTTCAAAAATAGGAAATTAATTTATCTAGAAGTGAGGAGAATATACTTGCAATAAACCACTGCTGCGTGACTACTGAAATCAGACTGCACTCTTAATTGCCGCATCTCCTTACCTTTGATCTGTAGGGATAACAGTACGATTACAGAAGCGAGAATCTGCCAACTTGGATCTGCAAGCCAAACCATCACCTTAGAGCCCGGGTAGTGATTCTTTCTTTCCTTCCTTTATTTTGTTTCACGGTTGCAGCTCAGTTCAGTTAAGCAGCTCCTCCAGCAAGCTCTGTTACAGATCTATGGTGGGAACGTGAAAGACAGGACTGTTACAAACTGACTCTGTCACCAGATAGAACTCAGTTGGACACCTCAGGGTGAGGGCAAGAGAAAGGGGCACCTATAGGATCTGATGCAGGAATGCACTATGCCAACAGGAATATGGACTGCCCCCTTTGTAAATGAAACTATCCCCAAGTGACACTTTATGAGTTGACCTGTGTGGCAGAGAGAGCTTGAGCGGAATCCAATTCAATGAGGTGTTTTGAAGCTGTCAGTAGCAACAGGAACATTTTTTTTTTAAGTCCAAAGTAGTAAAGTTGCCACTCCATTCTAGTTCTGTTAAAAAAAATCCAGGGGCACTCATCATTTTGTGCTGCAAGAGGAGCCTGCAGGAACCTCCCACTGGAAAAGACTATCACTTTGTTGCAAATAAACAACCCCTGAGCTCTGATTAGCCCATGTAACATTCAGGGCACGTTTCCCTTAGCTTTCCAAATGCTGCCAAGTTGATGTTCAAACAAAAAAAAAACAAAAAAAAAAGTGGGATAAGGGAGGAGGGGAGAGGAAAGGGAGGGAAGGAGAAAGAGAAGGAGGGGGCAATAAAGTGAGGGGGAATAGAGGGAGAGAGAATGGACGAATAGAAGGGGGAAGGAGGGTGATAGATGAAGGGAAGGAGAGGAAAGGTGAAAAGGAGAGAAGGAGGTAGGAAAATAAAGGAAGGGGAGGAGAGGGAGGAAAGGAAGGAAAGGGGGAAGGAGGGAAAGGAATGAGTGAGGGAGCAATAAAGGGAGAGATGGAGGGGTGGGGGAAGGAGGGGGTAGGAATGAGGGAAGAGGGAGGGAAGAAAGAAAGGAGACAGAGAGAGGGGGAAGGAAGGAGAGAGACAGAGAGAAAGGGAAAGAAGGAGGGAGAGAGAGGAAGGGAGGGAAAAGAGAAATTCTATGACTTGCCTGTAGCACCCGTACAAATGATGTACTTTCTTACTGGTGCTGCTCGCTATGCAGGGCTGCCTGTCACTGCTGATTTGCTCTCAGGCACGGATTACATGTGATAAGGTCTGACCTTATTTAAGTATTCACACATTAAGGCCCCTCATAGTGAGCAGCTGAACACAAAAAGCCCCTCAGATGTTCAGGGCATCAATCAGCTTCACAGTAGGTCGCCTGCCAAACCCTGCCATTAAACTCAGGGGGAAGAGAAAGAGAGAGAGAAAGGGGCGGCTTTCAGTCTGAGGCGGACTTAATAATGTCCAAAAAAAGCTGGCCACGGTCCCTCAAAACTCAATTGTCTTCCATCTCTTTCAAAACATTTGCTGTTAATAGCAGTTATAATGGCAAATATCTCTATTCATTGTTCAGACAAGATTCCCTTTAAAGTTTAAATTCCTACACCTGTGGTTGCTTTAGGGGCTTTTTTTGTTTTAAACAAAAATAAACCTGAATTAACAGTCCACCCATAATCATGTTAAATTCTTATTGTTTTCCTTTTTTAACACCCCCCTCCCCACCCCCACCCCCCCCACCGCACCACCCCCCCCCAACCACCCCCCCCCCACCCAACCCCCACCCTCCACTCCACACCCCCCACCACCCCCCACACCCCAATTTCTCTCCTTCGGTTCACGCTGCCTCTCTTCACCGGAACAGCAGCAGCTTAAGCTGCTTGTTTAAACAATTCCTTCAGCTGCTGTACAAAGGAAAGTTAAAACAAACATGATTTCGGAAAAGCAAACGGCGGGCAATGAGTGACAGAGTGGAGAGAAAACACAGCCCAGCTGAAAGTGCTAACTTTAAATAAACAAGGGGGAGAGAGAGGTGTGTGCGTGTACGTCCTTTTAAAAAAGGAGATTCCTGCAGGGAAAACAAGCACATTGCTCGCTATACCTTTCCCAACTGCAGCTGAAGATAAGTTCTGCCATGTGCATCATCTCTCTTTGAGGAAATTCTTATTGGACTGCTTAACTTGCAAAGGTTAAAACTAACGAACCTGCTCCTCCCTTTCCCTGTAACAGGGACAGATTGTAGCCAAGCGGTAATGTCACTGGACTAGTAATCCAGAGACCCAGGCTAATTCTCTGTGCATATGGGCTCGAATCTGTAGATGCTAGCTGGTAGAATTTTAAAATGAACGTGGAATTTTAAAATGAATATTAAAATTCAATTAATAAATGTGGAATATAAAGCTGGTCTCAGCAATGGTGATCATGAAGCTATCATCGATTGTTGTAAAAACTCATCTGGCTGGTTCACTAATGCCCTTTAGGGAAGGAAATCTGCCATCCTTACCTGGTCTGGCCTACATGTGACTCCAGACCCACAGCAATGTGGTTGACTCTTAACTGCCCTCTGAAATGGTCGAGCAAGCTCAGTTTAAGGGCAATTAGGGATGGGCAACAAATGCTGGCCTTGCCAGCCACACCCACATCCCATGAAAGAATCAATAAAAATGCACCTCCTCCTGCCCTTTGAAGCTTCTGCACTCCTTCAATTCTGGCTTCTTGTGCATTCCCCAATTTTAATTGCTCTACCACTGGCATCCATGCATTCAGAGATCTTGGACCCTAAGTTCTGGAATTCCTTCCCTAAACCGCTCAGCCTCTCTCTATTCCCCCACCCCCCCACACCCCCCCCACACCCCCCCCACCACCCCGCCACTCCCCCACCCCTCACCCCACCCCTTTAAGAAGCTTCTTAAAATGTTGAGATATGGGAGGGTTACAAGACTGAAGGAGGTCACAGAGATACCATGGCTACAACAACAACAACTTGCATTTATTTACTTTTGTTCATGGGATGTGGGCATCAGTGGCAAGGCAAGTATTTATTGACGATCCTATGTTAACGTGGAAAATGCCCTAAAGCATAGGGGTGTAATTATAAAAACTAATTGCTTGAGTCTTTTTTTTTAGCTACTCTCTTAATTTGGAAGCTGAGATGATGGCTGTAGGTTATATACCTCACAACTTGACTTCCTCATGTTAAGTAGTCTAGGTTCCTGCTCCTGTTCAGAAACCAAAGAAGTGAATCTTTGGGCAAGGACACAAATTGATATGATTAAATGAGCTAGTGACTTTTACTGTCTTGCTGAAGTATCAAAAATGGTTACTTGAGCGGGGTAACAGGGTGGGGGAGGGGACTCTTGAGGGAAACAATCATCAAAAGTAGTTTGCAGAGGTTCCCCGAGGGGGAGAAAACCGATTGGGGAGGAAAAAGGTGGGAGGGTTGAAAACAAATAGACGCTCATCATATCTTGACCTTCTCGCTTGTGTTTGTGCATCTGTAACTTTGTGCCTGCATAAGCATTTAGCTCTGAAGGCCATCTGTTATCCTTCAAGCAGCATCACACAGCAATGGACTCGCAAAGTTCCACAGTATGGATTGAAGATGACCCAGCTTGCCCACGAGCTATCCCGGTCCAGGTGTGAGGTGAATTAATCATCATTTACTGCTTTCTTTTATTGCACGTGATTTGGAAAGAGAACCTGCTGTATTTTATTCCATACAGAGTGTAAATTGTAGTTGATAGAAAGGTTAAGACAAGGATAAGCTTCCGGGTACAAATTCACCATGAATTAGCCTTTAAAGGTCTCTATTCAAACTGCTCAAAAAACAGAGAGGGTGTAAGATAAAAGCAGCCTGTCCCATTGTGGACGGGGGGATGACGGTTGCTACTCAGAGCACAGGAACACAGGAATTGGGAGCAGGGATAGGCCAATCGGCCCATCGACCCTGCCCTGATTGTGGACTCAACTCCAATTCCCTGCCTGCCCTCCATAACCCTTAAATCCCTGATAAGTCAAAAAGAAATCTGTCTAACTCCGCCTTGAACTGTATTCGATGACCCAGCCTCCGCCGCTTCCACAGGCTAACGGCGAGAAAGTCAATCTCCTGGGCTCGGCCTTCGACCAGAGGCCCACAGGGCAGGGCTCCCCACCCCGTGGGCACGGCACACCACCCGACCCGATCGGGAGTGAAGTGGCGGGCGATGATGTCGGGCCGAGAGTGCCGACGTCATGGCGCGCTCTGGCGATCTTTCGGCCGACGGGCACAGCGTGAGAGGTGGCAGTGCGCCCGCCGACGATCGAGAGGCCTACCAGAGCCTCTATAAGCAAACTAATTAACTTTCGATGCCCACTCACCCGTTCGGTTGGCGGTCGGGCGAAGAGGCCGGGGGCCTTTGCATTTTTTTTTTGCGCCACGGGCAGGATGAGGTTCCCGAAATTAGTTTTTAAAAAAAAAAATAAAAACGTTTGGGGGGGGGAGGTGGGGGGGGCAGGGTTTTAATGAAGGTGCATGAGTCCGCTGTGCGGACACTTTTTCCCCTCGCCCCTGGATTTTTAACGTTTTTAATGTCGTTTTTAAAAACCTTCAGCTCTTCAGCTCCCTGAGGCAGCTCTGTGACTTCTGGGAGCTTTCAGTGAGCGCTCCCCCCCCCACCCCCCACCACCCCACCCCCCTCACCCTCCGCGCACGTGCAGACTTTAGCGCCCGCGCTCCTCCTGCCTCCCCTCCCCCCCCCGCCCCCCACTAACCATCCCGGCAGCGCTGAAGCTCTCAGCGCGTGTTTCGCGCCGGCTGGCTGTTGATTGGCCCAGCCAGCGTGAAATGGGGGCCAGATCGCCGGTCGCGGACCGTTAACGCTCCAGGGTCGGCCCGCCAAGCGCGGGGAGAATCCTCCACGCGAGTTTTAAACCGTGTCCCCTAGCTCTAGTCTCCCCCCTACAAGAGGGATTACAGCAGCGTTCTTCGGACACAGGTGACAGCCGAACTATGTGTTCAGGCAGGGTAGCAAGAAGGTGCGCGTCAGACGAACACGCGAGCAAGGAGCAGGAGGAGGCCATTCAGCCCCCTCGAGCCGGTTCCACCGTTTAGTAAAATCATGGCTGACCTGATAGTAACCTGAAAACTGCACCCCACCTACTCCCGATAACCTATCACCGCCCCCCCCCCACCACACCCCCTACTTCGCTTACCAAGAATCTACCCACCTCTGCCTTAACAATATTCAAAGGGCAGGGGATTTTTAGCTTGGCTTGCGGGCATGATCGGCAGGGCCGAGGAGCCGCCCACGATCACTCCCCCCCACCCCCCCCCCCAAACCCGTCCCCCCCCCCCCCCCCCCCCCCCCCCCAGCCGCGACATCACGCTGGCCGATTAACGGGGTAGCCGGCGAGCGAGCGGCGGGGTGGGAGCGCGAGGAGGGTGGGGGGGCACTGACAAAAGTGAGGGGGCGCGGGCGAGAGGGGAACGAAAGCTCCCTCAGGGCGGAGAGCTGCCCCAGGGCGCTGCGCTGCTGAAGAATTCTCAAGCAGTAAAGGAAGATTTTAAAATGCGGGAAAAAATGTCCACCCACCAGAAACACACGCATCGTGAAAATTCTGTCCATACGCTTTTTAAAAAATTTAACAATTTAACAACCTCATCCCGTCCTTGAGGTTTCATCAACAATGCAATGCCCGCCCTGGCTGACGCGCCCGTTCGCCAACCATAAGGTTGGAAGGACCTTGAAAAATCAGGGACAATTGGAACTTTAACGCCCTCTTAATTGTCGGTGGGCGCACTTCCAACTTGCGCGCCTACGCTGACCGAAATATCGCCTGAGCACGGGATGACATCTGGACGCCTGCCCGATGTCACCATGCGCTATTTTACACTCAGGTGGGTCGGGCGCGTGTCCAGGCGCCAAGGTAAAAATTCCGCCCAAAGACTCTGCTTCCACCGGCTTTTCAGGAAGAGGGTTCCAAAGACTCACGACCCTCTGAGTGAAGAAAGTTTGCCTCGTCTCTGTTTTAAATGGGCGGCCCCTTATTTTTAAACAGTGACCACCCATCCCCCCTCACCTCCCCACTAGTCCTAGATTCTCCCTCAATAGGAAACCTCCTCTCCACATCCACCCTGTGGAGACCTCTCAGGATCTTATGGCCAGAACACAACGCTCCTCCGGCAGGTGGGCACCTGACCCGACCGAGTGTAAAATGACACACGATCACAACAGGAGAGCGTCCCGACATCATCGCGCACTCACGCGATATTTCAGTCGGCGGGCGCACGCAGGAGTCAGCAGCACACCCGACGACAGTTAAAAGGCCTATTAAGGTCATTGAAAAGGTCATTGAATTAAACTTTTAGCTACCCCCACACCCCCCCCCCCACCCCCCAACACAGGAGGGATGAGGTTTCCCAACAGCAGATAAAAATAAATTTAAAATGTTAACATTTCATCCATGACACGTCCCTGCTCATGTGACAGAGTCGCATGAGGGGACATGTTTTACAACATTTCAGAAATCTTTATTTTTAATGTTCAAAAATCTTCATCTCTCTGAAGCAGCTCTGTGCCTCAGGGAGCTTTTCCAGTACGGACCTGTGCACATGCGGGAACTTGCACTCTCGACCTCCTCCCCCAACGCCCCCCCTCACACAGGCAGTGCTGCCGCGTGTGTTTCACGCTGGCCGGGCCTTAATTGGCCTTCCCACCAGTGAGAAATCACAGCCCAGCCCCGATGGCGGGCGGCGTTCAGCTTCCTTACACACCCCCCCGCCCACCCCCGCCAAGCCAGCCCAACGAGGGAAAAATCCTCCCCTATATGTTCCAATCAAGTTGCCTCTTACTCTTCTAAACTCCCGTGCGTACAAGCCTAACCTGTCCAACCTTTCCAAACAAGACAACCCACCCATTCCAGGTATTAGTCTGGTAAACCTTCTCTGAACTGCTTCCAACACATTTGCATCCTTCCTTAAATAAGGAGACCAATACTGTCCACAATACTGCAGATGTGGTCTCACCAGTGTCCTGTACAACTGAAGCATAACCTCCCTACTTTTGTGATCAATTCCCCTCACAATAAGCAATAACATTCTATTAGCTTTCCTAATTACTTGGTGTACCTGCATACTAGCCTTTTGGGATTCATGCACTAGGACACCCAGATCCCTCTGCACCTCAGAGCTCTACAATCTCTCGCCATTTAGATAATATGCTTCTCTTTTATTCTTCTTGCGAAAATGGACAATTTCGCATTTTTCCACATTATACTCCATTTGCCAGATCTTTGCCCGCTCACTTAACCTATCTATATCCCTTTGGAGCCTCCTTAAGTCCGCTTCACAACTTACTTTCCTACCTATCGTTGTGTCATCAGCAAACTTGGCAACCGTCCCACCCATCCCTACATCCAAGTCATTTATATAAATTGTAAACAGTTGAGGCCCCAGCACTGATCCCTTTGGCATGCCACTCGTTACATCTTTCCAACCTGAAAAAGATCCATTTATGTCAACTCTCTGCTTCCTGTTAGCCACCAATCTTCTCTCCATGCCAATAATCTACCCCCTACACCATAAACTTTTATTTTTCACAAAAATCTTTGATGTGCCTTCTGGAAATCTAAGTACAGTATATCCACCAATTCCCCTTTATCCACAGTGCAAGTTATTTCCTCAAGGAACTCCAATAAGTTGGTTAAATATGATTTCCCTTTCACAAAACCACGTTGACTCTGCCTCATGACCTTGAGCTTATCCAAGTGCACGGCTACAACTTCTTTAATAATAATTTCTAATATTTTCCCTATGACAGATGTTAAGCTAACTAGCCTGTAGTTTCCCACTTTCTGTCTCCCTCCCTTTTTGAATAAAGGAGTTACATTTGCTATTTTCCAATCTAATGGGGCCTTCCCCAAATCTAGGGAGGTTTGGAAAATTAAAAACAATGCATCAGCTATCTCACTAGACAATTCTTTTAAGACCTGAGCTCTTGTCAGCCCGTAGCTCCAACTATTTACTCAGTACCATTTCTCTGGTGATTGTAATTTTCCTGAGTTCCTCCCTCCCTTCCATTTTCTGATTTACAGCTGCTTCTGGGATGTTACATGTCTCCTCCATAGTGAAATCAGAAGCAAAATACCTGTTCACTTCATCTGTCATCTCCTTGTTTTCCATTATCAATTCTCCAGACTCACTTTCTATAGGACCAACACTCACTTTGTTAATTCATTTCTTCTATAAATATTCACAAAAACTCTTACTGTTTTTATATTTCTAGCTAGCTTTCTCTCATACTTTAATTTTCCCCTCCTTCCTAGTCTTTTAGTCATACTTTGCTGTTCCTTATATTCTGCCCCATCTTCTGACCTGCCACCTGTCTTTACACAATTATATGCTTTTTCTTTAAGTGTGACACTGTCTTTAACCGTTCTAGTTAACCATGGATGGCGTATCCATCACTTAGACTTTCTTTTACTCATGGGAATATATCTGTTCCGTGAATCCTGAAATATCCCCTTAAATATTAGCCACTGCATCTCTATTCCTGTCATTCCTGTGTTCTTGTTCAAATTAACAATTTCATAATATGGTAAATGAAATAGCAATAAGTCAAGAATAATTTTAGCATACTTAAAGGAGTGCAGTTTTCAACATATCTATTCATAACTTAGATCTGAATGATAACTGCAGATTCTCACTAACCATGTGGTAGTGATGTGACTTGTTAAGTATCCTCACACAACAACTCAGAGGGTACAGAACATCAACTCTGGCATCAATGGCCTCTTCCTGCCTGAAAATTGTAGCGTATTGAAAATTGCATTGTGCATTTTGTCCACATAAGGTTACCATACAAACATGTACCAGCAGAGTGAGTGTTCAAGAAAGATATAATAAGGGTTCATGTTGAACAGCTAAATGCTAAATGCCTCTGGCTAAATATATAACTATTTCCATCCCAAGAGCTTCACATAAATGTAACAACATGGCTCAATTTTCAAATGTAAATAAATATGTCATGCTTTTAAAAAGATCACACATCTGTAATTGTATGTGATCCTGTGGTGCCTCAGTTTTGCAGCTCCCAGCTCCTTTGCTTGCACTTGCACTACAGAGAAACCCCTAAGCTCCAACCACTCTATTTATTTACTTCACAAGTTGCTGGGCATTTATTGTTTAGCTACAAATAATGGTACAGAGTCAAAATATTATACAACAACAACAGGTTGCATCTATATAACAAATTAACATAGCAAACCCGTCCCAAGATGTTTCACAGGAATGTTATCAATTAAAAGTTGAGACTGAGCCACATAAGGAAACACTGGGACACGCATCCAAAATTTTGGTCAAAGAGGTGGGTTATGAGGAGCATCTTAACGAAGGGAGATGCAGGGAGATTTAGCGAGGGGATTCCAGATTTAAGGGCCTAGACGGCTGAAGACACGGCCATTAGTGGTAGGGTGGTAAAAATTTGGGATGCGCCAGAGGCCAGAATTGGAGAAGCGTGGAGATCCAGGAGGGTAATAGCGTTGAAGGAGGTTACAGAGGGACTAAATGCTGGCAATAAACACCAAGCTAGTCAGCCTCTGGGAAGAGGAAATGGTAAGGATCTTATGTTATGTGGACAGACGGGATAAACTGGGAATGCCCTCATAGCAGAGAAAGTTACCGGGAAATATAATAGAAATGTTCAAAACTACCAAGAGTGTTGATGGCGTAGATAAGGAGAAAGTGTTTCCATTAGCAGTGGGGGTAACCAGAGGGAAAAGATTAAAGATAATCAGCAAAAAAAGAGCCCTCAGGAGATGAGGAAGGATTTCATTTCACACAGTGAATTGTTAGGATTTGCAATGCATTGTCTAAAAGGGAACTAGAGAAAGGTTCATTAGTAACTCTCGAAAGTGAATTTGATAGATACTCAAAGGGAAGATATTTGCAGGGGTAGGAGGAAAGTCTGGGGGGACTGGGGCTAATTGGATAGCTTCACAAAGAGCCGGCAAGGAGAGGATGGACTGAATGGCCTCCTCTGTAATACTATTGCAACAAATGTCACACCTCACTGAGGTGTAATACAAAAAATAAACCCCTTGAGTGAATTCTTAACTACTCAATTACTTGGAATGGTTATTGTAGGTTGTAAAATTCACTTTCAGAATTCTTCATGTTCCCTGAATCATCAGTTAGATTACTGTTTTGAAGTCATTTTTAAGCAGCTGGTAGTCTTCATGTAGGAAGATTTGGAGGTGACCTCATGACATCTAAAAGTTAGTATATTTTTTAAGTGCAGCTAGTGAAAGTAGAAATAGATAAACCTCGTGTATTTTATAGAACGCAAGTGCAATGGATTTGGTCCTCAGTCAGCACTGCACTTTGATGCAAGTTGTGTGTTTAATTAAGGCTGAACAGCCACAGTGTGAAAGCCCATACACCTCTCAGCTGGGATAAATGTCTACTCGCTGCTACTGTAAGTGTCCCAGAGAATTTGGGCATTCTCGACTTTGTGCCTAATGGTCTCAGGTCCATTGTGCACAGTTCCTTAATTCTGCATTCAGTTATAAGAACCGTTAACCAGGACGTGGAAATTGAAAGAGAACGTCATCCCAAAAACTTAACAAAAAAAAAATAACATTTCAACTGAGCCTGGCCTGTCACAGTGGTGTAGCATGTCGGCGCATCAAGCTGTGGCAGCACAGAGTAATAGCATGCAGCCACAAGTCCCTACCCTGCTGAACTCCAGTCTTGCTACAATCCAGAGTTGCCAAGTGGAAAATGTGCGTGCCCCATCAGTGCCCATATCCTGACAGGAAGATACCCAACATCTCAGCTGTGAAGTGCAGTCTTCACTGTGGTGGTGGGTGGGAGCAGTGAGGACAGGGGGAAAGAGGGTCAAAAACAGAATGATTTCATACACTCTGTTATCAGGTGACACTGTGACCGACCAGGGGGCTGGGCATCGGGAAGGGTGGGGGCCCCCGAAAGGCACACCCTTGCCTCCGACACCACCGCCCCCCCCCACCCCCCCCACCCTGCACCTCTCCCACCGTGTAGCCAATCCAGCAACCCCCATCCTGCCCTCACCCGTCTTTGGTCTGGGATCCCACAATGTTCCTGGGCCTCTGTTGGGTGCAGTGCCGCCAGCAGCCAGCTCTCGCGTTGATGTTGGCGAGTAGCTGCCGTCTTCTGATTGGCCAGCGTCTCTTGGTTGACAGACTTCCACTGCCAGTGACCTCAATCGTGGGGGAGGGCCGAAGGTGGCCGCTGAGGTGCCTGCTTGATTCCGTTGGGTCTCCTCCATGATGGAACTGACGGGGATTCCCTGTCAGTTCTCCGGCTACTGGACGAAACGCGCCTCCCCCCCGCAACCACCAACCAGAAAATCCAGCCCACCATCTTTCGGATGAGGCATTAAACTGAGGTCCCTTCTGCACTCACAGGTGTATAAAAAAGATCCCATGGCACTATCTGAAGAAGCACAAGGGAATTTTCCTGGCTGATATCTATCCTCAACAACCATCACGAATGCAGACGATCTGGTCACTATCTCATTTATGTTTGTGGGAGCTTGCTGTGCACAAACTGTCTGTCATATTTCCCACAACAGGACTGTGACTACACTTCAAAAGCACTTCACTGGCTGTAAATTGTGCTGGAATGCCCTTAAGTCGTGAAAGGCGCTATATAAATGCAAGTCTTCCTTCAGACTGATTTTTGCATTAATTTAAGATTTTTTGAATGCATTCTCAGAAACAATTTTGCTCATTGTGCATTGCCTGTCTGTGCTGTACATGAAAGCCAGATAAGCACAGGAGAGAGAAAGAAAGAAGCAGGTCATGCTGATAGGGTGAGATGAAGAGGGGTGGCTGGAGGCTCACAGGGAACATAAACACCCACAGAGACTGACTGGGTCAAATGGCCTGTGATGTACTCTAAATCCATAGGATGTATTATAACCGATAGACAACTGAGCGCCAATCAGAAAATTAACAGCGATTAACCCCTTTCGTCACTGTGTAAGCACAATAAATAATGCTTCTTGTATTGTATCAATCCAGCCAGGCCGTGTGGAAACTGATTGGAGAAAGGCACAGAAAGACCTTTTCATGCCCCTAAGGTCAAAACGCTGTAAAGGGTGGGGGGAGGAATACACTCAGTCCACAACAAAATACAGAGTGTATCAGACCCGGGAGGTCAGCACTATCTCAGCACGTTGCTCTCCACAGAATGACGTGCAGAATGCGACGCTTGCTTTCAAGGATTGAGGCTCATGGGCGGTGATGACTGTTAACTGCTTTGGATTGCTGCAAGCGGCCATGGGTGACAAGTAACCAATATTGGTGCCCGACGAGTTCACAATGGCTGCCCAGCTCTCTCCTGCAGTCCTTGCCCGTGCCTGGGTGACCCTAGAGAAGGAAAGCAGGGGGGCCCACCAGCGGGTTTTAGGCTTTTCCCGATGGTGGCTACCGGAGGGTATGAAGGATATTGTCGACTCACAGCTACCGTATTCTAATTTCATCGAACGACACGGCACAGAATGCAGCCATTCAGCCCACTGTGTCTGCGCTGGCCTTTTGAATGAGTAACCCTATTAATCTCACTCCTGATGCACCTTCCCCAGAGCCCAGGAAATTGCACTTTTCAAGTATTTATCTAACTCTTTTTTCAATCTGCTCCCTCTTGTGCAGTGCTGTCCAGATCATATTGATCCAAGTTACTTGGTGTTTCATTGTTTGTTGCTTACATTATAAACGCATTATTGAATTGGAATCTTTCCTGGGGGCAGGATTTTCAGCTCATCGGGTTAACGGCCATCCAGCATGAAAGGCGAGCGGAGGAGCTCAGCGCAGCAGGGGTGGGGGCCGGAGGAGTGCGAGCGCAAAAGTCTGCGTACACGCCGGGGTGGGGGGGATGGGGGGAGCGTGCGCTGAAAGCTCCCTGTAGGCTGGGGGCTGGATGATATAAAACCCTGAAATAAAGATGGGGAAGGCGCAACAAAAAAAAAAGACCCCCCCCCCCCCCATAATGTCCTCACACATCAACGTCACGAAAAATCACGTCAGAACAGTTTCGTTTAAAATTTAATGTTGGGAACCTCACCCCGCCCGTGGATGAGTTTTCCCAAACTGTCCCAAAGGCCGCCTGGCAGATTTTGCCCGCCCACCAAACCTGTAAGGCTGGACGGGGCAGCGGGAAAGAGCTTTTAACTGATCGATTAAGGGCCTTAATAGAGCTCTTAATTGTCAGCGGGCGCCATGCCGACTCTTGCGCGTGCCCGCTGACCGAAAGGTGGCGCCAGTGCGCGATGGCGTCGGGACGCTCGTCCGCTGTCCGTCACGCGCTACTTACGCCCGATTGGGTCAGGAGCGCCCCTGCCCGCGGGACGTAAAGATCCTGCCCTGGGTGTTATTTATTGTAATAACGGTGCCCCATGCGGGTACCTGCCATACAGTTTTCATGATGACGTTTTGTTACACTGGGGCAACACCATGCCACTCCCTGACAGGCCCGCCGGACAGAGGCCGATTTGAGGAGGCACCTGCAATGTTTACTTGAAGTTACCCATCAGCTGCAACTTGTAACACAGGTAATGCGGATATTTTTAGAACTATTAGATCACGTTAAAACTCCCAGATTACAGAGCAGTACCTTACGTCACTCTAACTCAATAAAAAGACAAGCATTTATATAGTGTTTGTCACAAGCACCAGATGTTTCAAAGCACTTTACAGCCAATGAAGTACTTTTGAAGTGTAATCACGGTTGTAATATAGGAAACGCAGCAGCTAATTTGTGCACAGCAAGCTCCCACAAGCAGCAATGTGATAATGATCAGATAGTCTGTTCTTGTGATGTTGACTGAGGGATAAATATACATATTTATATGTACATACATATGTATGTAGGGTGATGGTGTAACTCTTTCGAGTACAAACCCGTTTCCATCTGTTTCAGATGAAGTTACATTGTTTCATAGTTTGCCATTGTGAGATTTGTACTCTTGATCTTGGGGTTACAAACCTAGTACCATAACCCTTGGCTATTTAGGCCAAGCAGGGTGATGGTGTAGTGGTATTGCTACTGGACTAGTAATGCAAAGACCCATCAATAATGCTCTGGGGACATGGGTTCAAATCTCCACCACAGCCAATGGTCAAAGTTGAATTCAATAAAAAAAATTAGGAAGCCATTATCAATTGATGTAACATCTGGTTCACTAATGTCCTTTAGGGAAGGAAATCTGCCATCCTTACCCAGTCTAGCCTACATGTGACTCCAGACCCACAGCAATGTGGTTGACTTTGAGGCTGCCTAGCAAGCCCTTCAGTTCTCAAGGGCAGTTAGTGATGGGCAATAAACATGAATCTAGCCAGTGACACCCCCATCCCGTGAACAAATGAAAAGGAATATATAGATTGTCTTGACTTTCATTTGTCCACATTCTGAGGTTTAGCCACACTATAAATAATCTTTCTGCAGTGATTTCTATTCTTCACTGCCCTGTCCCTTAGAGAGGCCAGTCCATGTTCTGATATTATCCATCTATTATATAAAAAACATATTAAATAATATACATTTACACTTGACATATTGTAGCTAGAATTTTTTGTGGAGAGTTTGTGTATATCATGGGCTGAATTTCCCCCCCGTCGGGGGGGAAGTTGATGGGCGAGCGTGTACAGGCGCACTTCCGATCAGCGCACCCGATCGGAGGTGCGCCGCCATTTTACGTGGGTGGGCCAATTAAAGGGAATCCCAAAATCAAGAGAGCGCTCTTTCACGCATGCGCACACAAGAGCGCTCTCATCTCCCTGAGGCTAAGTGCAGCCTCAGGGAGATCGGCTTAAAATGTGAAAAAGATAAAAAGAGAAAAATAAAATTTCCATAACATGTCCCCTCATGTGACAATGTCACATGAGTTGGGACATGTCCATAATTTTTACAAAACCTTTATTAGAATTTTTAAAATCGCACATGAAGCCTCATCCCGCCGCTGGATGAGGTTTCACGCTTTCTCTAATACCCGCCAGGGCTCCCAGCCTGCCCACCATCTTTAAGGTTGGACGGGCAGGTCCTTTAATTACTTAATTGACCCTGTCAATGGCCTCAATTGGTTGGCGGGCGTGCAGCTGATTTTGCTGCGCTCCCGCCTTCCTGAAAATTTAAATGGGGTGTGGTGACATCGAGAGCTCCCCCCCGACATCACCACGTGTCACTTTACGCGTCGGCGAGCGGGCCCCACCCCCACCCCTACCCCCCACGCGCCGACGTGTAAAATCCTGCCCCATGAGTGAATTAGAGTTGCCAACTCTGGTGGAGTCCATTCCTGGAGATTTCATCATGTGACCTCCAGGCACCTCTTCCTCGCCACATACGTGGCATTGGGCACCCGATATATCCATCCTGACAGCCATCGTAGCCCTGTGCCAATTGGAAAGCAAACAGACCACATTACCCGAGGGTATAATTCTTGATTGTCAGTCAAGCAGCCTTCGTTTATGCATCCCCAAATATTTTTATAACTAACAGAAGTGTTCAAAGGGAACAAAACCTAAAAAACATTTTTTTAGAGCTTTGATTTTTCTCCTGGGCTTGGCTCCCAGCAGTGTCCTGGAGATTAACCTTTAACTCTTGGAGACTCCAGGGCAATCCTCGAGAGTTGGCAACCCTAAGGTAAACAGCTGTCCCAATTTGCTCAAGAAAGCTAAAGTTTTGATTTACCTGTCGCATCAGACGATTTCAGGACCTCTTCAATTCCCAATATCTAGCTGGAAGGCCCACTTAATGCTCGATTATCTGTTCCGTGGCTGTTTAATGTCCCACTATCCATCCCTAGGGACTGCTTATTGTCCCATTATCTAACTCCATCACAACTGGTTATTTAAAGGGACTCTGTCGACTGGAAAAACTGTCACGCAAAGCAGTTTTGAGGTTGGTAAACAGAGGAAACATAAGATTACTGGAACGATTAAATCACTGCAACTGGCATTACAGATTGATTAGTTTTGTTGCTTTGTTCTGGATGCTGATTCAAATCCATCAGTCACATAAAATAACTAGGCACTGACTGCGCAATAAACACTCCTGCCAATATTTCATAATTCGAAAAAATAACTTGGACTGCTGTCACATAAAAGGAGCAGGAAGGAGACAGCAGCTCAAACTGCAGCAGCCTCACAGCTTTGCCTCTGAAACTGTTTGGGATGGGCAGGGTGAGGCAGTTTAAATCTGCGAACGTGAAATGCTGCCTTCTCCAGCAAACACCACCCCCCCCACCCCCCCCACCTCCCCCCCACCCCCTTCTAACACGCTAGCCGAAGCTGTAGGCACTCTGGCTCGGGAAAAGGGGAACAAGGATGGAGTGAGAGGAACGTCAGATGCT
This sequence comes from Carcharodon carcharias, assembly GCF_017639515.1. NCBI lineage: Eukaryota > Metazoa > Chordata > Chondrichthyes > Lamniformes > Lamnidae > Carcharodon > Carcharodon carcharias. The sequence goes on from NC_054467.1 coordinate 8,567,513, forward strand.
GGAGGTAACACACGAACAAACCAGTTCGATGGTATCACTGAGGTCATGTCTTAGGCCCTCAGCCAGGGAGGGCTGGCTCCCAGAACCACACACGCCCCGTGAAAATTTTAAAAATGAATAAGTTGTAACCAAATTCATTGCCCAAATGCAGCCTAATTTATGCCAGAACAGTGAACTGACAATAACAAATCACAGGCCTGTGTACTCGGGCGCTCACACTTTAAATCTATCTTTTCAAGGAGACATTAAATTAAGGCCCTTTCTGCTCTTTCAGATAGACGCGTGGCACTTTTCCAAAGGAGAGCGGGATCTTTTTCCCCAGGTATCCTGGCCAATATTTATCCCTCACTCAATATCGCTAAAAACAGATTCTCTGGACATCGTCACATTGGCTGTTTGTGGGAGCTTGCTGTGCACCACTTGGCTGCTAAGTTTCCTATGTGGCAGCAAGTGATTGTGCCTCCAAAGCACGCCAGGGCGTCCTGAGGTGGTGAAAGGTGTTGTAGAGAGGCGAGCTCTTTCGGTTTCGGACGGCCAACAGCTTCACAGCGTTTGCTGCCGCTGTGCACAGATCCACTTGGCGTCCATTCCGTCCCTTGGTGCAGGTGTGCCATTCCCCCCCACGGGCTGACGTCATGGTTAGGCGCTTTGATAGAGTGGATACCAAGTGGGCTTCCACGTATGGGGAAGCGCAAAACTAGAGGCCGCAAATATCGAAAAGGGAATTCAGAAGGTCTCCACCGAGAGAGAGTGGGGGGGATTGTGGGAACTCATTAGCAAAAGGAATGGTTGACGTGAATGGTGTTGGGGGAAGCGAGGTAAACACATGGAACAGAAATCAATAGAGGGTTGTGCTGATAGACTCAGAGGATAGATTAAAGAAGGCTCACGAGGTATAAAACACTGGAATGGCCTATTTCTGTGCAGTCTCTTCTACATATTTCTCTCCACAGGAGCTGCCTGACAGGCTGAATGATTCCAGCATTTTCTATGTTAACTTCAGGGAAACGCTACCTCTGACCAGGCCATTTTCCATCTTCCCATATTGGGACTGTGACATCGGTAAACATACCTCTGCATTTCTCAATTTTTGCAGTTATCTACAGTTCCTTCCTTTCAGCTGCTGATACTGACTGGTTTATTATTCTTAATTTCTCTCTATCACAATATTTTATTTTTAATCAAAGAGCCACCTCCAATTGTTTCAGCTTTCTGAATGTATTCAGCTCAAAACTGGGCATCCAAGAGGCGCTGAGAGCCTTCAGAAGCAGCAAAATTGTACTCACCCACAATCTGTAACCTCATGGCCTGGCATATCCCCCATTCTACCATTACCATCAAACGAGGGACCAACCCTGGTGTAGGAAGACATATTAGGAGCAGCACCAGATATACCTAAAAATGAGGCAAAGCTACAACACAGGACTACTTGAATGTCAAATGGCGTGCGATAGGCAGAGCTAAACATTCCCACAACTAACGGATTAGATCAAAGCTCTGCAGTCCTGCTACATCCAGTTGTTAATGGTGGTGGACAATTAAACAACGAACTGGAGGAGGAGGCTTGGGCTGGTAAGTGACAAGTAACATTCTCACCACACAAGTGCCAGGTAATGACCATCTCCAACAAGAGAGAATCTAACCATCTCCACTTGATATTCAATGGCATTACCATCACTGAATCCCCCAATATCAAGATCCTGCGGGTAACCAGTAACCAGAAACTGAACCGGACTAGCCATATAAATACTGTGGCTACAAGAGTAGGTCAGAGGCTAGGAAACGTATGTCAAGTAACTCACCTCCTGACTCCCCAAAGCCTGTCCCCATCTACAGGGCATAAATCAGAAGTGTGACAGAATACTCGTCACTTGACTGGATAAGCGTGGCTCCAACTATATTCAAGAAGCTCGACAGCATCTCGGGCAAAGCACCCCTCTTGATTGGCACCCCATCCTCCACCTTAAACATCCACACCCTCCACCATTGATGCAGGGGCAGCAGTGTGTACCATCTACAAGATGCACTGCAGGAACTCACCAAGGCTCCTTCAGCAGCACCTCCCAAACCTGCAGCCTCAACCACCTAGAAGGGCAAGTGTAGCAGATGCATGGGAACACCACCACCTGCAAGCTCCCCCTGCAAGTCACATCATCCTGACTTGGAAATATATCGCCGTTCCGTCACTGTCACTGGGTCAAAATCATGGAACTCCCTCCCTAACAGCACTGTGGGTGTAGCTACACCACATGGACTGCAACAGTCCAAGAAGGCAGCTCACCACCACCTTCTCAAGGGCAATTAGGAATGGGCATTAACCGCTGGCCTAGCCAGCGACACCCACATCCTGAGGAAAGAATTAAAAAATTCTTATCTGAAAAGCTTTCTGCATGATTTTCCATCCTTTGCAATGAACCGCTCTGATCCTTAAAATGTATGCTCTCCCACCTGGTGAAACTCTGCACTAGGAGCTAAAATTCACAAAATTTACCTTATCGCCTCTATTTTCCAATTTATTGTATTCTTAAATTTTAATCTCCTTCGACAATGAAATAATTTATTTACACCTATTTTGTTTTCTGAGCACTTTTCACATTGTTCTCTATCTCTTCAAATACTTCTGCTTGCGTGAGGCTTTTTCTTACGTCCTGTCACTGGAAGTTATGAACATGGCATTGATTTCAATATTGACGGATCTTAAAATAAGATACTCCCAGACTCTCCAGTTTCCTGTTCGTACAGAGTGTATTTTCTTGCCAAGTACTTAGGAAGCAGAAACTATTTTTATATTGATGAACTGCATGAGGGACCATACATAGACCAATTTTTGCCTTAGTAAATGCCCCTAAGTGTCAACCGCAGATCATTTGGCAATGCTCTCAGCTCTGAGTCAGAAGGTTGTGAGTTTAAGTCCCACGCCAATACTTAAGCACAAAAATCTAGGCTGACACTCAAGTGCAGTACTGAGAGGGTGCTGCACTGTTGGATGTGCTGTCTCTCAGGTGACACCTTAAACTAAGGCCCCATCTGCCCTCTCAGGTGGGAGTAAAAGATTCCATGGTGCTATTTTGAAGACATGCAGAGGAGTTACCCCTGATAGGATGGCCAACATTTATCCCTCAATCAACATGACAAAAGAGATTATCTGATCATTACCACATTACTGTCTGTGGGAGCTTGCTGTCTGCAAATTAGCTACTGTGTTTTTTTACAACACTTCAAAATTCAAAAGCACTTAATTGGCTGAAAAGCGCTTAGGGCTCTCCTGTGGTCATGAAAAGTGTTATATAAATGCAAGTGTTTGTTATTTTTCTATGAAGTTTGTCAAAATACAAGGTCCATGTAGATCACCAATAGACAAATGGATTATCTGCATTTTCCAACTCGTTTTCCTCTTTAGAAATGGAACATGGTTTGGTTCATCAATTCAAGAAAGATTATGAACAACTTTTAATGGGAATTTTTCAATCATTCCTTTCCAGCTGCATATCCGTGCCTAAAGTGGCTAAAGTGAGAAGTATAATTGGTTTTGTTTAAGCTTAATTTCATTGCCGCATACATAAAAGCAACAGACTGAATCAGGACAGTAACAGGAATTGGAAAAATTACTGTTCACCTGTTTGTTGTTACTTTAATGTCAATCTTCCCAGGGCCTGACTCTATCCAAACCCATTCATAGAACTCAACAGCCTACAGGTCTATTAAGGTTTACAGGACCAAGACGGGTAGATGAAGTTAAGATACAGATGAGCCAAGACCTAGATAAATGGTGGAACACAGGAGCAGGAGTAAGCCATTTGGCCCTTCAAGCCTGCCCCACCTAAGATCATGGCTGATATAGTTGTGGTCTCAGGTCCACTTTCCTGTCCGACCCACATAACCCTCGACTCCCTTGCCTAACAAAAACCTGTCTAACTCAGCCTTGAATAAATTGAAAGACCCAGCCTCCACTACTCTCTGGGGAAGAAAATTCCACACACCAGTGACCCTTTGGGAGAAAAATGTTTCTCCTCATCTCTGTCTTAGAAGGGACACCTCTTATTTTTAAACTATGTTCCCTAGTTTTAGTCTCCAAACAAGAGGAAGCATCCTTCGGGTATCCACCTTATAAAGTGGAACAGGCTTAAGGAACTGAATGGCCTAATTCTGTTGTCATATTCCCATTTGAAAGTAATTAATTGTATGTGAACTACTTTGGGACGTTCCTGAGAGATAAAGGTGCTAATACAAAAACAAGTGATACTTTAACTCTGAAGAAATGCTGGCATTGGGAAGTTGTTCTTTGCAGATCACAAATTCCTGAGGTAAACCAATGGTTTGCTGAACACAGATCCGGATACCAACTGCACCCCTATATTTACTCTGAGTGTACCTGTGAAGAGCTTAGACAGCATAATTTGCCATGTTTCCATCGGAAACCCTTCCTGCTCCCAGAAACACTCACATCTTCTTGTTACTCATTCACTAATTTATCCATTGTTCTGTTTTATCGAAAGACGGAGCTCCTGACAGGAGATAACGCTGTCTCCGTTTGAAACATTCCCAGAATCGGTTGTCAAATGCTTCACTTAAATTTGTACAATTTGTCGCACTAATCACACAGCAGCATGCATGTCTCCTGAAGCCTTCCAGCTGTTGTTATGCTTTGCAGCTCTCAATACATTCCTATCACCAAACCACCTAGTGGATCTCACTGCCTGACCTCGCCTCCTTACTGATTTGTTACATGTTGACATTTGACCTTTCTAATAAACTCTGCTATTCACAATAAGTAGCTCCTTTTTTTTGTACCCCCCCATGCCCCTGCCCCTGCTCCCCCTCCCCCCCACCCCTTCTCTCTCTCTCTCTCTCTCTCCCCCACCCACCACCCCCACCTTCCTCAACTGATTTAAGGCACCAAAGTCAGCCTGCAGCAAGATTGGAAATTCCTTTTGCTGCTTCACATTCCTCATAGCGTTCCATTAGGCCCACAGCTGGCTTGCAAACTCGCCAAAACTGAAGGGCTGAGAGGAAAGAGAGGGATAACCAAATAAAAGACTTACTTTTAAACGCTACTCAGAAAGATGAATTGTCACTCCGTGTCACAAGCGTCATTACTGGGAAACCTTTTTCCACTTAGCAAAGCTGTGGAAACAAGTCTTCTGGCTCAGCAACGAAGGTCAACAACTGGGAGCAAAAACACAGATGCAGCCTGTTTTATTGAAGTCGATGTTCCATTTCAGACTGCTCTCTGCTTTTCAAACTGCTCCAAGTAATGTTACGGAATGTGTGTACCTTGCTCTTGGCTCGCTTACAAACCCCTCACTAAAAACCTAGTCATGTTGTGTGCTTAAAGGAACAATTTTGCTGCACCTAGTGTGAGACCACATTACCAGGGTTGCCAACTCTCCAGGATCGTCAAGGAGTCTCCAGGAATTGAAGATTACGCTCCAAAATACTGAAAGCCCAGGAGGAAAATCACAGGCACAATAAAAAAAAAAATCACTTTTTGTTCAGTTGTTAAAGAGACGGACGTGGGAAAGGAAGAGGCTGTTTGACGGAAAGTCAAGAATCATTCAATTGGGTAGAAAAGAGTGGGGAGAATTTTCTCCCCGTCGGGAGGGGGGGGGCTGAGAGGGAGCGGGCACCGGGGTGGGGTGGGGTGGGGTGGAGTGGGGGGGTGGGTGGGTGGGGGCCCCCAGGCGATCGCTGCCCACGATCGGCAGCTGCGCGAAAGAGAGCAGAAACCTCCCTGAGGTAGCTCCGTGCCTCAGGGAGGTTAATTCCATTGCGAAAAAGTCAATAAAATTTTTTTTTTAAATTATTCGGACGTGTCGCCTCATGGGACAGAGTCACGTGTGCTGGGACACGTCTGTGAATTGTATTTAAAATTTTTATCAAAGCATGAAAACCTTCATGAAGCCTCATCCCGCCGGTGGATGAGGTTTCATGATATAAATGCGAAGGCCTCCTGGGATCTTCTCCTGCACCGCACCCCCCCCCCCCCAACCCCCCACCCGCCACCTCCCCCCTCCCCCCTCTGCCAACCTTAGGGTTGGACGGGCAGCCCTGTTAATTGTTTCATTTGCTGTTCCAACGACCATGACAGGCCTTTGACAGTTTGGCGGGCGCGCAGCCGACTCTGGTGGGCGTCTGGCGAACTGAAGATCCGAAGGACACGGGGTGACCTCGAGACGCCTGACGCCACCACACGTCATCTTACGTGTCGGGTGAGTGGGGCCCACCACCCCCCCCCCCCCCACACACACCACCCAGAAGGCTGAGGCCTGTGTTTACCTATTGGCCGTGGGAAGGTGATACACCCCGGGGAAAACATAGTGATGATCGAGGACAGAGCTTCAAGAGGACTTCGGCAGGTTGTGGGAATGGGTGGGCAAGCGGCAGTTGAAATTTGATGCAGAGGAGTGGTGAAGAGATTCATTTGGTGGGAAGGACTAGGAGGGCCAATATAAATTAGAGAGTACAATTTTAAAGGAGGTGCAGGAACAGAGGAACCTGCTAAGCACATGTGCACAAATCGCTGAAGGTGGCAGGGCAAACTGAGAGCGTGGTTAATAAAGTATATTGGAATTCTGAGCTCTATAAATGGGACATAGAGCACTAAAGGCTGTCTGACGGAAAGTCAAGAATCATTCAGTTGGATAGAAAAGAGTGGGGAGAATTTTCTCCCCATCGGGAGGGGGGTTGGTGAGGGGGACCAAGCCTTTATAAAACCCTGGGGCAGGATTTTACATCCCGCGGGCCCAACCCGATTGGGTGTACCCCGATGACGCTGGGCAAGCGTCCCGACATCATTGCGCACTCACGCAACCTTTCGGTCAGCAGGTACGCGTGAGAGTCGGCAGCATGCCCGCTGACGATTAAGAGGCCCTATTTAAGGCCCTTAAGCAGGTAATTAATCCGCATTTTCCGTCGCCCGCCCAGCCGTTCGGTTGGCAAGAGGCGAATCGGACAAGCAGCCTTTGGATTCTTTATCAAATCTCATCCACGGCCGGGATGAGGTTTAAAAAATAGAAATTTTTTAACATCATTTTAAACATGTGCCTCCTCATGTGAATGGGTCACATTGTGGGGACATGTTTCTCTCATTTTTCAAATGTTTATTTTTGTGTCCACAATTCTTCAGCTCTCAGAGGCAGCTCTGTGCCCTCAGGAAGCTTCCAGCGCGTGCTCCCCCCTGCGCACGCGCAGACTTCAACGCTCGCACTCCTCCCGCTCCCACTCCGGCAGCGCTGAGCTCCTCAGTCAGTGTGAAATTGCAGTCCGGGCCCGATTGCAGGCGGTGGACCTTTCTCAGCCGCTCCCAGGCCCATCCACCCACACCTGCCCGACGGCTGCAAATCCTGCCCCTAGTTCTGGCTCAACTGGAGCAGTGTGTCCAATTCTAGGCAGCACATTTTCAGGAGGTTGTGAAGGCTTTAGAGAGGATGCAGAAAAGATTCAAGAGAATGGACCCAGAGATGAAGAACTCCAGTTACATGGATAGACTGGAGGAGCTGAGGCTGTCCTCATTGGAGAAGAGAAGATTATATTGACATTTGAGAGAGGTATTCAAAATCATGAGGGGTCTGGACAGAACAGATAGGGCAAAACTGATAGATCGGACAAAGAGACTTACAAGAGAGACAGTCTATTGGACAGATATGAACAATTACATTGAAGTCCTCATTAAGCAGTGTATCAAAAATTACAGCATATTTTGTATATGCAAAGCCCACAGGCTGCAATACGAATGACTAGTTAATCTGTTATTCTGGTGGCATTTGTTAAGAGAGGAACAGTGGTGAGGATTCCAGAGGGACTCTGATTCCTTGGTGAAAAATGCCTTGGGATCTCCACCTCTTCCAAAGGAAGAAAAGTCAGGAACAATCTGGTATTAGCAAAGAGCAAATGATTTTAAGAATTATAACACATAGGTAGTGATTAGAACATGAAATAGGACCCAGCTATGTTGCCACTTTTGTTCAAGATAAATGCTTGCATGTAACAATTAATGGGATTGATTATACGGTCTGCAACAAAGCGACAGCGCCCACTGCTGACATGAAGAAAGTTTCCCACAAAGAACTTGCAATCTTTGCGGCGTGGATTTCCCCTTTCCTCATGGCAGTTTAAATCTGGTGCCAGGTCAAGGGGACCTCCAGACGTCTAGCAGCAGTGATGTCATCAAGCAAGGTAAGCAGCCAATCATAGTGAGGTATCCTCACGGACAGGAAGCCAGGAAGTAAAATCACCAAAGCCCATTGCTGTGAACTTTTTAGTTTAACAGATAGCGAAATAAGTGATTGGGACATACATATGGAATTAATGTAGAAGCTAAAATATCATAAGCTTTTAAAAAACATTATTTTAAAAATATGTGGAACTTCTTAATATAATGGAGAAATTTGACATTCACCAAATTTAATATTATTCTTTCAGAGACAGTGAGGCTGTTCAACAGTAATGATGGACTTTGTACATTGTTCAAAGCCCAGTTACACCTCATTCAACAAGAGGCAACATTTTCGAGAGTTTTTACAGCTAGACTGATAACGTGGGGGGTCCTCTGTTCAGCAATTTCTCATTGATTGCAGACTGGAGACACTTCAACAGCACACCCCCTGGAAAAGTTTAGAATCACTGACAGCAATTTTGTATCTCAGAGTTTAACTGCACATGTGCAGACTCCTGGAGTTGCTGTCGGCTTCAGAGGAATGATGGTGGCTGAACACTGACAGGTTCGTTATCATTTCCACCACAAAACCCAGGTCAATAGCTCAAACTCACTGATGATAATCTTCAACAATAGAAAACAATTATTCTGGACATCAAGTATTCTCGCATCTAAAATTATCATGTTAACAGGTATCTGTATTGTCAGTGCTAACTGAAAGACAGAGACACGCCTGTGTTAACAGCTAGCTATTATTCATTTAGGGGACACAGTTTAAGCATTGAAGACTGAGATGAGGAGAAACTTTTTCTCTCAGATGGTGTTTAGTCTTTGAAATTCTCTTCCCCTGAGAGCAGTGGAAGTGTGATCATTGGATGTATCCACAGCTGGGCTTGACCGATTTTCGATCAACAAGGGAGCCAAAGCTTATGGGGTGTGGACAAGAAAGGGGAGTTGAAGCCAGAATCAGATCAACCATGATCTTATCAAATGGCGGAGCTAACTCAAGGGGCCGAATGGCCTACACCTGCTCCTAATTCTTGTGCTCTTGCATTTATTTTTAGTGGAATTTAGAATATCACTGTGAATAAGGTTGTAACATTGGTCATATATTCTGAGGAGCTCAGTCTTAAACTCACCTGCCCTTTTTATTGTTCTCATCTCTACCAATACATCAAGCCTGCCAAAAACACCAACTCTATGAAGAAAGGCTACAAATAAACAAAGCTAGAATGTTCCCCAACTGCATTCATTATAGTCTCTCAATGGGGTGCAAGATGTCAGCCATTCCTTATTGAGTGGCTCAGTGAAAAGAGGCCTTTCAGGACTCAATGGATTACACTCTGGTTTCTTGATCTTCATGCCAATTGCAGCTCTTTCTCTCGCTCTCTTGCCAAAGAAAGCACCATTAGAATTTGTGCAGATTTATTATAATCTCCCTGGACAAGCTCCCAATTCCAAAAATGCCACTAAATACTTGTAAAAATTATTACCACTATGCTATTTTTGTAGTTAAAGTCAATTGTAATCGTCTTGCTAAATATAAATGCAATGTAGGTAGCAGGATGTAATCTCCATGATAATTGCAGTCTGCAATTTCTTTCAGGTGACCAATTCAACTTCATTTCATTAAATTGACCTCTTTCCATTGTGTTTCATTGCAAACATAAAACCTTCTTTTGGGAACAAACTTCTATTGGGCACCTTTTGCAACACTAAACAAATGGTTCTCACATTGTACTCTGAAACCTCAGATAGTAATGTGAGGTTAGACCAGAGCGCCTGCAATATTAACATCAACCCTGGGTTCAGGACCTGGTAGAGCATGTGAGATCCACTGGCGTTTAGAAGAGTAAGGGGCAACTTGACTAAAACCTGTAAGATCCTGAGGGGGTCTTGAGAGGGTAGATTTGGTGTTTCCTCTTGTGGGAGAATCTAGAACTGGTGGGGGGTTGGCGGGGCTGGTGGTCACTGTTTAAAAATAAAGAGTCACCCATTTAAGACAGAGATGAGGAGAAATTTTTGGTCTGAGAAAGGCAGAGGTGGATATATTCTTGATAAACAAGGGGGTGAAAGATTATCACGTGTAGGTGGGAGTGTGGAGTTGAGGTTACAATCAGATCAACCATGATCTTACTGAATGGCAGAGCAGGCTCGAGGGGCCGAGGGGCCTACTCCTGCTCTAATTTGTATGTTCATTTGTATCAATAACTGCAACTTGCATTAGCGCCTTTATCATAGTAAAATTTCTCAAGACACTTCACAGGAGCATTAAACAAAATTTGACACCAAGCCACAGAAGGTGATATTAAGGCAGGCAGCTAAAAACTTAGTCAAAGAGGTGGATTTTAAAGAATGTTTTAAAGGAGGAGAGAGAGGTAGAGACATGGAGCAGATTAGAGAGGGAATTCCAGAACTTAGAGCCAGAATTTGAGGAGCAGAGAGATCTCAGAGGACTGCAGGTCTGGAGGTTACATAAATATGATGGAGCACATTCCACACTACACTTTCCTCTCCAGTATGTCAGACCAGTATTCACATCAGAGTTTTTGACCAGAAAAAAAAAACAATCTGTAAACATTAATGGCAATGCAGAAGGTGCAAAAAAGATTTGCAAGTATGCTACCAAAACTGAGAGGTTAGGAGGAAAGACTGAACAGGCAAGGGATTTTTTTTCTCTAGTAAAGAAAAAGCTCAGGCATGACTTAATAGATGTCTTTACAGTTATGAAGGGGTTCAATAGGGTAGACATGGTTAAGATATTTCTGTTTGCGGGGGAGACCAAAACTAGGAGTCATAAATACAAGGCAGTCACTAATAAATTGGATACAGAGAAATTTCTTTACCCAGAGGGTGCTGAGAATGTAGATTAATTGAGTTGAGTAACATAGGCTGGATAACCAAATGAGAGAGATAGGAATAGATAATTATGCCGATAGGGTGAAATGAGGTAAGGTGTTAAGGAGGCTTGTTTGGAGCATGCTAGCAAGGCACAGTCCAGTTGGGCTGGTGGGCTGATACTGTGCCATAAATTTTATATAACTAGAAGTAATCATAAAGTTCAGTGGCAATTCTAGCTAAACATTTGATAGTGTTTAACAATTGCTGTTAGTTACTATTGGCACGTACCTGACCTACACCTCAGTCACCCGGTGGCTAAGCCAGGAAAGAGGTGGGAATGCGAACTATTCAGAGGAAAAAGTCAATTTAGAGGAATTGAGTATTGGTGATTAAACTATTTTCATTCGTCATTTTGTTCTCTTTCACACCTCCTGGAATGTCTGTCTCTCACATCGATCAATTGTTAATTTTAATATATATATAAAATATATATATAATATAATCTGTGTTTTCTTGAGATCTTGATTGAAAGTTAAATATTGGCTGGAACACTGGCTATAATTCCCCAGCTCTTCTTCAATATAGTGCGATGGGGTCTTTTACATTGGCCTTTTAGAGCAGGGAGGGTCTCAGTTTTAATGTGTTATTTGAAAGACAGACCTCTGACAGTCCCTCTAGGCACGGGAATGTCAGCCTAGATTTTTGTACTCTAGTCTCTGGAGTGGCTTGAATGCACAACCTTTGGAGTTAGATACAAGAGTGCCACCCACTGAGTCAAGTTGGCACTCCATTACTAAAACTATTGACCCTCCAGCACGTTGTGTGGCACGAGCAGATAGATTTCAAACAAATCTAGCAACTCAAGACTGGGCACCTGTGAAGCGCTGTGGGCCATCAGCAGTAGCAGAATTGTACTCGAAAACAGTCTGCAACCTCATGGCCCCGGCATATCCCCCACTCTATCGTTACCATCAAACCAGGGTATCAACCTTGGTTCAATGAAGAGTGCAGGAGGACATGCCAGGAGCAGCACCAGGCATACCTAAAAATGAGGTGTCAATCTGGTGGAGCTATAACACAGAACTACTTGCATGCCAAACAGGATAAGCAGCAAGTGACAGACAGAGCTAAGTGATCCCACAACCAACAGATCAGATCTAAGCTCTGCAGTCCTGCCACATCCAGTCATGAATAGTGGTGGACAATTAAACAACTCACTGGGGGAGCAGGCTCCACAAATATCCCCATCCTCAATGATGGGGGAGCCCAGCACATCAGTGCAAAAGATAAGGCTGAAGCATTTGCTACAATCTTCAGCCAGAAGTGCCAAGTGAATGATCCATCTTGGCCTCCTCCGGAGGTCCCCAGCATCACGGATGCTAGTGTTCAGCCAATTCGATTCATTCCACATGATATCAAGAAATGGCTGAAGGCACTGAATGGTGCAAAGGCTATGGGCCCTGACAATATTCTGGCAGTACTACTGAAGACTTGTGCTCCAGAACTTGCCTTACCCCTAGCCAAGCTGTTCCAGTACAGCTACAACACTAGCATCCACCCTGCTATGTGGAAAATTGCCCAGGTATGTCCTGTACACAAAAAGCAGGACAAATCCAGCCCTGCCACTTACCACCCCATCAGTCTACTCTCCATCATTAGTAAAGTGATGGAAGGGTCATCAACAGTGCTATCAAACGGCATTTGCTTAACAATACCCTGCTCACTGATGCCCAGTTTGGGTTCGGTCAGGACCACTCAGTTCCTGGCCTTGGTTCAAACATGGACAAAAGAGCTGAACTCGCGAGGTGAGGTGAGAGTGACTGCCCTTGAAAACAGAGCAGCATTTGATATACTGTGGCATCAAGGAGCCCCATCAAAAATGTAATCAAAGGGAATCGGGGGAAAATTCTCCACTGGTTGGAGTCATACCTAGCACAAAGGAAGGTGGTTGTGGTTGCTGGAGGTCAGTCATGTCAGCTCCAGGACATCATCGCAGGAGTTCCTCAGGGTACTGTCCCCAACCATCTTCAGCCACTTCATCAATGTCCTTCCTTCCATCATAAGGTCAGAAGTGGGGATGTTTGCTGATGATTGCATAATGTTCAGCACCATTCGTGACACCTCAGATACTGAATCAGTCCCTCTCTAAATGCAGCAAGACCTGGACAATATCCAGGCTTGGACTGACAAGTGCCAAGTAACATTCGACCAACACAAGTGCCAGGCAACGACCATTTCCAACAAGAGAGAATCTAACCATTGCCCCTTGACATTCAATGGCATTACCATCACTGAATCCCCCTCTATCAACATCCTGGGGGTTACCATTGACCAGAAACTGAACTAGACTAGACACATAAATACTGTGGCTACAAGAGCAGGTCAGAGGCTAGGAATCCTGCGGTGAGTAACTCAGTTCCTGACTCCCCAAAGCCTGTCCACTATCTAAAAGGCACAAGTCAGGAGTGTGATGGAATACTTTCCACTTGCCTGGATGAGTGGAGCTCCAGCAACACTCAAGAAGCTTGACACCGTCCAGGACAAAGCAGCCCACTTGATTTTCACCACATCCACAAACATTCACTCCCTCCACCACCAACGCAGAGTAGCAGCAGTGTGTACCATCTAAAAGATACACTGCAGGATTTCATCAAGGCTCCTTCGGCAGCACCTTCCAAACCCATGACCACTACCACCTAGAAGAACAAGAGCAGCAGATAGATGGGAACACCACCACCTGGAAGTTCCCCTCCAAGTCACTCACCATCCTGACTTGGAAATATATCGCTGTTCCTTCATTGTCGCTGGGCCAAAATCCTGGAACTCTCTCCCTAACAACACTGTGGGTGTACCTACACCACATGGACTGCAGCGGTTCAAGATGGCAGCTCACCACCACCTTCTCAATAAATGCTGGCCCAGCCAGCGAAGCCCACATCCCATGCATGAATTTTTAAAAATTCACTCGATATCCCAGGGTTTGCTGACCTATATTTACTCCCAGTCCAACACCACCTCAGTTTAACAATTGTCATCCTTTTTATTAAAACCATTCATGTCTCACGCCATCTATCTCTGTAACCTCCTCCAACATTACAACCCTCCGATGTCTCTAGGCTCCTCCAATTTGGCCTCACACACATACAAAATTTTAATCACCCACCATTGGCTGCCTAACCCCGAAGCTCTGGAATTCATTTTCCAAAATTGTTCACCTCTTTCTCGTCCTTTGAGACACTCCCATTTTTGGCCAAGCTTTTGGTTGCCTGTCCTACTATTTCCTTACATGGCTCAGTGTTAATTTTTTTAATAATGCTTCTGCAAAGCATTTTGGGATATTTTCCTATGCTGAAGACTCTATATAAATGCAAGCTGTTGTTGTAATAGTTGTCACTTTTGGTGTGATTGAAGAAATATACCAAGTGGGTATACTCTCTACCTTTATAGACCAGTTAGTAATACAACCTGAAGTTTGATAGGGGTGGGGGTGGGGAGGAGTTATGAATAGTAAGATACAGTGTGCAAGGCTCTTACAGGTTGGTAGTCTGTCATGTAGTGGGTAAAATACCTTAGGTTTACAATTGAAAGACTTTTTTAAAAAGAAATGAATTGGAAAAAAATCTGTTACTGGATTAGACTTGTTCCTGAAAAGAACTTGCCGCTTTCAGTTGCTGGTGTTTAGCTTTGTGCTTCTGAAGTGTTATTTCTCATTTGATTTCAAATTATGCCACAAGGAACACAGCGCTAAGGTATGTGGGAAAATTCATCTTTAATATCCCAGCTTTTAAGCAAAGTGTCACTCTCAATCTGCTTTTCCATAAATTAAAGACTGTATAATTAGGAACAATTGCTGCATTATAAATGGTTTTATTGTGCATTTAACAGCATTGGTGCCAAAACCTGATCAGGGAAGTACGAATGTATTGACACCACAAATATGCATTTGGAATACTGGACATATGGACTGAATTTAGGATTTGTATGAAGTACTTCTAAAAGTACTCGAGTGCAATAAATATCACAGACAGGTTTTTGGAAAGACACAAGTGGAAACTTTTTTTTTGTCATTAAGTTACAATAGATTACCTTGTCTTATCTGAAGAAAAACATTATGCAATACTTTATAGAAGCTAGCTAAGTCACTTAAACCAAACATTATACCTTTCTGACTACATGCAGTGCCAAATGTTTTTGACTGCTGCTGTTTTCACACTACCCATCAGAGTTCTGCACCGCCAACAATTCTATGCACTGTAGTCAAGTGTCAGCTTGGCTCCGTGTCAGAACTCTGGCCTCTGAATCAGGACGTACTGGGTTTGCATCCCACTCTTTGACTTGAACACACACTCCAGGCTGACACTGCGGTGTGGTATTAAGGCATGGCTACATCTTGGTGGCTCCGCCTGTTGGATGAGGGATTAAACCAAGGTTCAACCCATCCATTGAGGTAGATGCGTGCCTCCCGTATACATATTCACATTTTTCCCTCAAAAGAACTAAAACAGATTAACTGGGCATGTATCCTCACTCCTGAATATTGCACTTTACTCCAGAGAGCAATGGATGCTCAGTCATTGAGTATAATCAAGGCAGAGGTCAATAGAATTTCGGGTACTGATAGAATTAAGGGACGTAAGAATAGTGCAAAAAGTTGGAATTGAGGTAGAACATCAGCTATATTCTTGTTGAATAGTGGAGCAGGCTTGAGCAGCCTACACCTATTCCAATTTCTTACGTTCTTATGCTCTTGTAAAATTGGCTGCTATGCTTGCCTACTTAACACTTAACAAATAATTCACTGACAGCGGTAGTATAAACGGTTAAAGTGAATTTATAAATGAGGCAGAAATCCGTCTGTGCCTTTCCATTTGGCATGGAGGGATTTCCGATATGGCCTGTTGCTGCACATCCTCCACTTTCTTGCCTTCCTCCACCGTCAGAACGCACCGTGGTGCCCTGACCTGCGGTGGGGGGGAGGTCCCAGTGGAGGGCTCTCTACATGGGACTCCTCCCTTCTTCCATCGGGGACCTGGCATGCAGGATGTTGCATGCAGCAGTGCCATGCAATCGGAGGTCAAGGTAGTTCACCGGCTCCCACGCTGCAGCCCAGGGGAGCTCGCGTTCCACGTATACATAGAATGTCAGAGGATGCAGCCCCTCTTTCATTATTTGAAGGGCTGGTCCTCAATTTTTGGTTGCACTTCAGCCCCACGCTCCTGGTGTTTGCTCACCTGGTGCCTGTGGGGAGTGGGAGGACCTCCTCATAAGCCTGCTCCCGGGCCTGGCCAAGGTCTACGCAACAGGCAGTCGAATGGGTCGTCTGACCCAACTGTCTGCCCTTCTTCCACGGCTATGTTTGCAGCTGGGAGGTGCTGGAGAGGGAGCACACAGTCTCCACCAGTATGCCAGATTCCTTCCATGACTAGTGGCTGCCACAGGGGATGTGGTGCATCATCACCCCCGGAAATGATATTTTAGTTTGATCCTGTAAGTTTCCTGACAGTTCACGTCGGGTTACCAACCCTCCAGTATTGGCCTGGGGTCTCAAGGAATTGACGATCAATCTCCAGGACACTGCTATGTGCAACACTGGAGAAAAATCACTGGGGCATTAAAAAAGATTGTTGTTTCCTTTGTCATTTTCTTTGAACATTTCTCTTTACCAGATATGAAAACATTGAAAATTGGAAAGAAAGGCTGTTTGGCTGACAGTCAATCATCATCAAACTGGGTAAAGAGTCTTTTTGCTTTCTAACTGGCGTAGGAGGGCAGTGCAAGGATGGATGTGTCAGCTGACTAATGGCAATAACGTGGGGGCAAGTCATGTGATGAAACCTCCAGGAATACTTTTAGTCACAGTTGGCAACTCTAAGTTCACATCGTCTTGGGGATGTGATGTAAGATCACATGACTATCATATCAGGTTCTCTCTTACAGCCTCGTGGCAAGGACGAAGTCTCATTCTAGCTGTAGCTGTTCTCTGTTGCATTTTGAAAAAAACAATGTTCAACTCCAAAAGACTCCAACGATAATTATTAACAACACAAGGACCCTAGAGCATCCGGAGGGTGTAAAAGGCATTATAGAAAGCAAGTTATTTCTTTTGTCACAAATCAACCTTCCTGTTACTATCACCGCTATGACTCATTTGTTAGAGTTAAAGACCACAAATTTAGGGAAGTGATTCTGGGATTTGGTACTCCAATGAGGAGCAAACCTCGGGGAATTACAGGTACACAGCCCGTGAATTTCTGGCCTATGCTTTTGCCAGATCCTTTAAGAGTAGTGACATTGCAATGGAGCAAAGCAAGGTACAGATCCATAAAAGGATAGAAAATAATTGGACAGATCACACAAAAACTGTTTGCACCATAAAAGGCACCAAGAACATTTAAGAACACAATGAATAATGGCTAGCAATTTTTTCCTTTACAGTTCATGCTCCAACTAATGAGGAGAAAGAAAATCTGGCAAAAAAATTAAAATGCAAGACACTTCCCCACAATGCATGCAAAGCACAACTTTAGCCAGAATCTTTGAAACAATTGAAATGCTTATTAATCTTTAGTTAAATATTTGATAAGTCAGTGACATTGTAGCATGGTGATATAATACTGTGCTGCCGTCTACATTTATTCCTATTCTTTGCCATCAATTAGGAACTGGCTTCAATTAGGGAAAAGTAGCATCATATAGCATAGGAGGAGGTCATTCAATCCATCCTACCCGCGCCGACTCTTTGAAAGAGCTATTCTTCAACAAAAAGTTGATTAACCAAAAAGAATCGCAAAATCAAGATGAATGAAGGATATAAAGTGTAATGGGGTAGGGTTAGGGTTTTTTTCGCTCAAAGTTAATCAACGGCCTCCTTGACAATGGCAGGGCAGTGATGAGGGACACAAGATAACTCTTGGCACAAAAACTACAGGAGAAAATTCATCAACATGAAAACAATGTTTAAGAATTAGCTCGGACAATCAGGAAAATCTACAGAAAAGAGATCAGGATGATTATGAAAGTGGGAAACCAATCCTCAGTGTCAATTTTATAACGGGATATTAAGTTAAAAACCTACCTCCATGACACGTGTTGTAAAAGCTTTCATTTACTCAGCACTTGTCATTTCAACTACAAGCTGAGCCTATAATAGTGATGGTGTAGTGGTATTGTCACTAGACTACTAACATAGAGACCCAGGGTAATAGTCTGGGGTCAAATTTGGCTATGGCAGATACTGGAATTTGTATCCCATAAAAGTCTAATGAGGACCATAAAACCATTGTTGTAACAAACCTACCTAATGCCCTTTTGGGAAGGAAATCTGCTGACCTTACCTGGTCTGGCCTATATGTGACTCCAGACCCCTTGAGTCTTAAATGTCCTCTAAACAAGGCAGGTTCAAGGCATCTGAACAAGGCCTAGCCAGTGATGCGCACATCCCAAAAATGAATTGAAAAAAATATCCATTGAACCTTTTAACGTCTTTTCTTTCAGCCGCAGTGCAGGCTTCACTCAACCTTCCACAATCTTAAGAGCACATGGTGTTGGGGCAATATATTAGCCAGGACTGGGTAACTAACAGGAAAGAGAGTGGGAATAAATGGGTTATTTTCAAGTTGGCAAACTGCAACTAGTGGAGTGACACTAACTAACGACTTGAATGAAGGGACCAGGTGCATTGTAGCCAAATTTTCTGACGATAACAGATTAGCAGGAAAGCAAGTTGTGAGGAAGGCACAAAAGCCGGGATTGTCAGTGCCCGCCGGCGTCGGGCATGTTTGGTGGCGTGAGCGGACAATAAGGCACGATCAGTTTCATGACAGCATGAAACCAGTTCGCGGTTGTCCGCTTAGCCTGCTGATGGCAGGCTGCGTTCTCCGCCATTGGACATCGGGAACCTCATTGTAATAAATCAGTTAATCATTAGTAGGCCTGCCCCCTGGGATTGTCCTCCCCCACCGCTGGTTAGTCTGCCCACGTCAGCGGGAAAACACGTGCGCCTGGCGGGTTGCACTTCATTCGGGCCTTGAAGGTTTGTTTGCCGACCCTGCTTCGGGCAGCACTCATCAGTCATTAGCACCAGGCTTCACAGACAGCGGCACATCACTTTTAGGGGGACTCACGCATAGGACTCTACCTACCAGATCAGCCATATGTGAGCGGCTTTTCAACGGCTGCAGGGCTAGGCCTTGCTTGGAGAAGGGGGAAATGTCGCCTCAGGCAAGGGAAGAGGCTGCAGGGTGAGGGCTGTACTGGGGAAGGAGGGTATCCCAGGGTGTGTGTGTGTGTGTGTGTGGGGGGGGGCACAAGTTGATCTGTGCAAGAGTCTTAAAGATGGTGAGGGCTGAGGAGGCAGTGTCCAGAGGAGATGAGGCTAGACAGACATGTGAGAGCGTGTGTGCAAATGGGTTGTGATGTCCCGTGAGCTGGCAGTGAGTGAGATGTCAGTGAATGTGTGATGGGCTTAAGTGTGTGAGTTTAGAGTGACGAGATGGTTGCCTTACCCTGGCAGCTCAAATGAGATCATTCAGCCTCCTTCTGCATTGGATAGCTAACCTCTTCAGTACAGCACAGGCACTGATCACCACTGCTACCGCCTCCCAAGCCTGGTTGATCACACTGCTGGGTAGAGGACATCGCAGTGAGACTCCGCAGCATCCAGTAAACCTGGGGGGCTGAAGTCTTTTTGCCTTTCATGGACATCTTCCCTGCAGTAGTCATGGGCTGGAAGCACTGAGAGGTGTGCAAGTGGCTGGACTTTAAATATGGCTCCTGGCGTGACGAAGCAGTGAGGTGATGGCACGTCGGGTGAAAGACAGCCCGCCCACCATGGAAATGGCGTGCTTCTCAGGTTTGCATAACTAATGTAGTGGGTTTGGGATGATACAGCGTGAAAATCCATCATTGCAGCCAGTGGGTAAAACGTCATTTTACACACCCACTACCGCACTTAGTGCAAATCTGGGACGATTCCGCCCAAACTATCTGCAAAGGAATATAGACAGGTTAAGTGAGTGGGCAAAAATTTGCCAGATGGGGTATAATGTGGGAGATTATGAGATTGTCCACTTTGGCCAGAAGAATAGGAATGCAGAATATTATTTAAATGGAGAGAGAATGCGGAACTGCTGTGGTACAGATGGATCTAAGTGTCCTTGCAGATAAATGACAAAACGTTAGCATGCAGGTAGAGCAAGTAATTAGGAAGGCAGATGGACAGTTGGCCTTTATTGCAAGGGGCTTGGAGTATAAAAGCAGGCAAGTCCAACTTTACAGGACTTTGGTGAACCCACACTTGGTGTACAGTGTACAGATTTAGTCTCCTTATTTAAGGAGGGATATACTTGCATTGAAAGCAGTTCAGAGAAGGTTCACTATAGGCTGATTTCTGGGATCAAGGGGTTTTCTTATGGGCTTTTGATCTTAAACAAGAGACTCCCTTGCTCAGAATGATTTCTGCTTCCAATACTGATTTCTTGCTCCTTGTTCTTACAGCAAAAGTGGTCCTCATTCAAAAGAAATAAAGGTGCCATTTACTTCCAGGAAGCAAATAAGATCCAGTAGCCACTAGGAAGACATGGAATCCAAAACTGTTCTTTTCTTATGTTCACAATGCTTAAACGTTCCCCTGTTGTTAGTGACCTGCCCAGATGTTCTGTCTATAATGTAGTCCCTGTTTAATTACAATGCAGTGTTTATGTTTTGCAGCCCAGTTGCAGCGGCCTCGCAGTGAATGGGCAGGTTTCAGTGTGGCAGAGAAATACACTCCAACTGGCGTTCATAGGACTAAACTCCCACAGCTTGTCCTTGCAGTCGTCGAAGGCATTTGGGGAGGAGAGCTGAAGCAGGCTGCTATCGACTCCTGATGTGAACCTCCTCCATATTATCGCAAGAAAGAAAATAATGTATATTTGCCCTCACAAAAGAGCACAAATGAACCATACAAAGGGTCTGCAATTAATCTGTGTAAACGTTGAACAGCAAATGCTAACTTAGATAAACAGTAGTTATTCTTAAAGGAATAGGTTTTTTATAATGCAAAGAGTAAATCCAGTTACACAGTGATACATAACAGAAAGCATTATGCCCTAAGCAGCCTCACATGCCAGGAAATTAATACACTGCACATTCAGTGACAAGACCAGACTCTTTCCCTGGGACTCCCGACACAATGGGCCCATGCCCTCTGTCGAAGGAAATGGGTTCTCACCAAGTTAAAAGGGGCCCTTTAATAAGTGCCAACAGGGTCATTGGTCCAGGTGTCCTATCAAGGAAGCACATAAAAGTGTCTTAAAAGATTTGTATTATATGGTTTCTGAAATGCAGTTGATCCCGTTAGGTTGGTAAATATGACAGCCATTCAGTCTTAGCAATATCCCAGAGAAAGGAGGGCCAGGGTTGGTGCGTCCCTTGAAGGTTTCTTGACTGTGGAATGTTTGGATGGATACCTCTGTGGTTTACGGGAAAAGTGCACAAATAGAGAAAGCTGAAAGAGGGTACAATTAATGCACAATTTGATGGATGAGGGTATCAGCAGTAGATGAGCTCAATGAGGAGCAAAATTGGGCAACTTTACTCAAGGGGCAATCGGCAGTCTTAGTGCCACCATGGATATGTGTCGGACACTTATCTTGGGGTCAAATACCGGTGTTACAAACAGTCTGGTTTAGTCTCAGACTTTTGCCAGGAAGATACTGGGGATCCCTAAACATTAGCCATAAACTCCTAAAGTTACAGTTTTGATTTCCAGGTTTTGACACTTGCAAGAAAGACTATTGAATCTGAACATGTTTAATAATCACTAAGGCTGATAATAAAGTGGCAGGTCCCCAAAGCAACTTGTTTCCCCGAATGACATCAATGTAAAACTGAGGGGCATGTAAAATGGGATTTGGATATCAACCAATCTGCACTATCACGCAAAGCCACCATCCTCCCCTCTACTTTTTTCACAACATGACATGTTAGCTTTGCTTCCACTGAAATAAAATGGTCCACAGCACGCTGTACAATTTACTGCAATCAGACTTCAGCAAGAACAGGACTCACACATAGTCAGCATGGCAAGGCATTAGGCAGCAGTGATTATGGACTTTGCAGTGTGTTGTAGGGGCAAGCTAACAAGCTGATTAAAGCAGTCAAATGGTTCAATTTGTTCAAGATTCGTCATTCCAGCAGAAAACGTAATAGAAATATGGGTTGCCAATGCTATGAAACATTAATCAGGCAGGTCTGATGACTTTATAAACTGTTTAAGACAAAGTGAGTTAGATTTACAGTCTTAAACTCACTGCCAGCAATTTGTTATTCTTTGTGAAATGCTTCTTAAAATTTCTCCTCCCCACTTGGAGGGAGCAGGGTCCTTTTGCTAGCATTCAGTTCCACAATCTCAGTCACCCTCCAATACCCTGCCTAAGTGGCCCTTAACCATGTGTGAGCCCTGATAAGTGACAGTCTGCAAGCTATTCAGGCACAGAGGATCCCAGCCTCATCGTTAAGCAATGTGCACACAAGTGTACTTTTAGCATGGCTCAGCATTAGGGGCAGGAACCCCAGCTGATGTTTCCCCACCTAACCCAGAGCTCAGTAGAAAGCACTTCTACCTTCACTCTCTAAACTTACTGAGGTATTTTGACTTCATGCAATGACACCAATCAGGTGATAGCGAGCACGTTTTACATCTCTCACGGTTTTCATTTATGCTAAAGTTATTGGATGATTCACTCATATTACACACAAAGTCAAATGTGAGTTTGGTATTGGCTGTGACTCACTGGGTAGCACTCTGCCCTCTAAGAGCAAAGGTCCTTGGTTCAAGTGCCACTCCAGGGTTTAAGCACAAAAATCTAGGCTAAAACTTCAGCACAGTCCTGAGGAAATGCTTTGCCATCTTTCAGTTTGAGATATTAAACTGAAGTGGCCCCATCTGTTGTCTCAAGTGAATGCAAGAGGTTCCATGGCACCATTTCAAAAAAAAAGAAAGGGAGTTCTCCCCATTGTCCTGCCCAATATTTATCCCTCAATCAACATCACAAAAACAGATTAACTAATAATTAACAAATTGTCATTTGGTAGTACAGAACTTGGGTGTTGCTGAAAAAAGACATTTTGTTGATGCTTTGCATCATGCACTCATCAGGACAATCGCAAGAATACGAATGTCAGGGGAAGCAACAACTTTATACTGCATGAGAAAAGAGTGCTGATTGGTTGGCAAGTGGACTCTGATTGGTAAACACTCTTCTCATACAGTATAAAGTTGCTGCTTCCCCAGTATTCTTGTGATTGTCCTGATGAGTGCAAGACGAAAACTTTGACAAAATGTCTTTTCTCAGCAAAACTCAAATTAATAAACTGTTGTTGGTGGGAGCTTGCTGTGCGCAAATTGGCAGCCACATTTCTGATGATATAACAGTGGCTACACTTCAGAAGTATTTCTTTGGTTGTAAAGTGTTTTGGGATGTCCTGAGGTCGTGAAAGGCGCTATAAAAATGCAAGTCTTTCTTTTTATTCACGTTGGTTCTACTCACTGATTGAGCTTGCTGTTTCGAGGGAGGAGCCTTTATAACATTTTTTATTTCATTGTAGAAACACTATTTAAACTCTTACACTTTAACAGTGGGAACTGGTGCTGAGATAGCATGATCATGTAATAACCATGGTGTGACTAATTTTATAGTAATATACACAATGATTTTTAATAACCACAAAACAAACCATACTGCATATACTTGAAAAATAATGAATTAATGTATAAAATATCCTCCCTACATTCCAGCTCAAATATTTAACATGCAGCTTATAGAAATGTTATTGCACTTGACTGATAGCTGGGATGAGGGGGTTATCTTAAGAGGAAATATTGGACAGGTTGGGCCTTGATCCATTTGGAGTTTAGAAGAATGAGAGGTGATCTTATTGAAACATATAAAATCCTGAGGGGACTTGACAAGGTGGATGCTGAAAGGATGTTTCCCCTTGTGGGAGAGACTAGAACTAGGGGGCACAATTTAAAAACAAAGGGCCTCCCATTTAATGCAGTGAGGAGGAGAATATTTTTTCTGTCAGAGAGTTGTTAGTCTGTGGAACTCTCTTCCCCAAAGAGCAGTGGAGGCAGAGTCACTGAATGTTTTTAAGGCAGAGTTAGATAGATCCTTGATTGACAAGTGAGTCAAAGGGTAGGGGGTAGACAGGAAAGTGGATCTGAGGGCCACAGTCAGATCAGCCATGATCTTACTGAATGGCGAAGCAGGCTCAAGGTGCCGAACGGCCTACTCCTGCTCCATTTACTATGTTTGTTTGTCAGCTGCTGAAACATTGACTGTTATTCATGTCCAGGATCCACGAATAACTTTAGGTCCGACAAAGCTATGGTGTTATCGCCATGACGTTTTCATCAGGATCACACCATCCCTTCGCATTGTGTAATATAACCCTATGTAATGAGAGTAAAGCTGACATTAATCATTGTAAATAAATTGTACAGTTTTGTCAAGAACAGCAAAGCTCTGGCAGTGAGTTGAAGGCAGTCATTTAATCTTGGGTTTCTGCTGACAGCTGTGGACCACTGGCGCTATATCTTTGTGGTTTATGATATCATCTGGACCACTCAATTGAATTATTACCTGTAACCCATTGCTTGCCTTCAGGTTTTATTACTAGGGCAGTACACGAATTGAATACAAAATCCTCATCCTTGTTTTCAAATCCCTCCTTGACTTCACCCTCTCCCCTACCTCCAGCAACCTCCTGAATGCCTACAATCCAATGAAATCACTGCCATCCTTCAGTTTGGAACCCTTGCGGATCCTCGATTTTAATCGCTCCACCGCTGGCAGCCACGCCTTCAGCTGCCTCAACCATAAGTCAGTGCTTCCCAAGTTTTTACCCAGCTTGATCCCATTTTAATGCCTCAGATTGCATGTGACTCCAGAGTGAAAATTTGGGGCTATGCGAGTTGTTGAGTGGGGTGGAGCTTTAGTTGCTGAATGGGTGGAGAGGGGAGGGGCTTTAGTAGTTGAGTGGGGGAGGGGAAGGGCTTTACTTGTTCAGTGGGGGAGAGGGGGCGAGGCTTTAGTTGTTGAGTGAGGGAGGGGGAAGGGGCTTTAGTTGTTGAGTGAGGGAGGGGGAAGGGGCTTTAGTTGTTGAGTGAGGGAGGGGGAAGGGGCTTTAGTTGTTGAGTGAGGGAGGGGGAAGGGGCTTTAGTTGTTGAGTGAGGGAGGGGGAAGGGGCTTTAGTAGTTGAGTGAGAGAGGGGAAGGGGCTTTAGTTACTGTGTGAGGGAGGGGAAGGGGCTTCAGTTATTGAGTGAGGGAGGGGGAAGGGGCTTCAGTTGTTGAGTGGGGGAGAGGGGGCGAGGCTTTAGTTGTTGAGTGAGGGAGGGGGAAGGGGCTTTAGTTATTGAGTGAGGGAGGGGGAAGGGGCTTTAGTTGTTGAGTGAGGGAGGGGGAAGGGGCTTTAGTTATTGAGTGAGGGAGGGGGAAGGGGCTTTAGTTGTTGAGTGAGGGAGGGGGAAGGGGCTTTAGTTGTTGAGTGAGGGAGGGGGAAGGGGCTTTAGTAGTTGAGTGAGGGAGGGGGAAGGGGCTTTAGTTATTGAGTGAGGGAGGGGGAAGGGGCTTTAGTAGTTGAGTGAGAGAGGGGAAGGGGCTTTAGTTACTGTGTGAGGGAGGGGAAGGGGCTTCAGTTATTGAGTGAGGGAGGGGGAAGGGGCTTCAGTTGTTGAGTGGGGGAGAGGGGCTTTAGTTGTTGAGCAGGCGAGTTAGAGGAGTAGAGCTACAAATGAAAAAAGTCATCTACCTTTTCACGGGCCTTTTTTTGGAGTGGCAATTGGGTCTCGGAGATCAGTCCAATTAGGACACATCCACCAACAGAAAAAATTCGAGCATTTAAAGGTACCTCACAGCTGCCAGAACTGAGTCCGAGCTCCACAGCCACCTATTCAGCCTTGTAGCTCGCAACTCCAGGATCTAGTCACACAACCCCACTGGGGGTCATAGCTCACAGTTTGGGAAGCCCTGATGTAAGTTCTGGAATCCCCTCTTTAAACCTCTCGACCCTCGTTCCTTCTTTGGGGTGCACACTAAAACCTCGTGGATCTAGCTCATGGTCACTTGTCCTGATATCTCTTTATATGGCTCAGTTTCAAATTTTACTTGATAACATTCCGGTGAATTAAGCGCCTTAGAACTTTTTAATGATGTTAAAAGTGCCATAAAAGTGCTAGCTGCTTTTTGGAGGAAGCTGAGCTGGCAGAGTCACATTTAAAACAATCCTGCAAACTGAAGAGTATTTTCACCATCTCCTTTACTTTCACTGGCAATGGAGGGAGGTGGTTTCTGAATTAATGTCACAAGCAACTTGCACATCAGTACGAAAACCAAAACGCTGCAGAAAATCTGAAACAAGAGCAGAAAATGCCGGAAAGACTCAGCATGTCAGGCAGCACCTGTGGAGAGAAAACAGACAAGCTAATGTTTTGAATGCAGACTCTTTGCCAGAATTCTGCTTCTGACATGCAGAGTGTTTCCAAACATCTTTGATTTGTGGGTTTCTACATGTTGGTGGCTTTATTTTTCTCCAGCTTCTGTTTTGCAAATGCAAAGCGTAGTGGACATCCTGCCTAGCTGTCGGGCAATACTCTTCGTTAGGCTAATCGATTTACTGCTCCTATTCATCCCAACACAACATTCTCATTTCTGTTCAGTAACAGAGCTTGATTATGGAGCAGTGCAAACCGACCAAAATGAGTTTGATTGGTCCAGAATTTGCTGGAGTGCGGTGGTAACTTTCTTCTGCACGTTTCAGTTCAAGAAATGATCACATCGCGGTTACTTTCCTTGAGTAGTAATCCAGAGGTCTGGTCTAATGGTCCAAAGGTAGGAGTTCGAATCCCAGAACAATTGGGGAGTATAAAATCAGCTCTTGAAATTAAAGAAAATTTGGAATAAAAGTCAAATCAGTAATAATAAGCATGTAACAAATGGCTTGCTAAAAAGCTCCATGTAGTTCTTGAGCACCCCTTAGGGAAGTAAATCTACTGTTCTCAAACACTCTGGCCTATCCCCAGATCCACAGCAATGTAGTTTACTCGTTATGGGGAGATGGTGCCATGGTGGTACTGTCACTAGGCTAACCGAGAGATCCAGGCTATTGGATTGGATCTGGGGGCTTGGGTTCAAATCCCACCACGGCAGCTGATGGAATTTAAATTCGATTAATAAATCTGGAAGATAAAGCTAGTCTCAGTGATGGTGACTATAACAACAATCATCAACTGTCGTTGAAATCCATCAAGTTGACTAATGCCCTTCAGGGAAGGGAATCTGCCAGCCTTATCCGGTCTGGCTTACATGTGACTCCAGGCCAACAGCAACGTGGTGATAACTGCCTGCTGAAATAGCTGAGCAAGCCACACAGTTCAAGGGCAATTAGAAATGGATCACAAATGCTGGCCTTGCCAGTGACGCCCACATCCCATGAGAGAAGAAAGAATAGCCTAGTAAACCGCTCAGTGATATCAATTGAAAGGATGATTAGGGGTGGACAATAAATTCTGGTTTGTTAGCCAGAGAATCACTTGCAATGGCTTCTCTTTCTGCTCCTGCACCATTACCTCTGGTGTGACCAAGGATCAATCCTTGGCACTACTCGGGCTCCCCCCCCCACACTTATTCCTCCTCTACATGCAGCCGCTTGGCGACATCAGCAGGAGGCATAATGTTACTTTTCACGCGTGCGCTGACAACCCCCCAGCTCTACCTCACCACAGCTTCTCTCAACTCCAACACTGTCGCTAAATTATCACACAGCTTATCCGACATCTGGTACTGGATGAGCAGAAATTTCCTCCAATTAAATCTTGGGAAGAGTGAAGCTGTTGCTTTCGGTCCCCGCTTCACTCTCCATTCCCCAGCTACCGACTCTACCCCTCCCTCTGGCAACTGTCTGAGATTAAGCCAGTCAGTTCGCAACCTTGATATTGCATTTGATCTCTAGTTGAACTTCTGACCTCATGTTCGTGCCTTCACTAAGAATGCCAATTTCGCCTCCTTAACATCTCCCGACTTTGCCGCTGTCTCAGTTTAGCTTCTGCTTAAACCCTCATTTCCTCTAGACTTGATTACCCCAATGCACCCCCATCGCACATCCTCCCCTTCAAAAACTTGAGATCATCCAAAACTCTGCTGCCCATATTTTAACTGGCAGCAAGTTGGCATGGGCTCGATGGGCCGATTGGCCTCCCTCTGTGCTGTAAATGACTCAATGGGCGGGATTTTTCAGAAGGCAGGGTTTCCCATCACACATCTCCACCAGTCACAGCAGCCCCACAGCCATTTAATGTTTATTGGCTGGGGATGGGACTTCCATCCCCCCCACCTCAGAGAGCTGCCGGCCAATCAGCTCTGTGGTCCCAGCAACACCCCCAGCACAGCAGCGCAGTGGCCAGGACTGGGACTACAGGAAGTCCTGCAGATTCTAAATTCCTGGAATCCAGGGACCAGGTAAATGCAGGGAGAGGAGGTGAGGCCCAGCAGACGTAGAAAAAGAGGGTGGGTGTTTTGACAGGAGACACCAGGGGTGAGGGGTGCCCTGGGGGAGAGGGAGTGGAGGGGAGGTGGGGGCAGACCTTGGGGGGGGGTTGATGTTGCAAATGGACCCTTGAGGAAGGTGCCCCCCCCCCCAACCTTCCCTTCTCTTCCCCCCGGCCCCCCGACCTCCTCCTGCCACCCTCCAAATTGAGGCCGGGTGGGAAATGGCCAACAATTGGCCATGCACATAAGGGCCTCAATTGGGATGAGGATGGATGGGCTGCTGTAGGCCTCGCCCGCTCCATGTAAACTTGCAGAATGGGGAATGTGGGGGGCCAGTGGGAAGGTCACTGGGGAATTTTACAGACCAACCCCCACCCCTCCCTACACACCTTCCCTCCACATCCCCCACCCCCTGCCTGCAAACTCACCAATTGGGGGCCATAAAATTCTGCCCTGTGACTCAAAGTCCCATTCCCCTATCACCCCCTGTAGTCGCTGACCTACAGTGGCTCCCAGTCAAGCAGCACTGTCATTTTAAAATTCTCATCCTTGTTTTTAAATCCTTCCATGACCTCGCTCCTCCCTATCGCTGTAATCTCCTCCAGCTCCACAACCATCCACGATACGCTGTGCTCCCCTAATTCTGCCCTCTTGAGCATCCCCCATTATAATTGCTCCAGCACCAGGGGCCACGTCTTCGGTTGCCTAGGCCCCAGGCTCTGAAATTCTCTCCCTACACCTCTCCGCCTCTCTACCTCACTTTCCTCCTTTAAACCAGCTGCCAAAAACAACACACTTGATCCCACACAAGACCCAGATCATGGAAGACCTTTTTCCCAGGAACTGACTATGCGATACAAAATACTGAAATACTTTGTAAAGTTGTTTCTCCCAGTGTTGCCACATGATTATATATGTAATACGTGAAGGAGTGGCTACAGTGCAAATTCTTCATTGAAGCTGCAAAATGCTTTCAGCTGGGATTGGGAATGGGCAGCTTTATTTTAACATGCAACAATGGCAAAAAACAAATTCTAAAGACTTGCTGTCACTCACACAGAGAGAGGAACAGGAATCTAGTGAAGCTGCACCGATATGGGTGAGGATCTGCCAACAATTCTACACTCGGATGGACAACCAGATTAACAAAAAGCCTGAAACTTTCTCACACTCATGAGTCCCACACAATGCAAAGCAATCAGGGGCCTCAGTGACAGGGCTGATGAGGATTAACAGAGAGGAACTGCACCCACCACCTTGGTCTGACTCATTCATTAGTGCAAGAATAGAGGTGCCAATTAACACCAGCATGCGATGAATGAGACAGGGTACACAATCCCTGCAGACACCCAACCCTACAAAACACTGACTCACAATTAAGGACAAATTGGAGTGAACTGTTCCATGAAAACAGTTTGAACACGTAACACCTGACCTCTTTGTGATCTGCATTGTGGGGAAAAAAGTCCTTGAAGAGAAGCCACACTTCGGAAGGTCTGTTAGAGAAAAAACCCACAATGATTTATGGCCGTTATTTGGATGACAGCAGATTGACCTCTGATGCTGCCATCTAGTGTTTCTGCATTGATGTTGCCCAATAAGGATGTCCATTGATACTGGCTGCAGCACAGATTTCGATAATTGGAAACTATGCCTCCACGTGAAAAGAAGGACTTATGTTAACACAGCACCACTGTTCACGACCACCGGACATCCCAAAATGCTTTACAGCCAAAGAAGTAATTTTGAAGTATGATCACTGTTGGCATGCAGGAAACCCAGCAACTAATTATGTGCACAGCAAGCTCCCACAAACAGCAATGGGATAATGACCAGACAATCTGTTGTTGTGATGTGGATCAAGGGATAAGAGGAGTCCCAGGAGAACTCCCCTGCTCTTCTAAATTATGCCAGCTAAATTTTACACCAGCCAGGCAGATGGGTCCCCGGTTTAATGTCTCATTCAAACGACAGCACCTGTGACTGGGCAGTACTCCTCCAGTACTGCACTGGCGTGTTAGCGTGGATTGCTCAAACCCTAGAGTGGGTCTTTATCCCAGAACCTTGTAACTCAGAGGGAGAGTATTATCAACTGAGCCACGGTTGACACTTGTGCTGAAATTCTCTCGTACAATACATACTGAAAATAATGACACTTCCCAACTAATTGATAAACCACAGACTGCTGATTTAAAATTGCCTGGGATGCTACACTTACCTGCAACCCTCTGAGATCGCTGCGCACTCCAATTCTGGTCTCTGGCACATCCTCGATTGACTTCACCCCACAATTGGAAGCCATGCATTCTGATGGATTTTCCCCAACAGGTTGCATTTATATAGCACCTTTAATGTAGTAAAACAGCCCAAGGCAATTCACAAATAAAATTTGACTCCCAGCCACCTAGGGAGGCGTCGCCGTAGGTAACCAAAAGCTTTGTCAAAGAGAGAGGTTTAAGTATAAAGGAACACCAATAGGCAGAGAGATGTAGAGAAGGGATTTCAGGGCTTAGCATCTAGGTGGTTGAAGGCAGAGTTGTTAATGTCAGAGTGGTTAAAATTAGGGATTTTGGGACCTACTGATCTGTGCAGCTCAACTACCCAAGCTGTGTGCCCACTCCAGCAACTCATTTCATTGGCCATTCTTCAGGGATCCCACCCACATACCCCCCGGTCCCCCTGCCACAATTGCCCACCCCTGTCACTGGCTCTGTAAGTTGGATTTACCTAACTAAGCCATTGTGGGAGCATCATCAACCACTACAAAGCCTGCAGCTCATGGAGAAAGTTCAGAACCACATTCTATAGGCAGTGAACACTGGAGTGTTATTGGACCATGAGCTCATCACAATGAATGCGATCCTGGTTGGAGCAAAGGAAGTTGAGGGGAGATTTGACAGAGGTGTACAAAATTGTGACAGGCTTATACAAAGTAGACATAGAAAAGCTGTTCCCATCTTCTGATGTTACAAGGACTGGGGACAAAGATTCAAGAGATGCAGGAGGAATGTGAAGAAGAACATTATTATGTAGCGAACTGCAACGATCTGGAACTCACTCCCCACGACGGTGGTGTAAGTGGAGATGACCATTGATTTCAAAAGGCAATTGGATGGGCACTTGAGAGAAGTAAACTTGAGGGATACGGGAACAGAGCAGGGGAATGGGTCTGAATTACTCTACAAAGTGCTGGCATGGACTCAACGGGCCAAATAGCCTCCTCCTGTGCCATAATGACTCTATGGTACACCCAGATTCCATACACAAGCCTCTTCAGCAGAGGCCTTAAGAACATGTGAAAGAGTAAAATGAGGAAACCCCAAGCATTTTCCATCGACAAACCATTCAAAGTCCATATGTTCATGGACAATAATCTGAGGAGTGACTTAGAATATATTCTTCTACTTGGCTTACCCTCTGCCTTTAAGTCAATGGTCAATCAATCAAACACTCCAGAGTACTTCCTGGATGACAATCAGAAGCAGCAACACTGCTCAGTTTTCTTCCCCACTCATGTTTGAGACACAGGCCCTCCACTGCACCCCAACTAACCCAATGTAAATCAAGGCTGGTGAATTAAGTTTATTTTTATATAATTTATGAAGGTGACTAGTATACTGAACCAACCTCTGGTTGTACACCCATCTGATTGCCCATTGTACATACTGCTCAATTTTAAATAGTATTAAGAGACAGTTTTATAAATACCTAGTTCATGGTACATAATAATATTTTAAAGGTAAGTTTTAGCTCTGGAAAGATTAAAGTTAACTGTAGAAAATGGGATAGATGCAACTAAAGCAGCTTGAAATCTATTGCACTTAAAAGGTTGGGGTGATGTTGACCTAAGGAGTTAGCAGCTGGAAAGGTAAGATCCTAAAACAGCAGGCGGGGTTACTTAGCTGGAGATTTGGAGATGAGGGCCGGAATTTTCCAGCCCCTCACGCCAGCGGGATCTTTCCGTCCCGCTGATGTGAATGGGAATTTCAATGGCTTACTGGCCCAGTTGCAGAGGAACACGCCACTTGGGGGGCGGGGGCGCTGTAGATTCTGGCCAAGGTACCCACACTGCTTGCAAAGAAATGCAGCCCAGAGAATTGTTTTGCTTTGGGAGTTAAAGCTACAATTAATTTGAAAACATTCAGTGAGCCCTGGAAAGCTTCATCGTCATGGAGATGAGTGGAGCTTGAGAAAGTTCCAGGGTTTCAATTTATGTGTGTGTTCGCTGGGGCAGTGAGTGTTCTGTAGCAGGAGAAAAGACCATACCAAAAAGGTGCTGTCGTTAACAGGCTCCAGGCAGCATAAGTGTTGCTGTTAGCTGGCTCTGTGTGGTTGAGGCTCAGGAGAAGTCCCAGGAGCTGTTTGATAGTTCTGTGCAATTAGGGCTCAGGAAAGGTGGCAGAAAGTCACTGGCTCCGTGCCAGAAAGGGTTAGGGCTCAGAAGAAGCCCTGGGAACCATTTATAGCTTTGTGTGGCTGGGGAGAATGCAGCTGGGTGAAATCCAGGGGCACTGTCAGCACACTGAGGCTAGCCAGCTATTAAAGAGCTGTAATTGTTCCAGGTAGTAGATAGTGTAGCACAGAATCAGAAATCCAGGGGTATGGAATCTCAGGGGTCAAGACTGAAATCCTAGGAGGTGTGCAGTCATTACGTCAGTCTGAGTTGGAGTGGCTTTGAGGGAACTCAGAGGTTTGATTTTTGAAAATGAAAAGCTTGAAGTACCTTGTGAAAGAGACAGTGTTTGAACAAGTTTCGTTGGCTCAGAATATTTACTGACATCCGTGGGATCTGTCTTGGTAACACTTGCTATTTATTGTAGTGCAGTGTGTTCGATCACAGTTTGCCTGTTAATTCACATGTAACTCATAGTAACGCTGAATGTTAGGGTATAATATAGACATTGTAAATTGTTTTATCTTTCTGAACTGGTAAAGTAAATTTTGTTTTTGTTTGTTCAAAACCTACAGGATCTTGTGGCTTTATTCTCTTAGCAAGTGTCATGACTCTCAAACTTTGTCTACTTTAAACAAAATGTCATTGGTCCCTAACCAGATCTTACCAAAAACAGAGGGACCTGGTCTATGATCATGATGACAGACAATCCAGTAGCTAGTTTTCTACACTCACCAAGGTTCAAGGTAGCCTATTATGTGTCCAACACACTATGGTAAACCCATCAAATACTCAAGTCTCAGCAGTTCGAGCTTGGGCACTAGATTTTAAAAAAATGGTGTAGAGCATAAAGTTCCATGCAGGAGTTCCATCTTGCTCAATATTCCCTCATTGACTGGCCTGACCCTTCTCTGAGTTCTATAACCATCTTCTATTCCCAAACAAAGGAGTTACAGTCCAGCACCATCTGGAGAGGAAGAGGAACTAATGGGGCTAAAATAGAGCCTGAATGGTCAAAGAATTCCAAAATGTGCCACAACAGCCCAAAGCTCATTGGAGGGAGGGAGCATGTAATATGAAATCAAATCCAGTGAACAATATTTTAGAAAATAATGCCTGACATTATAAATTACTATCCATACATCTTTATTCTCTTTATACCATTATAACTGTGGTCATTATAATGGAAATGACTTGAGGCTATATATGTTTTAAATTTTGA
This sequence comes from Carcharodon carcharias, assembly GCF_017639515.1. Lineage (NCBI taxonomy): Eukaryota > Metazoa > Chordata > Chondrichthyes > Lamniformes > Lamnidae > Carcharodon > Carcharodon carcharias. The sequence continues at coordinate 8,601,654 of NC_054467.1, forward strand.
TGCAGTTTCACTTACATTACCACAGCACTTGCACAGTCATGGACCTTTGTTCCAACATTAATAGGGGGTGGGTGTAAAATTGGCCTCAGTAGCACCCACGCTGTTTGGTCGCTGTGGGTACAATTTCAGCATCAAAATGTCTTCCGATGCGCACATCTGCTGTGAATGACACCAGACTCCCATATTGGGGAAGGCATTAGCGTGCGCTTGGCTAAGGTCTGCTGGAAATATGCAAAGCACGCAAATTATGACGTCAATCAGCATGCAGCTGTTTTGCTGCCTGCAATGGGGCTTTCTGGAGCTCAACACTGTAGTTGACGCCCTCCCTTAAACTTACACTGAACATGCATTAAGCAGCAGTAAGAGTCCCCCATCAGCACTGTTTCAAAGGATCTAGCTGCTGGTCTTTTTCTGGTTGACAGGATGTGACGAGTGGTGTGCCACAGGGATCGGTGCTGGGCCCGCAACTTTTTACAATTTATGTAAATGGCTTGGATGAAGGGATCAAAGGTATGGCTGATATATTTTCCGATGATACAAAGATAGGCAGGAAAGTGAGTTGTGATGAGGACATAAGGAGGCTACAAAGGCACATAGGTAGGTTAGGTGAGCGGGCAAAGGTCTGGCACATGGTGTGTAATGTGGGAAAATGCAAAATTGTCCATTTTGGCAGGAAAAATCAAAAAAGAAGCATATTATCTAAATGGTGAGAAATTGCAGAGCTCGGAGGTGCAGAGGGATCTGGGTGTCTAAGCACATGAATCACAAAAGCCTAGTATGCAGGTCCGGCAATTAATTAGGAAAGCTAATAGAATGTTATTGTTTATTGTAATGGGAATTGATTACAAAAGTAGGGAGGTTATGCTTCAATTATACAGAACACTGGTGAGACCACATCTGGAATACCGAGTACAATGTTGGTCTCCTTATTTAAGGAAGGATGTAAATGCATTAGAAACAGTTCAGAGAAGGTTTACTAAACTAATGCCAGGAATGAGTGGGTTGTCTTATGAGGAAAGGTTGGACAGGTTAGGCTTGTATCTGCTGGAGTTTAGAAGAGTAAAAGGCGACTTGATTGAAACGCAAGATCCTGAGGGGTCTCGACAGGATGAATGTGCAGAGGATGCTTCCTCCTGTGGGAGAATATAGAACTAGGGGTCACAGTTTAAGAATAAGGGGTCGCTCATTTAAGACAGAGATGAAAATAATTTTTTTTCTCTCAGAGGGTTGTGAGTCTTTGGAACTCTTTTCCTCAAAGAACAGTGGAAGCAGAGTCTTTGAATATTTTCATGGCAGATGTAGATAGATTCTTGATAAACAAAGAGGTGAAGGGTTACTTGGGTTAAACGGAGATTACATTCAGATCAGACATGATCTTATTGAATGGCAGAACAGGCTCGAAGGGCTGAGTGGCCTACTCCTGCTCCTAATTCGCATGTTCATCTGATGTTTTTCTGGCTGTTAGTGCAATTCTATAAGTGTTTGATTTCTATAGTTGTTTCAAGTTATAAAAGTCTACATGGAATGGTGTGGCAGGTGGTAAAGGATTTTTTCCCTGAGTTCAAGGCTTCTGCACGAACCAGGTGCTACCAGACATGGGCTGCACTAGTTAGCTTCCCTCTTGGAATAAGAGCAGGTGAAAGGAGAAAGGCACAAGGGTGGGGTTGTGGTGAAGAGAAGGTGTGGGGGGTGGGGGGGGGGGGAGAGAAGAGATCTGTGCTTACGCCACCTGCAGCTTGCAAATCAGAAGAGATTGTGTGATGAAGAGGAGGTGAGACAGGAGAAGGAGCTTTTGGTATGACGATACCATCAACTTCTATTGTTTCATGCCCACCACTGGCGAAGGACTCAGTAATTGCCACTTCAATAATGGAGAGCAGTGATTCCTCCATGGGTATTAGGACAAGCAGACATAGCTGTCCCCCGCCAGTTAGCTCCTGCTGTCTCCGGCTATGTACCACCTTTACCTGCAAGAGAGCAGGAAATGTGCCTGTGAGTGTGGTGTCATATGTATGGGTGATGTGGCTGTCATGGTTGAATAGCTGGCTGTGTGTGCAAGCTGGGAGACGTGGGTGTGGGGTTTGCAGCGGCGCTAAGTGTGTGAGAGTGAGGTGAAGCTATGAATGTTAGGCATCAGTCTTGATTGGTAGGGATGGCGATGAAGTGGATGAGGTGGGGGTGGTGCATTGGCTGAGGTTAGTGCTGCAGTTGGTGGGATGTGACATTTGAAGATACCTTCACTGACCTTGACCTCTCATGTGAGGTCACTGAACTTTTTATGACCGTACATGGGAGGTCCTCAGGGCTAGATTGCCACGGCTCTCTGCTCTCAATGCCTTTGGAGCATGTGTCCAGAGGGCCTCTTGGTCCTCTGCAGATGCAAGACACCTCTCCTACTTTTCACCTCTGGCCCCTAGCATAATACCCGGTAGCTCTGGATCCCGCTCTCTCTCTTGCTGTGCCATTCTTCCCAGGTCAAATTCACTTCCTGAATGATTGCCAACACCTACTCCAGCCGGCACACCCCTCCGCTATGAGACAGCAGGCCAGTCTGTGCTTACGACTTTGGGCTCCCCGGTGCTGTGTGCAGTCAGTAAACAGCGCAGTTAGCACTGGCCACATGCAGCCATCATCCCAACGGACTGGCAGCACAAAGTTAGCCTGCGGCTTGCATTTCAATCAATGGGCATGAGTTCAGCATGCACAGGGGTCCCAGTGCCCATTTTTGGGAGCTATCCAATATAGCCCCCAGTGCCACTAAAACATGCAGTCAAAACCAGAATGTAATTCAAATCAGGTTTACTATCACATTTCAATGAAATCTGGTATTTTCTGTGCTTAAGGAATTAAAATAAAACAGATGACAGAGACAGCAGGCTCATTTGAATCTCTGAATACTGGCAAGGCAAGAGGCTGCTCCACCTTCTGTGGTTGAAGGTGTGATTAGATTTGTTGATTTTATTACCACCAGCTACTTATTACCCAGTATTTATATTCCTATTTAGTGTTATCCATAACTAAACAGCGGTTGGCACATCGGCAAAAGGCAGCCTCACAAAACTTTCTGAGGGGAATAGAAGAGACCTGTAGAGTGATTGAAGGGTTAGTTATACATTGACTAAAAAAGCAACAAGTAGCTGTGCATATCCACACAGATTTGATGCTTACAGTGTGGTTTTACATTGTCTGATTTTGATTATGGTCACATTCTCACTATGTTAGTTTCTCCCATTTTTTGCAGAATAAAGACAAAAAGGAGGTAAGGACACGAGAGGGAACAAAAGGATGACAGAAACAGAGAGAGAAAGTAAGAAAGGCTTGCATTTAGCATATGTAGGGTGTCCCAAAGGACTTTACGGCCAAGTAAGTAATTATGACATGCAATCATTGTTGTAATATGGGAAATGAATCAGCCGATTTGGGAACAGCAAGCTCCCACAGACAACGTGATAATGGGCAGATAGTCAGTCTGCTAGAGAGAAACATGGAGAGTTGCATGATAGTCTGGAGAACTACAGGTATCCATCCAGATGCATGCAAATGGTGGGTGACACCAGGCAGCTCAATGAAAAGGACCCATTAAGGAAACAGCCCTCATCTGCAAATAATGCACTGCTTCTTGGACCACACATGTGGGATCATTCAGTTCAAAGGAAGTAAAATGGCAGAGCAGAGGATCATCTTTAGAAGAGGTCTGTAAGGGCATCATTTGGAACACTTTATCTCAATTTTTCATTGTTTAGAACAGCTGTCAGCATTCATTATAAAACATTCATGCAATTTTTTTTATTTGAATAATTTGTTTCTTAACCCTTGATCAGACTCATTTTAATAATATTCACAGTAGTAAGTTCCCATTGTGAGGCACAACTCATGCATAGTATTACTGGCATGTTTCCCAAGAAACCCAGGTTGTTGTGGGGAGGGGGAGAGGGTAACACTGAGACTGATCTCAGACTATCATTCCTTGCACATTTTAGGAATGACTTGAATAAATTGAAAAACAACAAGTTTTTAAAGAAGCCAAAGTACAATTTGATGAGGCTTACAAAAATGCAAACCCATTAAAAAAAAATTAGCTGCTTTATGACAATAGAGACATATCAGCTGTTCCTTCACCGTCACTGGGTCAAAATCCAGCAACTTCCTCTCTAACAGGACTGTGGGTGCACCTACACCACACACACACACTGCAATGGTTCAGGAAGAAATCCAGAACAAAGCAGCCTGCTTGATTGGCACCCCATCCACAAACATTCACTCCTTCCACCATCAACGCACAGTAGCAGCAGTGTGTACCATCTACAAGATGCACTGCAGAAACTCATCAAGGCTCCTTAGACAGCACCTTCCAAACTCACGGACCACTACCATCTAGAAGGACAAGGGCAGCAGTGTTAAGAAACTATCATATTTTTCCTAATATATTAGGAGATATTTTAAAGCAGGCTTGTTTGTGTGTGTGTGTGTGTGTGTTTGTGTGTGGGTGTGTGTGTGTTTCTGTGTGTGTGGCTAAGTTAATTAAAGTAGAAACAGTTAAACTGCAAGCTTTACATTATCAAAGAAATGAGGTGTAAAACAAACATTTGAAATGGAGATGAGTAGAGCTAGAATGAGGTCAGCAGATATGGTGTGAATGAAATTTGCATTTTTTAGATAAGTGGAGGTGTTTGATTTTCAAAGGGACATGGGAAATATTTACAAATGGCAAGATAAATAAGACAAGGTTATTACATTGATTGTTACCAAAAGTGCTGGCCATAATAATAACATGAAAGATTGTTATATTCTGGGAGAAGTAACTTCTACAGACTCATGGAAATAATGGGATTTACAAATCAAAAGGAATAAAATACGTTTAAAGAAGGATGGAAGTCTGTATGAGGGGTGGCCGTGTGAGATCTTGGAAGGTGCATCATGTGAAACAGCCTTGAGGAAAAGACTCTAGCAGCCCTGCGGTGGTTTGCTGTTCCATTAACCAAAGTTGTGTTAAAAGCCTTTGGGAGTCCATTGTCCAGCGGGTGCTTGTGGTAAAATTGCTGGATGACTTTATAAATTTGGAATCTATCTGGACTGTTGCCTTAAAGGAGATGTGTGGTTCAGAGTCTGTCTAAGTAGGAATTTGGGGAACCGGTATAACTGTATCACTGTAATCTTGTGTGTGTTTTTTTAAGTTTTTCTTCTTTTGTTAATAAATGTTTTAATTTAATCTTTAAAGTCTCTGAAGGTGGTGGTGGACTCATTATTTCTGACTTCAGTGCACAAGCCTTCTCGTAATAAAGACAAATTACAAAATCGCGGTGGCCAAGTTTCCCTTGTGGATTTGGTCAGCCTGGTAAATACCACCTGCCATACCATAACAGCAGACACATAGCAACACCTCCTCCTGGGAATTCCCCTCTAAGTCACTCAGCATCCTAATCTGGAACTATACTGCCGTTCCTTTACTGTCGCTGGGTCAAAACCTGGAATTCCCTCTCTAACAGCACTGTGGGTGTAGCTACACCACATGGAGTGCAGCGGCTCAAGAAGGCAGCTCACCACCACCTTCTCAAGGGCAATTAGGGGTGGGCAATAAACGCTGGCCTAGCCAGCCACACCACATTCCGTGAACGAATATGGAAAAAAGAAAACCCACCACAAACTTCTCAAGAGGAAAAAAAGACTTGCATTTATAAGGTGCCTTTCATTACCTCAGATTGTCCCAAAGCATGTCACAGACAACAAAGCCCTCCTGAAGCATAATCACTGTTGTAATGTAGGAAACTACATCATGTCGTTTAGGAGTCAGTCACAAATGAGCTGATAACGTCCTCCTTCACTGAAGAATTCCCTCTAAAATATTCAAAGAGGAAAATCGCCTACTGTAGGTTGCCCTCTGTGTAAGCACTGCAGGGGTAATTCCACAATTCTGTCACTCTGGAAGCACAGTTCTCAAGGTGCAGAATTTAATCGCTGTAGGCAGCCAGACTTCCATTTATTAACTATAGTGGGGGATGGTGACATAGTGGTAATGTCAATGGGCTACGTGCATGGGTTCAAATCCCACCACAGCAGCTGGTAGAATTTAAATTCAATTAATAAATTTGTGATTATAAAGTTAGTCTCAGTAATAGTGACCAATTCATTATCATAAAAACCCACCTGGTTCACTAACACAATTTAGGGAAGGAAACCTGTTATCCTTACTTGGTCTGGTGACTCCAGACCCCCAGATGACTCTTACCTGTCTGCTAAAGTAGCCCAGCAACTTGCTCAGTTGGTGAGCAACAAATTCTGGCCTTGCCAGTGATGCCCATTTCCCATGAAAGAGTAAATCTTAAAAATAATCTTTTTGTCACATCTCTACATGCACAACTATACATATCCTGGCAATGTTTGTTGGTTTAGGAAAATTGTCCTGCCCAATTTCCAAATTAATCAACCTAACCCTGGTCTCAGACAACCGGAGCTCATTTTAACTTTGTGTAACAGGGTGTGTTTTGAATGGGTTAAAATTGGGCCCCTCACCCTCAGGAGTTGAATTTCAAATTGGGTACAGGAAGGTGATTTGTATCTTAGCACTATTTCAATTAACAAATAAATAAATAACCTCCCCATTTCGTTTGCTCTGTCCCTGCTGATAACTGTCTACTACTGCTGCAAGAAAAAGGAAGAGAGTTGGAAAACTTCTGGTGGTTCATTTTTTTATTGGCCTGCTCAATCTCAAGCCACCTTCCTCTCTGTTGTTTGGCGCCAGGTTGTTTAGTCATGGACATCTGCAATTAGAATTAATGGACCAGCTAACTACACTTGAAACGGCCTAAGTGTCTCCTCACACACACACACACACACAAGCACAGATAGACACATACACACAGATTCACACACACACACATACAGATTCACACACACAGATAGACACACACACACACACACGCACAGACAGACACACACACACAGATTCACACACACACACACACACACACACACATACAGATTCACACACACGCGCACAGACACACACAAACACAGATAGATGCACACGCACACACACGGGTAGACACATACACACACCACACACACAAAAACACCCAACATACACACACACACACACACAAACACAGATAGACACATAACACACACACAGACACACAACACACACACACACACGAACAGACACACATACATATAGACAACAAACACAGATACACACACACAAACACAGATAGACACACAACACAGACACAGACACAAACACAGACAGACACACAACAGGCACACACACACACATACAGACGCACACACATATAGACACACATACACACACAGATACCCACACAGACAAAACAAACACACTCGTGTGCACACACACGTATATACACACACACACACACACGAACACAAATACACACAGAAACATCATGAACTGCTAACTGTATAAATTAGCAAAGAGGGAGAGGTCTTTGAAGAGGAGAGGGAGGTGGTAAGGTAGAAAGGTAGTAGTAAGAGGGAAGGTGCTCGGTAGCTGAAGACAGGGCATCCGATAATGGGGCTAAGGAAGGTTGGGATGCACATAAGTTCACAAGGGGAGTGAGAGTTGTAAACACAGAAGAGGTTACAGAGGTAGGGAGGGCGTGAGGCACAAAGGATGAGAATTTTAAATTTGACGTGTTGGTGGAACCTAAGCCTGCATAGGTCAGTGAAGACAGGGGTTTTGGCTGAACAGAACATGAAGGATAGAGACAACAGGGTTTGGAAGGGACTGAGAAGTTAGAATGTTGAACAAGTAAACAGCAAAAGTTTCAACCTAGTTTTGAATACGGTGGCATTCTAAAGGTTAATTTCATAAAACCACGAATAATTATTTTCTACTTGTCAAAATTAATTTTAAGTGACTTTCAGCTGGACAAATGCTTCCAGACAGTGAATTTGATTGTTTTCCAAGTTAAGTTTTCCAATGAGAAACCCAAGTTTTCCAGTATCCATAATGGAATTATAAATGGATGTCAATCAGCTCTCTCACATTCACCCATGGAACTAATGCAAATATTTGTTTTGGCGATAGATTTTCAACCCCATGAAATGTTAATAAAGGCAAATTTGTCAAATAAAACAAAATAATGTAATGGCTTTACAGGTCAGGTGGTCCATTTTTGGTAGACTGTTTCCCTCCGAACACACCCACACCCCTCCCCCCACCCCCCACCACCCCCACCACCCCCCACACAAGCTTCATTGTTTCTTGTTTTTTTCCTCACAATGAACCTTCTTTTACACAGCTCTTTATAGTCACTAGTTGGTGCATGATATCTAGTGTTGCCAACTCTGGTCAAACTTATTCCTGGAGCTTCCATCGCATGATGTCCTGCCTGTGGCCGCCCCTCCCAGTCAACCAGTCTTTACTCACATCCCCTAATATCTTAATAATCGGGAAACAGAATCATAAAAAGAATTTTTTTAAAAAACATTCCTATGAACTCTCTCCTGGGAAAGGCAATGCATTTTTCCTACATTACAGCAGTGACTACACTTCATTGGCTATGAAGCACTTTGGTACGTTCTGAGTTAGTGAAATTATATGAGTGCAAATTCTTTCTTGAACTAACCACACTAGCAGTTCTCTGACATCATTGCTCTTAGTAAATATGCTTAATTGCACCATCAAAATATGCAGTTTGAGTTATTCATAGAATGCGGCAGCATGAAGGAAGTCCTGCCAATTACTGAATCGTAGGAACGTGCAGCAGAAAAGAGGCCCTTCAGCCCATTGTGCCTGTGCCAGCTATTTGGGAGAGCTATCCAATAAGTCCAACTGCCCTGCTCTTTCCTCCATAACCCTCCAAACATTTCCTTTTCAATTCTCTACACAATTCCCTTTGGAAAGTTATTATTGAATCTGTTCCACCATCCTTTCAGGCAATGCACTCCAGCTCATAGCAAATTTGCTGTTTAAAAAATATTTCCTCATGGCATCTCTGGACATCTTACCAATCACCTTAAATCTGTGTCCTTTGGTTATCGACCATTCTGGCACGGGAAATCACTTCTCCTTATTTGCTCGATCAAATCCCCTCATGATTTTGAACACCTCCATAAAATCTCTTCATCTTCTCAGCTCAAAGGAGAACGGTCATGGTATTATAATGATACAACCCTTGGGCTTATTTACTGTACAAGATGCAAGACAGTAATTGGTCACAAAGGATTGGGTAAACAGGTTGTTGGTTCATGTATTAAGAATAGGCACATGAGAACAGTTATATTCAGGTATAAAGCTTGAACGCATCACAGCTGCATGTGTGTGTTCTGCTCAAAGCAAAAATTAAACTAAGACTAGATCACATGACACATTTCCCTTCTAGTGAAATCATGCTGATATCCCTTAAAGGTATATTACAACATCCCCCTTTCTTTGTAAAGCTACTCTCCACCCTTCCAACGAAGTATAACTATTTACAATACATGTTCATGTTTAGTTACCATTACCTAAGTGGATAGAACTGATGAATCTATCAGTCTCTAGAGTGTAAAGGTATGCCCAGATCTTGTAATGTTAACCTGTTTTCGAGGTTTCTTTAATTACTCGCAGTGATCTGTGGGATGGTCATACTTAGATATTGTTCTTGGTTGCATTTGAGATCTTGTCCTAGATGCAATAGGACTGCACATAGGAGCACATGCAATAGGAGCTGAAATGAATCTGATTTGTTTCGATTATGCCTCATTGTTGCACCTTTGTGTGTAATTATTTCATAGGACCGTGGTTCTGAACAGGATATTGTCACCTCAGCTGGTTGCCATGTATCTTCTGTAGGATCCTGGATGTGAACCTATTGTCCCAACTGCAAACTTGGCAAGTCTGTACCGGCAGTTTTATTGTGCACGTTGGTCATCTTAGTTTCTGAGATAGTAGAATGGGTAAGAGTGGGTAAATTGGTATGCACTGGTCTGCCAAACATGAGCTGTGCAGGTAATGGAATAGTTGCACTTAAAGGTTTCACTCTCAGATGTAACATTGCAATGTGTAGATCTTACTTGGTCCTTTTACATTTGAGAATTTGGGATTTCACCATGCAAACCATTCGCTCAGCTAGGCTGTTAGATCTAGGATAATGAGGGGAAGAATTAGTGTGATCGATATTTCACTTCTCACACATGTTCTGAAATGGCTTTACTAATAAATTGCAGACCAATATCTGCGATGATCTCTCTAGCCACACTAAATAAACTGAAAATAGCACTTCAGAGTGTGTGTGACAGTTGTGCTTGATGCACTGTGCAATTGCCAAATAATGGGGTACTTGGTAAAGTAGTTGACGATGAAGATGTAGTCAGTGCATGGACATGAAAGAGGTTGGATACAACTTTGGACCAAGGATGGGTAGGAACTTAACGTGGAATTGGTTTATGCTTTTGACATGCCTCACACTTCTTGACAATGACTTCAATGTCCTTTCAAACCAGGCCAATGGACTGTCACTCTTACGAGTCTTGCCCTCCAATCTATGCCCATGTGTGAGTGATGAAGATGTTGAAGAATATCAGGTTGCAAAGATTCCAGCATGATGACCTACTTACCTTTAAAATGATCCCCTGGGAAGTGCTAAGCTCATCCCCTTATGGCCAAAATGGTCAAACATGTTTGTGGACATGTTGAACTGAATCAGGCCAGCCTTCAAATATGGTTTTCCAGTTTCTGTCGTGTAGAATCTTTCCCCATTTGTTCTTGAAGCCGCCGGAATTTACATTGTGCAAAATGTACCAGATAAATTTGGAGAACATCTTCAAGATCAATGTCAATGAAGTCAAATTGTTCATTGAAGGATCTATCTTCTGTTCTCACTGGGTTAGGCAATCTGCTAAGTGTATCTGATGTGACCATCAAGTTACCTGGCTTGTACCTAATATCAAGGTCGTAACCTTGAATCTTTATCAAGAGATGCTGCAACCTTGGCGGTGCCCTGGTCAATGCTTTTCTCCAAATCATCTCCAGTGGCTTGTGGTCAGTCTTTACCACAAATCTTTTGCTAAATAGATAGGTATGAAAACACATAATTCCAAACACTAAAGCTAATGTTTCCCACTTGATGATGGAGTAGTTGGATTGTGTCACACACAGAAATTTTGAAGCAAATGCAATCAGTGTGATTCCTCAGGGTAGTGTCCTCAGTCCAACCATCTTCAGTTGCTTCCTCAATGATCTTCCCTTCATCATAAGGTCAGAACTGGGGATGTTCATTGATGATTGCACAATGTTCAGCACCATTTGTGACTTCTCAGATACGGGAGTAGTCCATGTCCATATGTAGCAAGACCTGGACAATATGCAGCCTCGGGCTGATGAGTGGCAAGTAACATTTGCACCACATTAATGTTAGGCAATGACCATCTCCAACAAAAGAGAATTTAACTATCTCCCCTTGACATTTAATGGTATTACCATTGCTGAATCCCTCACTTTCAACATCCTGCGAGTTACCATTGACCAGAACTGAACTGGACCAGCCATATACATACAGTGGTTATAAGAGCAGGTCAGAGACTGGGAAGTCTGAGGCGAGTAGCTCAACTCCTGACTTCCCAAAGCCTGTCCACCATCTACAAGGCACAAGTCAGGAGCGTGATGGAATACTCTCCACTTGCTTGGATGAGTGCAGCTCCAACAACACTCAAGAAGCTCAACATGATCCAGGACAAAGCAGCCTGCTTGATTGGCACCCCTTCCACAAACATTCACTCCCTCCACCACTAATGCAAAATGTCAGTAGTATGTACCATCTACAAGATGCACTGCAGGAACTCACCAAGGCTCCTTACACAGCACCTTCCAAACCCACGACCTCTACCACCTAGAAGGACAAGGACAGCAGACACATGGAAATGCCACTATCTACAAGCTCCCCTCTAAGCCACTCATCATCCTGACTTGGAAATATATCGCCGTTCCTTCACCATCTCAGGATCAAAATCCTGGAACTCCCTCCCTAACAGCACTGTAGGTGTACCTACACCACATGGACTGCAGCGGTACAAGAAAGCAGCTCACCGCCACCTTCTCAAGGGCAATTAGGGATGGGCAATAAATGTTGGCCTGGCCAGTGATGCTCACATTCCATGAAAAAATAAAAAGGAAGTGTGTAATGTATGCTAAGTTTTTTTAATATAACATTATTAGGAGTCTAGACAGAGAGAAACTGTTGCCATTGGTGGTGGGTCGAGAACCAAAGGACATCAGTGATTGGCAAAAGAAACAAAGGCAACATGAGGAAAAAGCGTGGTTAGAAAATGAAATGCACTGCCTGAGACTGTGGTAGAGGCAGATTCAATCGTGGTTTTCAAAAGGGAATTGGATAAGAACCTGAAGGGAAAAAAATTTCAGGGCTACAGGGAAATGGTGGAGACTAGCTGGGTTGGTCTTGCAGAGAGTAGCATGGGCTCAAGAAGCTAATGGCCTCCTTCAGTGCTGTAACCATTCTATAATTTCATGATCGATGAGGGGTGAACTATCAGATCCATCTGCTATTGTTGTGATATTGGATTTCTCATTTTACCAATAGGTTTGAAATTTATCTAAAAATTGAATTCTCCTGTCGATTGACTGTGTGTTTCAAACTTTGCTTTGCAGGGGTACAAAAAAAATTACTGTATGGAATATTCAAACCTAGGGGAAACGTTTGCAAATATTGGAACAGTGAGGGTTGTTTTGGTTTGTGTATGTTCTCTGGGAGAGCTTCTTAGTATTCCTGTTTGAAATTTATGAGTCCAAGCAGGTGAGGATTGTCTATGAGAACTTAAGAAATAGGAGCTGGAAGAGGCCATTTGGCTCTTTGTGCCTTCTGTGTCATTCAATGTAAGGTCATGGCTGATCTCCTATCTCAACTCCATCTTCCCCCACTAGCCCTTATACCTTAATTCCCTTACTACCCAAAAATCTAACAATTCTTGAATATGCTCAGCATCTGAGCATCCACAATCCTCTGGGGTAGGCAATTCCAAGGATTCACAACCACCTAAGTGAAGAGATTTCTCTTCATCTCAGTCCTAAATGGCTGACCCCCTAATCTGAGATAATGACTCTGTTCTAGATTCCCCAGCCGCCTTCTCAAGCCCCTTAAGAATCTTATATGTTTCAAATAGATTATCTCTCATTCTTCTAAACTCCAGGGATTGAAGGCTGAGTCTACTCAATCTCTTCTCATAGAACAATCTCCTCATCCCAGGAATGTATCTAGTGAACCTTCATGTCAGTCCCTCTAGGGCAAGTATGTCCTGTCTTCAGCCAGGAGATCAGAACTGTACACAGTAGTCCAGGTGTGGCTTCACCAACACCCTATATAATTGCATAAGACTTCTTTATTCTTACACTCCTTGTAACAAACATTAAAGGCTCTAGGACAATTCCTTAACTTTTGAAAGTTAGGTCCTTGTGGGGTTAGCTCGTACAGGAGATTCTGGGAGTTTAACTAGGCCTTGCCTGACTTCTGTGTGTAACAGATAACTTCTGGGTCCTGTATTCCAATGTGGCAGTAGAAGAGAAGGTTATTGGAGTGCAATGACCCGCTTCACACTGAAAGCACTGCACATTGTTTGCTAATCACTAATATGTCACCAGGTGTGACCTAGCATAAACTAGAACTGCAGGTTAAGATTAACATGGCTGATTCTAACCTGGCAGTGACACACTGTGGGCATGTGAGTACCAGGGGCACACTAGGCTAGTGGTTATGGTACTGAACTAAACCTCCAAAGTTTGGAGTTCAATTCCCAGTGTGATGAGTTGTAAAACTGTATGAACAAGCCTGTTAATTTGTGTATTGGCATCAGAAAAATAAACAAGACAATAAAAGATGTTGAATCAATAAAGTCTTTCAGAAAATAAACCGCTATTTCTACCCAGTCTGGCCCGCATGATCCCAATCCCTGTGGTTGATGCTTCATGGTCTCAGGACCAATGCATGCTGCCTTGCACACACACCAAGTACAACTAATAAAGGATATGACTTTATGGGCCAGAGGGCAGCAATGATGCACTTTAGCTATAAAAGTATTTTTACTGCATTTTTGAATCTTTCACCAAACGAGCGCTGAACTAATTTTGGCAGATCTAACCTGGCTCGCAATATGTAGGTTGAAAACTTGGTACAGCTTCTTTCAGTACTAACGTTAATCCCTCTCCACCTCACTCACATTGGGTGTCAGTTGTTGCTCAGGGGGTATCACTCTGGTTTCTGAGTCAGCAGGTTCTGAGTTGAAGCCTCCAGAAACTTGAGCACAAAATCTGAGCCGATACTTCTGTGCAAAGCAAAGTGAGTGCCTCAGTGTCGAAGGTGCCGTCTTTCAGCAAATTGAGGCCTGTCCTCTCAGGTGGATGTAAGAAATACCATGGCACCATGCAAAGAGCAGCAGAGTAGCCTGGTCAATATAAGTCTCTCAGCCAAGACCAAACAGAAACTGATTATGTGGTCATCATGTCATTGCATGGGACCTTGCTGTACTCAAATTGGCTGATGTGTTTCCTACATTAGAACGGTGACTATCCAAATCCTTCTTTCTTTCGCAGGTCAGTTTTTACTTGAGCAACAAGCTCCAATTCTTTCCATAAACAACCAATGTCAAAAGGAAGCTATGAGCCAATTATGTCCAGTGGTGAAAAGCAGCAAGTTGGCTCTTGGAATCTCAGCAAGAAATTGCTGCACCATCAGCCAAACCAAGTCTCTTATTCTTTATGCCTACTGAATGCAAGGCTGTACATGCCCAACTGCACATCACTAACGCCACCTTCAACACTCACAAAATAATGAATATCAAGAGCTGCATCTTTAAAGCTACTAAGATGATAAAATAAACATTTGTTATAAATATTGGATTCATTCCCGGAGTGAAGAGATAAAAAAAATGTACAAGTTAAAAACAACCTGTCAACTCCTCTCTTTTCTGCGTACCATGGATCAGTTTCAAGTTATTTTTCATTGAAATCGCTCCTAAACAGTGGATTAGCAGAGCTCAGCACAACTCATTGCCTGAACCATCCACTGGACAAAGTAGAGAGAATATCAACACATTCCCAACTCAAAGGATGTCACTGTCTGTGGTATAATTTGGTTTTAATATTTCATGCGTTCCTTGAAGCTATTTTAAAATCACACACAAGAAAATCTATACCTGCAGCACTAATGAGGCAAAATATATATTAGACTCAAAAGAATATTTGATCATTATTGTTTTGCCATTGATTTCATTTAAATCAATTCAGTAAGGTCACCACAATGAATAGCGAGTAAACCTGATAAGGCGTATCCTTTTTAAAAATATTGTGCTTAGGTATAGTATGAATCCATAGAAAGATATAAAATGGTACTAATTGATAGATTTCTTTCTCATTGGCTAGACTTTGTGGTGCTCTCTACTGTCATTGTGATCAGACTGTTCTGAAGCAAATTATTTTTCCAATATTATACCTGCTCTTTGTTAGGCAGCTTGCATCTGTGCTACTTCTAGCTGGCAAATTATTTCAGCTAATTATGACCTTTCGCTTGGAGATGTTTCTCACACACAAGATTTAATATGATCTACTAATTTATAAAAGCAGTCAGCAGGCTTTCAAGCAGAGTATTCATAAGGCCTCCCCAATCACAGTAGAATAAAGGGGCTGCAACACACCCTGTGGAAGCGATGTAAAAACATAAGGTCATTTCATTCATGAAGGAGCCGCACACAATACATTGGAATAAATGACTGGGCGTTAAATTGAGAGCATTTGAGGGTGATGTGGAATTCTCATCCTGTTCCCCTGGCAGGTGACCTTCTGTGAAAGAAATGTTGAAGGCAAACATTTAAGTTGTTAAATACGTTGATATCAGTCAATGGGAGGTTTCTTCCTGATCTACTGTTGCTACTTTGGTGGAAATGCCATTTACAGGCTCCTATTTTTACTTTGAGCCAACTTCTTATCTAATGTTCTATCCAGGATTTCTGTGACTGTTGGTTCAGTCTTTCTTGTGGAATTTAGTCAAAAGCTTTCCAAAGGTTCAATCAAAATTGATGTTCACTGCTCACTGCGTCCTGGGCAATATCCAGGCTTGGGCTGACAAGTGGCAAGTAACATTCAAGCCACACAAGTGCCAGGCAATGACCATCTCCAACAAGAGAGAATCTAACCATCACCCTTTGATGTTCAATGGCATTACCATCACTGAATCCCCCACTATCAACATCCTGGGGGTTACCATTGACCAGAAACTGAACTGGACTAGCTATATAAACACTGTGGCTACAAGAGCAGTTCAGAGGCAGATTCTCAGTGCTTCGGAGTTTGTTCCTCCATTGATCAGTCCTGGGCTGAAATAAGGGAAGAGTTTCTCAGTGAAAGTGTGGGTGAAAGTGTGGAGAATCCTATGATGAGTAACTCACCTCCTAACTCCCCAACTCCTGTCCACCATCTACAAGGCACAAGTCAGGATTGTGATGGAATAGTCCCCACTTGCCTGGATGAGTGCAACTCCCACAACACTCAAGAAGCTTGACAACGTCCAGGACAAAGCAGTCCACTTGATTAGCACCACATCCACAAACATTCACTCCCTCTACCACTGACGCACAGTAACAGCAGTGTATACCATCTACAAGATGCACTGCAGGAATTCACTAAGGCTCCTTAGACAGCACCTTCCAAACTCATGACCTCTACTACCTAGAAGGACAAGGGCAGCAGATAGATGGGAACACCACCACCTAGAAGTTCCCCTCCAAGCCACTCGCCATACTGACTTGGAAATATATAGCTGTTCCTTCATTGTCGCTGGGTCAAAATCCTGGAACTCCCTTCCTAACAGTGATATGGATGTACCTACACCACAGGGACTGCATTGGTTCAAGAAACCACCTTCTCAAGGGCAATTAGGGATGGGCAATAAATGCTGGCCCAAACAGCGAAGCCCACATCCCATGAATGAATAAAAGATAATTCAAACTTGACATTCAGGTCCTCTGTCAACAAATTGCTTGGCATGGTCTTGCTTGTAGTGGTTCTTTAAAAAAAAATTAGCTCCATTGATCCAATCCCCTCTGTAACAAAATTGGAATTTCAAATAACTAGGCTAACCCACCATGCATTTGGCAAATAACATTTTTAAAAAACTACATTACATAGAATATTCAGCACAGAAACAGGCTGGTGTTTATGCTCAACAAGGGCCTCATCCCACTCTACTTCATCTTACCCTATCAGCATACTCTTCTATTTCTTTCCCCGTCAAGTAAATATCTAGCTTCCTCCTAAATGCTCCTATGCTATTCACCTCACTACTCCATGAGATAGCAAGTTCCACATTCTCAACACTCCCTATTTCTCTTGAATTCCTTGTTAGAGTTATTAGTCACTATTCTATATTTATGGCTCTTGGTTTTGGACTCCTTCTTCCAGGTTTACCCCTCAAACCTTTTCATAATTTTAAGGACCTCTACTGAATCACCCCTCAGCCTTCTCTTTTCCGGAGAAAAAAGCTCCAGCCTGTTCAAAAATTATTCTATGACATTTAAAGCAATGCTGCAGCTGGGAGGTAATTATTACAAAGGATTTCAGTTAAAGGCCTCAATCAGGCCACAGTTGGAGTAGGGGCAATGCATTGTCAGAGGTCTCATCTTTCAGATGAAACATCAAACCAAGGCCCTGTCTGCCTCCTCCAGCAGATGGAAAAGAACTCATGGCACAATTTCAAAGATGAACAGAGGAGTCCAGGCTAATATTTATCTCTCAATCAACACCACAAAAACAGATGAACTGGTCGCTCTGCTGTTTGTGGGAGCTTGCTGTGCATTACAACAATGACTCCTCCTCATGCCATGCTCTGAGAGGGCACTGGCAACAATGGACTTCCATTGGATTGATCCATGATTATGCTTGGCAAAGTACTGCAGTGGTTTACCATTGCCTTCTGCAGAATGGCTGACCAGGGAACTCTCCCACACTTACCAATTAAGATCAGGTATATTGGAAGGATTTACAGGTTGACGATCAACTTGTTTGGCCACACTAAGAAAGCATCTTCTGTGGCCATCAAGTCTTGATGTGGGACTTGAACACAGAGCTTCTAGCTCAGTGATAGGGATGCTACCACACTACCACTGCACCACAAGACCTCTTACACTTCACAAAGTAATTCATTGGCTGTAAAGCACTTTGGGGCATCCAGCAGTCATAAAAAGCTCTATATAAATTAAATACCTTTTTTTTTTCCACAGTTACAGCACATAGCTGCAGGGGAAAGTAGAAGTTATTAAAAGGCAATAAAAAGGTTCACATTTGTGGTAGATAATGTGGAAGAATAGCTGGACCAAGTGCCAGGATTTTCTTCACAATGACGCAAAGCCAACACAAACTGGGTCATTATCACAAAGAGTTTTGGCGAAGGCAGGAAAAGTTGGCCCAGCACTTTTCAGCATCAATAGTCCATTTCTAAATATGGAGTGTACAAGATTATGACAGGATTAGATAAGGTAGACAAAGAAAAGCTATTTCCATTGAAATGAAAGAAAGTCACCATAGTCCCAGAGGCTACTCTCTCATTAGAAAGAGACAGCTGGTGGTGAGTTTAACCTGGGGGTCACCGCTCCTCAGCTGAGGGGTGAGGTTGAGCCTATGTGGACGACCTCAGCCAGTACCAGAATTAAACCCACGCTGTTGACATCACTCTGTATCACAAACAAGCCGTCCAGCCAACTGAGCTGACCGACCCCCATTAGCTGATGGTACAAGGACTGGAGACAAAGATTCAAGAGGTGTAGGAGGAATGTGCAGTAGAACTCTTTTTTACACAGCGAGTGGCAGTGACCTGGAACTCACTGCCTACAAGGGTGGTGGAAGCGGAGATGATCAATGATTTCAAAAGTAAATTGGATGGGCACTTGAAGGAACTAAACTTGCAGGGCTATGGGGATAGAGCAGGGGAGTGACTCCAACTGGATTGCTCTATAGAGAGCCAGCATGGGCTGGAGGGGTTGAATTTCCTCCTTGTGTGCCACAATGACTATGTGGAAGCGCAGCAGCTGCAATCTAAGTATATTAGCTCATTCTGAGTGCAGCAGATCTAAAACTTCCTTTATCGGAGCAGTTTAAACAATCTCTTATCAGTTGCACCCTCCACCTTACCCCACTCCATTAGTGACAGGCGAGAATGAGGAGCAAGCAGCAAGCACAGCTCAAGTGTGGAACATACAGCTGGTAACAAACGTAACAATCCAAGCAGCTTAATTTCAAGGCTAAGCTCATTTTGAGTATCTGCTTTTCCTCCAAGCGGACTTGAATAATGTTCAAATTATAAGTTGCTCATTTGTAGCCTGCAACGTTTATTCCCAAGGCTGCTGTACTGTGGAGAAAGCTGCAGTTCGATTTCAGTGATGTTCCTTTCACTCAATCTTCTATTTTTGTCCAGAGGTTTATATTTCTGACCAGCACAGATGTTTTTTTGGATGACAGTGTCCCCAAATATTTCAAACACATTATCCAGCACTGTAACCTCTGCCCTAGATTGTGAGAGTTGCTCTGCACACATTCCTCATTCTGTGCTGGTAGTGCACCATGTTTATAAACAAAACAATCTTTAAGGCAGTTAAAAGGCCTCTTTATATTTACTTTAAGCTTCTTTTGTGCATTTCCTATGTTTAAAGTAAGAGAAGCTTTTAATTCTAAACCCGGAGTGACGGACGGCTCTCAAAGCCAGTCAAGTATTCTACTTCGGCACTCGAAGTGATAACGTGGATTAAATCACTTCCTAAATCCTTGCAGTGAGTGTTGCTTCACCAAAGGTAAAAGCAAAATGCTGTGAATGCTGGAAGTCTGAAATAAAAACAGAAAGTGCTGGAAAAACTCAGCATGTTTGGCAGCATCTGTGGAGAGAGAAATGGAGGCCGGAATTTTTCAGCCCCTCACGCCAGTGGGATCTTCTGGTCCCGGTGATGTGAATGGCGGGAACCTGCCGCGGGGGCACTAGAAAATTCCGGCCAGAGTTAATGCTTCCAGTCCGTCTGACTCTTCTTCTGAGACTCGAAACATTAACTCTGTTTCTCTCTCCAGCACTTTCTGTTTTTACTTTGCTTCACCAAAATTTGGTTGAGCTACATTGGGTCTGCAGCACAGAAACAGGCCATTAGGCCTAACTCCTCTATATCAGTGTTTATGGTCCACATGGGGCTCCCTCATGTGCTTGTCCAGCTTCCTCTTAAATGCAACCATGCTACTCACCTCAGCTACTTGGTGTAGTAGCGAGTTCCACATTCTGTTCACTCACTGGCTAAAGAAGTTTCTCCTGAATTCCCTAGTGCAGTATTGTCCAATAGGATTTTGATGCTTGCCAAACTTATGGCCATCAGGTCACCATATTCATCACGATAGAAAATACACATAATTTCATGAAAACAACTGCTCAATCCTTTGAAAATAAGTTTAAGGTTTTAAACCGTCAGCTATCAAGACCGATACACTCACTACCAGAACCAGGAGAACAGCTTCAAAAACCCAACTGTTCGACAAAGCAAACCTGCTGCATATGCTCTTAAAGGATGGAGACAATCTGTTGACTGAAGTCTTCAGTGTTGTGTGCTCAGTTTATTAAAAGAGTCTTGAGATGGTGTGCTCGGTTTATTAAAATAAAGCAAATATCGTCAAGAGAAAACTGCCTCTATTTTATCAGAATTAATATATTAGGAGATTTGGCGAGAGAACAGAATCAGTAAATCTCTATGTATTGACTTCTGCTCTCTGACTCTTGCTTTGCTTATGCTCTGTTGCCTGACAATTCTGAATACAGCATGCGGACATTTAATTGACATTTGGCTTACGGCCAAGCCCCTGTAATCTCTCCTTCTACGTCAATAGCTCCCTGTTCCTTTCAACCGGTCATTTCAACAGATCTATTAAGATGAATACTGAACACTTTTGGATGCTGCTGCACCACCCCACCTTGCCAGAAATTACACATTTCAACCCTCACCGGCAGCCATGCAGTGCCTTCCATCACTCATGCAGCTCAATTGCCTTGCAAAAACTGCCAACTACCAGCTTAAACTAGACCAAATTCTTCAGTCAACATGCCCTGTGTCACTAGAATTAAGTGCCTGCAGGCACCTAAGAAGCCAGCGTTGGGCCTTCCCTGGGATTTAGGACCTCAGTGGTGGAAGACCCACCTGCTGAGAGCTGCCAACCAACTAGAGGCCGATGGCTCTTCATTGCCTGTCAGTGCCACCGGAAGTGGTGGCCGCTGCCAATAATACACCTGTGAGGGGCCCAGGCCACAGGTGAATGAGGCCAAGATGGGGGTGGTGGGGAGGGGTGTCTGGCGAGAAAGGGAAGGGAGGTCAGATGCAAGGGAAGAGGGATGGCTCTCAGCAAGCACCCCACTTCCCAATGTCGGGTGCCTCAATCAGGCACTGAGCGTAGGGGAAAACCATGTGGGTTTGGGAGAATCCCTGAGCCACCCCTAAATCCCGGTGGGTGCTGGTATAATGATCTTTGAATTTTTTTTATTCATTCATGGGATGTGAGTGTCGCTGGCTGGGCCAGCATTTATTGCCCATCCCTAATTGCCCTTGAGAAGGCGGTGATGAGCTGCCTTCTTAAAATGCTGCAGTCCATGTGGTGCAGGTACACCCACAGTGCTGTTAGGGAGGGAGGTCCAGGATTTTGACCCAGTGTCATTGAAGGAATGGCCGATATATTTCCAAGTCAGGATGGTGAGTGACTTGGAGGGGAACTTCCAGATGGTGGCGTTCCCATCTATCTGCTGCCCTTGTCCTTCTAGATGGTGGTTGTCATGAATTTGGAAGGTGTTGTCTAAGGAACCTTGGTGAGCATCTTGTAGATGGTACACACTGCTGCTACTGTGCGTCGGTGGCGGAAGGAGTGAATGTTTGTGGATGGTGTGCCAATCGCGTTGACTGCTTTGTCCTGGATGGTGTCGAGCTTCTTGAGTATCGTTGGAGCTGCACCCATCCAGGCAAGTGGTGATTACTCCATCACACTCCTGACCTGTGCCTTGTAGATGATGGACAGGCCTTGGGGAGTCAGGAGGTGAGTTTCTTGCTGCAGGATCCCTAGCCTCTGACCTGCTTTTGTAGCCGCAGCATTTATATGGCTAGTCCAGTTCAGTTAGGCTCAGTAATAAGCCTCATTGGGCAATGGGTGGTTTCCTCCTGTCAGCCCATTCTTGCCGCTGACTTAATGGGGGTCAGTTTTCCCACTGGCGAGAATGGAATACATAGTTTGTCTCACACCCGCCCACCATCAAGCCCATTCCTGCAGGTTCCATTAAATCCAACCCACCATCCTCTCAGCTCTTGTAGCTTTTCCACTGCTTCAGTATCCTTTATATAATACGCAGACCAGAACTGTACACAGTACTGCAAGGGCAGGCTCCACACAAGTCCAACATATCTTCTCTGCTTTTCAATGCTATTCCTCTAGAAATGAACTCTCACTGCTTGTTTCGCTGTTTTCTAATCGTCTTATTAAACTGTGTCGCTAGTTTTAGCGGTTTGGTGGGGGTGGGGGAGCCATAGAGCTTTGTTTCCATTCTTATCTGAAACACATTGAAGGGAAAAATGTTCCCAAACATTCCACATAGTCAGGTGCGCCTCCTGCACATGGTAGCAACATATTTAAACAATCTCCAAATGCATTTAAGCAAATCGTCATTTTGTAATGTGAAACTGCTGCTTAAATTATACGATGGCTGTCTGAACGATATAACAGATCAATGCCAGAAGAGTTAAACTCAGAAAGCTCCATCCCTATTGCTCTTAGCTCTTGTTTGCTTGAATTAATGTTGCCCCTTTCAACTTGTAGCTGTACATTATTAACGAAGTATCTCAGAGAGGCTCTATTGGTCCAGGCATTCTGACACACTGAGAGGGATTTAATTCACTTTTACTGAATCAATGTGCCTCAATCATATTTCAAAATTTGCAATATTTTAAAAAATATACTTTGCCAATGTGACTTCTGAGATTCAGCTGTTAATTTTGCATACTTCAACAGACTTTACCAGCATTAAACAAAGATCTTACTCCTTCATGCGTTTCAATCTCTTAGAAACACTGGGCCTGATTTTAACTCATTCAAAAACCATACACATACACAGGGCTGAATTTTACTGGGACGGCAGTAATCCCAGCGCTTAGACTGAAAGCATGAGGTGACCATGCTTTGGTTGGTTGTGGGACCCAGGGAGGCATTTTGCTACCAGCAGCCGATTGAGAGGCTGTTGATGGGGTCGCCATCCAATTAATAACAGTGGCTGCCCCACCCCCCACACCAAGAGCTAAGAGCTGCCAGCCCAATGAGGGAACGGGCAGCTCAGCAGCGCCACTACTAGTGGTGGCAATTTCTGGGACTGCAGCCCCACAGAAAGGTCACCTCAATGACCAGGCACCCTTGAAAAGGGGGAAGTGGGGCCAGGGGACACTGGGGTCAGGAAGGACCACGATTTCCTGATAGACCCTTCATCCCCTCATAGTTTCATATCTCAATTAAATCTCCCCTCAACTTCCTCTTTCCAAAGAAAACAACCAGAGCCTATTCAATCTTTCCTCATTGCTAAAAATCTCCATTCCTGGAAACATCCTCATAAATCTTTTCTGTCCGCTCTATCTCGGGCATCTCCTTCTTGTAATGCAGTGACCAGAACTGTGGCTGTGGCCTAACTTGTGTTTTATATAGCTCCAGCGTAACCTCCTCACTCTTATACCCATGTCTTGGTCAATGAAGGAAAGTGTTCCATAGGCTTTCTTTTGTACAGGACTTGGATGAAAGGTTAATGGGTTGATAACTGAAAGTCCGAAACTAATAGTCCAAGCAGCATGCGTTCAAATCCCACCAGGGCAGTTGGGATTCAAATGCAGCTTTTAAAAATCTAGAAATAAAAAGCTGGTATCAGTAAAAGTGACCAAGAAGCTGTTGGGTTGTCATTAAAAACCAACTGGTTCACTGATGTCCTCTTGGAAATGAAATCGGTCATCCTGTCCAGTGTGGCTGTAGCCCTGTGCCAATGTTCTCGACTCTTAACTGTCTTCTGAAGCAGCTTGGCAAACCACTCAGCCCTAACAAACCACTACAAAGAACAGTACCTTCACCACATGGACTGCAGCCGTTCAAGGAGGTGACTCAGCACCTCCTTCTCAAGGGCAACTAGAGATGGGCAATAAATGCCAGCCTTACCAGTGATGCCCACATTCCGAGAATGTGACGATTAAAATAGCACCACATAGGCACTAATGAGCTATAGAACAGAAGACAGTCTCACATCAGATTGTCCCATTAGATGTAGATCCACAAGCACCCAAATACCGCGCAACCCTTGAGTAAAACCCATTTCTAATGCAGATACTTCACACCTTTACTTAGTACAGTGTAGGCTGCCATCTAGTGCAGTAACTTGGCATTCTGCTAAAGCAAAAAGAGGATAAATAGATTCGAGATCCAGCATGGACAACATGGGGTTGACATCAAGTCAAGGAGGTGAATATGCTCACAGTGCCGCTGTTTGATGGAATATTACCACATAGGATGGAATTTTACAGCTCCATTGCAGCGGGGGTGGGGACAGAAAATCCCACCGGCCGGAGGGGCCATAAAATTCCGCCCATGGTCTTCAGCTATGTAATGGATAGACATGAGTAAATCCCTGGGTGTCCTCTATATGCTAAGCTCCTCATTCTTACCACATTGTTATTTGCAAGCATCAAGCTGAGGTTTATCACTAACACAAACAGAAAATCCTTGGAACACCCAGTAGGTGAGTCAGCATCCATGGAGAGAGAAAAACAGAGTTAATGTTTCGGGTCGATGGCCTTTCATTAGAACTGAAATAAGATACAGGGGCAACAGGAGGTTTTCAGCAAGTACTGATGCGGAGAAAGGGGGGCATGGGAAGAACGGGAAGGCTTGTGATTGGATGGAGGGCAGGAGAGATTAAATGACAAAAAGGGTGATGGTGCAAGGCAAAAGGGGATGGTAATGAGGTAAGTAAAGAAACAAAAGATGGGTCTAGTGGAGGTGTGACTAAAGCAGAACCATTACCAGCACTGTTTGAAAGAATGGGAGTCGTGGTTACAATGTGAAATTGCTGAACTCAGTGTTGAGTTCAGAATCTGTAAAGTATCTAATTGAACAGTGAGGTATAGTTCCTCAAGCTTGGTTTGAGCTTCATTAGAACAGTTAGGAGGTCAAGGACAGAGAGGTCACAGAGGTCAGAGTGGGGGGGTGGAGTAGAGAATTAAAAAGGCAAGTGACTAGATACTCAGGGTCACACCTGAGGACTGAGAAGAGGTATTCCACAAAGCGATCACCCAAACTGCATTTGTTCTACCCTTTGTAGAGCAGACCACACCACTAGCAGTGATTACAGGATACTAAAATGAAAGTTGTACAAGTAGATTGCTGTTGCACCTGGAAGATGTGTTTAGGGCCCTGGATTTTGACAAAGGACAAGGTAAGTGGATAGGATTTACATCTCCTGTGCTTGCATGGAAAATGCTATGGGATGGGGAGGGTGTGGTGGGGTTGATTGCAGAGTGGACCTAGATGATGTGGAGGGGCTAATCCCTTCAGATTGCTGAGAGGGGAGAAGAGGAGAAAATGCGTTTACGAACATACGAACACGAAGCAGGAGGAGGCCATTCAGCCCCTCGAGCCTGCTCCGCCATTTAATAAGATCATGGCTGATCTGATAGTAACCTGAAATCTGCATCCCACCTACCCCCGATAACCTATCACCCCCTTGCTTATGAAGAATATATCCACCTCTGCTTTAAAAATATTCAAATACTCTGCTTCTACTACCTTTTCAGGATGAGAGTTCCAAAGACTCACGACCCTTTGAGTGACAAAATTTCGCCTCATCTCTGTTTTAAGTGGGCAACCCCTTATTTTTAAACAGTGGCCCCTGGTTCTAGATTTATCCAACAAGGGGAAATATCTTCTCCACATCCACCCTGTCAAGACCCCTCAGGATCTTATGTATTTCAATGAAGTTGCCTCTTACTCTTCTAAACTCCAGCAGATACCAGCCTGGCCTGTCTAACCTTTCCATGCTGGAAATGGCAGAAATGGAGGAGGATGGTCTATTGAATGTGGAGGCTGGTGGGATGGAAGATGAGGTCAAGGGGAACCCTACTGTAGTTCTGAAAGGAAGGGCAGGTTTGGGATTTAACACCCAGCTTACATTTCAGTTTTACAACAGTGTGAAGCTAAAAGTGCTGTGCACAGACTGGAAACTCATACTGGGCAGCTTCATTTAAGATATCCTTTCACATTTCCAAAACCAGTTCACTTCTTAAATTCAGTGCAGGCAGGTGCACACATCCTGGCAAAGCCAGCATTAAACATGGAAGTGAAGAGAACTAAGAGAAACCTTAACTAAGTGACTTTTTTTAAAGTTCTTCTTTCTTGGGATGGGGGTGTTTGCTGACAAGACCAGTATTTGTTGCTGATCCTTAATTGCCCTTGCTAGGCCTTTTCAGAAGGCAGGGAAGAGCTAGCCACATTGCTGTGGGTCCAGGGTCACATGTAGGTCAGGCTGTATAAAGATGACTGATTTCTTTCCCTAAAGGGCAAGGGATGATCATTTCATGGTCACCATTACTGAGGCTAGCTTCCAATTCCAGACTTATTAATTGAAATTAAATTTCACCAGCTGCTATGGCGGGATTTTAACCCACACCCCCAGAACGTTAGCCTGGGCCTCGGGATTGTTAGTCTAGTGACATTACCACTCTGCCACTGCCCACTGCCGCTGCGCATATGCTGCTCCCTGACACCTGACCCCCCACCCCCTATTTGACTGATAAAAACAAAAAAACTGCGGATGCTGGAAATCCAAAATAAAAACAGAAACAGAAATACCTGGAAAAACTCAGCAGGTCTGGCAGCATCGGCGGAGAAGAGTACAGTTGACGTTTCGAGTCCTCATGACCCTTCAACAGAACTGTCCAAATGTGTCCAAATGACCCTACTTGTCTGGACTGCAGATACCAAGAACCTTAACTTGTTGGATTGCACTTTCTACACTCCTGAGATCACCATGAAATGTATTAATCTGTTGTACTTCCAAAGCATACATATAAAGTAGGAAAATGTGCACAACATGACAGGGATAATACAAAAAAAAAAGACAGAGATCCTATGTGAGATTTTGGGACAAAGGCTAGGATTTCATCAACAGTATGCCATTCCCAAAGTCCTAACTGAAACTGTGCCCCATTTCCAGACTCTCTCTTCTTGCTTTTCCTCACATGATTAAAATTAAAATTCTAAGTGCCAGTGGGGTAAATGCAAAACATGTGTGACTTAGGGGCTGGGGAAGCTTTCCTTTGGTGAACCCCGCCTTCAGCTGACAATGCTGCATCTACAGGCGGCCCTTTAAAGAGTCTTCTGTTCAAACAGGGCTGCTCTGCATCAGGGCCGCAGCTTTCCTGCCTGACTACATTACCATTAACATAAGACTTAAGAGCACAAAGGTGTTTCTCAAAATTAAATTTCACTTGTGAATATTTCACATTACATTGGTTTCACTTTATTCATGTGTGCATCATTGTTATTTGTTGAAACTAGCTTAGTCAGAGAGCTAATTGTACTGGCACGTCTCGTAGTCGGCTTGCATTCATGGTGACAGGGGAGTTAGAGAGACATTTTCTTTATTGTGGAAGAAACAATGTTGTGTTTTTGCATTCACTCTTTACTGAATGTTCATTTTAGTGTCTAGTGTTGTACTCACCACTCTGTGGGACATGACTGATCCTGCAGCCTCAACTGGCCTTCCCTTCTATGCATTGTAAAGGACATTGTCCAAGAACAATCTCAGCAAGGGTAACTGAAATGTTGCAGATGAACTCAAAGCCCTGTACCGACCATTCCCGCCAACCTCCTGAGATGGACACACATTTGGACAGTACTGACACTGGCCTTCAGCCCCTCATTTTCTTACCTTGGCTGACTGTCCCCACCCCTGCCAGCCCCCCAATACATCCAGGACACCAGGCCCTTCCCACTTACTCCTGCTTGCCCCTGACCCCACTCCAAAATCTGCCCCACCGTTAACTCACCCTTGCCTGCCCTGAACCTCCATGCGAGCTGTAATTCTCCTGCTCCCCTCCCTTGTGACGTAGTATTAGACGGGAAAAACCGCTGCTGACCTTACACAGAAACTGCTCAAAGCCGACACAGCACATCACCTCCAAACAATGGTGACCCAGGTGCCATGCGATTCTTGTCCGCCACTGACTTAATGTTGAAGGTAGGACTTTAATGAAAATTGTTTCACGTTAACGAGTATTCACTGCATGCAAACGTATTCCAAGTAGGAACCCGCCACAAGCCAGCGTGAGGCTTGACACACCACAAACACGCCATTGATTTTATCTCTGCCTGCCGTCGGAAAATCAAAATTTTGCATTCCGCCTAATTAAGTAATCCCACATGTCACTCCTGCTCCATAAAATCCCCCCTGAAGAGTTTCAGTGAATACAAAGGAGCGGAGCGGACTAAAAAAAAAATTAGCAGCCTGCAAATGGGTGTAACTTCCTCAATTTTATTAGCATTAACTCAAAATATTTGTGCCCAAGCTCTCTGGAAATGGCTGTTATGCTAAACAATTTATTTCGAATTTTTGGGCAGCGATCATCAGTTGTAACATTTTCAGACAGAATAGGCTCAGTAAGATTGCCAGATTCTTGGAAAGACTCATTTATAGTGACTAAAAGATTCCAGTCTCTGAAAAAAAGATTAAATTACGTGGAATTTACAGCACTGAAAGAGGCCATTCAGCCCAACTGGTCCATGCCAGTGTTTATGCTCCACATGGACCTCCTCATACGCTATTTCATCTCATCCATTTAGCATAACCTTTCCTTTCTCCCTCTTGTGTTTATCTACCTTCCTTTTAAATGTATCAATGTTATTCACCTCAACCACTCCCTTTGGCAATGGATTCCATATTCTAACCACTCTCTGTGTAAATAAGTTTCTCCTGAACTCCCTATTGGATTTTTTAGTGACTACCCTATATTTATGACTTCTGGCTTTGGACTCAATGTTTATTAGTGCCTGGAGTAGGATTTTTCACTCTTAAATAACGGGTAATATTTAAAGAAGTGTAACATTACATGACCATCCACACTGTCCAAAGTTAACAGTGCCAGTATAATCAACAGATCCAGCAGCTGTGTTGAAGTTGCCTAGCTGACCTTGTACAAGGAGAAATTCCTGCAAGCCTTAGAGACAGACACATGGGCTGGAATTGAGGAACAAGAGGACTTGCCCCAGTTTAAGGTTCACATTAACAATTTTTGCTTTTTCCTTCTTCTCACCCTATTCTCCCAATCACGTCTTAGATTCCTGTCACCTGATCATGTTTTCTTGGTTGAATGGTAGAGATTCCCATTGGCAAAGTGGTTGAGAGAAGGGATCCAGGGGTACAGATATACAATCACTGCAAGTAGCAACACAGCTTAATACGCCTATATAAAAAAAACGCAAACCAAACATAGGGATTCATTTCTAGAGGGATAGATTTGAAAAGCAGGGAAGTCATGTTAAACTTAAGTAGAACCTCAGTTAGACCACACCGTGTTAGGATCTCAAGATCAAAATATATCTCAAAAGGACATAAAGGCAAAGTGAAAGGTGCAAAAAATTTCAACATAGATGATACAATAACTAAGAGGTTATAACATTCAGGAAAGATTGAACAGGCTGGGGCTCCTTTTTTTAAGAAAAGACAAGGTTGAGTGGTGACCACATAGGGGTCTCTAAGATAATACAAGCGTTTGATAGGAGACTTGTGGAAAAAGTCTTTTTACTTGTGGGGGAAACCAAAACTTGAGGTTATAAGATATAAGATAGTTACTAATAAATCCAACAGGGAATCCAGGAGAAACATCTTCACCCAGACAGCGATGAGAATGTCGACCTCGCTATTACATGGAGTAGTGGAGGTGAATAGTATGGATGCACTTAAAAGGAAGCTGGATAAACACAAGGGAGAAAAGAACAGGAGGACAGGCTGATAGGGTGAGATGATGCAGGGTCAGGGACGGTGGATTAAATATGGAAGTCAGCAGGTTGGAGCTGGCTTACCGATAGGCTTGCGTTTTCCCAACCCACACTTGCACGCTCATCCACATCCCAATGTAACTTGACGTGACATTTTAGTGTATTTAACACTGACTGACTGCAGAGACCAAATGAAGTAGTCAGATTGAAAGACATAAACCCTAAAGATCCACTTCCCCTGTTAGAAAGATGAGGGCTAATTGTAACATTTTTTAAGAGCTCACTGAAAGATAGTCTCAAAATTACATGTATGACTCTTGCTCCCACAGTTTTGTCTCAGTACGAGACAGTGTTAACCAAAAGAGTGATTAGATTTTATCAGTTGAAAACCAGGTATTCTGCCCGAACCTCTTCCAACCTGCTATCCTCCAAGATCTATGCGCTCCTTCAGTTCTGGTTTCTTACACGTCTGCCATTTTTGTCCCTCCACCACTGGTGGTCAAACTCCAACAATCCCTCCCTAAACCTTGCTGACTCTCTAGCTCTTTCTCCTCCTTCAATATGTTCCTTGAAACCAACCAAACTTCTAGCCACCTGGTCCTAATATCTTCTTATATGACTCGGTGTTAAATTTTCTTTGATAATGCTCTTCTGAAGCACTTTGGATGACGTTTACTCCACTGAAGACACTACACAAATGTGCATCATTGTTCAGTGACACTGCAATAAACAGTGGGGTCA
Organism: Carcharodon carcharias; assembly: GCF_017639515.1. Lineage (NCBI taxonomy): Eukaryota > Metazoa > Chordata > Chondrichthyes > Lamniformes > Lamnidae > Carcharodon > Carcharodon carcharias. The sequence goes on from NC_054467.1 coordinate 8,632,417, forward strand.
ACACCTGTGGCAAACTCATCCCAAGTAGCCTGGGGATACTTAATATGCAAAGAATAACACACAGTCTTTGCGACTTACACAACTACCTGGACGATACGTGTAACAGACACAACATCAGCCTCAGCCTCACCAAATAATGGTTTCAACAGCTTCACTTCTCAAGCAAAGACAATCATTGTCAGAGCTGCTGGCTCCCAGGCTGTCTCCCAATTATCAAAAGTTCATAAGTTAGGTTATGTTATTTTTCAAAATTAAAAAAAAATGCAAGAAATTTCAGGCAACTTGAGCATGTCAGTTCCAATTCACTAGCTTTTTCCACTAAAACACAACAGAACACAAAGCCCCTTCAGACTTCAGCACTGCTTCAGAAACCAGCCCCCAGGTACCTGTTCTCCAGGGCTAAGTGCCAATTTGGGGATATTTTACTACCAGTCTTTCTGTTAGTGGAACAGGCTGGTCCACAAATCACCTACCATAAAATGCCTTTATTAGTAGATAAATATATTGTTCTCTCAAGGGTCGGATTTATTTTTCCCCTTCGAAAGTTTCCCATAATGATGCCAAGACCCCGTATTTCACAACATTGGAGTATTTTCATTTTAAAATATACAGAGACGGAGTCTGAGATTTCATTGTTGCAGTTCAAATATCTGTAAACTATATTATGATGAAGACATTTGTCTTTGGTTCTGCAGCTTAAGTGACCCTATATATTTGATGAGGTCCCAGATTTGATGACACGGTATAAATAACTCACCAGATTCTTGAAAAGCAACTGCACAAGAATAAAACCCTCTAATCTCTTTATAATATAATTAATAGCGGATAAATGGCATCGTTCCAATCACATTGTGGGAGTCCTAGCTGCAACTAGCTTGTAGAATTTTGTCTGATAAGTGCCTTGGGACATTTTACTACTTTAAAGGTCGTTTAGAAATGTGACTATTGTTGCAATCCACTTCTGGGCATTGATATTCCTGCAAAAATTAAAGTTCCATTGTCAGTCTGTGGATGGCATATTAAATCTGTCTCACTGTCGCACTAACTGGCCGCATGAAATACACAGAAAAAAAATCCTTTGGCGGGCTGTAATGTCAATCATAAGAACAAAAGAAATAAGAGCTGGAGTAGGCCATTTGACCCTTTTCCACCATTCAATAAGATCATGACTGATCTACTTCAACTCCACCTTCCTGCACTACCCCCCATCCCTTAATTTCCTTGGTACTCAAACATCGATTAACATCAGTCTTGAATGTCTGAACATACACAACTCTCTGAATTCCAAAGATTCACAAGGCTTTGAGTCCCAAATGGCCTTCCCCTTTTTCTAAGACTGTGGCCAGCTATTCTAGATTGCCCAGCCGGGGGAAACATCTTCTTATAAACTACCCAGTCTTGCCTCTTCAGGATCACAGCTCTGTTTTTATTTCTCACTTAACAGGTAAAGTAGCCACTGATAAGAAAACAAATCAACAAATGTTTATTAACCTGAGAAGTAACGGTTAAACGTACCCAATAAAATCCGCCAGTGTTGCCTTGCTAATAGTTATATGATGGAAGGTATTGATGGTATTCATGGTGAGTTCATCAAGTATTGCAAGTGCTTAAGGCAGTAGCAATGGCTTGAACAGGGGGCTGCCAACTCACCTTGTGGGTAGCCTTCTGAGGCTAGAGTATAGGTATTCTTCAGTCTGAGGTATGCAGACCTTCGGTGTTTCCGGGTGCAGCTGTGATATGTGTTCACAGGAAGTGGGATGGTTGCCATCCTAAAATAACCAAGAAATTTTGCTGTTATGTCGAATGTAAAAAGCAGATGATGCGTGTCCACTACGAATAGTGTGGAAGTAGCAAAGAATGAAGCCTGGAAGAGTCTTGATGCTTGATGCACTGAACCAGCTGTCAATAGAGTCAAACAGAATGTTGAATGGCAGCCAAAAGAGTAAAGTACAAGTCAGAGGAAGACATGATCAGTTTATACAATGCTCTGATCACCTAGAGCAATGTGTAACACTCCTGCCTCTGAGGCAAAAGTCCACGGGTTCAAGTCCCACTCCAGACTTGAGCACAAAATCTGAGGGCGAGCTGCACTGTCAGAGGTGCTGCCTTCCAGATGAGACATTAAACCAACACCCTGCCTGCCCAGGTGGAAGCAAAAGATTCTTTACTGACACTATTCAGAGAAGAACAGGGGTTTTCCCCCCAAAACAGCAAATAAAAACAGATTATTTGGCAATGATCACATCGCTGTTTATGGGACCTTGCTGTACGCAAATTGACTGATGTGTTTCCTACATATCAAAACTGCTTCATCAGCTGTAAAGCAGTTTGGGGCTTTTTTGAAGGCAAGTCTTTCTTGCTGAGTGCAGTTTTGACTGTTGGGAGCCACTCAAGTGCTGGAAGCAGTGCAGAGAAAAGGTACGTGGCTGATCCGTGTCTTAGTTACAAGAGATGGTTTGGGCTTTCATCCTGAAAACCAGATGTGTAGTTAACAGACTGGAGAAGGTAAACAGAGCTGTGGAATTGGGACAAGAAGACAGGCGGAAGCCGGTCAAAAGTAATTTTCGGACTGAGATGACACAGAGAGTGATCAAACATAGAACAGTCTTCCAGATAGAGCAGGATTCAAAACCCCTGAAGTCATTTTAAGAAAAAACAACTGGATGCAGCCGCGGGGAATGCTGTAGGGTCGTTACGGATGGACGAGTTCACAGAATCACAGAAGTGTTACAGCACAGACGGCCCACAGATTCGGCCCACCATGTGTGCACCGGCTCTCTGAATGAGCAACTTACTTAATGCCATTCTCCCCACAACCCTGCGTCTTGTTCCTTTTCAAATAACCATCTAGCTCCCTGCTGAATGCCTCGATTGAACTTGCCTCCACCACATTCCACCACAGTACATTTCAGACCTTAACGCCTCGCTGCGTGAAAAAGCTCTTGCTCATTTCACTCTTGCTTCTTTTGCTATTTACGAGGAAGCGACAAAATGACCTTCCTCAACCAAAGGCCCTGTGCAATGTCGTGAACTGTTGTGCTCCTTTTCCTGGAAGATATTGCCTCGTTGATGGATTCACTTGAGAAGATAGTGTGTTATTGGATCAGCTGGAAGAGCTTCATGAACAGTGTTGTTCCATTACAATCAACCCCATCTGAAGCCCGCATCACCTTGTGGAAAGACCGGCTCGCCAGTCTTGAACAACCCCCAACGATGGAAATTCTACCGGATGAAAGCCTTTCCCCCGGAGCTAATTTAAACTGGGCAACCTGGAAGTGCCTTAACAGACTTAGGACTGGTGTAGGTCGTTCAAAGGTGTCACTAAGCAAATGGGGATATACAACCAGCCCGACAACTTGTGAATGTGGAACTGAGCCACAGACTATGCAACGTCTCCTGCAATGCCTATCGCAAGAGGAACCCTGCACTGTTGCAGGTCTTGCCGAATTCAACAACAAGGCACAAAAATGTGTTCAGTTCTGGCTGGGCCATGAATAGACTGTCTGTGGACACGATAAGGAGAAGCTGGTGTTGGGTGCTCCCAGATATTGCATCGTGGCTTTGTACAAGAGATGATCCTGAAGCTGTTAATTGGAAGAAATATCTGTCCCACTTGTTGATTCATAATAACATTTAGACAAAGTCCTTCAGGACAGCCCTGAAAAGGGACAAAAGGTGTTGATTTTTCCTCTCAACTTAACAAAAGCAAAACCTCAATGCATTCAAGCTGTTAACATATAAGACTTACGCCATGGTTCATCATTCAGAAACATCAGCCATGTGGATTTCTCAATAGCTTTGATGGGAGGCTTTTCAATGTGGAGCCGAGTTTCCAGGTGTTTTAGACATCAGACTAAACCCGCCAAAAAACTGATTCTTTACACTTAAGCTCTGCTGCATTCTCCAGCTCCCATTTCTTTGGGAGGAATGTTTAGGAATACTACGGAGGAAGTTTAATGCTCTCCCCTCGAGGCCAGTTTGGTGGTGGTGGAGGGGGGGCATTTCATCGGACAGGAGGCTGCCAAATGGGGACCCCACTACCTCCCTGCCTCTGCCTTGATTAAGCCCAGGGTGGGAAGGCTTGAGGATGGGCCTTCTTGCCTGGGTGCCAATTGAGTGTGCAATTAGGGCCCACTTAAGGGCCACATTTTGCAGCTACAGGTATTCAATCAGTCAACCCCTGCTCATACTGCTCACCCACCACTGCCCTCCCTCTGCCCCGACCTCTTGCCTGTTATTCCCCTCTTGCCCTCACTCACCTGAGGCCTTGGGGCCCCTTGGTGATCTTGCACCTATGGTGCGTGCATTGCCAACAGCTCCCACGGCTCCCACCGGTGCTGCCTGCAATGTAGAGCTGCTGGCCTCTGATTGGCTGGCAGCTCTCGGGGGTAGGGTTTATGCCCCCAGGGTCCTTGATGCCCGGGCAGGTCCGCCACTGGCCACTTAAGGGCCTGAATGACACTTAATCCGGTGGGCCTTTCCAAAAGGACACGAGGCAGGATTCCCACCGGCTCTCCAGCCAATGGACAAAGCCTCCATTGTTTGCTTTAGATACTAGCCCATGTATTTTTCCAGAGGTATTCAATTCAGAAAGAATCACAGAATCATACATAACAGAAGGCCGCCATTTGGCCTATTATGTCTATGCAGGCTCTTTGAAAAAGCTAACCATTCGTCCCATTCTCCCCATAACCCTACAACTTTCTTTTCCACTTGGTTTGAACCTTTATGTTTTTCTCCCTCTTGACCCACACAACAGAAGTGGGCAGACTGTCAGGGCAAGTGGAGCATTCCTGCACTGTCAATCCAAAACCATGTTTTAAGAGATTGCGCATCAGAGATAGGGCTAGAATGCTTTAAACAATTCTCTGAACTCTGTCTTTCAAATGTGCCTTCCTGCTGAGTGTGCTGAATACACCTACTGGGTTGAGGCACTGCTACTGCCTATTATGCACAGATACTTTGTTGTGCTACTTGAGGGAAACAACTGTACTGATTTATCTACCTGCAGTAGATAAAGAAACCCATTTTCCAGGGATTAATCAAAAAGTAATTACTTAGCTGGGAGTTGAGACCCTTACAATTTGTTTCCAAATCCTTCTATGAAAATGTTAATCCCCTTCACCACATTCACATCCATCCCTAACAACAATTTAAATACTTACTGGCCAATATTTATCCCTCAACCAATACTCTACTCTTCCTTCAGGTATGCCCAAAGACAGCATTGGTGACCATGGGCTTCCATTGGATTGGGTCATGATTACACTTGGCAAAGAACTGCAGTGGTTCACCACTGCCTTCTGCAGTATGGCTCACCAGGAAACTCTCCCACTCTTACCGCCTGCCATCAGGCGTATTGGAAGGATTTACAGGCTGATGATCAACCTGTTTGGCCATGTTATGGACACCTTTTCTATGGCCATCAAGTCTTGAGGTGGGGCTTGAAGCCAGAGCTTCTGGCTCAGAGGTAGGGACACTAGGCACTGTGTGACAAGACCTCCCACAACCAATATCACAAAAACATATTAACTGGGCACTATCACACTGCTGTTTGTTCGCCAATTGGCTGCCGCATTTCCTACGTTACAAGAGTGACTGCACTTCAGAAGTACTTTGGGAAGTCCTGACGCCACTAGTCATGGGACTACCTAAATGCAGGCCCTTTCTCTCTGACTTAATGTGAGGATTGAAAAGGGAGACCTGTTAAGAAAAAATGGATGCCTATTCCTTACTCTCCCTGTCCCTTACTGTATGATAAGTAGAAGGCTGATGAACACCAGCGATGTGTAACATATCACATTAGATGTCGATATGAGAAGTATATGCAATCTACGTCAATTCCCCAGTCCGTTCTGTGGGTCAAGACATGCAAACATATCCTGACGTGATGAATCCCAGAACAATGCTGAATTTCCATGAGTCTGCTATGGATTGGCCTCCAACAGTGCAGAGAGAAGGAGCAGAGGGAGACTGCTGTAAATCAAAGACAGCAGTGCACAAGGATCATGATCTTTCATGAAGGGGACTCTCGCAGGAGCTGATAACTGAGGTGAAGGTGCCCTCAGAGGAATAGCTTATTCTTGTTGAGAGTTGGGGTGAATCTTTGGGCCCCACTGATGTTGAGAAGAGAGGCGGACAGCGCCTGAAAATTGCAAGGTCGGTCGGCTGGTTTCCCGCCCTGGCTCCCGGAGTCAGCCATTTTGGGTCGACTTGGGTTCGGGACCCGGGAAGGCCGCTTGCACCCTGCCCCCACCCCCCACCCCATGAAGTGGGCAATTTGATTAAGAGCCTTGCTGAAGGTAAGTTTGGGAAGTTGGCTGGGATTTTCCAATCAACATCAGTTTTCCAGTGTGACGGGGAACAGGTAAACGGCCCGGAGACAGGCACCCCGGGGTAGGCCCTCCCTGCCTGCCTGGGCGGGGTTTAACCAAAGGCCACGCTGTGTAGGGGCCCCCCTCCCTCACAGTGGTGGTCTGGCTGATTTTTTTTAACACGTTTTGATTTTTTTTTAAATGTTGGTGAGAGGGCGCCTTCCTGTTGAAGTGCTCTTTCTTAATTACCCTTCACTGTAGCTGAATCAACTGGCCATTTACCTCATGGCTGTTTTTGGGATCTTTCTGTGAGTGAATTGGTTGCAGTGCATGGCTACAAAGCAACAGGGTCAATACTTCAACTGTAAAGGCCTCTGATTGACCCTCTAGCACCTAGAGCCTGTCTCCATGCCAATTAAGGCAGCGTCCCGGTCAAAATTACTAGACAGTGCCAACACAGCCCCCCCCCAACTAACACCCCCCCCAATCCCGGGAAGGGTTCAGGCTCCTGTTTCCCGTCACTGAGGCAAAAATTCAACTCTTAGCCTCAATGTCATTGACGGGAAGGGTGGGGTAGGTAATCTGTAAATGGAGCGAGCTTATTCTGATCAGGAATTTTGTTAGAGTCACCATTTTCCAGGAGGAAGCAGCAAGTGGTTCTCACCGTGCAGGGACAAAAGGCTTTCATGCTAAACTGATCTGAACTAGCGCAGTGGCATTTTGTGCTGGTGTGAATGCTTTATAACACAGGTGTGATGAATATAGTACAGCGATAATCATGGGGGATTTTAACCTGCACATGGACTGGGAAGATCAGATGGGCAAAGGTAGCCTAGAGGAGGAATTTATAGAATATTTTCTGACACCAACCAGAGATCAGGCTACGCTAGACCTGATAGTGTGCTACAAGATAGGATTAATTAATAACCTCGTTGTAAAGGCACCCCTAGGTAGCAGCGATCTTAATATGATTGAATTTTACATTCAGTTTGAGGGAGAGAAGAGTGGGTCTAAGACTAGTATTTTAAACTTAAATAAGGGCAATTATGAGGGCATGACGGCATAGCCAGCTAAAGTGAACTGGAAAACTAGGTTAAGGGATAGGTCAATAGAGGTACAGTGGTGAACACTTAAAGGGATATTTCAGAATACCGAATACATGCATTCCAATGAGAAAGAAAAATTCCAAGGGGAGGACCCAACATCTGCGGTTAACTAAAAAATTTAAAGATAGTTTCAAACTTAAAGTAAAAGCATATAATTGCAGAAAGATGGGTGGCACGTGAGAAGATTGGACAGTATATAAGGAACAGAAAACAATGACTAAAAAGATTAATAAGGAAGGAAAAATTAGAGTACGAGAGAAAGCTAGCTAGAAATATAAAGACAGATTGTAAGAGTTTCTATAGATATCTAAAAAAGAAAAGAGTTAACAAAGTGAGCGTTGGCCCTATAGAAAGTGCGGCTGGAGAAATAATAATGGGAAATAAGGAGCTGGCAGATGAACTGAGCTAGTATTTTGCATCGGTCTTCACTACGAGGATACAAGCAACAGCCCTGAAACAGCTGTAAATCTAGAAATGGAAGGGAAGGAGGAACTCAAGGGAAATACAAGCACCCAGGGAAGAGGTATTGAGGAAACTGCTGGAGCTGCAGACGGACAGGTCCCCAGTCCTGATGGACATCATCCTCGACTCACATCAAAGGTTATTGTGAAAAATAAAAGCTCATGGAGTAGGGGGTAACATATTGGCATGGATAGAAGATTGACTAGCTAACAGGAAACAGAGGGTAGGCATAAATAGGTCTTCTTCTGGTTGGCAGGATGTAACAAGTGGTGTGCCAGGGGGATCAGTGCTGGGGCCTCAATTTATTACAATTCATATAAATGACTTGGATGGAGGAACTAAAGGACTAAGTTTGCTGGTGGCACAAAGATAGGTAGCATAGTAAGATGTGAAGAGGGCACAAGGAGGCTACGAAAGGGTATGGATAGGTTAAATGAATGAGCAAAGACTTTGCAAATGGAGTATAAGGTGGGCAAATGTGAAATTGTCCATTTTGTCAGGAAGAATAAAAAAGAAGCATATTATCTAAATGGAGAGAGATTGCAGAGCTCTGAGATGCAGAGGGATCTGGGTGTCCTAGTGCATGAATCACAAAAGGCTAGTATGCAGATACAGCAAGTATTTAGGAAAGCTATTGGAATGTTATAATTTATTGTGAGGGGAATTGAATACAAAAGTAGGGAGGTTAAGCTTCAATTACACACAACATTGATGAGACCACATGTGGAGTACTGTATATAGTACTGGTCACCTTATTTAAGGAAGGATGTAAATGTGTTGGAGCAGGTCGGAGAAGGTTTACTAGACTAATACCAGGAAAGAGCACGTTGTCTCATGAGGAAAGATTAGACAGGCTAGGCTTGTATCAGCTGGAGTTTAGAAGAGTAAGGGGGGACTTGATTGAAATATATACGATCCTGAGATGTCTTGACAGGGTTGATGTGGAGATGATGTTTCCTCTTGTGGATTAACCTAATACTAGGGGCCACTGTTTAAAAACAAAGGGTCACCCATTTAGGACAAAGGTGAGGAGAATTTTTTTTTCTCTCAGAGGGCTGTGAGTCTTTGGAACTCTCTTCCTCAAAAGACGGTGGAAGCAGAATCTTTCAATATTTTTAAGGCAATAGTAGATAGATGCTTGATTAACAAAGGGGTGAAAGGCTATTGAGGGTAGGTGGGAATGTGGAGTTGAGGTTACAATTAGATCAGCCATGATCTTATTGAATGACAGAGCAGGCTTGAAGGACTAAGTCGCCTACTCCTGCTCCTAATTTGTATGTTCGTATATTTGTATGTTCACATGTATATCTCGAAGAATTTTTGTGTTTGTGCACTGAGGGGAAGAGTTTTGATGGAGCTTTAATGAAGTAGCAGTGCCCCTTTAAGAGGAGTGAAATCTTCAAGGCAAGATTACTCACAACAATAAGCATCCTGCAGGCCAACTTATGGAATCATTAGACACAAAGGTTCTTTAGATGTAAAATAACATAGAAGCTATTGATGGAAAGCACCACTGGGATATGTGTTAGTTACATCAAATATTAATATCCTGGGGTTTTATTTGAAACAGATGTTGGAGTGAACAATATACGTCAGACAAAAAAGTTGTAAAATCCATTGAAAAACAGCAATGAAAAGCCTGTCCTCGAAGTACCCACTAGCTGGAGTACGGTTTACAGATTCATTTAAGAAAAGCAAAGGATGGAAAACATGCCTTCAATTCCTCAAGTGCCAAGTTCCTGATGTTAACCACATAGTAAGGACGTGGAGGAGCCGAGCAGAGAACAAGTGAACAAGAAACTAAAGAGTGTTGTTAACTGAAATGCACGGCAAATAAACCAAGAGCGCATCCCTACTCCGAATCGGTCGCCTGTCACCCTCCTCCGTGCTTGAGGGCACTGTCCTTTGAGTCTGTGATGCCGGCGGAGAGTTTGATAGAAATGGCTTTCCCATGTGTTAGAGGGAAAGACGCGGGCAGTGGGTTGGTGATTTGTGCCAGTTGCAAACCTCTACTCCACAGCACAGACTCAGAAAGTGATTTCTACTCCAATGCCACCACCACACACCCCCCCACCCCCCCCCTCCTCACCCCCCCCCCCCCCCCCCCCCCCCACTCCCCCAACCCCCCGCACCTCTCTATTACCTCCCGAGTGAAATCCCTGGAGCAGATCCTCCTCCTTATCCTAGGCTGGGAATGCTGCGGAGGGAAGAAAAGCGAATGACTTACTTTAGTTACAGGTTAATTTGGCCAAGGTTTCCTCATCGTGTAGAAGAGGCAGAGTTCCAGAGCAGTTATTTATTTCCCGCAGCTGCATTTATACGTTAAAAATGTTTTAGCAGTGTGTGAGGGGAGGGGAGGAGTTACAAGGCAGTGAATCATCAAGTAGCCTCTTTCTTCAGTGTATGTGTGTGTGTGTGTGAGTGTGTGTGTGTGTGTGTGTCAAATACTTTCCTGAAAAAGGGGAATGTGACATTACTTTGTGATGTCATGGAACACCTGGGTCAGAGACTATTTCCTGTGGTTTGTTCTTACACAGCAATTCCAATACCTGATGTGAAACTTCACTGTGATTTCATACGTTCTCTGCAATCAGGTAAATTTGCTGCTTTATATTATGCTCACCATCTATGCAAAAATTCTTCTCATGAAACCTTTTTGCACCTCCACTGAAAAGGAGCAATTTTGTTGTGCACCATTTATCTAAAGTGGACTATTTTAAGTTATAAGCAGTTTTAGTTGTCCCACTATGTCCAAACATCTGATGCCCGTGTCCTAACTTCTGTATCCCAAATTGCACCAAGTCCCCTCATTCTTCACTCCTGTGCTCTCTAACCTTCATTGGCAAAGCCGCCATTTTAACATTCTCATCCTTGTGTTCAAATCTCCCCACGGCCTCGCTCGCCTCTCTCCCTATCTCCCCTAGCCCCTAATACCCTCTGAGGTATCTGCGCTCCTCCAACTCTGGCCTCTTCAGCAGCCCTGATTTTACTGGCTCAACCATTCAGCTGTCTGGGCCCTATGTTTTAGAATTCGCTCCCTAAACCATTCCACCTATCTACCTTCACTCTTCCTTTAAGCCTCTCCTTAGAAATCACATTTTTGATCAGGCTTTTCATCACCTGCCCTATTGGCCCCTTATGTCACACAGTGCTGTGAAGCACCTTGAGATGTTTTACTATGTAAAAGTGCTATATAAATGCAAGTCGTTGTTGTTAGATGAACACTTATTTGTATAATATAAGGGCCTGGCACAAATAGGGTTAATGTGGGACTGAGTACAATACTGCTCTAACAGTGAAGCAAAAGAGCCCATGACCCACACCCAGAGTCAGCCTAGGGTTGGACAGAGCTGAGTGTACCAGAGCAAGCATGGAGGCAGCTTCTAGCTTATAATATTTACTGTATATTTGTAAATAGTTCTAAGAGTCAATAAAGACTTACAGTTAACCTACATATGACTATGAAGGCTTCTTCAGACCTACCGAACTGTAACCAAAATCCTACAGCAATTTGTTCCCAAACATATTCAGCTATCTTTCCCTTTTTCCCATTTTATAAATCCGGTACACAAATGAACATTTTGTCTGATTTATACAAAGCCGTGTTGAGTGCTGAACCAAACTGAGTATTCCAAGACTGGACAGGTCCAGTCCTTTTGCTGAATTATTGTAATGCAAGCTGTGTTCCACGTCTACTGCTATGCCTTATTGTCATGATAATTAGCAATCGTTTTTTTTATATAAATTTCCAGCGACACAGTGCAGTTAGGACAAAGAAATAAAAGCAGGAATAGGCCATTCCACCATTCAATCAGATCATGGCTGATCTTCTACTTCAACACATCTTCCTGCATTTCGCTGGTATCCCTTGATGTTTTTAATATGTAGAAATCTATCCATCTTTGTCTTGAACATACTCAATGACTGAGCCTCCACAGCCCTCTAGGGCAGGGAATTCCAAAGCTTTACCACTGAGTGAAGAAATTCCTCCTAATCTCAGTCCTAAATGACCTGCCCCTTATTCTGAGGAAGTTACTGCTACTTGAAGCTCCATTCAAGCAGTCGGTGTGATTTTGCTCTCTTCTGATTATTATTATTGCCGCTACTTGTTTCACTTTCACATCAGTGCATTGTGAGTTTAGATGCACATCAATGGGACAATGGAAATTTAACTCTGGGTTTCCAATCTGACTTGCGAGCACTCTATAGCCAAGGAAGTAATTCTCCCCTGCAGCAGGACACTTGGTACCGCTGGGGTTTTGATTCCAGGTGGAGTTAGGAAAGGGGTTTAGGAGTAAGCCATTCTGCCCCTTAAGCCACTATTCAATGGGCGGAAGGAAGCTATATTCTCTGGAGTTTAGAAGAATGAAAGATTATCTGTGTCTCTATGTCCTTTTTATAATACAGAGAACAAAACTATGCACAATACTCCAAGTGTAGGCGGACTAAAATAATATCTCAAATATTTACAAAGTGGAATACTGTCAGTTTTCTCTGCTGTTTAATACCATAGACAATCGGTGGGATTTTCCACACCTGCCCACTGCCGCGATCTTCTGGTCCCGCCAGAAGTCAATGGACTTCTGCCTGGGGTACCACCTCGCCCACAGCAGGTCCCATCCACGATGGGGGCCAGAAATTCCCGGTCAAAGTCTCGGCAGGTCCTCTGCTACAGATTACAAATGCATTGTAGACGGTTGCACATGCACATGGCACTCTATTACACTCACTCAATATAAATATGAACTTATGAAATATAAACCCAAAATGAACACTTTCCTACAACAAAAAATGGAGCTGAGAGGTCAGGTGACCTTTCTTTGTCTGTCAGTACACATGGAACTGTAAGAAAACTGAGTTAAGTTTCATATCAGGACAAGTCTTGGCGAAGTCATTAAAATGCAAGTGACCATGGTATGTGGATGAGTGATATCCAGGCTCCATCGTCTGACAAAGGCCTAACCATCAGAAACCATTTATGAGGGACAATGGGAACATATTCTCTGGTCACATGACAGAAACAAAGGGCTGGATTCTCATCCTTGAGGTGAGTGGCCGGAGTCGGGAAAATTCCCAGCTCAAGTCCACGTGCTACAGAATAAGGTGCCCACAAGGATGGGATTTTTATTGTGGGGGGGTGGGTACAGGCTGCAGGCCAGCTGATCTAGGAAAAGATCAGAGATAGCCACAGCCTAATAGATTTCTGGGCTCTTAGCCAAACCTCAGTATGTATTCTTGGTTGAGAGCCCAGATATCTATTAGAGTACTGAAACACCTGACCCCAGAGAAAACATTGCTTGATTAATTGCTGATCTCTTCTGTCAATTACACAATGCTTATTTGCACAAGATAAAGAAGTTTCAAGTGCTTGAAGTTTCAGCTACTGATACTTTAAAGGGTCTGAATGATTGACATTTTTATCGGGTTGCAGTAAAAAGGAGTTTTTTTTAAGAAAGTGGAAAGTTATCAATGAATGCCTGGGTTCTTTAAAGCTTTTGTTATATATCCTATTGTCACTATAGGATTCATTGGTTCTACACAGTCTATGGTAGGTGAATGGAGGGCATGAGGGACCATAGAGGTTGTTTCAGGGGCTGTAGCTTGCATTGGAGGGGAGGGGGGGGATCGGGCATGAGGGGCCATAGGGGTTGTTTGGGGAGCATAGCTCAGCTTGAGGGCAAGGGGGTTGCCAAACAGGATGCTTGGAGGGGGCATACCTTGGCATGTGCCGCCATGAACTTACCTTTCAAAAGGTTCCCTCATGTAGACTGTGGTGCATGACACCTCTGAGGTGCCGTGAACCCCAACTCATTGAAAAGCAGGGCAGGGCAATAGGGCGTTGTTGGGGGGGTTGGGGGGGTGGTGGTGGTGGTGAAACATCTATTCCAATGAAGGGAAGAGACCCTGCCAAAGAACAGTTGTTTTTAAGCCACAGTACAGGCAGTGACTGGAGTTGGCTTTGAACTCTCTCCACCTGTGGCACTGCACCAAGGCTCCGCTGGAGTTATAATCAGGGAACTCTGAGAATAAAACAATGGTGAATCCGTTCTCCTAAACCAGCAGGGCTTTTCTCCAGTGGACAGCGTTTACAGGGCCACAATATTTCAATCTTCACCCCGGGGGAAAAGCAAGTGTAACAAAGAGCTCTTGAAATCGGAAAACATAAATGCTTTTACAATCGCAATCTTTTCCTGAGTTTTGTGTGTATCGGTGAGACTGTGAGTGTAAGCGTCATTGCGTTTATTCAGCGGTTCAACAATAAACTTTCATCTTTCTTTTAAAACTCACAAAACCTTGTCACTTGCCTGTTCCTCACAATTAAAGCACTTAGGAGTTAAGGCCCATTTTTTTTTTTAAAGCACGCTGTCTTCAGTCAGGGGATAGGTGAAAGAAAAAGGGGGAGCCCTGCTATCACCTCTCCGCTGTCCGTAACAACACACATAGGCATAGGGCAGGAATGCATGGACAGGGAAGCCATGCACCCACAGGGCATCCACATCAATCCTGCCTCTGTACAGCGTGCACGGGGTTAACTGCAGCCTGCAGCTCTAAATGCACAACGCACCTGTGAATAGGACACATTCCGTGACGACAGCGGTGCATAAATGATGACACCAGGCCGCCACATTGTGGCATGGCAACAGACGGCTGCAAATGTTTCCAAATTGTACATTTGGGTAGCTGGAGTTAGTCCGCTGGCAAACATAACGAGCTGGTGAGAGCCAGAATTTATGTGGCTGACGAAATCTAGCAGCTTTACTTTCACTGGGATGTCTGAGAGTTGGCAGGCGGTAAATCAGTGTAAACGTAGCTTCCGGTTGCCAAGCAAGCACATCCTTATTGGTTAATTGTTTTCACTCAACTGCCCATTGGCCACTGGTGAGTTAATTAATGCAGATAGCAGCTTAAGGAGCCACTCCATGATCTATCCTTCCCAATGGTGAGTGACACTCAGAGGAAGCAAACCTCAGGAAATCACAGGGCTACAGGTTTGTGAATTCCCAAGCTGCAATTCCTGTGATGCCGCACCTCGCTGGAACTGTTGGATGTTGGAAACACTCCTAAGGGCTGTATCGTCTCACAAAGCAGGGGCAGAGGGCATCTTCCCAAAATTTAATCACATTTTGCAGCAAGCAATGGCTGGTTAGTTCAGTTGGCTAGATGGCTAGTGTGTGATCCTGAATAATACCAACAGTGAAGGTTCAATTCCTTCTCTAGCTGAGGTAGACTTTGGACCTGCCTTCTCACCTCCCTCATACTTGATGTGGAATGGTGCCCCTCAAGGAATATTGTCTACCTCTCTTTTTAATAGAGACAGATGCCCATGGTCCCTTGTGGACTATGGCTAAATATCAACCTACAAGACAAGAAGTACTTTGGGAGCAAATGTGACACGGTGCAGAGATTTAATTTGCTGGCTGACACAGTGTGGATATCACACTTTCTATAATGATCTCAAAACTAACAATTCAACCAAATTCTATACCTCATTTTTAAATTAATTTCACAGGATGTGGGCAGCACTGGTAAGGCCAGCATTTACTGCCCACTACTAAACAACTAACTGGCTTTCTCGTTCATTTCAGGGGGCCGATAAGAGTCAACCATATTGCTGTGAGTCTCGAGTCACATGTATCACAGTATTACAGTACCTTTACAGTGCAGAAGAAAGCCATTTGGCCCATCGAGTCTGTAATGGTCCCTGAATGAGCATTCCACCTCGTCCCACTCTGCTGCCTTATCCCTGTAACCTTGCACATTCTCTCTTTTCAGGTAGCAATCCAATTCCCTTTTGAATACCTTATAATAAAGATGGCAAGTTTCCTTCCTTAAAGGAACATGTGAACCAGTGGCTTTTTACAACAATATCATTGTTAAAATTAATTTGATGGTAGTTTTTATTTTAATTCCAGATTTTAGTAAATTAGCTAAATGTAAATTTCCACAGCTGCTGTGCTGGGATTTGAACTCATATATCTGGATTAATAATCCAAGCCTTTGAGTTATTAGCTCAGCCACATAACCGTTATACCACTGTACCTGCACCCACTGCACCTGCTTAGTGACTGGCGTTTGAGGACCATCCAGTAGTTCAGAAAGAGACACAAATGATGTCTATACCCCTTCCTGGCAGTGGCGTCCCCTTACATAATCTGATAGCCTGGGTGACCTGCTGAAGATATCCACACGTATGTACCATTCTCTTCCTGTGTCATTCTGAGTAACTCCGTCAGCAGACAGTCGGGGGGGGGGGGCGAACTGAAAGAGCAGCGAGCGTCTGACCGCCACATAACCGCCTGATATACGTGTTTAGCACCTTGTGCAAAGTTTACGAAATCTGGCCCTGTCTGTGCTTCTCTGATTCAAAGGGCAGAAAGTGTTTGCTTCATCCATCCAGTCTTGGATGCTTCCCACTTCATGTCTTTCTGCATTAGCCACTTTGGGTAATTTGTACCTCAGATCTTGTAATGTGCTGCGGGAACTTGGAATCAAAATGTAAATGAGCCACAGGGGGACTCTCCATTTTTTTACACTTTCAACAACACCATTTGGCCAAAGGACTGTTTACAATTGAGTGCTGTGGTGAGTAAATGTGCAGCAAGCACAACCGTTTCTATAGCTAAACTTGTTAAAAGGGGTCAGTGACCTTCCTGAAATGCCAGGCATTTCTTAATTCAAAAGACATGCGCAAAAAGAGAATGTTTTCCCCAAATTTCTCATTCTACCCTCTCTCATTCTTCAATTTTTATTATTCATCACGGGATGTGGGCGTCGCTGGCTGGGCCAGCATTTATTGCCCATCCCTAATTGGCCCTTGAGAAGGTGGTGGTGGTGGTGAGCTGCCTTCTTGAACTGCTGCAGTCCATGTGGTGTAGGTACATCCACAGTGCTGTTAGGGAGGGAGTTCCAGGATTTTGACCCAGCGACAGTGAAGGAACGGTGATATATTTCCAAGTCAGGATGGTACATGGCTTGGAGGGGAACTTCCAGATGGTGGTGTTTTCATGTGTCTGTTGCCTTTGTCCTTCTAGACGATAGTGGTCATGGATTTGGAAGGTGCTGTCTAAGGAGGCTTGGTGAGTTCCTTTATCGCCTTTTACATCTTTTGTGTGGAACTAAATAGATTGCACTGCGAAAGAGCCAGTATAGACTTGATGCACCGAATGGCCTCTTCTATGATTTCATGATTCTCTGATTTCTTAGGCCAGAATTTTATATTCCCCCACCTCCCCAATTGGGTTTTGAGGCGGGGCAGGGGGAACGTGAAATTGCATGGACAGGATTCCCTCCGGGATTCCACCTGCCCAGACCTGGTTGCTACTTAAGGGCCATTTCCTGCCCTTACTCAATTTTTAGGCTTGCGTGCAGATGATAGATTGAGGATGGCGGGGAGAACCTGAAATTGATCAAAGTTCAATCTCGGATGGGAAGGTGGGGGGTCATCTCCATCAGAGGCCTCCTTCTGACTGGGGGCGCATTCCCTTGGGGCCCAGTGACCTCCGGACCTCCCTCCCTGACCCCGAGACTCTGATCGTCCCCGCGTGAGCCCCCAAGGCCTTCCCTACCACCCCCAACAACCCCCTCCTGCCAAATGACCACTGCCACTTACCTCTTGTCCAGTTCCCAGCCCTGAGTTCGAGGCAGCTCTCTGCAGTGCCTCTTCTGGCCACTGCAGTGCTGTTCCTGGATTGACTGGAGAGCTGCCGGCCAATCTGATTGGTCGGCAGCTCTCCAAGGCGGGAATTCCTCCCAGTGACGGGCAGAAGTCTGTCCTTCAGCCAATCAATGCTCGTTAGAGCGTGAAATGGCATCAGGGCATCATAGCATCAGTGGGGATGTGTTCCCTGCCGACTCTTCGGATGACAGGGGCTTGGCTCCTGCCATCTTGAAAATTCTGGCCTTAGTTTTTTTTTAACAGGATGTGGGCTTTTTTGAAGTGCCTTCAAATTATAGTCATGGTGTAATGTAGAACACATGGGAGCCAATTTCTGCACAGCAAGCTCCCAGGAACAGCATTGTGATAATGATGAGAGGATCTTGTTTTTTCTTGTGTGATGTTGGTTGAGGGATAAATATTGGGCAGGATATCAGGTGTAGCTCCCCGGCTCTGCTTCATGCTGGTGCCATGAGATCTTCTATATCCACGTGTGAGCGCAGAGGGGCCTGGGATTCAAGTTCTTGAATTGTGTGTTCCGATTTTACTTTCCTTTGTCCTTCTTCACAGCAAGAAAGATGTTCAAAAGCAAACTAGGTTAGTGAAAGTGGGGGGTGGGTGCGAGATGGAGCGGGGGGGGTGGTGGGTGTGGTGTGGAGGGGGGGCGGGTGGGATGTAGAATCTTACAAAAAGGATGTGGGAGGGAGAGGAGCCAGAAATTCAAATGAAAGTCACAGCAGTGAACGGAAGCTACTGGATGGACACATGGCAGCTTGCTCTGCTAGCTAGCGGGCCACTGCTGGCAACTGAAATTGCTATTTGCGAAAGAAAAGATTGATTTTATCTGGAAAAACTGGCAACCGTCCAACCCTTACAGCTGAGACTTTAGCACTGCAGTAGCGTGGATCAGAGTTTGGAATTCAGATCCAAGCAAGAGAGCAACTGGGTGAGAAAATATTGCTACAATTGTTCAGGGCTTTGTTGAGACCACACCTGGAGTACTGCGCACAGTTTTGGACCCCATATTCAAAGATATATTCACTTACATTGGAGGCAGGACAGTGAATGTTCACCAGATTGGTTCCTTGGATGGGGGTGGTGGGTTGTCCTACGATGAGAGGCTGAGTAAATTGGGCCTATACTCTCTGAAGTTTAGAAGAATGAGAGGTGATCTCGTTGAAACATTTAAGATTCTGAAGGGGCTTGAGAGGGCGGATGCTGAGAGGCTGTTTGTCCTGATCAGGGAATCGAGAACACAGGGGCACAGCCTCAGAATAAAGGGTGGATCATTTAGGACTGAGATGAGGAGATGAGGAGGAATTTGTCCACTCATTGGATTGCAAGTGTTTGAAATTCTCCACCCCAGAGGACTGTGGGTATCGTTGAATATATTTAAGGCTGAGATAGATGAACGGACTCGAAACGCTAACTCTGTTTCTCTCTCCGCAGATGCTGCCAGACCTGCTGAGTTTTTCCAGCATTTTCTGTACTTATTCATTCAAATACTGGTTGGCCTCAACCAACACCCCTAAAAAAAGGTTATCTGCCTCATTATCATATTGCTGTTTGTGGGAGCTTGCTGTGGGCAAATTGACTGCTGCGTTTCCTGCATTACAACAGTGACTACGCTTCAAAAGTACTTCATTGGTTAGTAAATTATAGAATAGGACAGCACAAAAGAAGCCATTTTGCCCATCAAGTCTATGCTGCTCTTTCCCATTGTTGCAATGTTTTCTCCTTCAAATGTTTATCCAATTCCTTTTTTAAAACTACAGAATCACAGAATTGTTACAGTGCAGGAAGCCATTCGGCCCATCATGTCTGCACCAGCTCTCCAAATGAACAATTCACTGCCATTCCACACCCTTCTCTGTATCCATCACCCTAACAGGCAGGGAATTCCAAATCCTAAGCACTTGGGCTTTGGCCCTGCGGTTATGAAAGACACTAAAGGTAAGTCTTTCTTTTTTTATTTGAGATGGTAAAGCGGCCCAGGCACTGCACCGGAGCGATTAATCAAATAAAAGTTGACACTGAGCCACGTAAGAAACCATTAGGACTGGTGACCACATGGTCCGTCTAAAAGTTAGGTTTTAAGAAATGGCCACAGGTTACTAAAGCTCAGGGCGAGAATTAAGTTGAGCCCAGACTCTCAGTCTCGGGATTGAACTGAACTGCAGAAAGGGATTGACCTTTTGGTCCAGTTTTATTGTCTCCCAAATTTTCTGCCCTTTTCACTTAACTACAACTGATTGCCCCTGGGGAAAGTTCCAAACAGGCTCCTGTTCCTCTGCCTAGCCAATTCCGTTTGGACATATACCTGGAGGTTTCATCACATGAGCTCTTGCCTCCAACATTCCCCTACCCCATGGCCCCATCATTGGCCACCCAATTTGCCCATTACCATGGTGTCCCACTTTCCTATGCCATCATAAAGTGAACAGATCAACTGGATGATTCTGCACTGTCGCTCAAATGGTCTTTACTCCCATCTGCAACATTCATATAACTAAAAAACAAAAGTGTTCAAGGAAAATTTTTAGAAAATATTTGAGTATTGCTGAAAAAAGAGGCATGTCAAAGCTCTTCTCATGCAGTATAAATTGTTGTTTTCCCCTTATATTGGTATTCTTGTGAGGTTTCCTGATGAGTGTAATATGGAAAGCTTCAACATGTATTTTTCTTCAACAATGCTCAAACTCTGAACTACCAAATGACTATTTAAAAAAACATTTTTTTAGTCCCCCTATGATTTTTCTCCTAGTTCTTGCTTGCAGCAATGTCCTGGATATCAATCTTTAATTTATGGAGACTCCAGATCAATTTTGGACGGTTGGTAACTCTATCTCTGGAACCTGACTTCAGTGTCTATGTGTGATCCCAGACACTATCAGTATACTCCTATACAAAGGAGTCCAGCATTATGGGGGACAGCCAGTAAAGCAGAATTGAGATCACAACTAGAGCAGCCATGATCTTACTGAATGGCAGAGCAGGATTGAAAGGCTGAATGGTCTACTCCTACTCCTAAGTCCTACGTTCCTACTATGTTACTGCGAGTGCATCATCGTGGAGTCCAGTCTTGTGTGAGGATGGATGTTTGGGAATATGATGCTATTCTGCAAAGAAGTGTGTATGTGCATGTGTGTGTGTGTGTGTGTGTGTGTATCCATGGGTAATCTAACTGGGGAAGGTTAGTAAAGACAGCTTGTCAGTGGGAACAGAGAGGGAACAAAGGAAATTTCAAAGGGAGTTTTAGGGACTCCTACAACTTACAAAGGTTTTATAAGTAAACAAAGGAAGGTTATTAAATTTTATTTGACCCAAAGGTGGAGGCAATGGGAAAGCATGAAAGATTTTTATATTTGGAAAAGTTGAGTTCAAAGAGCTGCTTAGGACAATGGAGTCTAGGATGAAAGGGAGAAAAAGGTATTTAAGGGAGATATTTAGTTGAGCTGAGGTTGGTTGTGTCGGGGAGATGTCCTGAGCTCTGTGCTGAGAACAGTGGTCAATCTGAAGCAGCCATCCAGTTTCAAGCCAGAAAAGTCTTTGGCTGGAATTTTATGGCCCTGTCACACTGAGCATGGCGCCATTAAATGTGGCGAGCCATTCTAAACTCCACTGACTTCGGTGGGACCGTAAAATCCCACTGGCATAAAATTCCACCCTTTGTTTCCAGAAAGCAGCGTGTTTCTGAACTTCCTTTGGATTTCCACAGCAAAGTGGAAGAGAGTGAGAAGTCTCGCGGGGATAGCTCCTATTGCTGCCTGGCATTTTAATACAGTCATCATCAAAAGTCTGTAAAATTATCACTTCCCATGGGTTGTTGGCAATTTTACAGCACCTTGGGGGTCAAAAAAACATAAGTCGGGAATTTTCTCTTTCTAAACTCATTAACTGACCATCATAGGCACTGCAATTACCACAAATAGGTCCTTTCTCTCCACATTAAGTTTAATCATCTTCTGCACGTGCACCATAGACCATATACATATTCGGTGGGGGGGGGGTGTGGGGTTGAGATTGGTCAGCAGGGCCGCTTCTGGCTTCCTGAAGTAACAGACGAGCTGTTCAGACTATTCGAAATCTGTAAATCCAACACCTCTCCAATGGGGCTCTAGCATTCTGCCTAAGGAATGCACTGTTCAAACATCTCAATAGTGGTGCTGTTGAATGGTAGTGTTTGTCACTGTTTGTTACTGAGTAGCAACCTGGGCAATTTTCTCAAGTAAAGTGCAAGAGTACACTGAAGATGTTGGAGAGTTCCGTGGTGCTTCCAATCTTTGCAGACCTCCTGTAGCTTGACCTAGTGGTCTCTGATGTGGCAAATCTATAGTTTTCTTGACTGAGGAGGGAAGTGAATCTCACCTGACCCCCGCACGCACAAGCTTTTCACCAGAGATCAGTGGATGGTAATCTGCAGCAGGAAACCCACTTGATTTTCCTCTCTCCATTCAGAGGCTTTGAGGCTAGTGTAGCACCTTGGTAGCTCAGCCACAGTGGAAATCTCGGGGTTGTATGTTCAAGGCTCATCGGGGGTGGGGAGTTGTACCATTGTTCAAATCACTGAGATGCACTTAGCTGGGACGTCTACGCACTGATGGCACCATACTTCAAGGGGTCATGGAGATGGGGCGATCCCCTGTTGTACATGGAAATGTCAGCTGCCACTCTGCTAGGAATGTATCTTGGGTTTCCTGGCATTGAATATAGGCTGGAACGTCCGTCAGGAATTGGTGATTCTGGGAGGGGATTTGGCAGATGCACCTCCCCCATAGAGAAATCTACCATGCTCCACAAGGTGGTGGGGGGGGGGGGGTCACTTTTAACTTCTTTGCTTAAAAATTAGAGTTCATTTCATCAAGGTTCCAGACCACACCTCAACCTGGACCGTGGGCAGGTCATTTGCACAGACCTAATGCCGAGTCTCTCTGAGGGTCAGTGATGCAGGGTCATCCAAGATAGGACGCTCAACTTTTTCATGCTGATGACCCTGCCTTACACAGGCCATCCTGGAATCTGTGACCCAATATTCAAATCTTCCTGTGCAGCCCCACCAAAGTCACTCCACAACCAACACAAGTCAGGTCATCTTCAGGTCAGGGCTTTGACCCCTGCCCCATAATACCACCCCCACCATTACCGGCCCTGTTGGCTCAGTGGTGGGTGTCAAAAGGCATAACTGTTGGAATCACACCCTTGTGTATTATGAAGACCTAGCGCGATGGCACTCACTGTCAGTACACCTTCCAGCATTAGTTTAATTTAAACGGAGCCACATTGAAGAGGTGACCAAGGTTAAGAAGCATATGTTAGATATATTCTCACCATACTTTGTACCTAAGGATTGTCAAGCTACACAGTGTCCCAACTCTCAGTCATAGGGGCAGTTGCTGTTGTTTTTTTTTACATTTTGACAAATGAGGCCTCAAATTCCCTGGGATAGGGCCAGCATTGTACATGATCCTATCTGAAGTGCCAATATCTCATAAACAATGGCATCTGAGTGGAAATTGGCTTAGGCTGTTTTAACCTGCTACTATAATTGATGTCCCTTCTCTCCCTCCAAAGCACAACAATGATATTTTCATCAGCTATATTTAGATCTAACATGGCATTCTCCGCTATTGTGTAAAGATTTCTGAGTGGAAGAACTCGGTAGTACAGACAGTGGATTGTCCACAACTCCTTGAAGAGACGACAGGTGTGAATCTCAAGTCCAAATTTCAGCAAAGACAGGGAAGGTGAGGGAATGCAACTGAAACTTTTTGCCTTGCTTCAAGTTAGCGAATACTAGATTTGTTATAGCTTCAGCAGTATCTACGAAAGAATCAAATCCAATACACTATCCTGCATTCACAGCCAATAAGAGACTCCTGTGTAACAAGTGTGAAGAAAAATGGGGAACATTTGGGGGATGAAAATAAAGTGGAAAACAATTTATAGTTGTACAGTATTCTATAAATGAAAGTGGTGCAGCCAAGAGAGACATAGAACAAATTCTACACATAGCGTTTAGCCCAGTAATGAAGGTCACAACACAACTTAACATTAGCCAAGACTTAGAGCTGCATAAAGAGTTTTCTACATAATACAGCTTTAAATGGCTTAAATGGCGCAGATCAGAGGCACAAGCTGCCAAACTCTTACCTGGAAACTCTGCTGCTCTCTTATTCTAAAAATTGTTGTCAGTGCTTCAGTGAAATGCGCCAATCCGAGAAATGAAACCCAAACATCGGAATCATTCAAACATGTGAGGAGAAGGACTGAGGTCAGAATGTAAAAATCTAGCACTGGGAGCCAGTACGCAACTCTCCTTGTGTTAGCTGCTGTGTACAGATCTATAAATATTGACCCTGCCAACACTTGCTCCCTGGCACACGGCAGAGGTCCCTGTTATTGTACACCATGGTATCAGAATGATGAAGTGCCTCATTGCTCAGCTGCTCAGCTGAAGGCACAGTACCACACATGGCAGCAGTGTGAGCCTATAAATAATGCCACCCTGCCAGGTTCAGTGTAGGCGAGAGAGAGCCCAGAAACGCCTGTACAGCACCCTCCTCCCCGCCCCCCATTACCCCCCGCTCCCCGACATGTAAATGGCTCAAAGAAATATCCTTGCTGGAATAAATAAAATAAATATCCCGCAGGCCATTCCTGGAACTCCCTCCCCCACCCCACCCCCCCCGCCCCACCCCCCGACCCCCCCCACCCCGCCCCCCCTCCTCCCCGCTTCCATGTTCCTGTTGTTAAAAGGAAACAGACAATTAATTTTGACAGCACAGTGCAAGTAATGAAATTGTGCATCCAGTCACTCAACGACAAAGCTAAAATGACAAGCAACATGTAACCAGATCTCTTTAGAGAAAGACCATTGATTGATAGATTTCTGGAGGAACAAGTCAAACGTGCTGGGATAAACAGGGTAAACAGATGTTAAATTTGACATTTTATGCACATTTCAAGTTGCATCATCTTCAGTATAAACACTTTTGTTACTGAACTACACCACAGGTGGGTTAAGTCCAGAACAAGGGGTCATAACCTCAGACTTACAGCCACTCAAGGGTATCATATTAATCAGATGTCACAGAATATACACGGCCTGGTGTGCAAAAGTGCGTAAACAGTGCATATAATAATCATGAGATACCAAAATGTATTATTGTGCTGGTGTCTCCAGAATTGAGATCGAGGCCCCAGTCAACCATCACAAAGCTTCTAAACAGTAGCGGCGACCTCAACCTCATCTGCAAGCAGAAGGCAGCATAGATTGACCCCGGCTTGTGATGTGAGGCAGATGTTGATGAAGCAGCTCAGAGTGTAGAACCAAGCCTCCCACCCAAATCCGCATCAATTCTCTATTTTTAAGATCCTCTGAAGAAATCATTTCTTTGGCCAAGTTTCCGAACACCCTTCATATAAGATTTACAAGGATGATGTAAGAAAGTTGGGAGAAACGGGATTCTTTTCTCTCCATTGAAGACTAAGCTGAGGAGTGGCCCAATGGAGCTCTTTAAAATTATGAAGAGATTCGATAAGGTAGGCATAGGCCAGAATTTTTAGGATGGCAGGGGAGCGTTGATTGGCGGTAGGCCGGACTTTCACCACTCACTCTGGAGGAAGTCCCACCTTAGAGAGCTGACAGCCAATCAGATTGGCCGGCAGCTCTCCAGTCCCTTCAGGAACAGCGCTACAGTGGCCAGAAGAGGCACTGCAAGAAGCTTCCTGAGCCTAAGTCCAGGTATCAGGGGTCTGGGCGGGGAAAGTAGGGAAAGCCTGGGGGTTCATGAGGGGGCTGATTGGGGTCTTGGGGATAGGCTAGGGGTGGGGAGCGTGGGGGAGGAAGGTCCACAGGTTACGAGCCTTAAGGGTGGGGGGGGGAGCCCAGTCTTCTGATGGAAGCACCACCCCCCGATTCCCCCAAACACTATCCCACCCAAGATCTAACTCCCTTAATTTCCGGCCTTCCTTCCCCAAGTTGTCATCCACCCGCCAGCCTAAAAATTGAGGCTGGGCTGGAAACGGCCCTTAAGTGGCCACATAAGGGTCTTTTCTGGGGCAAGGGCAGAGTCCCTGTCCGAGGCCCCGCCCGCCCCAGAGTAAAATTGCTCCAAGGTCAGGGGGGACGGGAACTTGGAGGGAATCCCGCCCCCCCACACCCCGTGCCTCGGAACCCGCCCAGGGTTGGGGGGTGGGGTCCACGCAGGGGAGCGTAAAACTCTAGCCACAGAGGAGATATTACCACCGGTGCCAATCCCAGAACTACTGGCCATAAATATAAGATAATCACGAATAAATCCAATAGGCAATGCAGGAGAAATTTCTTTCCCAAGAGAGTGGCGAGAGTGTGAAACCTGCTACCACAATGGTTAATTTAGGGGAATAGCATAGATGTATTTAAGGGAAAGCTAGATAAATACAAGAGTGAAAGGAATAGAAGGGTGTTTTGAGAGGATGAGATTAAGAGGGTCAGGTTATTGGGAGATCACTAAGCTTTTTAAGGATATCTAACATTTGAAATGCTTTCTAGAATAGTCTTAAGAAGTCAAAAAACCTTCAACAATGCTTTTCAAAGAAGCTAGGCAATTATGCTTCCAAAATGATGGCATTGTTTACGCAATCGCAGCAAGGTTAGTGCGAATATCCAGAATTTTTGAACCCATTTCAAAATTTGCATATTTGCCCAAAATCTATATGTGGAGCGCCAGGGCTTCAGTTAAGTGTAAAAATAATAGGGTATTACTATTTACAGAGAATTGTAAAAATAATAGGGTAGTAATAGTGGGGGATTTCAACTTCCCCAATATTAATTGGGTTAATCATAGTGTGATAGGTTTAGAGGGAGCGGAATTCTTAAAATGCATCCAGGAGAGCTTTTTAAGCCAGTATGTAGAAGGTCCTACAAGAGAGGAGGCGGTCCTGGACTTAATTTTAGGGAATGAAGCCAGGCAAGTGGTAGAGGTATCAGTGGGGGAGTATTTTGCAGATAGTGATCATAGCTCCATTTGTTTTAAGGTTGTTATGAAAAAGGACAAGGATGGGCCAGAAATCAGAGTTCTAAATTGGGGGAAGGCCGATTTTAATAAGATCAGATATGATTTGGCCAGAGTTGACTGGGAGCAGCTTTTAGGTAAATCTGTGTCAGAGCAGTGGGACTCATTCAAAAAGGAAATAGGGAGAGCACAGGGCCAACATATTCCAGTAAAGAGAAAGGGTGGGACCAACAAATCCAGGGAATCCTGGACGTCGAGGGATATACAGGATTGGATGAAGAGAAAAAGGGTTGCTTATGGCAGATACCGAGGGCTCAAAACAGCGGAAGCCCTAGAGGAGTATAGAATGTGTAGGGGGGGACTTAAAGAGGAAATTAGGAGAGCAAAAAGGGGACATGAAAAACATTGGCAGGTAAAATAAAGGAAAATCCAAAGTTATTTTACAAGTACATTAAGAGTAAGAGGATAACCAGGGAAAGAGTAGGGCCCATTAAGGACCATAGTGGTAATTTGTGTGTGGAGCTGGAAGACATAGGTAGGATTCTAAATTAATACATGTGTCGGTGTTCACAAGTGAGAGGGACAATGCGGGTATTGAAATCAGGCAGAAGGACTGTGATATAGTTAAAGAAATTAGCATAAAAAGGGAGGAGGTCTGGCAGGCTTAAAAGTAGATGAATCTCCAGGCCCAGATGAAATGTATCCCAGGCTGTTTAGTGATGTAAGGGAGGAGATAACAGGGGCACTGGCAATAATTTTCAATACCTCTCTGGCCACAGGAGAGGTGCCAGAGGACTGGAGGACAGCCAATGTGGTACCGTTATTCAAGAAGGGAGGAAGGGATAAAGCAGGGAGCTACAGGCCAGTCAGTCTAACCTCAGTGGTGGGTAAACGATTGGAAGCAGTTCTGATGGACAGAATTAGTCTACACATGGAGAGGCAGGGATTAATCAAGGACAGTCAGCATGGCTTTGTTAAAGTGAGGTCAAGTCTGACCAATTTGATTGAATTTTTCGAAGAGATGACCAGGTGTGTAGATGAGGGCAATGCATTTGATGTAGTCTACTTGGACTTCAGCAAGGCTTTTGATAAGGTCCCGCAAATTGGATCCAGAATTGGCTGAATGGCAGGAAGCAGAGGATGATGGTCGAGGGGTGTTTTTATGATTGGATGCCTATGTCCAGTGGGGCTCCACAGGGATCAGCGTTGGGTCCCTTGCTGTTTGTGGTGTATATGAACAATTTAGACTTGAATGTAGGAGGGTTGATCAGTAAGTCCGTGGATGACACAAAAATTGGTGGGATGGTAAATAGTGAGAGGATAGCCTTAGATTACAGAAGGATATAGACAGGCTGGTCAGAAGGGCTGATCAGTGGCAAATAGAATTTAATCCGGATAGATGTGAGGTGATGCACTTGGGCAGGACAAACAAGGCACGGGAATACACGATGAATGGTAGGACCCTGGGAAGTACCGAGGATCAGACGGACCTTGGTGTACATGTCCACCGGTCCCTCAAGGTAGCAGGACAGGTAGATAAGGTGGTTAAGAAGGCATATGGGATACTTGCTTTTGTTAGCTGAGGCATAGAATATAACAGCAGAGAGGTTATGCTGGAACTATATAAAACACTGGTTAGGCCACAGCTAGAGTATTGCGTGCAGTTCTGGAATCCGCGTTATAGGAAGGATGTGATTGCACTGGAGAGATTGTAGGGATTTACCAGGATGTTGCCTGAGCTGCAGAGTTTTAGTTATGAGGAGAGATTGGATAGACTGGGGTTATTTTCCCTGTAGCAGAGGAGATTGAGGGGGGACATATTGAGGTGTATAAAATTATGAGGGGCATAGATAGGGTAGACAGGAAGGAGCTTTTCCCCTTGGTGGAGGAATCAATAACCAGGGGGCATAGATTTAAGGTAAGGGGCAGGAGTTTTAGAGGGGATGTGAGGCAGAATTTTTTCATCCAGAGGGTGGTGGGAATCTGGAACTCACTGCCTGAAAGGGTGGTAGAGGCAGAAACCCTCATAACATTTAAGTAGTATTTTGATGAGCACTTGCGATGTTATGGCATTCAAGGCCTAGTGCTGGAAAATGGGATTAGAATAGTTAGGTACTTGTTTGACCAGCGCAGACCAGATGGGCTGAAGGGCCTTTTTCTGTGCTGTAGACCTCTATAACTCTATGATGACGTTCCAGCTGCCGCACGATATTTTAAGATGTCCTTGGTACTTGTTTATTTGGCGTTATGGGTAGGTAGAGGTTTTTGATTACTATTCTCAAAGGTGATATTTTTTGTCACTGTGATAGTTTTTAAAAATTACTCAAGAATTGAGCATTTAAGGTTTACTAATTGATGTGATTTTTACAATGCTTAATTCCACTGTTAGAACATTCAATTCGCAGACAAGAAAACCCAACTTTGCATTATCGAGTGTTGACTGGACTAGAATATCTTTTAACAGTCCACTTGGTAATGTGACTGTCCTGTGAGTAACGCTGATGACTTGATTACTGCAAAAATTGTTTGCTTTTGCAAGAGTTCATTTTGGGCTGGTGCAGATTCGGTACAAGAGAAAATTGTCAGGTTATATTGCTTCACTGTACAGCAGGGCTAGCTGGGAGGGGATTGCTATCCATGTTCAAATTAGAAATCCTAACTACAGTGGGACGCCAACTTTCCAGGATTGTCCTAGAGTCTCTGAGAATGAAAGATTAATCTCCTCGATGTGTGTGAATCAGGAGAAAAATCGTAGAGACATTAGACAAAATGTCCTATTTTTCATTTTCGTTGAACTCATCCGTCTGTTTATTTGTTATGAAAATACTGGATTTGAGGGGGGGGGCGTCGGAGTGGTGGTGGAAAGGCAAAATGACAGCATCGGGGGGGGGGGGTGCGCGGTGGGTGGAGGCAGGAAGTCATGTGATGAAACCTCCAGGAATACATCCAACCAGAGTTGGCAACCTTATAATTGCTATCAGAAGAAATGTCACTAGCTGACTCACAGCTGTGTTTAGCTTCTATTGTAGCTGTTATGGAAAGTTTATTACGGTTCAAATGTGCATTGGCTCTACTTGTTAGAGCACAAGGTAAACATAAGATGAGAAGGGCCTGAATGCTCTCCTTGTGCCATGGTGACCCAAGTCTGGATATGTACTTGAAGTGTGGTCTGACCAAAGCACTGTAGAGTTCCAGCACCACAGTGGAAAGTGCTGAAAATACATATTCTAGTGCAGGTCTGTCAGGGAAACTACCCTGGGGTCCTGACCAAGGATCAATTCCATTTGTAACATTATCAACCTGCAACAAACAAAAAGTTTTGTTTTCAAATGAAAGGTGTTGTATTTGGAGTTACATCACAAATCAGCCATGATCTCCATGCATGGTGGCTAGAGGGGGTAAGTGATGTCCCCCTGCTCCTATCTTCCCTCCTTTTTCAGAATTAGCAGTTTTCTCCTTTTAATTTTCTTCCAGCATGACATCCCTTTGACTTTGAACTCCACTCGTTCACTAACATGGTGTTTACTTTGTTGAAAAGTGTCACCAAGCTGTCATTATAAGATAGTCATCAAAAAAAAACAGAACAGAAAATTCAGAAGTAAATTCTTCATCCAAAGAGTGAGCAGAATGCGGAACTCACCCACACGGAGTGGTTGAGGTGAGC
Organism: Carcharodon carcharias; assembly: GCF_017639515.1. Taxonomy (NCBI): domain Eukaryota; kingdom Metazoa; phylum Chordata; class Chondrichthyes; order Lamniformes; family Lamnidae; genus Carcharodon; species Carcharodon carcharias. Next base: position 8,662,614 of record NC_054467.1, read on the forward strand.
GGCACAGGCGTACTTAATAGGAGACTAGGTGAGCACATGAGGGAGAAAGAAATAGAGAATTATGTTGGATAAGGAAGGATGGGGGAAAACCAGTGAAGCATAAACACCCACATGGGCTGGGAGGAGCTGAAGTGCCTGTTACTCTGCTGTATATTCTATGTAATTTCATGTAATATGATACATTGGGCCCTGTTTTCCTCTAAGGGGCAGAGAAGAGGGTGGGACTTCCTGATCGCTACCCACCCCCAGCCCCCCACCAATTCTGCCATGATTATAGGTTACCAAGGATGAACACTTTGGCATAACCTGCACAGCTGTACACTAGAGCAAGGAGAAATTTGGAACTCCTCAAAAGGCTGAGGATGCTGGGGGACAACTGGAGCTTTCAAGGCCCGAGATCGTTAGACTCTTATTAAGTGAGGCTATCAAGGGATATAAAGTAAATTCCAGCCCATATTATTGTTCATCTCTGCTCCTGTCTCAGCCCATCTGCTACTGAAACTTCAGTCCAATTGGACTATTCCAAAGCTGCTCCATCCTCCATGAACTTGTGTTCATCCAAAGCTGAGCATCCTGTATCCAAACTCACTCCAATTCAATTATCACCCCTTGTGGTCGCTGACCATCATTGGCTCCCAGTCTCCCAATATTTCCAATTAAAAATTCGCACCCTTGTATTCAAATCCCTTCGTAGCCTTGTCCCATCCCTATCAGTGTAACTTCCTCCCAATAACTCTCCAAGAACTCTGCACTTTTCCAATTCTGCCCATTTCGGTGTCCCCAACTTCCATCATCTGACTATTGGCAGCCGTGCCTTCGGCTTGCTCAGACAGTAAGATCTGGAATTTCCTCCCTAAACCATTCCACATTTCCATTTCTCTACCCCCCTTTCCTCCTTTCAAACTTTCCTTGAAGCCGTTGACCAGCCTTTACTCACCCGTGTGAATGTTTCCTTCTTTGGTTCGATGCCCATTTCTTTGATTGTGAAGCACCTTGGAACATTTTGCTACATTAAAGGCGCTATATAAATACCAGCTGTTGTTGCCTTGCCATTTGACCGGTTCCAACAATCACAGAATGCTCAGCCCACTTTACCTCGTAGCACTCCAAAACTCCTGAGTGCCAAAAAGGTATCTGTTACTCTTATACATTTGAAGCATTGTGAACTATACAAATGCTCTAGTTCTGAACTTCATTTCCATTCTCCCTGTCTTTAATTAGGTTTGTGCTGGTATAATGTACTGAATTTGAGCTAGCAAAATAGAAAAGCGACAGTAAGCTGCCCAACTGCAGACTCAAAATCCTTGTTACGCAGAACACTCAGACCGAGTTGAATCCCTCAGTGCTGCAGTGTGCGGTAATATTCTGGCAACTGGTGAGATAGTTAAGCTGATTTAATTTAAGCAAACACTGGCTCAATTGCACGAACAGCTGAGTAGCTAACCCTATACACAAACATTACCAGCTCCCATGACAGACAAGGGCACCAGAGAGAAAACAGACCTGCGTTATTCCAACAGTCCTGCTTAATTCATGCCACGTGCCAACAAGCAGGTGACAAAATGCCTGACCTATTGAAAAATGAGCAGTTTTTTTTGTTAATAATACATAGAATACACCAAATTTACAGCTCAGGAACAGGCCATTGGCCCAACTAGCCTGCGCTGATGTTAATGCTCCACATGAGCCTCTGCCCACCCTTCTATATGGAACTCTATCAGGGTAACTTTCTATTCCTTTCTTCCTCGTGTACTTGCACCTACCTTCCCCTTTAACGCTTCTATGCATTTTGTAGACAGAGATTATTGTGTGTCATAAAATAAACCACAGGGTTCACAGAGTTCAGAAAAAAAATTCCTGTGGTTCTGTGGAGTTATCCAACAGCAGTGTCCAACAAGCCTAGCATTGAGATTCTAATCATTCAAAACCAGCTCCGCTGGGCAGGACATGTTGTTCATATGCCTGATACCAGACTCACGGAGCAACTGCTTGACTTGGAACTTGGTCACAGCAGGAGACTCCCAGGATGACAGCAGAACAAGCTTTAGGGCTATCCTCAAAGCATCCCTGAAGAGGTCAAACATCCCTACCAATCCTTGGGACTCCACAGCTGGTGAGCAACCAAAATGGAGAAGATTCTGGAAGGCGCAGCACACATCGAGAGACTTGGTCGGGAACACACAGGGACAAAGCTAAGTTGTTGGAGAGAGTGCGCAGACCTCTGAACTCATTGACCTGACCCTTCAAACACCACCTGCCCTGCAAGTGGAAGGGTCATGCCATTGGACTTATCAACCATCGCAGTACCCATTGAACGGGAATGGAAACAAGTCGCCCTCGATCCCGAGGGACTATATGAGAAGACGAGGAGCGTTTTACCAAGTCTCACCTCCGAGTCAGGAGGCTGTGTGCTCAAGTCCTGCTCCAGAGACTCGAGCTCAAAGTCCAGCCTCTTACTCCAGTGTAGGATTGAGGGAGTGCTGCAGTGTCAAGAGGTGATTTCTTACGGATGATTTATTGCATCTCGGGTTGATGCAAAAAGATCCCATGGCGCTATTTTGAAAAAGAGCAGGGAAATTATCATTAGCGCTCTGGCCAGTGTTGTCCCTTAATCGACTTCACAAACAAAACAGATTCATCGCTGTTTGTTGAAACTAATTGGGAGCAATTTCACGGGGAGAGGGGTGTGGATTTCTCGCCTCCCTGTTGCCAGATTTGGCCAGCAGCTGACGGAACCAAAAAAAAAAGCAGCGATAGCGCACTACCAGAGGGCTAAACAGGCTGAGAATGGGACTGCCCCTCTTAATAGCAGTCCTGGCAGCGCCAGAGCTCAGCAGCGGGCACTACTGCGAACGGCAAGCAGGCCCAGGGTGAAGAGAAGATGGACGCCAGAGTCAGGTGAGTCAAGCTTTTTTAGGAGGGGAGGCATCGGGCAGCCTAGGGAGTGGGGGCGAGGGGGCATGGGGCGGCAGGGGAGAAACGGGTTTTGGAGGCCGGATGGGGGAGGGGGAGGCACAAAGCGGGGTGGGGGGGGGGCTGGCTTTAACACCTTAGGGGGAGGGTGCCCCCAATCCACAAAGGGAACCTCCCAATGCTATCATCCCCCTTCCTTTCCGCCTTTACAAAAGTTTTTTTCCAAAGCGCTCTGCTCACTCCTGTCTGTCTGCCCACACCAACCAGCTCATGGCATGGGCAGCGTGAAATACAAGGCGATTAGCTTGGTAACAAGCTCAATCGCCCGTTGACGATTTATTTAAAAATGGCAGGCAGGCTGCCGATTTTCACACCCGCCCACCCACCGTGTTATGGGGATTGGGTCAGGGGTAGATGGGAAGGTAGTGGGCTTACCAGTCCTCATATTTTAAGTGTCACCCACACCCCCCCAGCCCCACCAGACACACATTCAGTGGGGGGATAGAAATCTAGCTCACTGTGTGTAAATTGGCTGTTACATTTCAACAGTCATTACATTTCAATACTATTTAATTGGTTTCCAAGTGTTTTGGTCATGAAGGTCGTGAAAGGCACTATGTAAATGCAAGTCTATGTACTGTGCAGCTTTGTGAAGTTGTAATTTTTGTTGCTAAACTTTCATTTTATTTGGTATTTTAAAAAATAGTTAAGTCAAATCTAGAATGAAAAAAAATGAAGAAATTCCATATTTAGAAGCTATCAAGAAAGCCACCCTGGATTTGTTTGTTCAATCCAGATCTATCATCATGTTTAATGACTGAACAAGAAATGTTTACTGATGGTCTGTAAAAAGTGCCAATGAGGCCACAAAGTAAATCCCTATGTAAACATGGTTTGAGAATTTAGAGAATGAGTCAATGTACAAACGCCAGGCTTTTTTCACTCTGATCGAGGCACAGCAAAGATAAGAGGTGTTAGCACGGGAGATAGAAATGCTCTCAGCTTTATTACAGTGCTTAAGTATAAGTTTGTTTCCCAACCTTCAACAGCAGTCACAATGGCTCTGCAGGCGAATGGGCCACTTTGAGTAATGGAGACTAAGAAGGTCCAAAGTTTGATCTCCAATTGTGACAAGCCAGCCAGAGTGAAAGCTGGATGCTTCAGCACACTAGGGCCAGTCAAGGAAAGAAAACCAAGCAGGATCCTTGCTCTTGCTCGCAGGTAGGTACACCCACAATGTTCTTAGCGAGGGAGTTCCAGGATTTTGACCCAGCGACAGGGAAGGAACGGCTGATATAGCTGCAATTCAGGATAGCGGGTAGCTTGAAGGGGAACCAGCGAAGCTGGGTTTGTACTCCTCAGAGCAGAGGACACAAAGGGGAGATTAAATAAATGTTCAAAATCATGAGGGGATTTGGTAGCGTAGATGGGGAGAAACTGGTTCACTGATGTCAGAGTGGGTAGCCAGAGATTTAAGATAATTGGCAAAAGAACTTGGCAAGGAAAAACGGTACCTTTTTTTTAACGCAGTGAGTTATCATGATCCAGAATGGTGGACCCTGATTCAATGGTAACTTTTAAAAGGAAATTGGATGTATGAATTTGAAAAGGAGAAATTTTCAGGGTTATTATTAAAAGAGCAGGCGATTGGATCACACGGTCGGCACACACACAATGGACCCAGTGGCTTCTTTTTGATGCTTTAATATTCTATAACTTCAGAAAATATCTGCATCCTGTGAACAATACATTCCGTTATACACATATATAACATTTTTGCCCACGTTATATAGCAGCATACACAGTTTATAGTGAATTTAAAAAATAGATCTAACATTTCACTGCTTACATTATTTAAATCTACTCCGTACACAGGGGATACAGAAACTCTACCTGTGTCGATTTCTCAGTAGCTTGGCTTGGAGACTCTTAAACATGTTTATGAATTTCTGGGAATCTTAGACACTTGGTTAACCAAAAGAATGTGCACAGGGAAAAATTCTCCTTTAAAAAGAACTGTAGTCTTGCACAGCCATAACATCACAGTTTTATATTAACACAACCGACTTACAGGTAGGAATAATTCAGGCTAATAATGCACTCTCGTTAACAAAAGTGCATAATGTTTTTTTAACACAACAAAGATCAGGGCTATAGATTGTAGAGTGCTAATGGTACAGACTAAATCCCACCACTCCATAGTATAGCACTTATGAGTAACACTGCAGTGTGCCAGGACATCTCAATATGAAATCACTGACATATTAAAGATATTAAATACATATGTTCATTTTTTTTTACTCTAATGAAACCATTGCTATTAATCAAATGTGATTTCTCTAATACTAATTTAATTTTTAAAACTAAAGTTAGCTAAAGGGTTATGTTAAAAAAATTCAGTTGAGTTCCTCAATTATTTACAATATTTGTCCCCTCTCCAAATTCAATTCAGTTAATGCTCTATTTACACTAGCAAATTAGAGCTGAATCCATGAAAACATTTTGGCTCCTGTTCGAGCACTAGAAACACAGTGAAATCAGAGACATTAGGCTAGATGAAACTCAGTTTTGTGGTAGGCTATGTTCATGCAGAATATTCAAAAGTTGGGAGTTCCTGCCATTGCACATGCAAAAATCTACCAAGGTAAATTAATATGTTCATTGTGAACCCACCCACTTATCAAGCATCCTTCCAGAGTTCTTCAGAGGACCTACCTAAAAAAAAGGAGCTTAAAATAAGGAACAAAGATTGTTTTAATGCTCTTCAGGCTGACCTCCCACCTTCTGTAAACTTGAACTCATCCAAAACTCTGCTGCCCGTATTCGTCACTCAGAACACGTCCTGTACATCCATCACTCCTGTGTGTGTTGGCCTCCATTGGTTCCCGATATTAAAATTCTCATCCTTGTTTTCAAACCCCTCCACAGTCTCAACCCCTCCCTATCTCTGTAATCATCTCCAGCCCTCCAATCTCTGAGATCTCTGCCTTCTCCAATTCTGGCTATTTTAAAAGCAAAAAAACTGCGGATGCTGGAAATCCAAAACAAAAACAGAAATACCTGGAAAAACTCAGCAGGTATGGCAGCTGCCAGACCTGCTGAGTTTTTCCAGGTATTTCTGTTTTTGTTCTGGCTATTTTGATATTGACAACCGTGCTTTCAGGCCTGGATCTCTAGGATTCCCTCCCAGAACCTTCCTGCCTTTCTACCTCTCTCTCCTTCAAGATGCCCAAGCTTTGGGTCACTTTCTCTTATGTGCATCTTATGTGCGTTGGTATCAAAGTTTGTCTAGTGACACTCCTGTGAAGTGGCTTGCTTTGCTTCACTGCATAAAAGGGAGTACATAAATGCACGATTATTCTGTTCTGCAATGGCATGCTTTAAACTTCTTTCGAAAACTATGATGGGAGAAGCTATACTTCAAGCAAATCCTGTGGAAAACACTTACATGGTGGCCAGGAAGGTGGGAGGTGGGCAAGCCAACAGCTGCCATGTTTTCCTTTGACCACCGTCATGTTTATTTCCCTCCAGTTGGTGAAAACCTCCCTTAAAGCACAGAACAGTAAACCTCAAGTGCTCAGTTCACTGTAGCTCTGAAACACAAACACAATGGTTCTGATCCGGTAAACCTCCAGGAACCCATAGGCATAGCTGAAGAGCACGGAAAAGGAAAATTGCTGCACCCTGTGTAAATTATAAATCTTTGATGGAAATTTTAATATCACATTCATTTTACTCTCTGCGAGGACTCATATTAATGCTTTTATAAGCAAAGGCTGGAATTCTCTGAGCCACATGGAGGTAGCTTGGCTGGGGGCGTGTGGGGGCGTGTGGGGGGGGGTGTGTGGGGGGTGTGTGGGGGTGTGTGGGGGGGTGTGTGGGGGGGTGTGTGGGGGTGTGTGGGGGGGTGTGTGGGGGGACATGTGGGGGGGCGTGTGGGAGTGTGTGGGGGGGGGTGAGGGGGTGTGTGGGGGGGCGTGTGGGGGGGCGTGTGGTGGGGCGTGTGTGGGGGGGCGTGTGGGGGTGTGTGGGGGGTGTGTGGGGGGTGCGTGTGGGGGGGCGTGTGGGGGTGTGTGAGGGGGTGTGTGGGGGGGGGCATGTAGGGGTGTGTGGGGGGGGCGTGTGGGGGGGCGTGTGGGAGTGTGTGGGGGTGTGTGTGGGGGGGGCATGTAGGGGTGTGTGGGGGGGTGTGTGGGGGGGGGCGTGTGGGGGGGGCGTGTGGGGGTGTGTGCGGGGGTGTGTGGGGGGGGGCATGTAGGGGTGTGTGGGTGGGGCGTGTGGGGGGGTGTGTGGGAGTGTGTGGGGGGGCATGTGGGAGTGTGTGGGGGGGTGTGTGGGAGTGTGTGGGGGGGCGTGTGGGGGTGTGTGGGGAGGCCTGTGGGGGGGCATGTTTGGGTGTGTGCGGGGGGCGTGTGAGGGTGTGTTGGAGGGCGTGTGAGGGTGTGTGCAGGGGGCGTGTGAGGGTGTGTTGGGGGGCGTGTGAGGGTGTGTTGGGGGGCGTGTGAGGGTGTGTTGGGGGGCGTGTGAGGGTGTGTTGGGGGGCGTGTGAGGGTGTGTGGGGGGCGTGTGAGGGTGTGTTGGGGGGCGTGTGAGGGTGTGTGGGGGGCGTGTGAGGATGTGTTGGGGGACGTGTGAGGGTGTGTGGGGGGCGTGTGAGGGTGTGTTGGGGGGCGTGTGAGGGTGTGTGGGGGGGCGTGTGAGGGTGTGTTGGGGGGCGTGTGAGGGTGTGTGGGGGGCGTGTGGGGGGGGCATGTGAGGGTGTGTGGGGGGCCGAGTGGGGGGGGGCCGTGTGGGGATGTGTGGGGAGGCCTGTGGGGGGGCATGTTTGGGTGTGTGGGGGACGTGTGGGCGGGTGTGTGGGGGTGTGTGGGGGGGGTGTGTGGAGATGTGTGGGCAGGCGTGTGGGGGTGTGTGGGGGTGTGTGGGGGGTGTGTGGGGGTGTGTGGGGGGGTGTGTGGGGGTGTGTGGGGGGGGGCATGTGGGTTTGTGTGGGGGGGTGTGTGGGGGGGGCGTGTGGGGGTGTGTGGGGGGGTGTGTTGGGGGACGTGTGGAGGTATGTGGGGGGGGCGTGTGGGGGTGTGTGGGGGGTGTGTGGGGGGGCATGTGGGGGGGGGCGTGTGGGAGTGTGTGGGGGGGTGTGTGGGATTGTGTGGGGGGGTGTGTGGGGGTGTGTGGGCAGGCGTGTGGGGGTGTGTGGGCAGGCGTGTGGGGGTGTGTGGGGGTGTGTGTGGGGGTGTGTGGGGGTGTGTGGGGGGGTGTGTGGGGGTGTGTGGGGGTGTGTGGGCAGGCGTGTGGGGGTGTGTGGGGGTGTGTGGGGGTGTGTGGGGGGGTGTGTGGGGGTGTGTGGGGGGGTGTGGGCAGGCGTGTGGGGGTGTGTGGGGGGGTGTGTGGGGGTGTGTGGGGGGGGCGTGTGGGGTTGTGTGGGGGGGTGTGTGGGGGGGGCGTGTGGGGGTGTGTGGGGGGGTGTGTGGGGGTGTGTGGGGGGGTGTGTGGGGGTGTGTGGGGGTGTGTGGGCAGGCGTGTGGGGGTGTGTGGGGGTGTGTGGGGGTGTGTGGGGGGGTGTGTGGGGGTGTGTGGGGGGGTGTGGGCAGGCGTGTGGGGGTGTGTGGGGGGGTGTGTGGGGGTGTGTGGGGGGGGCGTGTGGGGTTGTGTGGGGGGGTGTGTGGGGGGGGCGTGTGGGGGTGTGTGGGGGGGTGTGGGCAGGCGTGTGGGGGTGTGTGGGGGGGTGTGTGGGCGTGTGTGGGGGGGGCGTGTGGGGTTGTGTGGGGGGGTGTGTGGGGGGGGCGTGTGGGGGTGTGTGGGGGGGTGTGTGGGGGTGTGTGGGGGGGTGTGTGGGGGGGTGTGTGGGGGGGGGCATGTGGGTTTGTGTGGGGGGGTGTGTGGGGGGGGCGTGTGGGGGTGTGTGGGGGGGTGTGTTGGGGTCGTGTGGAGATATGTGGGGGGGGCGTGTGGGGGTGTGTGGGGGTGTGTGGGGGGGCATGTGGGGGGGGGGCATGTGGGGAGGGGGCGTGTGGGGGTTGTGTGGGGGGCAGGAAAACAGAATCAGAAAGAAGTACATTAGGATGGCCCCCTGATGCTTTCCCGCCTCCATGCTCCTTCTTCTGGGGTGGCATTAGGGCACTGATGGCAAACTGGCCAGCAGCAGCCAGAAGTCAATGAAGTCCGTTCTGAGTTTTTCCAGGTATTTCTGTTTTTGTTCTGGCTATTTTGATATTGGCAACTGTGCTTTCAGGCCTGGACCTCTAGGATTCCCTCCCAGAACCTTCCCACCTTTCTACCTCTCTCGCCTCCTTCAAGATGCCCTTTAAAACCTTTGATCAAGCTCACTTTCTTCAACATCTCCTTACGTGCATCGGTATCAAAGTTTGTCTAGTGACACTCCTGTGAAGTGGCTTGCTTTGCTTCACTGCATGTCAATGAAGTCCGTTCTGTAGGTGGTGAAGCTGGATTCTTTTATGGCTTCTCTGTTTCCCCAGAGTCAGCTGGGACCTCCGCAGTGTGCAAGACCCCAGCTCAAAGGGGGCGAGTGCACAGCAGGAGAACCCAGCAGCTTGAGAATAACATTAGGTCTGGGGATTATATCACGGGGTTGGGAAGTCTGCATTCAAGGTGGTGCAAAGGCACCTGCCATTGCAACAGAGTCTCAACAAGCCTGCTACCATTGGGCAAGCTCTAGCTTAAAGGAATCACTGCAACCCCCTTCCACCTCACCTGCCTCTGGTAGTGGTGCTCCCACTGTTCACCCACCCTCACTGCCCCCTCTGTACCCCCAGTGCTCCCCCTGTTCTGCGCAGTCTTATATACTTGCACTGGAGGCAGTACAGTAAAGGTTTGGTACCTGAGAGGCGATCTCATTGATACATACAAGATTCTGAAGGGGTTTGATCGGGTGGACGCTGACAGATTGATTCGGCTGGCAGGGGAAGTTAAAACAGTTTCAGGATAAGAGTTTGATCATTTACTGAGATGAGGATAAAATTGCTTCACTCAAAGGGCTGTGAATCTTTGGAATTCTCTTCCCCACAGGGTTGTTGGTGCTTCACCGTTGAGTATACTTGAGGTGGGACAGACAGATTTTTGGTCTCTTGGGGAATCGAGGGATTTGAGGAAAATGGAGTTGAAGCCCCAGGTATCAGCCATGATCGTACTGAATGACGGGGGAGGCTCGGTACACTGAATGGTCTACTCCTGATCCTATTTCTTATGTTAAGTCACTAGCTACAATCCCAAGGCAACTATGATGACATGGGATTCGAAAGGGCACCTGGGTGTCCTCGGGCTGGCATGGACAAGATGGGCCAAATGGCCTCCTTCTGTGCTGTAACTTTTCTATGGTTCTATGATGGCTGCCAGCCCACCACATCATCACCTTGACCACCTTCCCTCACCGGACAGCGAACGTAGACGGGGTTGGTTGATTAGCTGCTTCCCGTAAGATTGTCCCACAGGGGCGTGCCACTGTCACATGCTAACACAGGAATTAGGAGCAGGAGTAGGCCACTCGGCCCTTCGAGCCTGCTCCCCCATTCAATAAGATCATGGCTGATCTGATTGTAAACTCAACTCCACATTCTCGCCTACCCCCAATAACCTTTCACCCCCTTGCTTGTCAAGAATCTACATAACTCTGCTTTAAAAGACCCTACTTCCACCGTCTTTTGAGGAAGAGAGTTCCAAAGGCTCACAACCCTCCGAGAGAAAAAATATTCTCTTCACCTCTGTCCTAAATGGGCAACCCCTTATTTTTAAACAGTGGCTCCTAAGACTTGATTGTCTCCACATTCACATTTTCCGGATCCCTCAGGATGTTATACGAACAGGATAGGGACCCCGAAATGATCCCGATGTTCGAAAACTTTTCAAGTGCAGAAAATTCCGGCCAAAATTTTCATCCGGTTTGGTCCCATTGACATACTTTGAAACTGAGGCTGGCTCTGTTCTCCGGTGTAGATTTGCATCTATCAGCTAATTCAACAATGATGCTACCAGATCAGATTTGTTCCTGGGATTTTCTCACATCTCCCAACTCTTGGGCCGGAATCTTCCGGCTCCGTTAGCATCGTGACAGGTGGGGTGGGACAAAATGGCAAGAAGGCCAAAAATCGTTTTCATGCCGGCGAGGAAGCACAGGGGGATCATTTGGTGGTGTCTGCCAGGGTGGAACACCAATCCCACTTGAGGCTGGCGTGAACCTGCATAACATCCCACTAACGGGATCAAGGTAAAGCCCAAATGGAATCGTCCCCTCACTCCAGATTTACCATTAGGTTAGCTGGAAAACACGCCGACCCAGAGCACATCTGGACTAGTGTGGTGTGCAAAAGTCGGGACTTACCGTCAGGGCCTTGCTCAGATCGCGGACATCCGAGGAGCAGAAGATTCCGCAGCCCTTCAGCTACCGGACCCTGGAGGAACACGTGCATCGTGCGCTGGGTGGATTCTCAGGGACATGGCTCCAGTGTGAAGCAGCCCCCGGGAAGGTGGGAGGTCTCCATTGATGTCTCGGGGGTCTGCTCTGGAACATCATGCTCTTGGCCTGGCGGATCAGATGAGAGCATTCATCCTCTTCCTGCGCTGGATGGCTGACCTCCTCTTGTGCTCCAGCGGTGCTGACCGCAGCCACCACCGCCTCCCAGGCTGGACTGGTGGTCTCTGGTGGACCTCCTGAAGCCAGAGTGGGGAAGAGGACTAGTGGTGACCCTCCACTGCGTGCAGCAGGTGCACCCAGAGAGGCATCGCTAAATTTGGGAGCTGCCGTCATCTTTGCTTTCGGGGCCATCTGTCGCCCGGAGCAGTCCTGGTGTGAAGACTTAAAGGGGCATGCGCTCTGGTGCGCTTTAAATATGGCACCAAGAGAGAGGAAGCGCTGAGGTCACATCGTGGCGGGAAAATCCGAGCCCACCCGCTAGCGATCTGGTGTGTTTCCCGTGAATGCGTAATTAAAGAGGCAGGACACGCTGGGAATGGGACCACACGCCATTGCGGCCGGCGGGTAAAACGTCCTTTCTCCCGCCCATTTTCGCCCCTTGTGCAGATCTGGGACCATTCCGCCCTTGATCTTCTCTACGTCAGCTATGCTTTGTCATGCTGTTAACTGTTCAATTTATATTAACGTCAAGCATTATTCTTGAATTAATCAGGATTATTTTTTTCGTTTTGTCTCTTCTACACGTCCTTTCACTCGTTCCTGTGCACCAGAGCGAACTGTTTAAACCTGAAAGTGCCAAAAATGACGGGCGAATGTTCCCGCTTGACTGGTGAGCGAGACGTCTGGCTGATTTCCCAATCGCAAAGCCCGACATGCGCGTGGCGAGATATTGGTGGCAATCTTCCCGGAAACGGCCAATTAAGAAGCCGCCTTTGGAAGTGCTGTCCAATTAGGGCACCCTGAGGCTTGATCTCTATCAGCTCCATCTATCCAGCCTCAGCTCCGTATCCCTCAATATACTTAACAACAGTCCATCATGCTCAGATTTAAAAGCTCCATTTGATCCCTAGCATCCGCAACCTTTTAGGGAAGAGAATTTTAGATTTCCATTACCCTTCATGCAAGAAAGTACTTCCTTCTGGGTTTTGTTCCTGTCGCCAAGTTTGAATTTGAAGATGATGTCCCCTTATTAATTCCCCCACCAGAGGGAACATTTTCTCTGTAACTACACTGCCTGGGCCACTTTAACGTTTAAAAAAACCTTGACCAAATCTTCCTCAATCTCCGATTGTCGAGGAAATTGACCTGGTGAGATCTCACTAGCTTCCCCGTTCAGACCCCTGTGACATTATTGGAATATAATCTGTATACTTAAAGAAGGACTTTTTTTGCCTTCTGATGGGTTTCCTGTATGCCTGCTCAAAACAGCAGGTCAAAATTACAATAAGCAGCGGGATTGAGGAGCAGAGAGGGGTCACTCCCTGCCAAGCTTTTAAGTATCCATCCATAGTGTCTGGACAGGATTAAAATCAGGCCTTCTGAATCTGGCAGCACAAGAGCTACCTGACTTTAAAGGGGCGACCAGTCAAACTGATCTGAATTTCAGTTAGATTTAATTTAGTTCCGATGCTTGTCAGCAATATATAGACTTGATACTGAAAAGTAATTAATCAGAATTATAATCTCCCTTAGTTATCTTGTCAATATCATTTTAACACGCTTTAACATTCAGAATTTCAAACTGCTGTAAGGTTCAACCATAACCATTCTCACAAACGTTCAGAAAGTTGAAAACATGTCACAAAATCTCTAGCAATGCTGTAAAGGTCTCCTCCAACCTTCACTAGTCTCAGAAAGACCCCTCACCAAGCCATGGTGCAGCTCGCATCCCAGATCAGGCTAACTATCCCACTGAAGACCATGGGTGGCTGAGAGAGTGGAGGAAAACTGGTGTGAAACGTTAACTGCCTTGAGTGTTTCAACGTCAATCTGGATACACTGTGGAACTGCAACTCCATGCAGGAGTGATTTATAACTATCTCCCTCTGTCCCGCGATCACAGTTACCTGTAGCTGGATCAAATGTCACACCGGAGTCAACAGTGGGAGGCAATGACAGGCAATCTGACACCGAATCTTCGGCTAAACCTGTCTACTTACACCAATCAGTTAGCAGCAACTTGCCAGCATCTCGCTGTAACATGGTGCACTTAACGTCCCTCACTCGAGATGAGGGCTCCTTGAAAACTGTGGATTGGTTAAATACGGAAGCCTGACCCATGAAGCAGTCTGGGTCGCTCGGGGAAAATGATAACGTAAATAACATAAATCTCTGTGCAGCATGTTTTCAGCGGATAGCTAGCAAGACAAAACATCATTAACATGCACTAAAATCTCACCTTTCCTGCTGACAGGTCCGTCATAGAACGGAACAAAAAACGAATACATTCATGAGTCAGTGCATTCAAATAAAACGATACTGCATATGTTTCCCGTCATGGCAAAAAAAAAAAGTGGAGCAGATATAATTGTGCTGAGTGAGTAGAGATCTGATTTCAAGACGAAACCTGGATTGAGGGAGACTCCAGTCACATTTACTAACAGCACGAATTCCCTAGACTTACTTTTGCACATGACAACTTTTAAAACAAACAGCAATTTAATTCTACTGGAATATCTTTCTTATCGGGGATCTTTGATTCTTCAGAAAAACAATTCGCATCACATAGCATCTTTAAGCAGCCAGAACATCCCAAGACACTCCACAGCAGCATTATCAAACAACATTTTAACACCGAGCCACATAAGGATCCACCTGGGGCAAGGAACAAAAACTTGCTCAAATTAGTAGATTTTAAACAGTATCAGAGAGGGGCAGCGGGGTTTGAGGAGGACATTGCAGAGATTGTAGGGACTGAAGGAGATTACAGAGATAAGGGAGGGGAGGGACCATGGAGAGATTTGAAAACAAGGATGAGAATTTTAAAATCGAGGTGTTGCCAGATTGGGAGCCAATGCAGGTCAGCGAGCACAGGGTTTAAACAGATATGGTGTAGGATTTCCCTTTTCCCTGTTTGAACAAAAGGTTAGTACGGAGGTTCAATGGTATGTTTAGTTTGCATCTAACGTGAGGTGGGGGAATTGATGCTATGAATACATTATAAAGCCGCTGATACAAATTAGTGTCAGTGCAAAACAAAGCTACGTCCTCAAGGTGTTAGCGTATTATGAGTCTTTGCACTCTTAGTAGAATGACTGCTCCAAAGGCAAAAATGGGCAGTTTTATCTAGTTCTTTAGGAAAAGTAATGGAAAGTGAGGCTCTGCCAATGTGTTAAGAGAGAAATGAACTTCTCATCGACTCTTCTCAATTGGTCAACAATCAGGGACCAGTGGGCAGCATTTCAAACCTGTGTTTGCATGTACAGGATTCTGCTCAATCCACTCCATTGCACCGTATACACACACCAACACTACAGCTAACTCTTCACATCATGTGATGTCAAAACTGTCCATAAGTACTTTGTGTACTCAAAGCAACACAAAATTCAATATACTCTGAAACAAATTTAGACTATTTAACGTTGCACGATTTTCTTGTCTTTGATTTAATTTGACAAGATCCTCACATCTCAGTAACAATTTCACCAATTTAGCTCAATTCATTTTTAACAGCACATGTCAGTTTCATCCCCATATTGGTAGTGTGCAGCTGCAGTCCCTGCCATGGATAACAAATTAAACATGATATCATTTCTAACATTGAATATTGCTGAAAAGAGAGACATGTTGCTGAAGCTTTTCATCGTGTACTCATCAGGACAAATGCAAGAATACCAAATTTTAAATGATCGCAACAATTTATACTACTGGAGAAAAGGATGCTGATTGGTTGGCAAATCAACTCTGACTGCCATGGAGAAAGTGCGCTAATAGTTACACTAACAACCAATTTAAGATAATCAGTCATGTTCGAGGCATGGTTCGTTTATCCTCGCTAGAAGCAACATACATTCGTACAGAAGGACACATTCTCTGCAAACAAAAGGAATATGTTCAAGTGATGCAGCTTTTTTGAATTACCCAAAGGGTTGGGGAGTTTGTAGTTCCCCATTGCTTTCTCCAAGGCAATGCCTCAGCCAATCAGAATCGACTTGCCAACGAATCAGCGCCTCTTAACCAATGATAATGATCACAATGAACACTTGCTGGCGCACATCAATAACCTATCATATATTTTAAATTATTGGCTTTTTTCAGCTTTGTGGAATTAAAAAGAGTTATTAGGCTTGCAATTCCTCATGCTGCCCTTATTAGCGCATCCTTCATCTTTTCTGTAAGACTAACACCTGAAGTTCCTTCTCTCCAGTCATGCTTTTCTCCTCTAGTTTTGAACCCATTGTTTTAACTCTTCGCAATGGTTAAGCATGTGCTTCTTAATTCTTCTGTGGTTTTAAGAAAGTTAACAATGAAAAAAGGCCATTCATTCTAGAAGTGTTTCCCTTCAGCATTTTAACTGCTGTAACTGAGCGCACAGCAGCTTCTTGGCACCCCTAGAATCTGCACCTCTGCTATCCTACATGGCAAGTGATTCCAGAGTTAGTGCATGAAGCTGCTCCTCTGCAATCAGATTTAAAATGATATTTTACTCATTTACATCAACAATCTCAGCCCTTGCTATCCAAACATCAGAGAATCATTGAAAAATACAGCACAGTAACAGGGAATTCAGCCCTTCATGCTTGTCCCAGCTCTTCGAAAGAGCTATCCCAAATAGTCCCACTCCCCATCTTCCCCCCATAACCCTGCAATAACTTTTTTCCCCCAAATAGTTATCCAACTCCCTTTCTGACCGTGACTTTTGAATCTGCTTCCACCATCCTTTCAGGCCTCGTATCCACAATCATAACAAATCTGCC
Organism: Carcharodon carcharias; assembly: GCF_017639515.1. Classification (NCBI taxonomy): domain Eukaryota; kingdom Metazoa; phylum Chordata; class Chondrichthyes; order Lamniformes; family Lamnidae; genus Carcharodon; species Carcharodon carcharias. Next base: position 8,678,871 of record NC_054467.1, read on the forward strand.
TAAGAAAAATCTTCCTCAGCTCACCTCATTTTTTATTTGCCAATTATCTTAAATCTGTGCCCTCGGGTTACTCACATTGCCACTGTATCGTCGCATGCTGCTGGAAGCAACATACGTTCATAAACAGGGACACGTTCTCTGTGACATTATTAGAAATGCAGGTCCCTTTCAGAGTAAACTAAGACAAGCTCCAGAGTGAATTGAGAGCAGGTGATGTTCATTGAAGCTTGTACTTAAGGGCTAGGTTCTTCCCCAGTTAGTCGGGGAGGGGGGTGGTGGGGGGCTTTGCTTATGAACAGGGAAAGGATCCAGCAGGGAAGAGTGGAAATTGGTATTTGTCCTGAACTATAGTTTAACAACAAAACAGTTGTGATTCACTGAATGTCTTCCGCTGCCTGATTTGGTAAATGGACTTCCACCTATTAGACACTTTACAAACAAAAGGAATACATTCAAGCCTTTTGGGGACATTGAGAAAAAATGGAGGATTGAGCAAAAAAGAGCGTGAAATGGAATTCAGCGTCATTAATGTGGTGCTTCCCTTCTGCTGCCCTCCAGCCACCGTTTTAAGGTGATACTCTCTGTTGTGTGGGACACCTTTAAGAGGCAGGGTTATGTCTCTAATGTACATCAGTGTAAGGGATATGATGTGACTTCTGTATGTTAGCAGTCTGAAGAAGGTACCTGTACAGTGAAGACCTGCATGTACATGCAGAAACATCCTGGAATAAGGAATCCACATTATTACGTTACTGATCCTGTCTTGAGTGGTCAATGCCTTATGCATAGTAGTAGATATTGCAGAGGTTAACAAAACACAACAATCTCCGACACCACCCCCCATACCCCCGCTCCACCCAAGCTCAGGCTGATACTCTTCTTCCTTCTCTACTACACAGCATCATATACAATTTTGCCCTATAACAACACTCTCAGCTTTTTCTGCCCTCTTTCCCTCCCCATCAGCTTCATCCTCTTCCTCTCCTGGCAGTCATTGTTTCATCTTCCTCCTTTTCATCAGCCCCTTATTTCCTTCTATATCCTAATTTCACCATCATCCACTGAAGCCATCCATTGGCCAACCTTTTCAGAACATCACTCCAACACTGCCCAATCTGACTGCGCAATCGCTATCCATGGTGACCCCTCCAAAAATAGTTCACCACAAAAACTCCACTTTACCCACAAAATTTTTCTTTTGCTTGCAGTAATTACCAATTGGCTATGAATCCATAGACCAATTTCACCTCCCACCACCGCCCCTTCCAAAATGATTGAATTGGGCCATTTTTTGGAGAACCCCCTCAGTCACTGTTACAGAAATACAACCGAGCAGAGCTTCCCATATCATCCAGCAGGATGATCTTGGATTTTCCAGGTGCATCCAGTAATCTGGGCTTTTGTCCTGAATCCTAGGTCAGGACCTCCCAGAACACATTTTGTCCTGGATTTCCACTTTAACTCATTCCTGCATGTGTCAAGCCCGGCACTTGCTTCTGCTATTTCTGTGCATGTGTGCAGTGTGAGTCTTGGATGTATAGCAGCCCCCATCCCTGGTCTTACAGATCCATCTGCACTAGCCCCCTGTCTAACCACCACCCCCCCCTACCCTCCCCCAGACTTACAGATTTGACGCGCGAGCGCCCTGTCCAACCACCCGCCTCCCCCCCCACCACCACCCCACCAGTCTTACAGGCTTGCCGCCATGTCAAAGCATCCCTTAAAGTTTTCAACGGGAGTCGGTCACCCTGCTGCCAAGCTTGGGAATTAATCCCGCTTCGCTGCACTGAAACCTTGCTGCACAAGTTGCCACATTGATGCAAAGATAAAGTTTACATTGCGGAAGTGAAAACAGTAAAAAAAGGCCATGGGATCTATTCAGCATCTTTTTGAGATTGCGCCAATATCACTGCAGAAGCACTCTACACGCCGAGAAGTGAGAAAATATTCAACAATGGAAAGACCGGACTTCCACCAGTATTGGCAGGTTTTTAATAAGTTGTCTCGAAGATGCGTTTTCCACATAAACTGGGGTTGTGTGAAGGGAATCGATTCTAGATTTCAGAAGAGCAACTGAGCAGGCAGCAGTGCTTGTGAAAACAAAGTTGAATATAAGGGCTTGGGAGTAAAAACAGGGCCCCCGCGAGAGGGACATCGCAGGGTGAATTTCCTTCTCCTTCCCTAGGCTTGACAAATCGTCGGGGTAAATGGCAGGAAAGGGGAATCAGGCAGCGAGCATCCGCCTCCCATAACAGAGCTGAGCCTGGACTCACTTCCATTTAAATGAATGGGATCTAACGTCAGCAGGTTCTGGTACTGGATTCTCTCTGTCTGATTTTCAAGCCTTTGCTAAACATCAGGGAAGCAAAACCAAAATCTATGTTTCTACCTGTATCCCAGCTTTTGCATTTTTCTTTTTGTTCATTTTTTGAACGAACTGGAAAAACAAAGCAAAAGGTATGATTATTGCAAATACAAAACAAAAACAGAAGTAACCCAAAGATTGTGAAAAGCCCTGCTTAGACCACACCTGGGTACTGTGAGCTGTGTGGGCAGCACACCCTAGGAAGGATGTATAGACCTTTCAGGGAGTGCAGTTTAAGTTTATTAGACTGATGCCTGATAGAGATTTCTGTTATCATTGTCATGGGTCTTAGATGTGGTAGTCATGGATCTGGATTTATAGATTAGGCTGGAGACTAGACTGTTGGTAAACTTTACCTTTTATTGAACATTAGGCTAACCATGTACAATATAGATTCAGTACAAGGCTGAGTGTACATAGAACTACCTCTCTCCATGCTCTGTTGTCATGTGATCTGAAATCTTATATCACTGATAATTAGACTATACATTTACAAATTTAACATTAACCCTTTATACTACATCTCCCCCAAATCTCTGACTCCAACAAATACTAATTGTGTTATCCCTGAAGTCTCTTCCTTTGTTTCTGTTTCACAGAGATAAGCGTTGTGCTGGTTCCACCAATCTCCACAACCTTGTAGTCATCTCTTTCGGAGATTGCATAGGTTCTCCATGCTCTCTCTGGAACTCCAAAGAGCAGCATATGAATCTTCAGAGTCTATTCAGGTTGTCTTCCTGATCATATGGGTAGTTAGTCCATTCCATTGATGGGCTTTTCCTAGATATGAGTGCACTTCTATTTCTTCCCACTATTCCATTCTCAGACTCTATAAGACTTGATCTTGGACTTTGTGTCATTTCCATTACTTGGCCTTCTCTATTCTGATCTCTAATCCAGACTGAAACAGAATTACCTGGAAAAACTCAGCAGGTCTGGCAGCATCGGCGGAGAAAAGAGTTGACGTTTCGAGTCCTCATGACCCTTCGACAGAACTTGAGTTCGAGTCCAAGAAAGAGTTGAAATATAAGCTGGTTTAAAGTGTGTGTGTGGGGGGGCGGAGAGATAGAGAGACAGAGAGGTGGGGGGGTGGTGGTGTGGTTGTAGGGACAAACAAGCAGTGATAGAAGCAGATCATCAAAAGATGTCAACGACAATAGTACAATAGAACACATAGGTGTTAAAGTTAAAGTTGGTGATATTATCTAAACGAATGTGCTAATTAAGAATAGATGGTAGGGCACTCAAGGTATAGCTCTAGTGGGGGTTTTTTAAAATTTTTTTATAATGGAAATAGGTGGGAAAAGGAAAATCTTTATAATTTATTGGAAAAAAAAGGGAAGGGGGAAACAGAAAGGGGTGGGGATGGGGGAGGGAGCTCACGACCTAAAGTTGTTGAATTCAATATTCAGTCCGGATGGCTGTAAAGTGCCTAGTCGGAAGATGAGGTGTTGTTCCTCCAGTTTGCGTTGGGCTTCACTGGAACAATGCAGCAAGCCAAGGATAGACATGTGGGCAAGAGAGCAGGGTGGAGTGTTAAAATGGCAAGCGACAGGGAGGTTTGGGTCATTCTTGCGGACAGACCGCAGGTGTTCTGCAAAGCGGTCGCCCAGTTTACGTTTGGTCTCTCCAATGTAGAGGAGACCACATTGGGAGCAACGAATGCAGTAGACTAAGTTGGGGGAAATGCAAGTGAAATGCTGCTTCACTTGAAAGGAGTGTTTGGGTCCTTGGATGGTGAGAAGAGAGGAAGTGAAGGGGCAGGTGTTGCATCTTTTGCGTGGGCATGGGGTGGTGCCATAGGAGGGGGTTGAGGAGTAGGGGGTGATGGAGGAGTGGACCAGGGTGTCCCGGAGGGAGCGATCCCTACGGAATGCCGATAAGGGGGGTGAAGGGAAGATGTGTTTGGTGGTGGCATCATGCTGGAGTTGGCGGAAATGGCGGAGGATGATCCTTTGAATGCGGAGGCTGGTGGGGTGATAAGTGAGGACAAGGGGGACCCTATCATGTTTCTGGGAGGGAGGAGAAGGCGTGAGGGCGGATGCGCGGGAGATGGGCCGGACACGGTTGAGGGCCCTGTCAACGACCGTGGGTGGAAAACCTCGGTTAAGGAAGAAGGAGGACATGTCAGAGGAACTGTTTTTGAATGTAGCATCATCGGGACAGATGCGATGGAGGCGAAGGAACTGAGAGAATGGGATGGAGTCCTTACAGGAAGCGGGGTGTGAGGAGCTGTAGTCGAGATAGCTGTGGGAGTCGGTGGGTTTGTAATGGATATTGGTGGACAGTCTATCACCAGAGATTGAGACTGAGAGGTCAAGGAAGGGAAGGGAAGTGTCAGAGATGGACCACGTGAAAATGATGGAGGGGTGGAGATTGGAAGCAAAATTAATAAATTTTTCCAAGTCCTGACGAGAGCATGAAGCGGCACCGAAGTAATCATCGATGTACCGGAGAAAGAGTTGTGGAAGGGGGCCGGAGTAGGACTGCAACAAGGAATGTTCCACATACCCCATAAAGAGACAGGCATAGCTGGGGCCCATGCGGGTACCCAAAGCCACACCTTTTATTTGGAGGAAGTGAGAGGAGTTGAAGGAGAAATTGTTCAGCGTGAGAACAAGTTCAGCCAGACGGTGGAGAGTAGTGGTGGATGGGGATTGTTCGGGCCTCTGTTCGAGGAAGAAGCTAAGGGCCCTCAGACCATCCTGATGGGGGATGGAGGTGTAGAGGGATTGGACGTCCATGGTGAAGAGGAAGCGGTTGGGGCCAGGGAACTGGAAATTGTTGATGTGACGTAAGGTGTCAGAGGAATCATGGATGTAGGTGGGAAGGGACTGGACAAGGGGAGAGAGAAGGGAGTCAAGATAATGAGAAATGAGTTCTGTGGGGCAGGAGCAAGCTGAGACGATCGGTCTACCGGGGCAGTTCTGTTTGTGGATTTTGGGTAGGAGATAGAAGCGGGCCGTCCGAGGTTGGGCGACTATCAGGTTGGAAGCTGTGGGAGGGAGATCCCCAGAGGAGATGAGGTCAGTGACAGTCCTGGAAACAATGGCTTGATGTTCAGTGGTGGGGTCATGGTCCAGGGAGAGGTAGGAGGAAGTGTCTGCGAGTTGACGCTCAGCCTCCGCGAGGTAGAGGTCAGTGCGCCAGACAACAACAGCACCACCCTTGTCAGCGGGTTTGATGACAATGTCAGGGTTGGCCCTGAGAGAATGGAGTGCAGTAAGTTCAGAGAGAGACAGGTTAGAATGGGTGAGAGGAGCAGAGAAATTGAGACGACTAATGTCGCGCCGACAGTTCTCAATGAAAAGATCGAGAGAAGGTAAGAATCCAGAGGGAGGGGTCCAGGTGGAGGGAGAATATTGGAGATGGGTAAAAGGATCCGTTGAACTGGGAGAGGACTCCTGCCCAAAGAAGTGAGCCCGGAGACGAAGACGGCGGAAGAAGAGTTCAGTATCATGCCGAGCCCGAAATTCATTGAGGTGAGGGCATAAGGGTATGAAACTAAGTCCTTTGCTGAGCACTGAACGTTCAGCATGGGAGAGGGGAAGGTCAGGGGGTATAGTGAATACACGGCTGGGGCTGGGATTGGAAGATGGGGTGGGGACAGGCAGGGGTGGAGGGTCCTAGATGGGTGTTGGTGTCGATGAGTTGTTGGAGCTTGCGTTCCTTAGCACTTGAGAGAAAGAGAAAAAGTTTCTTGTTGAGGCGTCGGATGAGCCGAAGGATAAAATGAAACTGGGGGCACGCGCAGCTTTGAAAAAGGGTATGGCGGTGCTGCTGGAGGGAGAGGTCGAGTGTGTTCATATGGCGGCGCATGGCACTGAGTGTGGACTTCAGAATGTGATGGGAACAGCAGTCCGAGAAACGAACAAGCCCGAACAATCCCCATCCACCACTACTCTCCTCCATCTGGCTGAACTTGTTCTCACGCTGAACAATTTCTCCTTCAACTCCTCTCACTTCCTCCAAATAAAAGATGTGGCTATGGGTACCCGCATGGGCCCCAGCTATGCCTGTCTCTTTATGGGGTATGTGGAACATTCCTTGTTGCAGTCCTACTCCGGCCCCCTTCCACAACTCTTTCTCCGGTACATCGATGATTACTTCGGTGCCGCTTCATGCTCTCGTCAGGACTTGGAAAAATTTATTAATTTTGCTTCCAATCTCCACCCCTCCATCATTTTCACATGGTCCATCTCTGACACTTCCCTTCCCTTCCTTGACCTCTCAGTCTCAATCTCTGGTGATAGACTGTCCACCAATATCCATTACAAACCCACCGACTCCCACAGCTATCTCGACTACAGCTCCTCACACCCCGCTTCCTGTAAGGACTCCATCCCATTCTCTCAGTTCCTTCGCCTCCGTCGCATCTGTTCCGATGATGCTACATTCAAAAACAGTTCCTCTGACATGTCCTCCTTCTTCCTTAACCGAGGTTTTCCACCCACGGTCGTTGACAGGGCCCTCAACCGTGTCCGGCCCATCTCCCGCGCATCCGCCCTCACGCCTTCTCCTCCCTCCCAGAAACATGATAGGGTCCCCCTTGTCCTCACTTATCACCCCACCAGCCTCCGCATTCAAAGGATCATCTTCCGCCATTTCCGCCAACTCCAGCATGATGCCACCACCAAACACATCTTCCCTTCACCCCCCTTATCGGCATTCCGTAGGGATCGCTCCCTCCGGGACACCCTGGTCCACTCCTCCATCACCCCCTACTCCTCAACCCCCTCCTATGGCACCACCCCATGCCCACGCAAAAGATGCAACACCTGCCCCTTCACTTCCTCTCTTCTCACCGTCCAAGGACCCAAACACTCCTTTCAAGTGAAGCAGCATTTCACTTGCATTTCCCCCAACTTAGTCTACTGCATTCGTTGCTCCCAATGTGGTCTCCTCTACATTGGAGAGACCAAACGTAAACTGGGCGACCGCTTTGCAGAACACCTGCGGTCTGTCCGCAAGAATGACCCAAACCTCCCTGTCGCTTGCCATTTTAACACTCCACCCTGCTCTCTTGCCCACATGTCTGTCCTTGGCTTGCTGCATTGTTCCAGTGAAGCCCAACGCAAACTGGAGGAACAACACCTCATCTTCCGACTAGGCACTTTACAGCCATCCGGACTGAATATTGAATTCAACAACTTTAGGTCGTGAGCTCCCTCCCCCATCCCCACCCCCTTTCTGTTTCCCCCTTCCCTTTTTTTTCCAATAAATTATAAAGATTTTCCTTTTCCCACCTATTTCCATTATAAAAAAATTTTAAAAAACCCCCACTAGAGCTATACCTTGAGTGCCCTACCATCCATTCTTAATTAGCACATTCGTTTAGATAATATCACCAACTTTAACTTTAACACCTATGTGTTCTATTGTACTATTGTCGTTGACATCTTTTGATGATCTGCTTCTATCACCGCTTGTTTGTCCCTACAACCACACCACCACCCCCCCACCTCTCTGTCTCTCTATCTCTCCGCCCCCCCCACACACACACTTTAAACCAGCTTATATTTCAACTCTTTCTTGGACTCGAACTCAAGTTCTGTCGAAGGGTCATGAGGACTCGAAACGTCAACTCTTTTCTTCTCCGCCGATGCTGCCAGACCTGCTGAGTTTTTCCAGGTAATTCTGTTTTTGTTTTGGATTTCCAGCGTCCACAGTTTTTTTGTTTTTATCTCTAATCCAGACTGGTTCATCTGGTTGGAGTTCCGGTAACTCATGCATTCTGTGGCATTGATTACAATTTTTGGTTTGATTTGCGCGATCCTCATTCTCCTTCTCTTTGCTCTCTCCATATCAGTAGTCTTTAGATATGGCGTGAGCATATGTGGAAGAACAGGAAGTTCAGTCTGTAGCCTCCTTCCCATCAGAAGTTCTGAAGGAGCCAAACCATTCTGAAGTGGTGTGGAACGGTAGTTCAACAGTGTTAAGTTGAAATCATAATTCGTCTTCAACAAAGCTTTGACTGTTCTTACTCCTCTCTCGGCCTCTCCATTTGCTTGTGTGTACCTGGGTGGACTAGTTGTTTGAAAAAATGCATATTCTTCTGTAAATTTCTTGAACCCTTCATTCACAAATTGTGGACCATTGTCTGAAATGGCAAGATTTGGGAATGCCATGTATGACAGAAAATTCTTGTAGTGATTTAATGACCAATCCTGAGTTTGTACCATGAAGATGTTTAACCTCAATCCATCTGGAGTAATAGTCAACAACTATGAAGAATATCTTCACCTTGAGCTTGAAAAGGTTCATTCTGAGGCATTCCCATTATCTGGATGCAAATGAGGAGACCATGAGCAGTTCTTCTTGCTCCTGGCGATGGATTGCACAGGTGATGAGGCTCAGAACCGTGTCATCTCGTGATTTTAAGATTCCTAGCCACCAAACTGAATTTCCCACCCTAGCATGGCACTTTGTATTGCCGAGGTGTCCCTGGTGTATTCTTTGAAGGATCTCAAGTCTGAGGGTTCTCTGTATGACCCACCTCTCATCATAGATGAATAAATCGCCCACAATACGGAGATGTCTGCGTTGCTCCAAATATTGTTTCAGGATGAGATTGGTTGAAACATATTCTGACCATTTATTTCTGCAATATTCTCTCATTTTAGCACATTCTTCATCTTTTTTCCGTGCTTGCCATGTTTCATTCAGCCTCTGTGTGGTGGCTGGGAGAAATTATGTAGTCAATGAGCTGCATAACTCTACATCCTCAATAAGATTGATGACCTCCTGTTCAGACTCTTCAACAGCAATGCGTGACTATGCACTGTACATATTAAGTCATGGCACTGAACCTCTTGAGTTCTCAGCCAGAATCTCTGGACCCTAGGTGGCATCTTTGCTAGTTCCTTGGTGTTTTGAAAGGTGACCAATGGCTTGCGGTCTGTCTCGATTGTAAACTGAAGGCCTAAGACGTAGTCAGCAAAATTTGCATTGGCTCCTGTGGCTGCCAATATCTCCTTTTCAATTACAGTGTATCTTTGTTTCAGCCAATGACCAAGATGCATATTGTACTGCTCTGTGTGTTCCATCTTTCTGAAACAGTACTGCTCCTAGTCCAGTTGCTGATGCATCTGCAGCAACTATTGTGGACAGTTCCGAGTCATAGTGTGCCAATGCGTCTGGTGAATTACACATGTTCTTGACATGTTGAAATGAAATTTGTTGATGTTCTCCCCAATGCCATGCTTGGTGTTGCCTGAGCAATTGTTGTAGTGGCTCATTCATGTGCACCAAATTAGGGAGGAACTTCCCTACTTGACTGACCATCCCCATGAAGCGTTAGAGTTCCATAATGTTATGGGGTGGTGGAAAATCTTTGATTGCCTTGGTCTTTTTGGGATCAGCCCTGATGCATAACACATGAACAATGTGAACCAGAAATTTTATGTTGGGCTGTGAAAAGTCACACTTATTGGTGAGAGTTAGCCCTGCTTGTTTCCAAGCGGTGCAACACTGCTCTCACCCTTGTATCATGTTCCAGTATGAGGGATTAGGATATCATCCATGTGGCAGACGACTCCTTCCAATCCCTCCAAAATGGTTGTCATTGTTCTCTGAAAAATCTTTGGAGCTGACTTGAATCCAAGGATTAGGCGATTGAAACAATATCACTCGAAGGGTGTGATAAATGTAGTCAGTAGTTTGGATTCTTCGTCCAAAGGTAGTTGTCAGAAGCTGCTGTTTGCATCCAACTTTGTAAAAATGATACTTTTGCTGGCTTTGCCGGACTCTCAACCACAGATGCCATTGGGTGGACCTTCCTTTCCACTGCCCTGTTTAACTGTGTGATGCCAACACAAATTTGTGTTGAACCATTCGATTTTGGTACAGGGACCATGCCTGAACACTGATTTGTGGGTTTGGTGACAGGTGAGGTGACACCCTGATGCAGCATTGACTCAATATCTTGGTTCACTTTCTATAAAGGTGGGCATGGAGCCTTGCTTGGTGTGAACAAGCACACTGGTTTTATATCTCGCCTCAGTCGGATGTGATAGGCTGTTTTCAGCTTCTCCAGACTTCTGAATAGTTTGGGGAATTCCGTCCTGAATTTTGTTGATTTTTCTAGCTTCCTAGTTCATCAGCTTTGTTGATGTGTTGTATAATTGCCCAAGCTTTTAGGCTTAACAGTGAATATTCTTGATTGTGGATCATGTACAATGTTTCGGTGATTTCTCTTTGTTGGTACTGGAGGTTAGCAGTCAACTGTCCCTTGACTTTCAGCTGAATGCCTCCTGGACCATGGAGTCTAATGACCAATGGCTGGAGTAGGAGTGATTTTAACCACTGCTCTATGTCTGAAAGAATTGAAACACCTGCTCCAGTGCCTAATTTGAAGTTTGTTTTATGTCCATTGACCATAATATCTGCATTTCAATAGTTACCCTTTGATCTTGTAATTTCTTCCAAGAACGGTACTTCTGTTTCTTTTCTGTCTTCAACTTCTTGAATGCCTTTGATTTCTAGAATGGTCCTTGATCTTAGCTGTTTCTCCTTTAATTGTTCTGTTAAGAGTCGTTTCATTCAAAATGGCCTCTCTTCTTGCAGGAATGGCACTCCGCATTTTTGGTGGGGTATTATTCATGCCAATGCAGCCTACTCCTGCCACAACAAGAACACTGAATAATGGCAGCTACTGCACACTCTGCTTTTTCCCTGTTTGCAATTAGATGCACCGCAATTTCTATGTGCTATAAACTGGGCTGTATCAGCCATTCTTTTTCACAAGATTTCTTTTTCACCTCGAATAAAAGTTTTGTTTTGCTTTCTCTCTTCTGCCTACCTTGTTATCTGTACAGCTTTCGACTGGGTCAAGTCTTCCATTGACTGCAAGTAACCCAATAGTGTCTCTTCTAAGACTTACAACAATGCAATCCTGAGTTAGCTTGTCTTTCAGGGCTCCATATTTGCAATTTTCAGCTAATTGGCATTAACTCATTAATAAAGGAATCCAAGCTCTCTCCTAGTCTTTGGGTGCGTCTTTTTAATTTTGCACTCTCTAAAATGGTGTTTTCTCAAGGACTAAAATAATATCAAAGGCTTTGATAACTTATTCATAAGTCGCTGTGACTTTATTCATGCCCTGTCTGACATTATGTCATCTGCACTACTGCCTATGGTGTAGATTAAGGTACTGACCTGCCCCTTGCTAGTTTGCTAGTCCTAACGTTGTTCTGTGTCAGGTAAACCTGCAATACCAGCTCTGCTACTTCTCAGCTTGATCTGGGCCTTCCATGTGGTCGTAGCACTCTGGGAAAAGTAGGATTTTTTCCATCTCTTCCTTCAACTCTTGCCTTCCCTGGAGTTCTTTTGAAGATTTTCCCATGCTGTCCTTGTCCTGTAGTCATTCCTTTTGCTGCTTCTTCCAGTTGCTGGGCTCTTCACGTGTTGTTTCTTTCGTAGTATTTTCCACTGTCATCATCTGTTATCATCGTTGGGGGTTACTTAGATATGGTATTTGTGGATCTGGATTTACAGATAAGGCTTGAGGCTAGACTGTTGGTAAACTTCACCTTTTATTGAACACTAGGCTAACTATGTAAAATGCAGACTCAGAATAAGCTTCCACAAAGCACTATCAGTGTCCATGCTCTGTTGTCATGTAATCTTGCATCACTGATGATGCGGACTATTTATAGTAGCCCTTTATATTACAAGAGTCAACAAATTAGGGTTGCATTCCCTGGAATCTAGGAAGTTAGGGAATGTTTTAATCAAATTTTTCAAGATATTAAGCGGAATAAATAGGGTAGACAAAAAGAAATAATTTCTGCTGGTTGAGAAGTGTAGGACTAAGGTGCATAGTATAAAAAAATGAAGCCAGACCTTTCAGGAGTGAAATTAAGAAACACTTCTACACACAGAGGGTGGAAGAAGTTTGGAACTCTCTTCCACAATGGCAACAGATGCGAAATCAATTGTTAATTGTCAAACTGAGAGTGATAGATTTTTCTTAAGCAAAGGTATTGGGTCAAAGGCAAGTATATGGACTTAGGTCACAGATCAGCCATGGCACTGAACAGGCCCAAGGGATTAGATGGCCTCCTCTAGTTCCTATATTCCTACGTGCAGATATTGGGTCTCAGTCAAAATGTTAGCCTGCCGTTTCTTTTCCAAGTGCTAACTGAACAGCAGAAGCTTTGTTGTACTATTATATATTTTTGTTTACAAGTTGCGCTCCTTAACAATTTTCACAGGACAGTGAGGTGCCAGTATATAATTCATATTCACTGTGGTTTTGAGTGGTTAATGCACAGGTCTGAATCCTTAATGAGCTTTCCATCCTCAACTTTGCAAACGTTCATAATTTGAGCTCAACGAGATTATCGCCAGAACCAGTAATCTTGGAGGAACAATGGGTAGCATCACCATCTTTGAAACAGAAGCTCCAGGTTCAAGTCCAGCTCCAGGATTTGGTGGCGAAGGAAGGTGTGTTCGTAATGTGGCCAAACAGGTTGAGTATCAACCTGAAAATCCTTCCAACACACACCAATGATAGGTGGTAAGAGTGGGAGAGAATCTTGGTCAGCCATGGATCACATCCACATGATGGAAATAAAACTGGAACCTCTACCATCTCTGATCATTGCTCCAGACTATAACATTCATGTAAAAGTATATGTTGCCACAGCAACACGGACTCCCTTGGAAACTGATTGGCTCAGCTGGCTGGATGGCTGATGTGGATCAGATTGGTGCCAGCAGCACAGGGTTCAATCCCTATATAAACTGGGGTGGGTTTGGGACCTGCCTCCTTGCCCTTCCTATGATGGAGGTCACGGTCTGGCGAGCAGAGAACTAAGGAAGAAGAAGACCGGTAACTATGCGCACTTGGCTGACCAACTTTAACGCTATCTTCCTTGACTTCTGTTTCCCCTCTTCCATTCGGTTCCATTCTGAAGAAGTCACATTTAACTCAAAAGGTCAACTGTGTTTCTTTCTCGACATTTGTTGCCAGACCTGCTGAATATTCCAGCACTTTCTGTTTTTACTTCCATTCAGTTACCTGGTTTTCCAACATTAGAAAACACAGTTTGATAGAAACCAAATTCCCTCAGCTGCATGCCAGTAATTGATTAGGAGTTTTGACAACCCTTTACATTAACTGAATACTTCCAGTGTTTGGTTGATAACTGCATTGAATTGCATAGAATTTACAGCATATAAACAGGTCATTTGGCCCAACTGGTAAATGTTAATATTTATGCTCCATATAAACCTTGTCCTACCCTCCTTCATCTCATCCTATCAGCATATCCTTCTAATTCTGACTCCCTCATGTAATCATCTAGCTTCCCCTTATATCTATCTATGCTAGGAATCAGAGGCTAGGAATCCTACAGCAAGTAACTCACCTCCTGACTCCCCAAAGCCTGTCCACTATCTACAAAGCACAAGTCAGCAGTGTGATGGAATACTCTCCACTTGCCTGGACGAGTGCAGCTCCAACAACACTCAAGAAGCTTGACACCATCCAGGACAAAGCAGTCCACTTGATTGGCACCACATCCACAAACATTCACTCCCTCCACCACCAATCCACAGTAGCAGCAGTGTGTACCATCTACAAAATGCACTGCAGCTACTCACCAAGCCTCCTTAGACAGCACCGTCCAAACCCACGACTACCACTATCTAGAAGGACAAGAGCAGCCGACACATGGGAACCACCACCTGGAAGTTCCCCTCCAAGCCACACACCATCCTGACTTGGAAATATATCACCGTTCCCTCATTGTCACTGGGTCAAAATTCTGGAACTCTCCTCCCTAACAGCACTGTGAACGTACCTACACCACACGGACTGCAGCGGTTCAAGAAGGCAGCTCACTACCACCTTCTCAATGGCAATTAAGGATGGGCAATAAATGCTGGCCTAGCCAGCAATGCCCACATTCCATAAATGAATTTGGAAAGTGCTATTCACTTTAATAGAACAATTCCATGTTGTATCAACATCCTAACTACTCTATGAAGGATTTTTGCTATATATTTCTTACTGGATTTATTAGTGGCTATCTTATATTGATGGCCCCTAGATTTGGATCCCACCACAAATGGAAACATTTTCCCTATCTTGTCAGACCCCTCATAATTTTAAAGGCCTCTGTTAGGATGCCCATTTGTAGACAAAACAGCCTCAACCTATTCAATCTTTCCCAATAGTTATAGCCTCTCAAATCTGGCACCACCCTCTGTAAAAAAAAATCTTTTTTTATAGTATAAAGACCATAACTGTGCACAGTGCTCCAACTGTGATAATCACACACAGACCCTTGTTCTTTCTTATATTACAGTCGGGGACAATTTACCACTGTATGGCTACCATGCTCCAGGTTTCCTGTTCCAAGGTGCCTTCTACATTGTTTATTCTTTTTTATATATTCATTCACAGGATGTGGGCTTCGCTGGCTGGGCCAGCATTTATTGCCCATCCCTAGTTGCCATATCATCTAATTTGCGCAGCGATTTAATTTGTTTTATACCTCTTACAGTGTTATCATTCCCCTGCTTGGTCTCATGTGCATGTACGTACTTTTGTGTATAACACTGATAAATGATACCAAGGGCAAGAGTCCCAGAACAGACCCCTGCAGAGCTTCATGAATCACCAGTCTCCTAAAACAGCCATTAATCAACACCTTCTACTTTCTGTTTGCACAGCCAATTGTCAACCCACTTAACCTAATTTTCCATGGCTTAAACACCAATTTTTAGAATAATTCACCCTAAAGGAATTAGAATTAGTGCATTTGTGTTCCTGTGATCTTTGAGGAAGCAGGAGGGAAATTCTTCCAACTAAAGTGTGAGAGCAGCCTTACTCCCTGTGCTCCAAGTTTCGTTTTTAAGACTATAATTGCAGCATGATGCAGAATGGAGTTATGTGGGGAAGCTCCACTATTCCAGGCATAAATAGGGCTCCGTTTCGCCCTCTGCACTTGATTCAAATGCTCGTATGATGGCATTACACCCTGTAATTGTGAAAAACCGCACTCCCTGCAGTGCACCATGGCAACACAAGATGCACTGCAGCAGTCAGCCAAGCATCCTTTGACAGCAAACCCTTGACCTCTACCACCCAGAAGTGCAAGGGTAGCAGGTGCATGGGGATACCATTCTCCGCAAGTTCCCTTCCCAGCAGACATCAGCCTGATGCCATCACTTCACAGTTACTGGGTCGAAAACCTGGAACTCTGTATCTAACAGCACTGTGGAAGCACCTTCATCACATGGGCCATGGTTCATGAAAGACGGATCACCACCACCTCATCATGGTGAATGGAAACATTTAAAAAACTGTAAATCACTCTACAGTCTATAATTAGCATAACTATTCAACCAGTAATTAAGAAAATCTAATAGTATTTTAAACATTCTCATGCCAGAGGTGCTAGTGCTATTTAATTACCTCTGTGCACCTTCAGAAAGGAATTCACCAAGGCTCCTTTGACAGCACCTTCCAAACCCACGACCACTGTTGTCTAGAAGGACAAGGGCAGCAGGTATATGGGAACACCACCCCCTGGAAGTTCCCCTCCGAGCCACAGACCATCCTGACTTGGAAATAGATCGCTGTTCCTTTACTGTCGCTGGGTCAAAATCCTGGAACTCCCTCCTTAATAACACTGTGGGCGTACCTACGCCACGTGGACTTCAGCGGTTCAAGAAGGCAGCTCACCACCACCTTCTTAAGGGCAATTAGGAGATGGGCAATAAATGCTGACCCAGCCAACGAAGCCCATATCCCATGAATGAATGAAAAAAGAGAGGTGATAAAGGCCACATGCTCCATCAAAGAGAATTTCCAGTGTAGCAATGGGAATTAGCATATTCAGCAAAATTAAAAAAAAAACCCCACTAGAGCTATAGCTTGAGTGCCCTATCATCCATTCTTAATTAGCACATTTGTTTAGATAATATCA
The DNA here is from genome assembly GCF_017639515.1 of Carcharodon carcharias. Taxonomy (NCBI): domain Eukaryota; kingdom Metazoa; phylum Chordata; class Chondrichthyes; order Lamniformes; family Lamnidae; genus Carcharodon; species Carcharodon carcharias. The sequence continues at coordinate 8,695,176 of NC_054467.1, forward strand.
CCAACTTTAAATTTAACATCTATGTGTTCTATTGTAGTATTGTCGTTGACATCTTTTGATGATCTGCTTCTATCACTGCTTGTTTGTCCCTACAACCACACCCCCCCTCCACCTCTCTCTCTCTCTATCTCTCTGCCCCCCACACACACACCTTAAACCAGCTTATATTTCAACTCTTTCTTGGACTCGAACTCAAGTTCTGTCGAAGGGTCATGAGGACTCGAAACGTCAACTCTTTTCTTCTCCGCCGATGCTGCCAGACCTGCTGAGTTTTTCCAGGTAATTCTGTTTTTATCTTTATATTCAATCCTGACCTTAAGCACCCAGCCAAAGGAAGAAAGATCTTGCAATTATAGCATCTTTCACAGCCTCAAGATGTCCCAAAGCCCTTTGCAGCCAACGCTGTAGTTTTGAAATGCAGTTACTGCTGTAGGAAACTCAGCAGCCAAATTGCGAACAGCAAGCTCCCAGAATCAGCAATGAAATAAATGACAATTTCATCTGTTGTAGGTGTAGGTTGAGGCATCATTTTAAAATGCAGCGTTAGTCAAGGCTTGGTTTGAAAGACAGATCATGGGAACAATTGTGGGCAAAGGTATGGCTAAGCAGTGTAGACATTAGGTGCAAATGCTGGTTGCTATGGGTATATCAGTGCCTTGTTATAATACCTGAGCAAACAATACCACTTAGCAAATAAAATACAAACACTGGGGTGAGTTTTCACTCAGTCAGGAAATTTTAACCAATGCCCAAAGCTACTTACATTTGTAATAAACACAGAAAATGCTGGAAAAACTCTATAGGTCCAGCAGCATCTGTGGAGAGAGAAAGAGTTAACGTTTCGAGTCCAACATGGCTCTTCTTCGAAACTCCACTGGTTTGACACTGGAGCAAGATTCAATTCTTTCAAATCAGGCCCTGCCTACAAAGCTGGCCTTGCCCCTAGTTTGAAATTGGGAGATTCCACCAGTGGAGCCAGGGAAGGCTCTTCAAACTGTGTTCATTCTCCTAGGCGTGCAGACACGTTTCAAAAGCTTTTCTCAGGTCAAAAAGTATTGAACTTACGATGGTCGGGATTTTCCAGCTCCATTGTGGTGGGACCTGCCGTGAGAGATTTGGCAGCCCAGCCAAAAGTCTGTTGATTTTTGATGAGACCAGACGATCCTAGCGACAGGTGGGGCTGGAAAATTCCACCCAAAGAAACTGACTAGTGTCCACCCAGTGGAGCTGTGGAACCAATCAGTGTAGCCTTTTTATTTCAGTCATTTTCAGTGATTTTAAATCAGGTCACTCACCTGGGCACCCTTATTAAAAATGTTCATTCTTGGCAATAAACCATCTTCCACTGAATTAAAAAAACTGTAACAGATTACTGCCCTTAACTACATCAAGGAATACTTACTAAATGGAAAACAAAATAAACAATTACGTTGCTCGATTGCACTCGTTCATGAAAGCAAATGAATATTACCAGGAACTTGAAGCCGGTCAAACCAATGCAATTTCAAGCGCATCGTTGGCACAATTTCCTGATTGCTTCCAAAGCTGAACCTCTCCCTGTTGTGTTCAATTTTATATTTTTGTCATGGGACCAGTGGTAACGTGGCTACGAAACCCAAGCGGAGAATTTTCTCCCCGTCAGGCGGGCTGGGCAGGGGATTCAGACATGTCCCCTCATGTGACAGTGTCACATGAGCTGGGACATGTTTATGAATCTTCATAAAAAAATTTATTTAATTAATAAAACCTTCACGAAACCTCATCCCGCGCGTGGATGAGGTTTCATGGAAAAATGCGAAGGCCGCCTGGGCTCATTCTTTGGGACACACGCCCGATGTCACTGCGCATCAGTTAATGCGTCAGCGGGCAGGCCCCACCCCTGCACGCCGAACAGAAGATTCTGCCCCCAAGGGAAGATTTTTACAGCCTCTCCCATGGCGGGATTTTCCGGGGCCGTAAAACTCTGCCCCAAGGTTTTAAAAAACCTGAAGAATTAAGGAATCTGACAGACCAAGTACACCTGGAGTTTCATTTTGACCTTTTCTGTGGGCACCAGTTAGAGCCTCAATTAGATATGACTTGAGATATTTCCTGAAATCTTTGTAGGAACCCATGTATGTACATTCTGATGGTACTAATAAAGCTTAGGTCAACTTTTTACAGCAGATATTGGGTCTTCTTCTCAATCTCCTTGGTACTGTAAAGATGTTTTGATTCCTTTCTTAATTTACTCTTGTTCCAGGTCCTTGAATGCAGCTATTTGACATGAACTGAAAGTTATACTTAAATAACAGCTAAAGTCTCGTAAATACATACCTGATCCAAGCAGAGAATTCCAAGGTAGTGTTCCCTTTGTCAGTCACTTTGCAGATATAAAATCCACACCCAAATAATTCATACACAAGCATGACAGTTCCTAATAAACTACATAGCTTTTATAAGGATTCAATTATATTGTCAAATGGTGCAACACAACACAAACAAGGACTAAAGCAACCAGTCTACAGCAATTATATTTACATTTAGCGTGACTCTTTTGGTTTACAACAGCTTAAGGCCATTAAACTTCTGGAGTTCATTCTTCTGAACGTAACTCTATAAGTGAAGTTGCAAGGTCAAAGAGTCAAGAAAATAAGTCTAAGAATCTTTCTCAATCTAGAGTAGAGTAGTACTGTTTTCTTTTCACAAGACAGTGATTCAGTGGGTGGTGGTTGCTGACATCTTGCATTGCCCACAAAAGCAGCTGGAAGATGCTTGACTTGGGCATCATGTAAATGATAATGTTTAGATAATGCTTAATCCATGTGATCTCCTAGACGAGTTTTGTTTGCTGGAGTGGGTCAGAGAGGAATTTTCCAGAGTATATTTCCCCTTATGGACCCTGGGTTTTTTCTCCTTGTTTTTGCCTCCCCTAGGAGATTACACAGCTATGAGTGGGGGTGGGGAGTCAGTGGGGGGAGGTGTGGTGGTGAAAAGGCAGGTAGGGCAGTTATAGGAAGTGTTCAGCCCTGATGCTCCATCTATCATGCTGTTGAGGCTAGGCATGATGGAACAGGTAGTCTTTCCCTGTACCCATCAATTGCCTATGTCCATATGTACATTTGTATCAAATGCTTTCAGCAACAAGAGATATGACAAAACAGAAAAGGTATGACAATCCAGTAGCTAAACCATAGGTTACTCTAAAACACTATGTGCACTAATGTGGCACCACACAGACAATTCTGGATAAAGGCAATATAAAGGTAATATCCAAAATACACAGCACGAGGACTTATTAAATCAGTCTACAGAGAGTCCATAAGGAAAAGCAAGGAAATCTATATCACTCTGTCATATCTTGCTCCATCTAAGTAGACACAACTTTCCCTTGTAAACTGTAGAAGGAACAGAAGCAAAAATAAGATAGGATTTATGTTGAGACATGTGCCACACTAAAATTTCTTCTCCACTTTGTTAAATACTATAGCCCCAACATTCCAAGACCACTGCTCAGTCACTAGAAGTATGAAGGAAGCGGGCTAGGAATGATCTAGGAGAGCACAAAGTGCATTCAGAGGTAACCAGTCTCCTCTCTGCCTTGGGGAACCTTGGGAAAGATCCAAAGCTGGATTCCTGTTCTCAGTGGTGTGGATTTTGATGGGCCTAAGGATGGTGTGCAGTGAATGGCGTTGCAGAAGTATCCTCAGAAAAGTGACTGCAAGGCAGAAGAAGCATGATGATTCAGCCAACCACCCTCTCCTAAATGCCCCACGCTGTTTGGAGATGGTGGTGCAGTGGTAATGTTACTGGACTAGTAATCGAGACACTCAGGCTACTGCTCTCAGGACATGGGGTGCAAATCCCACCACAGCAGCTGGGCAGAATTTAAATTTGAATGAATAAATCTGGAATTGAAAGCTGCTCTTAGTAATGGTGTCCATGAAAGTATCATTGGTTGTTTGTCCCTTTAGTGAAGGAGATCTGCTGTCCTTACCTGGTCTGGTCTGGCCTATATGTGATTCCAGACCCACAGCAATGTGGTTGACTCTCAGTTGTCTGAGTTCAAGGGCAATTAGGGATGGGCAACAAATGTTGGCCTTACCAGAGATGAAAGAGAATAATAAAAAATGGGGTTTTGGAATAGATCTTACCGGAGATATGAGCCTGCATGAGCAGCTCTCCAAAAATTTCATCCCTTATAAGTGCAAGTAATAAAGCTTATAAAATAACTATGTAGACATAAATGTACATAACAAACATGTAACAATCACTTTGGAGGATTTTTTTGAATCCATGTCCCTAACATGTGCAATTAAGGTAACGCTTTAATTCTTTCTAGCCAAACGTTTTTATGCTATGCACATTCTTGTGGTACTTAACATGTTCCCTCGAAAAAGCACTCAATAGAGAAATAGCCCCATTAGTCAAATGGACGTCAGAATTAAAAACACATTTTACAACTTCATTCCATCAAAGTGGCAATTTCCTTCATTAAATAAGCTGTCATAAAGGATTTTGTAGATTGCATATAATATGAAGCATGACAGTTTCCATTGAAAGTGCCCTATTTTTATGAGCAGAGTTGGAAAATATTTGGTAAACTGTGAAATCTGTAATGTACAAGACAATTTTCCCTATTAAATATAATTATATACAACTGAATTCCTAAATTCGGAGGATTCCAGCCAGATATTTCAATATTCCACATTATAACAATTTCAGACTTTCTGCAGTAAATGAGTCTGCTTTTCCTGTCAGGAAAACCATTCACCTTTCATACAAACAGTGGGACACCCGCCAACACAGCAGAAGGACGAGAAGTGCATCCCGTCACAATTACTCATACCGAATTCCATCCCTCATGAACTGTGGGTAATGACCTGGAGCTGTACAGGGCATGGCCCACTGGGCGGAGATCTCAAGGCCAACCCAGGACACTCTGGACAGGTTGCACCTCTCGGCTGGCCTGGGAATGCCTGGGAATGCCCCAGGAAGAGCTGGAATCTGTAGCTGAGGAAAGGGAAGGTCCGGTCGGCCCTGCTCAGCTTACTGCCCCATCACCTGGAGAAGCGGTGTGAAAATGGATGGATGGATAGATGGATGAATTCTAACCACCCTTTTTAATCCACTGCCCCATCTTATTGAAATTCCCATGCGGCTCCCTTTGATCCTCTACAAAAAATAACTAAACCTCCTCATTTTTGTACCATTACAAATTTTGCCCGAATAGTCAATAACCTATATCCAAATCATTGAAATGGACAGTGAAGAGCTGTGGCCAAGACCTGAAAATTACTGTATATCAGAGGCACTATAGAAGGTTTAAAAAAAAAAGATATACAAGCATGATATTACAACTGAGAGGTTATACCTACCAGGAAAGGCTGTGTAGGCTGGAGCTCTCTCATGTGAATGCTGAGGGGTGAACTGATGGGGGTCTTTGATATGATTGCAGGGGGCGGACAGGGTGGTGATAGAGTAGGTCTGGAGAAAATGTTTCCACTTGTGGATGAGACCAAAGTTAGACAGTCATAATTATAAGGGGCTAGATTTCCATTCCAGAATCTCAATCCCAACGCCAGGCCAAGCTCTGGGCTGGGAACCCGGAACTGTCAGAGGTGGGACCCGGGTACCTATTTTTGAGGAGTTTAATTAAATGGCTGTCACCCAGAACCCTGTTCAACTAAGGGCGGAGGATGGTCTCTCCAGGCTGAAGAACCAATGGGAGACCCTCAAGCACGAACAGATTGGCAGCCCCAATGTCAGAGACGGGAGTTGCTGATGTAGGCGAAAGAGAGAGAGAGCGAGAGAGAGAGAGATGGTGTCTCACAATGGAGGTGCCCTTTAAAGGCTTTATAAAACTTAATAAAATACTAAAATGCCACAACTGCCACAGGCAGTTACTGAGGCTGCAGGGCTAGTGGGGGTGGGGGGAGGGGTTAACTTTAAAGATTGATTTTGCCCACCAACTCCCCCCTCGTCTGCCGCTGGGAGGCTGCCTCCATCCCTTGGCGGAGTTTGGCCAATAGGCAGTGGGGGGGGGGGGTTAACTGGCATTGGCATAGTGGCCCTAATAGGCCCCGAAGGACATCTAATTGGCTATACCCGTTGCTGGAGGGTGGGCAGCTAATTCACCCTCAAAACAGCATGTACAAAGCCTGCCCGGAGGTGGGAACATGCCAAAAAAACTGCCACGCTGGCTGGTGGCAGGAGATTATGGCCCTGTCTGCCTCTGGTTCCACCTCCGCAGCCCTTTAAAATTTCAGCCCAAGATAGTCACTAATAAATTTAATAAGGAATCCAGCAGAAAGCTCTTTATCCAGAGAGTGGGGAGAATGTGGAACTTGCTACCACAAGAAATAGCTGTGGCATTAATGCCTTTGCTAGATAAGTACATGAAGGAGAAAGGAATAGAAGGATTTGGTGATAGGATGAGATGTTGAAGTAGGGTGGGAGGAGCCTCATATGGAGCATAAACACCAACATAGACCAGTCGGGCTGAATGGCCTGTCATTGTGCTGTAAGCTAAGTGTAATCATGACTTATTTCTAACTACTCTGTAGTGAACTCCCACTCTGTTTTCTCCGTCCTAAATAGCTGTAACCCCTCTAATTCCATTCCCCTTAATTTTCACTAATAATCTCCCAAAGGGATCCCTTCTTAAGGGTTTTATCTATTCAAGTCGATTGGCAGCAGTACAGCAGTGCTCTTACAACGTAGGCTGCCTAACCTATTGCTTGTGGAAGGATTTTAGGAATTCCATTTTCTTTTCTCCATTTACTGTCCCACTGCCAAATGAATTAGCGGACATTTAACATCTCCCAGAACATGACTGTTATTATTCTATCTCCCTAATCTGACAGCAGGTTTCCTCTTCAATTTCCTTCTCACAACTTGGAGATCTGTAATACTCCTAATTAACGTAAAAAACCCTTTTTCTTAAATCTTCGAGCACCAACCATACAGTCTCTGTCACCTCTTCTTGTCTATGTTAACCCAAAACAAGCATTTTCTCTTTTACCAATAATGTCTGACTACTTTCTTATCATTCTCATCCCTCCTAAAGGTATTAAAACCTAATATGAATATGCTAATAAACTAGAGATAAAAACAAAAAAACTGCGGATGCTGGAAATCCAAAACAAAAACAGAATTACCTGGAAAAACTCAGCAGGTCTGGCAGCATCGGCGGAGAAGAAAAGAGTTGACGTTTCGAGTCCTCATGACCCTTCGACAGAACTTGAGTTCGAGTCACGGACTTGAACTCGAGTTCTGTCGAAGGGTCATGAGGACTCGAAACGTCAACTCTTTTCTTCTCCGCCGATGCTGCCAGACCTGCTGAGTTTTTCCAGGTAATTCTGTTTTTGTTTTTGCTAATAAACTAAATTGGCAAGTTGAGTGCAAAAGACAAACTTCTACTTAGTCCTTCCAAAACGATCCCAGTCGAAGTGACCCCAATAATGTGCCGGATCGTCATCAGTATCTTTACACTTTGCAACATGGTTGTTGTAAATCAAAACAGAAAAATTTGGAATTAACAGTTTGTGTTCACTGACCTACCTGGAACTCGCTGCCCACGAGAATAGTGGAAGGGGAGGCAATCAATGATTTGAAAAGGAAATTGAATGGGCACTAGAGGGAAATAAACTTGTAGAGCTACAGGGATACAGTGGGGCAATGGGACTGACTGGATTACTCTATGGAGACATAGCATGGACTTAATGGGCCGAATGGCCTCCTTCTGTGCCGAAATGATTCTGCAACTTTGGCGCTAGTTCTGAACCAGCAACACCTTGATTAAAAAATTCTAATCCTAGTGTTCAAATCCCACCATGGCCTTGTCCCGCACTATCTCTATGACCTTGTCCGGCCCTGCAGCTCTCTGAGATCTCTATGCTCCTTCGATTCTGGCCTCCAACACATCTTGGATTTTCTTTGCTCCACCATTGGCGGCTGCACCTTCAGCTGCTAGGCCCCAAGCTCTGGCATTTCCTCCCTAAACCTTTCCCTTCTCCTTTGAGTCTGTCCTTAAAACCCACCTTTTTCACCAAGCTTTTAATCACCAATCCTAATATTTCTTTATTTGGCTCAGTACCAAATGTTGTTTGATAATGGTCCTGCAAAGCGCCTAAGGATGGTTTAATGTTAAAAGCACCATATAAATCTGTGGTTCAAAGTAGGCTAATTAGCAAGAATTGAGTCCAACACTGACCCAGCGGCGATTGTTCTCTATTTTTCAGATCATAATGAGCCAGGTATTAGAGCCAAAATGAAGGTATACAATATGGCAAAGAACGAAATTTTATTGAAAAAAATTGATAAGAAAACTTCTTGAATAGTGAGAGACTGGGAAGTGTTTGCATTCAGTGGGACCTGGGTATCCTTGTACATGAAACACAGGAAGTTGACAGAAAGGTTCAGCACAAGAAAATTAGGAAGACAAATGCTATGTTGCCTTCCATCACAAAGGGATCGGAACATAAGAGTAGAGAAATCCTACTACAATTATGCAGGGCATTGGTGAAGCTACATCTGGAGCACTATGTGCAGTTTCGGTTTCCTTACCTAAGGATGGACATACTTGCCCGAGAAGAGGTACAATGAAGTTTCACTATACTGGTTCCAGGGATAAAGGGATTGTCCTATGAGGAGAGATTGAGTAGACTAGACCTATATATATAAAATTTGTAAGGGGCTTGATAAGATAGATGCTGAGAAAATATTTCCCTGAGATATAGATATGAGTCATTGAGTATAGCGAAGACATAAGTCAAGAGATTTTTTTTGGAACAAAGGGAATTAAGGGATATGGGGATAATGAAAGAAAGTGGAATTGAGGTAAATGATTAGCCATATATCTTGGTGAATAGCAGAGCAGGCTTTAGGAGCCAAATGGCCCACCCCACCTTCTATTATGTTCTGAAAATAACAGCGAGGGAGACAAAACCCTGTTAATTGTGAATCGCCAGAAATTGCTGGATGATTTATGCCAATGCTCTCCCCATGAATTTCATGAAATTCCTGCATTTGCCCATTAATTACCAATGAAACTCACTGCAGAAAGGCAGGGGTGGCACTTAAGAGTGTAAGTACATTTTTCATGATGTGACGATGGGCGGGATTTTACGGCTCCTCCTGCTGGCGGGATTTTCCGGTCCCGCCGAACTCAGTGAACTTTTGAATGGCTCGCTGCATTTTCTGCAGTGACGGGGCGTAAAACTCCGCCTGATGTCACTAAACCTCTCTGGCCAGAAAGAGACTCCAACTATAGAGTCTCACTCCTGTAGGAAGTCAATTATTTCTGGAAGATTTTAATTTTTTTCAAAAAAAACGTACCTTTCCTTTCCGCTTCTATTTTTCTCTTTCTTAACCCAATCTTTCTCTCTGTCTCTATTTCTCTTTCTGCACCTGATTTAGCTCCAATCACCCAATTTCCTCCTCTGTTGTGCCTCCATTCCCTTTTTTAATTCTTAAACTTAATTATTAAAAGAGATAGACTATTGGTCCCGCTGTTCACAAAGGTCCCAGTTGTCCCGTTACCCTTATGGCCCTATCATCAGCTCGCATTTCAAACAGGTTACAGAGCAGGGAAGAAGTCTAACTAATGGGGCATGTTACAAGATGCCACACTCTAACCAAACTTTGATCACTATCTCAGGCAAGTTCTCTCAGATTCATTTTATGAGCTGCACTGATTTTCACAACAGGGCACTTGATGTCTGGGAAGAAGTGCAACTCACAAAAAAGATAGGTGCTGCAGAGAAATCAGGCACAGAGTGATCTCCTCGACTTGTTTTAATTGTCTAAATGGGTTGGAGAGGGAATTTCCCAGATTTTTCTTACCCGCAAGTTGAGCTGGGTTTTTAATCTGTTCTTCTGCCTCTCCCAGGAGATCAGATGAGGGGTGGGGAGTCCATATATTGTGTTACACAAAGTGTCACAGTTGTGGGTCAGTCTGGGTGTTTTATCATTGTTCATATGTTCGCAATTTTCAGCTCCAGGATATCACTGCAGGAGTTCCTCAAGGTAAGGTCTTAGGTCAAACCATCATCAGCTGCTTCATCAATGATCTTCCATCATAAGGTCAGAATTGGGGATGTTCGCTGATGATTGCGCAACGTTCAGCACAATTTGCAACTCTTCAGATACTGAAGCGGTCCATGTCCAAATGTTCCGAGAACTGGACAATATCCAGGTTTGGGCTGACAAGTGGTAAATCACATTCACGCCACACAAGTGTCAGGTAATGTCCATCTTCAACAAGGGAAAATCTAACCATTGCCCCTTGACATTCAATGGCATGACTATTGCTGAATCCCCCACTATTAACATCCTGGGGGTTACCATTGACCAGAAACTGAACTAGACCAGCCATATAAATACTGTGGTTGCAAGAGCAGTTCAGAGGCTAGGAATCCTGTGGCAAGCAATCACCTACTGACTCCCCAAAGCCTGTCCACCATTAACAAGGCACAAGTCAGGAGTGTGATAGAATACTACCCACTTGCCTGGATAAGTGCAGCTCCAACAACACTCAAGAAGCTTGACACCATCCAGGACAAAGCAGCCCACTTGATTGGCACAAACAAACTATCTACAAACATTCACTCCCTCCACCACCGATGCACAGTAGCAGCAGTATATACCATCTACAAGAACTTAAGACAGCACCTTCCAAACCCACAACTACTACCATCTAGAAGGACAAGGGCAGCAGACACATGGGAACACCACCACCTGGAAGTTCCCCTCCAAGCCACTCACCAACCTGACTTGGAAATATATCAACGTTCCTTCACTGTTGCTGGGTTAAAATCCTGGAACTCCCTCCTTAACATCACTGTGGATGTACCTACACCACATGGACAGCCCCGCTTCAAGAAGGCAGCTCACCACCACCTCCTCAAGGGCAATTAGGGATGGGCAATAAATGCTGGCCCAGCCAGCGACACCCACACCCTGTGAATAAATGAAAAACAATTCAAATCCAACATTTTGAGCTCAATCACAATAGTGCTTTATGATTGGAGGCAGAGAGAAATTAGCATGCTGAACATGAAACTTTGTACATCAGTGTTGCACGTGAGAAATGGAGGATGGCCAGTGCACTCAATTCATTTACATGGCAAATTAGAGGCACAGGTATAAGTTCCCAGTAATAATTCCCATCATGAACAGCTCTGCAGTGGGATACTAATTCATTAAAAGGTACCTTTGTAGTTCAAAGAATGCAGTGTTTGATATGATCTTCCTTACAGATCACATGATACAAGTCTTTCACCTTGGAGTTCAAAGGTTTTTTGGAACATGCGTGAAGGGTTTCAAAATCAATGAATTAGCTCATACTCAGCATGAAACTTTGCACAACTGTATTGCAGGTTGGAAAGGGAGGTAAAGCTAGCACACTCAATTCATTTACATAGCAAATTAGAGACACAGGTTCTCCATTGGAGCATTATCAAACAGCCATATCATGAGATATTAAGCCAGCTGACTAAAAGCTTGGTCAAAAAGATAGTTTTAAGGAGTGTCTTAAAGGAAGAGAGGTGGAGAGGCAGGGAGGTTTGTGGAGGGAATTCTCGAGCTTGGGGCCCAGGCAATTAAAATCAAGAATATACAAAATGTCAGAATTAGAGCAGAGATTGCAGAGGTTTGTAGAGTTGGGGAAGGTTACAGAGGTTAGGAGAAGCAATGCCATGGAGAGACTTGACAATAAGAATGTGCACAAGAGCATTTGCAGGCTCCAACCCTCAATGTAGGTTGGGACAGCTGTCCAGTAACAGTGATATACGCGAAGGCCTGACTCACTATAATGATGAGCAGCTCTTTAGATGCATCTGATTACAGCACATCATTTTTTTTTTGATACTGTATGAAATACAGCATACCTCATTGCCAAGACGCCATTAAAAGTATTCTAAGGAGCTGTTCTACCTAGTTGGCAATGACAGTGAGAAACTATCTTCATGGGGTCGGGATCAGCAGAGAGCCAGATGCAGAGAAGTACCATCTGTTGTAAGGGCACCTGCTATTAACGGTGCCCTGGGGTTGGCACAGCCAGAGACAATCTGATCAGATACAAGATCCAGCTTGGCTACATGTCCTCCTGAGCATGCTGCAATGCTGGCCATGGGGAATGGTGTCACAGAGGGCAACACCTTTGCAATTACCTCACTATGCACCACTTCCACTGAAGCAGTCAAGCTGGGCTGCTCCATCACTTGCCACTGCACACATCATGGACCATTTAATTTTGCCAATCTCGTCTAAACCCACTTCTGTATCACCTCTGGCAAAGGCTGCTAATTATTTGAGTTATCTGCTGACCATTTCCAAAACCTTTCAGAATATTCAGAGCTAGAGCCCAAGTGACTATTCCGAGTGACCAGTGTCCATTTACCATGCTGCCTGTGGGTCTGACTCTTATCCCACTTGTGAACTCTGCTCCTTCTCCTCACTGAGCACCCTGCTGGTATTGGTGTATTTGAACTTGAAGATATCCTGTTTATACGAAACCATAAATGCAACAGGGAGGACTTGTGAAGCAGTGGGTGGCAATCCCTGCCTCGGAGTCAGAAGCTCCAAGCTCAACTCCCACTCCAGAACTTGATGGTCACAGAGGATGCGTTCATACAGTCAAATGGGTTGATTATCAATCTGCAAATCCTTTCCATATAGGGATATGGCAGATGTAAGAGTGAATGAGACTCCTGGTCTGCCATGCTTAATGCAGAGCAGCAGCTCTCAAGCCAAAGCCTCTGGCTTCAGGTTAGCAACCTGTTCCAGGCAAAGCAAGCTCCGGAAACAGACATAAGGATGTGCTGGATGCAGGAACAGGACATGAGTAAATGCAACACTTAAGCAAAATGACACAAGAATGTAAACTTTGATTATTGCTCTACATGGATTATGTATCTTTCATAACATTTTACAATCCATTTGGATAGGAATTAGCTCCCTAATAGAAAAGCAGAAAATGCTGGAAAAACTCAGCAGGTCTGACAGCATCTGTGGAGAGAGAAACAGAGTTAATGTCTCGAGTCCATATGACTCTTCTTCAGAGCTAGAGCCCAAGTACATATCCAAATTCAATGCTCCCTAATATGGTCCTCATTCCAATTCAACTGGTGACTTGTGCAACAGCTTAATGTCCAGAAAACCTTAGCTCCTACCCCACCACACACACAAAAAGTTCTTTCTCTGCTTTCCAAGAGAAGGATACGTAATTGGTACAGTCAGATAGCTGTGCAATCAGTCAAGCGGAATGATCCAAACAGCAAAACCTAGGATCATTGAACCATAGACAGAAGGGGCACCCATCAAGGCTGTACTGGTCCTCTGAAAAAGCAAACCAGCTAGTTTCACTGAACTGTCCTTTCCCCGTAATCCTGCAATTATTTCCCATCAAGTACTTACCTAATTTCCCTTTGAAAGCCACGCCTGAATCTACGTCCACTGCACTCTCAGGCTGTGCATTCCAGATGGTTAAGCATTTGCTGTGGAAAAAATATTTCCTCATGTCGCCTGTGGTTCTTTCACCCATCCCCTTAAAATCAGTCACCCCTGGTTCTCGACCCTCCTGCCAATGGGGACGGTGTCTCCCTTTCTACTTTGTCTAGACCTCTCATGATTTTGAACACCTCTATCAAACCATCTCTTAATCTTCTCTTCTCTAAGGAGAACAACTCCAACTCCTCCCATTTAGCCACCTACCGTAACTGAAGTTCTTCATCCCTGAAACTACTCTCATAAAGCTTTTCGGCATTACAGATGGGCCATACACAGCTCACCAGCTGTATGCCAGCCGGGGTTAGTGAAGCATCAACTGATGATTTTCTCCCTCTTAGTTCTTAGCCAGCAGCACAATAGAAGTATTAACAATGAATAGTTTGTTCTTGCGATCATTTTGCCAATGGCACAACATATTTAAGTATTTAAAACAAAAAGCCAGGAGCTATGATCGTGAAATATGTGGGAAAAAATGTTTAGAAATCAGTAGAAGTCACACAATTGCTCTAAAAACACAACCTGACATCAATAAAAGGCAAAAGAAACCAAGACTGTTACCATAAAATTCTATACAAAGACATAGTATGTTTACATATCTCCTGTATTAAACAGGATAAATTTAGTATGAACTCACCAGGTCATTTTATAACCACATTATCACAAACATTAAAATACAGCACTCAAGTTCACAATGTTCTCTGGACAGTTCTTGGACAATAATATCAGCAGTAAATTGGAGAGACCAACGCAAAATTGAAACAGTGAAATGCTTAGAACAATCAGAAACTTTTTGTTCCCCTGCCAGTGAAATCATTTAATTATTTTCAGGTTTAATTTATAAACAGTTATAGTGGGCAGTGGCAGTTATTTACAATAATAGTTTCTTTGTTAGCTAGTTTCAACCTGCTTGACAAAATCAGAAAAAAATGCTGTTGAGATTTATTTGCACATGGAACCACATAGCACAGAAGGAGGCCATTTGGCCCAACGCGCATTTATCAATTGCCCCTACTTCCTTGCTTTTTTCCCGTCCTGCAAATTGATCCCTTTCTAAGCACATTTCCAATTCCACCATTATTAATAATTGAATCTGTTTCCAATACCTATTCAGGCAGTGCACTACAAATCACAACAATTCACTTATCTCACCTCCCCTCGGGCCTTTTTTGCCAAGTACTTTAAATCTGGGTCCTCTGGCTACCACCTCTCAAGCCAATGGAAACAGTTCCTCCCTATCCACCCTGTCAAGAGGCTTCATAACTTTGATCGCCTCAATAGAATCTCCTAGTAACTGTCTTTGCTCTTAAGAGAGCAATCCCAGCTTCTCTAGTTTCTCAACATAACTAAAAAACCTTTACCACTTATTACAGCCAATGAAGCATTTCTTGAGGAATGTGGCAGCCAATTTGTGCATAGCAAGCTACCACACACATCAGTGTGACAATGATCAGATAATCTGCCTTAATGATGTTGGTTGAGGGACAAATATTGGTCAGGATACCTAGGAGAACTCCCCTGCTTTTCTTCGAAATGGTGCCATGGGATCTTTTACATTCACCCAAGAGGGCAGATGGGACCTTGGTTTGATGTTTCATTTGAAAGATGGCACCTCTGACTGTGCAGCACTCCTTTGGTACTGCACTGGAGGTTTTGGCCTAGATTTCTATGTGCCAGGCTCTGAATTGGGCCTATGAACATACAACTTCCTAACTGGGAGGTGAAAGTGCTGCCAACTGGGCCATGGCACCTTCATAGTAACGATGTGCCATGAACTGCAAGTTTTACACTGTTATATTCCTTTTGTATGCTCAATAGTAGTGGAGATCCACTCTTGGCTTCACTCTCTCAGGATGGAGGTTGTGATGTAAAAGGTTATGAACACTAGCAGCTGTTGGCCAGATAGGATTTTCTTTTCTCAGACTCTTGAGCTTTAAAAGGTTGGTCAACTCTGTGCTAACTGAACAGTTAAGACTTAACACATGTACCTAGTAATGTGAGATGGGTAAGTGGAGCAGTGGGTTTACATAGTGCCCTTTCAGTACTGGAACTTGGGTTAAATCCACTCCAGAATTGATAGAATAAAGATCCCTGATCGCTACAAGGGTCTTCTGAGAAAATGTATTCAATCCTATAGGCATCAGTCCATTGCTTCCAAAATGTGATGTGAGTTGGCATTCTCTTTAAAGGAGATAGGGGAAACGGATGGTGTACAAAATGGAATTGTCCCACTGCTGCAGTAGGGGAGATTCTCATATTGGAGCTGAGAAGCATTACTGAGTTAGAGTTACTCTACATCTAATTCATGCTGGAGCTGACATGGGAGTACGTGATGCCAAAAGGTGGGCAAAGCGGCAAAATGCAGCATTCCCACCCACGTCCTTTGCACTGATGTTAACTGAAATCAGACAGGGGGAGAAAAAAGAGAGAAAAACTTTTAATTTACCAGTGAAATGTCGGAATGTTAAAGGACAGCTGTTTTCTACATTTGTGTATGGTAGCTGCACTACAGGGAATATGAATTCTTGACCCATATGACAGGCAGTCAGCAAGTGGCTTATAAAAGAAAGAAGTATTAGTCTTGTGTTTTAAGCTGGCATGTGCAGTATGTGATATGGTAGCTGTTTGCAGTGTTAAAAATGTTTCATCTCTGTTGGCAATGCAGACATTTTATATCATTTTAATGAGAAAGTGGTCTCATTTGATAATCGTGAGACAATTCACATGGGCTTGAAAAGTGGCTATCCAGTTTCTCAAAGCATTAATCTAATTTCTGAAGCTGATAGCTTCTTAAAGCGATTGCTATTCCTCCGGTAATAATTCTGGACCCTTCCTTGTCCCCAGTTTTAATCATTGGCAGCCGTGACTTCAGCTGCCTGGTCCTTAAGCCCTGGAATTTCCTCCCTCAATCACTCCACCTCTGTACCTCCCTGTCCTCCTTTAAGATGCTCTTTAAGCCAGGCTTCACTGACCAAGCTTTCGGTCATCTGTCCTAATATCTCCTTATGCGGCTCGCTGTCAAATTTTGTTTGAAATCATTTTAGTGAAGACCTTTGGGTCATTTTACTGTTAAAAGCACTACATAGAAGCAGGTTGCCGTTGTTGAAAGGGATTAATTAAAAAGAGAAAACAGTTGAGGTGAAATTCTCTTTTCAAATACTGTCCTTGGGTTTAGCTGGTGGGCAAGATTTACATTTTCCTATTCTGTAAGTGTAGATCCAAGGTGAACCTTTCAGATTCCAACCCCTTTAAATATCTGTGGTGGGTGCATGATAGTACTTCTGTAGTTGCAGTGTAGTCACTGCAGTAAGAGCAGCCAATTTATGCACAGCAAACTCCTGTAATGAGAAATAACACATAATCTATTTTAATGAGATTGGTTGAAGGTAAATGTTAACCACAGAATCACTTACCTCCATCTGACATGGACTGGTTGGGATGAATGGCCTGTTCCTGTGCTGCATATTTTGCGTCATTTTAAAAAAGATGTCTCCACAAAGTATTTAAAGAAAAAAAACTAGCGTGGGAGAGAGACAGACGCAAGGTGGTTGCAAGAATCGGTCATTGTTAGAAAAGAATATTTGTGATCTTTGTTGAGATGCAGGTGGTTTTTGATTGCCATTGAGGTGGGGGTGGGAGTGGGGTGGGGGTTGGGGGGGGTGGGGATGTTAGCGGTGGAGGATTATAGTAAGGCCTGAAGGTTGGTTTTAGGGTGTTGGGTGATGTGCTGCAGGTTTTAATGTGTATTTTAAAATGGGATGCTGCTTGATATTAATTTGCAAGGTATGTGATTGTGGATTTCTGGATGCTCCATCAGAGACAGTTTTGGTACATATGATATATGCTGTCTCATTGCTATTTGGGAGTACCACTGTGTCTTTAATTATGCATTGCATCTTGTACTGTATTTTATCTTTTCCTTCTTTCTCCACATTTACTGACATATCAGTGCCTTGCAGTCCTATTTTGGCTCGTTTATTTATTGTTCAGTACCCAACCCTTGCTCTCTGTGCCTCCATTGCTGTTCTGTTATCTTTCTCGTTCATGAACTCTTGCTGTATTCCACATCGTTCCTACCTCCTCGGTTGCCGCATTCTCCCATTGCACGAGCGCGGGATGACTTCAGGATGCTCGCCCGACATCATCATCCCCCGCGATTTCGCATCTGATCAGGTCAGCCGCGCACCTGCACACTGACCTAAAAACTCTACACACTCACACACTCACACTCACATTCATACACACTCACATACTCACACTCACATGCACTCACACACAGACACTCACACCACAGCTGTGCAATCATGATGTCATGGACAGAAGTGAAGGAGATGAGAAATATGCCAACACAATGCCCCTTCTCAGGACACAGGTCCCTGGGCTCCAGCAGTAACACAGCATTCACTGTATGCTGCGTGCAGAAACAGAGGTTGTGTGAGAGTAAGCAGAGTCCACAACTGATGTCCCAGCTGATTAACATCTTGGGAATTTATTACAAATAACTAGGGCTATTCAGTAGTAACGGGGCCCATGGTCTAAGAAACCTGCATAATTAATCCTCTGAAGACTTAACACCCTCTTTGAGTTGCCAAATCCAAGTTGTTTTCTATATTGATTAGGTACATAAGAGATGTACTGTGGGAAAGTAAAGTTTGGGTAAGAGGAATATGTTTTGTTCAAACTATTGCCCACTTTACATGAAAAAGGACATACTTATACATGGTTTATAAATATGTTAAGTGCTTATCTGCATAGAAGGGGTTTGATAGAGCAGACAGGGATAAACCATTTTAAGACAACTAGCAAAAGATTTGGGAGAGGGGAGAAATTAGGAGAATATTTTATGCAGCAAGTTGTTATGGTCTGGTATGTACTATCTGAAAAAGTGGATTCGATAGCAGCTTTCAAGAGGGTCAATTCACAGGACCATGGGGAAAGAGCAAGGGAATGGGATGAATTGTTTAGACCTTTATACAGCCAGCATCGATGTGATGGGCTGATGGCCCCCTTCTGTGCTCCACGGTTCTATGCATATCAACTAGGTTAGCTAACCTCTCGGTGCTCGGCCCAGTACCACAGGAGTAGGCACAGGAAAATACAGGCAGCAAAGGTCCAGCTGTTCCATCAAGCCTGCCCCCCACATTTATGAAGTGGTACACAGCCGATAGCTCCCAAGCTGGCTTGAAGTGGCATCAAATTGCTGCTTACATCTAAACCCCACTTTGGGGTAATTATTCAAATCCGTGCATCCCAGCATATACCAAAAATCATGGCATGGTTTTCCGTTGGGACTATGAGGCAGGAATAGTACCTTTGGTTAGCATGGCAATCTTTGGTCAACTATCACATCCAAAGTTTCCTCCCACTGGAGTAATTTTAAGGATGCACGCCGTGAAATTCCATAGGGTTACAATCTTGAGGTTTAAAGGTCTGTTGTTGTGGGTTTATCTCAGGATTTGTTGGCTTCTTATTCTAGAAGGGATCTTGCTGGAAGTAATGGTCTTTTGTTCAAAAACATTTATTTACATGCTAACTATTTGCTAAGGTTAAATAAGACAGAGACATAGCTGGAGCTACTCCCCTGAGATGTTTCACACTCATCTCCTCTCAGTGAGTGACATCACTGTGACATAGCTCCTTACACACATGCTCAGTAGCTATCATTAGAGTCAACCCTTTACTTTAATAAAAGGTGCCATATAAAAGTAAGTTGCTGTTGTTTTGACCTACCACTGGAATTATGGTAGGAGACCAGGCATAAACCCAGAGAAATAGCAGAATCTCAGGTCCATATGCTCTTGATTATATGATCATATCCAATTACTTAGCACATTGAGTGAGACAGAGAGAGAGAGAAAGGCTTGTGTTGCATATTAGTTGTGACTGGCAAGGAATGATTGCTGAGACATTGGTATGTCTGAACAATAACTAGTTTATTGGATAAACATAACTATATACAGATAGACATGACTAGATGTTATTCAGTCTAAGTCATAAACATTCTTCCTCTCGACTCTTGGTTATATGCATCTTGCATCGTCATGTGGGTGGTTTCCACAGTCCCACACATTAACCCTTTCAGCCCTAATGCTACATCTTTCCCAAGTTGTTGGCCATAGATATTTTTACATTCATATTTACATACTTGCCCATCTCCCCTCAAGTCTCTGACTTTATAGATTCAATCTAACAGGAGGTTTATGGCTCTCCCTGATCATGTTCTTATCAGACTTGGAAGATCAGTAGTCTCCCTTTGAATGTCTTTTTCTTGAACATGGTTGGTCTTCGGTGAGAGTTGCAGTATCTGGTTCTTTTTAAGTTTATGACTCAATATCTAATTCTTCCAAATGTATGATTGATGTTTGTCTTTGAGGAATGTATTCCTTCTGATAGTACCTTCTAAAGTACATATAAATAGGATCTCTGTTGATTGTCATCCCTCTGGACAATTACTTCTTCTCTGCCTTGGTCTCATATCTAGATCTAGACTTGATCCTTTTTTTTCACTCTTTGCTGTCATACTTTTTCGATTGCTTACCTCTCTGACTTGGTTGGATTTTGTAGGTTTATCCCTCTCTGTGCTTTGCACGTTTCCTCTCTTTGTCTGTTGCATTCACCCTGGCTCCCTTGGACGGTGTTGCCTGTCTTTCTTTACCTCTGGAGCAGTGACTCTTTGTAGCGTCTCGTTCACGGAGTCTTTGATAATCTTGGGTTGCTATCTCTGCAAATAGTTGTTTGGGTGGAGTATGAAGCTGTGAGGAAGTCACTTGATCAACATCTTGGTCTCCCTCAAAATCCAGCCGGCCTGGTGTAGCGATAAGGTCAGTGTCATCCAATGTGGAAGAGGCGGACATTGCAGGGTTTGATTCTGTCTGTAGTTCTGGACTTGTTTGATGCTAGCATCCTTGGCTACCCCTCAGCTGGCTTCAGCTATTGTGCTAATAACCACGGCTCTTTGTCTGATAAAACCATTACACTTGCTCCTGTATCCAGTTTGAAGTTGGTGATATGTCCATTGACACAGATATCTGCACTCCAGAATGTGCACTTGGGGTTTTTGATTTCACCCAGGAAACACTTTTGTTCCTCCTTCTTATTGACATTCCTCAATTTCGTAAATGGCCTTCTGAGTAAAGACTGTCGCGTTGTCACCTGAAAAGTTAGAGGTTTGAGTTCAGCACATCTTATCAAAGTGTCCAATTCTTTGAGAGTGCAAGCGTTCCGGAGTGCTTGCAGGACATTGCTCGTGCCTGTGGGTCTTTTTTGGCACCACCATGCTGACGTGGTTTGATAGTATCTTGTATTTTTCTCCATATGACGTCTTCTTCCCTGGAGTTCCTTTGAAATTCCTTTGCTCAGTAAACTGTTTGGTCACTGGGGTTTTCTGAGCCCAAGGTTTTTTCTCCACCTCTCAGTATTGCCCTATTCTGTTTACAGACCTCTGTTTGTCTCACTAGCTGCATTACTTTCTCCAAGTTTGAGACTTCCTTGGATTGCAGAAGGTCAGAGAGGGCGTTATGAGTAACACAGACTCACTCTAAGCCAGGCTCGTCCAACACCCCACCCACTACCTGGGCTGCCAGGCCTATATGTCCGCCCCGCGGACCCCGTGTCCAGAATGTCGGTAAGTGAATTTGAAGGTTCTTCAAAAGAACTGCTCCACCAATCACAGGCCGTTTCTCTCCCACGTTTGCTGTTGTTAGGATCACTAGTGACCCGATCAGCAGCAAATGTGGGAGAGAACCAGTCTCTGATTGGAGGAGCAGCTTTCTCCAACCTGAGGCCTGAAAAGATGGCGTGATGGCAGCGCTGAGTCTGCTAGGGAGGGAGGGAGGTTTTCAGGGAGGGGCGGGGGGGGCAAGGGTCAAAGTAGCTGCTGAGTGGGGGGAAAATGGCTGCTGAACTAGGGTGGTGGGGGGTCAAAATAGCTGCCGGTCAGGGACAAAGTGGCCGCCGGGTAGAGGGAAAGTGCCTATTGGGCAGGGGAAAAGCGGCTGCCCGGTAAGAACGGAGTGGTTGCTGGGCAGGGGGGAAGAGACTAGTTGTTGGGTGGGGGGGGGTGGTGGGAGGGAGAGATGACACTGGCTACTGGGGGTGGGGTGGGGTGGGGTGGAGTGGAGACAAGACCTGCTGCTGGTAATGGTGGGGAGAAGAGACTGGCTGCTGGTATGTGTAAGAGTGAGAGAGAGTGTCTGTGTGTCTGAGCATGTGTATGTATGTGTGAGCGCATATGTGTGTGTGCACGAGCATGTGTGTGTGAGTACGCGTGTGTGAGTGCACGTGTGTGTGTGTGTGTGTGTATGTGTATAAACAACATGGGGAGGAAAAGGAGGAGGAAGAGGAGGGAAAAAAAAGATTGGCTGAGGTGAAGAGGGAGAGTGTGTGCGTGTGTGTGTGTGTGAATGAGAATCTGAATAACTCCCAGTCTCAGAGTTTGCACTCACCCTCACCCCCACCCCCCCCACCCCCCACACACACACACTAACACACTCACACCAACTCACCCAGTGGGTGTGGATGAGGGTGAGTGAATAAGTAACCTGGTACTGAGAGTGAGCCAAAGGAACAGAATTTGACCCTCTCACACTCCAATAGTCATCTTTATTAATTACTCATTATTTTAAATTGTCAATTTATTGCTTCAACATTGCTTTATTTTTGCTTAGCAAGTTGTTTCTTTCCTTCGTGCCTCAGCGTTTTATTGAAATACATGTTTAATGTTACGCCAAACCTTATCTTTTCGAAACATGCTCATCGGCCCCTTGAGTGAGAAAAGAATTGAAATTTGGCCCCTGGCGTGAAAAGGTTGGACGAGCCTGGTCTAAGCTCCCTCTCGGGACTTGGCCATGTGCCTCTTACATCATCATGTGGGCGGTACAGTTACCTCGGTCCCACACATTAACCCTTTCAGCTCTCACGCTGCAGCTTGCATTTAAACAACAATTTTCATGACCACAGGACATTCCAAAGTGCTTCGCAGGCAATGAAGAGTTTTTTGGAGTTTAGTTACTGTTGTAACGTAGGAAATGTGGCAGCCAATGTGGGCACAGCGAAAACTCACAAATAGCAATGTGATAAATGACCAAGATCATTTGGTTTTCAATGATGTTGGTTGAGAGATAAATATTGATCAGGGCACTGGGGAGAACTCCCCTGCTCTTCTTCGAAATAGCAGTCATGGCATCCTTTATATCCACCTGAGAGGACAGACGCTGTCATGTTAATACGATGATATAATATCTTGGGCCTATTCACTGCACAAGACACCAATCACTTATTAGGGATTGGATAAACACGTGGGTTCATCTATTAAGAGTAGGCAGATGAGAACAGTTATACATAGGTGTAAAATTGAAGACATCAGAGCTGTGTGTATCTGCTCTGCTCAAAGCAAAAGTGAAACTAAGACTTACTTCCCTTCTAGTGATGTCATGCTGATATCCCTTAAAGGCATATTACTACAGCCGGAACTTTGGTTTAATGGCTCATCCGAAAGATGGAACTTCTGACAGTGCAGCACTCCTTCGGTAATGCCCTGGGAGTATCGGCCAATCTTTACATTTCTTAACAGAAATTTTGAATTTGTGTGCTTAATTAGAGAGGGAAAAATTTCATCCCTGCAGGACCAGTAAATGGGATTAACACCAGAATATTTTCTAGGATCATGTAATAGCAGTCCTATTGAGAGGATTTCCATTGACATTGGAGCTAAACAACTTAACACAAGGAGAAATGTTTGAGAAGTTTATTTTGCCGGGAACTTTCTGATAATTTAATATTCCAAAGGGAGCAGGAGAACTTGAAAAAAAAGCAGCATAAAATTGAAAGGACTTAGGAAAGTAATCAAAATTATATGAATTCACATAAAACCAATGGCATTGCGATGAGGGTTTACAACGTGAGTGCTCTACAGTTCACTGTGTAACACTCACCCAGTACACAGACAATCCTTTGTTTATATGAGTCTCTTTTGCCTGGTTGTAAATCACTGTGAGATCATACACTCAACTCCCATCCACCTTCAAATCCAAACCGAGAATCTTCTGTGCATTACTCACTCCTATCACAATCTGCAAAAAAAGCCCTTCAACTTAAAGTGACCAGTTTGGTTATTAATCATAAGCAAGCTCTCAAAATGAAAAGGCAGCCAAACAGCAACTGTGAAAGCAAGCCCAGCATACAGATTAGTTATCTTTTTATCAGTTTGCTTCCTTTCGGGGTATGCCTGTGTTGATCTTTTCTCAAAAAAACTAACTTTTTATTTGATTTTTCTTACTTTGATAAATTGCCTTTTGCCTTCAGATCTAGTGATGCAACGCCTCAAATGTAAAATTCTCCTTCTTGTTTCCAAATCCCTCACCCCCTCCCTATCTCTGTAATCTCCTCCAGCTCTCCAACCCTCCAAGATCTCTACGTTCCTTTAATTCTGGCCTCTTGGGCATCCACGATTTCAATCGCATCGCCATTGGTGGTTGTGTCTTCAGCTGCCTGGGCCCTAAACTCTGGAATATCCTCCCCGAAATTCTCCACCTCACGACCACTTTCTCTGCCTTTAAAAGCTCCTTAAAACCTACCTCTTTGACCAAGCTTTGGTCACCTGTCCTAATATCTCCCTTTGTGGCTCAATATCAAATTTTGTTTCATAACACACCTATAAAGCTCCTTGGCTTGCTTTACTACATTAAAGGCACTATATAAATTTAACTTCTTGGTGTTTGGTCAAACTTTCAAGCTATCTCTTATTGTTTTTAGCTTAATGGCTTAGATTTCTATAGCAAGTCAGCAGAAAACAGTATGGCCTACCCTGATAGGCTTCCCTCTCCACTAGTGCTGTAACACTCAAACAATTATTGCCACCATGACACATTGGAGTGTTTTAGTTGAAGAATTCTGCAATGTATTCATTTGAGTTACCCATACTACTACTCCATAACCCCATCCTCAACCTATTCTCCGATTTGACTGTACCACTTGTTAAAAATAGTTATTGACACCTTTAGGTGCCAATTCTGGAGTAAGTAACTCCCCTCCTAACTCCCCAAAGCCTTTCTGTCATCTACAAGGCACAAGTGAGGAGTGTAATGGAATATTCCTCACTTGTGGCTCCTACAACACCCAAGATACTTGACACCTTCCAAGTCAAAGCAGCATGCTTGATTGGCACATCATCCACCAGCTTAAACATTCACTCCCTTCAACACTGACGCACAGTGGCAGCAGTGTGTGTACCAGCTACAACATGCACTGCAGCAACTTGTCAAGGCTCCTTTGACAGCACCTTCCAAACTGGTGATTTCTACCGCCTAGAATTACAAGGGCAGCAGGTAGTTGGGAACACCGCCACCTTCATGGCCACAACCAAGTCACACACCAACCTGACTTGCCATCCCTTCGCTGCCACTGGGTCAAAATCCCAGAGCAACTTCTCAAGGTCAATCAGGGGTGGGATTTAAATGCTGGCCTTACCAGATGCACTCACATCCCATCGATGGATAAAGGAAAAAAAAAGCACAGAATAACAGGTTTGTATCTCTTTTAGGAATGACTGCAAATACAGGGAGCAGGGTTATTAATGCCGAGAAATGGATCAAGACCTTATTTCAGTTACTGACTGTTAACCTTTCAGGTCAGGTACAGAGTAAGGATGCCTTTACTTAAGCCCAGAAAGTCACCTTGTTCCCGGGCTCGGAAGAAAGCCCATCACTGCGCTACTTCACATGCTAGCCATCTTTGTGGCTTCTTCTAAGTGTGACGGTCCATCAGAAGCCGCAGTGATGCTGCCTTTAGCTAGACAGGAATGCACACCCAAAAGACAGGATGCGCACGCACGACACTGCAATAACATTCCCAGCATTTACAAACGTCATTCAGACCCCAGTGTTTATTATTACTCAAAATATTCCTCAACGTTCCCCCAGGCAACAACAGGGAGAGAAAATAATCTGAAAGAATGCCACAGTTCCTGCAGTGGCCATTAGTGTAAATAATCTTACTTCGTTAAGCATCATGGAAGTTCCCTAAAAATAAAATTAAAAACTGCCTTTTGCTCTCTTAGGCTACATGAAAATGAGACCCTAGGACTAAAGCCCAACCTTTACCCTTTGTTTTCTGTCTCTAGCCATCTCTCCATGCATAACATTTAATACCATATGCCTTAATCCTGGGAACAGCTTTACTGTACGGCAGTTTATCAAACTCCTTCTGAAAATCCACATATACATCCACTACATTCCTGTTACCTTTAATCTCTGACCTCCTCAAGCAATGCATTTAATTTGCAAAGCCTTCTCAAATTCATTGGGGCAGATTTTTTCCTTAGCTGCCTGGACAGTAACCTGTGGGTGTGGTTGGGAGGAGGTTGTGGGTTGTGATGTGTGGATGTCCTGTCCATTGCAGAACCCACCTGATCTTCATTCCATGGAAACCAACAGACAGAATTTTTATCAAACAATGCACTGGAGTTCAAGGACATATATTCTATGCTGCCTGACTCTTGCCACTTGTGCTAAATCCAGGGAACATTTATTATAATCACTCTATGGAGTTTGACCCCTTGTGCTACATTCAGAGGGAACTCATTCCTTCTTAGGTAGTCTCCTGGGATTGAGAATGATTTGCTTCCTCTCTGTTTTGATGGGTTCTGAGATGGCTGATAAGTCCAATGCGTGATCTGCAGACTCTGCCACATGTGGGTCAATAGCTGCCTGGAGGTTCAGGTAGATGAGTTGTTTGGAGATTTGCACGCTCTCCCCAACTTTGCCTCTTTGTGTTCCCAACAAAGTCTCTCAATGTGTTCTCAAATGACCCTTCTCCATTTGAGTCTGTCAAAAGCTGGATCGCTCATCAGTTGATGGGGATATTTGTCTCCTTCAGGGATGCTTTGAGGACATCTCTAAAGCATTTCCACTGTCCTACTGGGAGTCTCCTGCCACAACCAAGTTCCAAGTAGAGCAGTTGCTTTGTCAGTCTGGTGTTAGGCATACGAGTGACATGTCCCACCCAGTGGTGCTGGTTTTGAGTGATTAGTACCTCGATGCTGGCCAAGTTGTCTTGGGAGAGGAGGCTGCTGCTGGACTGCCTTTCTTACCATTGGATTTGGAGAATCTTGCAAAGGCACTGCCAATGGTACGGCACCAGTGCTTTGATGTGCCAGCTGTAGGTTATCCAAGTCTCCTAAGTATATAGGAGCACGGGAGTCACTGCTGCCCGGTAAACCATGGTTTTAGTCATGGGTTTAAGATTCTGGTCTGCAAGTGCTTTTTTCTGCAGTTGCTGAGCTAGCATGTTGGAGGTGATGACACACTTTGTTGTCTATATCTACCTTCGTATAGACACTGTAAATATCCAACTCCTCATCTTGGACCCCTTTATCACCTCTTAAATCTGAGAGATGCCTCCAGCCCAGATAACTCCATTGGCTATATTTTTCTTACCATCACACATGCTTTTAGCACCAACAGTTCATGCTTGCAGCAATGACATCACTTCATGTTCATTCTTTTGCTAGGCAGTTGATTGTTTAAGGATGAGGGTGCACAACAGCACCCTCACCCATTAGTGAATATGAATCTGTGTACAGGTTAAAGTTAATTACTTCATATTACAAATCATTCAGAAAAGCACATGTCAAGCAGGTCAGAACAGAATAGAAGGGTGCTTGTTTTTCATGTTCCTTTATTATTCCGCACCATTTATTTTGGGACGGAGTGTGTTTGTAAATGCTAAAACAAAGTGTTCAAAGAGCCACTTCCAAGCCACAGAAGAGCCCATATGTGGCTCATTAGTTGCGAGTTGACCACCCTTGCTCCATATAGGCTTACGTTCCCTCTGCTTCATACTAATTCCAGGGAGAACACATCTTGCAACCATGCTATGTAATGCAGATTGAGCCCTGGTACTAGGTCTGGAGACAGAGGCTACAGTCATTCTGCACAGTGCAACCACTAAGGATGAACCAAAGCTCTCTCAAATCAGTTGCACCTGTACAAACTTCAGCGCCTGAGCCTTTTTTGTGACTTACAGCAACCTGATCCTCCCACATCTCCCACCTTTTCCGGTCATGTCCAGCTTCCTAATATAATTCCCACATCTCAGAATTTGACTTCTCATGTTCCTGTTGCCCATACTGCCTTGAATTTTTCTGTTGCTCCACACGTCAGCCTTACCCTGAAGCCAGTCAAGGGGCAGAGTGTGTGGTGCCTCTAATCAAGTAATAAACCTACAACAAACATGAACCACAGTATTAAAGGTCTGGATCATTTGTTTCCACTTGATGGTGGGGCTCATCTAACACAAACGACATTCATTGACCTTTATCCAGGATCAGGATCAATTTTTCCAGATTTTAACACAAGAATGCTTGCTGTGTGTCAAAATTTGGAAATCTCCCTTAACCTCCTGTTCATAGTGTGAAACTCAAGAGTTTTGACTTGTGTCATGAAGATATTAATGTGTACAATGTTATTGGAAATTATTTTAAATTGAACTTGTAGTAGGGTCTGTGTCTGTGGGTGTGAGTGTGTGTGTATTAATTGGATTAAAGCCAGCTAGTCTGGGTGCTTTGATTTATAAATGTTTTGAGATGTAAACAGTGAGGTAGAGGGTGAATTTGCATTTTGTTGAATAAACCATTCAAAGACTAGGGGCAGAATTTTATGGCCCCATTTTGGTGGGGACGAGGCCATAAAATGCAGCGAGCCATTATAAATCCCACTGACAACAGCGGGAACGTAAAATCCCACTGTCGTAAAATTCTGCCCTAGAGGTGAAATCTTGCACCTAGTTAAGAGACACCAAGCAATATGTTTATATTACTAATAAAATTGATACTATGAAAGGAGTTTTATTGTTAGAAGAGGTGGAGTTCAAAGGGCCTGTTGATACAATGAGAATTTATACTCAATGGGAAGGTTAGGTATATACGGAAGAGTTTTGTGTGTGGAAGTCAGAGGCATGTAAGATCTAAGCCTGCAAGCCTACAACAGTGCGAAGGAACAAAAGGGACCTCATTTGGAATTTGTAAGATAAAATGTGCTTTGCCTGCTGTCTGTTTAAGTCTATGGGTTATTGTTGTATTGGGGAAGATGACCTGGGAGTGATTAATTTGGGAATTTGTTTAATAATTATTATGGTAGCAATTTGTAGACATGTGTATGTATTTAATACCTTGTAAAATTAGTAACTATTTAAGTTAAATTATAAAACCTCTGGAGACTTGGTAATTTCATTTCTGAATTCAGAAATCTCAAACATACCAATTGAAAATTTAGGTTATGACAGTTGTTTAAAGTTTCCATCTGGGATTTTAAATAACACAGCCTTTACCAACTGCTGGGTCATAACGCTTGGCATATTTTTTTCATGGAATAAGTCACCGTGATGGTACTTGTTTACAGTGTCAACCGTTGCTTAGTTGCTAGCACTCTTGCCTCTCAGCCAAAAGGTTGTGGGTTCATGTCCCACTCCAGGGACTTGAGCACAAAATTTAGACTGACTCTACATGTGCAATACTGAGGAAATGATGCACAATCAGAGGTGCCATCCTTTGGATGACACATTAAACCACAGCCCTGTCTGCCCTTTCAGGTGGACGTAAAAGTTCCAATGGCATCATTGAAAAGAAGAACAAGGGAGTTCTCCCCATTGTCCTGGCCAATATTTATCCCTCCAATCAACATCACTAAAGTAGATTAACAGATCATTATCACATTGCTGTTTTGGGGAGCTTGCTGCACATTTCCTACATTACAACAGTAAATACACTTCAAAAGTACTTCATTAGCTATAAAGCATTTTGGTGGCGAAGAGAGCTATATAAATGCAGGTTGTTTTTTTGCTCATGGTGGGTTTCAGGCTGGACCCATGACTGGCACAATTGATCTGTTCGACTTTGGGAAATGCAACACATCATTTTATAAAGGAGATGAAAGTGTGGGGACTCTGAAAAAAATACTGGGTTCTATTTAAGGCACTTTGATTTTTCATTTGCTTAATAACTGGCACCCGATAGTCGTTTGCAAAAACAAATATTAATAATTTCATAAATATGGGGAAAAAAAACTCTAAGGAAAACACTGCTATAAAAAGGGACAGGAAACATTGCAAAGTAAAAATATCCAAAGACCGTGACTTCAAAGAACCCCATTCCCAATGGACATTGTAAGGAACAGAAGTAAAGCTGGCACAAATTCCATAAAATTATTCCAGGGGCAGATGTGGCGGGTGGGCCTGGGAGCGGTCAGGAATAGCTCCGCTGCCCGCGATCGGCCCCCAGCTGCGAATTTACGCTGGCTGGCTAATTAACCACGGCTTTAGTCTCGGGTTTGAGATCCTGGACCTGAAACGGCACTAAGGTGAACTGCACCTCGGCTCTTAAATATTCAACCAGATCGAAATTGACAAGGAGTAAAAGCTGGTGGCCAGTTACAAAAAAGAATTAGAAAAGATAATGTAGTGTTGGCCTCTATTTCTGGAATACAAAGGGATAGAATACTTCACAGTTATATAAAGTTTTGGCTGGATCCCATCTGAAGTGCTGAATTCAGTTCTGGGCACCTCACCTCAGAAAGGGCACATTGGAGGGGTTGCAGCGCAGATTCACCAGAATGATACCAGGACTAAAAGGGTTAAATAGTGAGTACAGGTTACATATGTTAAGATTGCGTTCCCTTGAGCACAGAGATTAATGAGTTATCTATTGAGGTTTTTAAGAGGATTAAACAGCGTAGATAAAGAGAACAAGGGGAAGAAGTCCAGAACAAGAGGATATAACCTTAAAATTAGAGCCAGGCCGATCAAGGATGATGTCAGGAAGCACTCCTTCGCATAAAGTGTAGTGGAAATCTAGAACTTCCTTCCACGAAAAGCCTTTGAGGTTGGGGCCTGCTGAAAATGTCAAAGCAGAGATTTATAAATTTTTGTTGGGCAAGGTTATTAAGAGATACGGAACCAGGTAGATGGAGTTGAGAGAGAGATCAATTAAATGGCAGGACAGGTTTGAGAGGTTGAATGCCTTACCCCTGTTCCCACACCCGTCTCTATTATTCTCCACTCCCTCTACACCAGTCCTGTATTCACTTTCCTGGAACATAGGAGCACTGAATTTGGCCTTTGTTGTTAAATGGATAAACTGCTTATGTTATACAGATGGACAACCTCATTACAATAATGCATACAGAAATCTGGCATGAAAAACTTAACCAATAAGCCAAAAATTGCATTCAAGTTTCAACGTCAATAAGATATTGTACTTCCAACTTTTTCTCGAATATTTAAATTCTTGCATCCAAACAAAACTTCCTGTCCCAGTACAGATCATAATGTTAAAGGGACCTCCAACATGAGAGAGTATTTGAATGTTCAGATTTATTTCCATTAGGAAAAACAAAATAGACAATGTTTTCTCCTTTCCCAGTTTCTCTGATGCTCCATATTGATACGCTTCCCATTCACAACGTTGTGTCCTGCCTCCAATTGTCATTGTGCCTTTCCTCCTCACAGCTCCCTTCATTCCTCTTGTTCATCACTTGCATGCCTCTAACGCCTTTGAGGCAACCAATAGAAAAACCCTGTGGGATCCCCCTCCCAATGTATGCCACATTTACAAAGTACAAATACCTGTATCTTCTCACTAAAACACATCATTAATTCATGAGAATGATACATAGCTTGTGGTGGCTTCCAATGATGCAAGGCTGCATTTACGTCACAAGCTATCCAAATTCTTTCATCCTATCTTGTCTCATTTTCATTAAATGCTTTGAATATAGAAAAAAAAAACCTGTACATAATTACAAAGGTACAAGTGTTAGACGATATTTAAATACAGGCTCAGTATAAGTTGTGCACAAGCCATAGCTTGTCTGGGTTTACAATAAATGCTCACCTCTAATATTCTCTTTTAGCTCCACACAATTTTCTGGCAATTGTATGATAAGGAGAGCACAGAATAGGGTTGGCTGAGGGATAGAATAAATTTGGGGCAAAAGTTTGCCCCGTGTCGGGTGGGCACAGTGGGAGCGCCCAGGACCAGTCGTGAAGCCAACTGCTGCCCACAATCGGGCTGCCGGTATGGGGGTGGCAGGAGCGTGAGCACTGAAGTTCAAGCGTGCGCGAGGGTGCGTGCAGTGAAAGCTCCCTGAAGCACAGAGCTGCCTCAGGATGCTGAAGATTTTTATCAATATAAATAAAGAACTTTAAAATAATGAAAACGTCCCCTCATGCGACACTGCCACATGGGCAGGACATGTAAATTATGAGCGCAAAAATATTTTTTATTTTTTTAATCACTGGGCGAAACCTCATCCCGCCCGTGGATGAGGTTTCATCAAAAATGTAAAGGCCACTTGGCCTTTTTGCCCGCTCGCCAGCCAACTGAACAGTTGGGACGGGCAACAAAAAATTCAAGTCAATTAGTCCCTTGAGGGCCTTAATAGGCCACTGAATTGTTGGCGGGCGAGCTGCCAACTCCTGCACGCACCCGCCGACCGAAATATCGCGCGAGTGCACAATGACGATGGGACGCTCACCTGACGTCATTTTACACTTGCTTCGATCGGGCACGCGCCCGCCCAATGAGCGCAATATTCTGCCCAAGGGTGTGGGATTTTCCACAGCAATTTTAAGTGGTGGTTTTGACTGATAGAATTCAAAGTTTCATCAGTTGGAGCAGTTGCACAAGGGTCAATATTTAAATGGAAAGGTACACTTTCCATGTTATGTCCATAGCTGGCTGCCTAGCTGCCCATTCTGGATCTTAGACTTGCGGCTGCACAGCTGATGTTCACCTACTGGACCCATCAACAGGTGGCTCCATACAAGTTAGCCCAGATTAACATCCTTTTCAGCCTCGGATGATGAACAGGAGATGAAAAAATTGCGTATCAGTTACTGCTGTATCTGAACCGTGAGAACAGAAAAAACTCTAATTTAAGCTATTATTTCTGGAGATGTTTGACGAAGGATACAGTAAATGACACTTCAGAGAATACTTTTCACAGATATACATAAAAAGCGCATTATGAGATTTTGCTAACCACCAAATAAAGGCATTCTGTCTTTGCTTCTGTTTTTACATCTGGAGACAGCAACACTTATAGGAAGCATCTCCATCCTTCTCATGGCAGTGAGCCAGTAAAGGCAAAGGACCACCCATAGAAACTTGTTCTGGTCCAGTTTTATTATATACAAAATTGTTTTTACCACCACAACAATACTCTAGCAATAATAACCTGCCATGAAAGCTGAACTTTGCAAGATGTTTATGCTTTGAGATGTACCTTTAACACAAAGTAAACCAGAGAATTTGGGATAAACACCTCAGTTTGGAGACATGTCCCATGTGATCTGGTTGCCTTGAGGAGGGAAACACAAACAGAAACACACTGAGGTGGGATGGCAGTTTTAACACCTTTTCACAGCATCTCACGGAAAAGAGACAGCTGGTGTTTGAGACACAGAAACAAAAGGAGCCAAAGCTGTGGAAAAGCAAGGAAGCATTGTTTTGTATTAACAGTCAAGCAGGATGCTGCTAAGAGTTTGGTTTCTGTTCAAAAGAAAGAGAACAAAACAGACAGGGGTTCTTGAAGATTGAAGGAACTGGGGGCGGGGTCGCGGGGGTGGGGGGCAGCGGTCACCTTGCTAGCGATTATTGAATCCGCAAAACCTCAAACAGGAAGTGGAATGATTGTCAAAGAAAACTGGAAGTCTCAACCTGGCATGGTAGGAAAAGCGAACCTTCACTGGAGAGCTCGGAGTGGCACTGGGACTGATCCTGTATATCTGCCAAAAGAGTGGTATTGTGTAAAAGTGTTTCGTAAGACATATTTCAATTGTATTGGTTAGTGAATGTGAAACTTACATTTTCGTTTCATTTTTTTTTACATTCATTCATGGGATGTGGGTGTCGCTGGCTAGGCCAGCATTTATTGCCCATCCCCAATTGCCCCTTATTCGGAGGGCAATTATGAGTCAACCACATTGCTGTGGGTCTGGAGTCACACGTAGGCCAGACCAGGTAAGCATGGCAGATTTCCTTCCCTAAAGGACATTAGGTGCATTGGTTTCCTGTTAATTAATGTTTGATCTATGTTCATTTTAGCTTGCTTGTTACGGAAGAAGTCTTAAATGTGAAATCTTGTCCTTTGGTTCTTTCTGTCCATCACAGGAAAATTCATCTCTTTTTTGAAAAAAGTTATAGGTTTTCATGTGGGTCATACCAAATTGCATCCAGATTTCTAACGTGCCACCTCTGGTACCACCTCAGAGCAGAGACCTGGCATGAAGCGAACAAAAGAATAGCAGTTTGCTTATCTAGACAGAGGCCCATGTAGAATCTGAGGACATAGTTAGATATATGTACTGCATAAATAGCCAGGCTGTAAAAACGGTGCCACCTCTACAAGAATATCGCCCAAGAAAGGTTGAGCTTCGGGTAAATTTCAGGAATTTTATGGAAAAGGGGATCATGGGATATAGAGATAGGGTAAGAAAGTGGGATTGTGGTGGAAGATCAGCCAGAATCTTAATGAATGGAGAAGCAGGCTCAAGGAGTCATATGATCTACTCCCACTCTTATTTCTTATGCTCTTATACGGCATTGAATCTCCCCAGTCTGGCTACCAAAACCACAGGGCTTTGAACATGGAGGGAGACTGGAACACAACAGTTATGATATACCCTTCCTTGTGGGTGGCATGTCAGTTTGCTGATCATCCTTGCCCAAATCTTTGCTTCTTTCCTGGGACAAGAACACTCAATCCCTGTCCATGGACTTTGTGAATCATTTATGTGCCCTGTAATTGCAGAAGGGCTCATGTGGAATAAAGATGTTGGCGCAGGGATTTCTAAGCCAGAATTTGGGAGCTTTTCACACTTGGTTAGCGCGTGGTTGGTTTTTAGTCCTGGACACCAGAGGTAGGACCTCAGCAGGGGTGGGCGGGGATGGGTGGGAAGCCGACTGCCTCCCACCATCGGCTCTGCACCGCAACTTTATGCAGGCGGGTCAATTAAGGCCCGCCCAGTGTGGAGCGTGAGCGGCAGCGCTCAGTGCGGCCTATGTGGACTGGGGTTGCCGGGGGGGGGGGGGAGGAGGAGGGTGAGCAAGCCTAACGCAATCTTCGCGCATGCGCAGGAAAGAGCACTTCAATCTTTCTGCCTCAGGGAGATGAAGCGCTGTTTTAAAAGAAAAATAAAGGAAATAACGTTGTCATAAAACATGTCCCTCATGTGACTCTGCCACATGAGCTGGGACGTGTTTTTAATTCAAAAATAAAATTTTATTTGATGTTCATTTGCTTCAGGAAACCTCATCCCGCCTGTGGATGAGGTTTCCTAAAAAAAATGTAAAGGCCGCCTGGCCTTTTCGCCTGCCCGACAACCGTTAGGTTGGACGGGCGGCGTAAATTTAAATTTAATTCGCTTCTTAATGGCCTTAATAGGCCCTTTAAATGTCGGAGGTCGCGCAGCTGACTCAGGTACCCGTCGCCGAAAGGAAAATCCTGAGACTGCGCAATGACATCGGGACGCATGCCCAACATCATCGGCCCTCATTCCACGCTCCACACGCCAAGTGTAATATTCTGCCCCGGGAGTAATATTTGAAATATTTGAAGGGATTTCACAAAGGATATTTCATCTTCATCACTGCCTCAGCTCATCTGCTGCTGAAATCCTCATCCAATGCCCTTGTGAACGCCGGATGAAA
The DNA here is from genome assembly GCF_017639515.1 of Carcharodon carcharias. Taxonomy (NCBI): domain Eukaryota; kingdom Metazoa; phylum Chordata; class Chondrichthyes; order Lamniformes; family Lamnidae; genus Carcharodon; species Carcharodon carcharias. Next base: position 8,730,367 of record NC_054467.1, read on the forward strand.
CTAATCCGATGCTCTCCTGTCAGGATGCCCAATTTCCACTCTCCATTACATACGAGCTAGGAAGAGTAGGTGCCTTGGCCCTTCGAGCCTGCTCCACTGTTCACTGAGATCACGGCTGATCTGATTGTAACCTCCCACCTACCCCAGATAACCTTTCATCCCCTTGTTTATCAAGAATCTATCTAGCTCCGTCTTAAAAATATTCAAAGACTCTGCTCCTACCGCCTCTTGAGGAAGAGTTCCAAAGACTCACGGCTCTCAGGAAGAAAAAAATTTCCCCTCACCTCTGTCTTAAATGAGTGACCCCTTATTTTTAAACAGTGACCCCTAGTTCTAAATTCTTCCACAAGAGGAAACATCTTCTCCACATCCAAACGGTCAAGACCCCCTCAGGATCTTAAAGGTTTTGATCAAGTCGCATCTTACTCTTCAAAACTCCACTGGATTCAAGCCTAACCTGTTCAACCTTTCCTCATAAGACAACCTGTCTGTTCCAGGTATTAGCTTAGTAAACCTGCACTGAACTGCTTCTAACGCATTTACATCTTTCCTTAAATAAGGAGACCAATACTATCCATAGTACTCCAGATATATTTGCACCAGTGTCCTGGACAACTGAAGCATAACCTCCCTACTTTTGTATTCAATCCCCCTGTAATAAATGATAATATTCTATTAGCTTTCCTAATTACTTGCTGTACCTGCATACTAGCCTTTTGTGATTCATGCACTAGGACACCCAGATCCCTCTGAATCTAAGAGCTCTGCAATCTCTCACCATTTAAATAATAAGCTTCCTTTTTATTCTTGCTGCCAAAATGGATAATTTCATATTTTCCCACATATTACTCCATTTGCCAGGTCTTTGCCCACTCACAACTTATCTATGTCACTCTGTAGTCTCCTTACATCCTCTTCACAACTCACTTTCCTACCTATCTTTGTGTCATCTGCAAATTTAGCAACTGGTGGATGTACTGTACTTAGATTTCCAGAAGACATTTGATAAGTTGACACATCAAAGGTTATTACAGAAAATGAAAACTCATGGTGTAGTGGGTAATATATTGGCATGGACAGAAGATTGGCTAGCTAACGGGAAGCCATCTGTCCCTTCATCCAAGACATTTATATAAATTGTAAAAAGTTGAAGCCCAATCACTAATCCCTGTAGCACACCACCCATTACATCCCACCAACCAGAAAAAGACCTATTTATGGCTACCCTCTGTTTTCCGTTAGCTAGCCAATCTTCCGTCCATGCCAACATATTACCCACTACACCATGAGCTTTTATTTTCTGTAATAACCTTTGATGTGTCAACTTATCAAATGCCTTCTGGGAATCTAAGTACACTACATCCACCGGTTCCTTTTTTATCTACAGCACATGTGACTCCTTCAAAGTACTGCAATAAATTGGTTAAACATGATTTCCCTTAACAAAACTATGCTGACTCTGCCTGATTGTCTTAAAACTTTTCTGACTGCCCTGCTATTGCATCTTTAATAATAACTTCTAACCTTTTTCCTATGACCTGTAGTCTCCTGCTTTCTATCTCCCTCCCTTTTTGAATGAAGGAGTTACATTAGCTATTTTCCAATCTAATGGAACCTTCCCCGAGTCTAGGCAATTTTGGAAAATTAAAACCAATGCATCAACTATTCACTAGCCACTTCTTTCAAGACCCTAGGAATGAAGTCCATCAGGACCTGGGGATTTGTCAGTCCGCAGCTCCAACAATTTGCTTATTACCACTTCCCTGGTGATTGTAATTTTCCTGAGTTCCTCCCTCCCTTCCACTTCCTGATTTACAGCTATTTCTGGGATGTTAGTTGTATCCTCTTTGGTGAAAACCAATGCAAAATACCTGTTCAATTCATCTGCCATCTCTTTACTTTCCATTATTAATTTCCCAGACCCACTTTCTATAGGAACAATGTTCACTTTGTTAACTTCTTTTCTTATTTAAGTATCTATAGAAACCTTTACTATCTGTCTTCATATTTCCAGCTAACTTCCTCTCATACTCTAACTTTTCCCTCTTTATTAATCTTTTTGTCATTCTTTGCTTTTCTTTATATCCTGCCCAATCTTCTGACCTGCCACCTGACTTTGCGTAATTATATGCTTTCCCTTTAAGTTTGATACTGTCTTTAACTTTTTTAGTTAACCACGGATGGAGGTTCTCCCCTTGGAAGTTTTCTTTCCCATTGGAAGGTGTCTATTCCATGTATTCTGAAATATCCCTTTAAAAGTCTGTCGCTGCATCTATATTGACCTATCCCTTAACTTCATCTGCCCGTTCACTCTAGCTAGTTCTGCTTTCATGCCTTCATAGTTGCCCTTATTTAAGTTTAATTTACTAGTCATGGACCCATCTTCTCTCCCTCAAACTGAATGTAAAATTCAATCATATTACAATCATTGCTACCTAGGGGTGCCTTCACTATGAGGTTATTGGTTAATCCCAAATCTTTGCACAGTACCAGGTCTAATATAGCCTGCCCTCTGATTGGCTCCAGAACATGCTGCTCCAAGAAACTATCCCCAAAACATTCTATTAACTCCTCCTCTAGGCTACCTTTGCCCATCCACTTACCTGGATGAGTACTGCTCCAACAACACTCAAGCCTGACAACATCCAGGACAAAGCAACCCGCATGTTTGGCACCACATTCACAAACATTCTCTCCCTCTACCACCAATGCACAGTAGCAGCAGTAGTATCTACAAGATGCACTGCAGGAACTCACCAAGGTTCCTTAGACAGCGCCTTCCAAACCCACGACCGCTACCATCTAAAAGTACAAGGGCAGAAGACACATGGGAACGCCACCACCTGGAAGTTCCCCTCCAAGTCACTCACCATCCTGACTTGAAAATATATCACTGTTCCTGCACTGTCACTAGGTCAAAATCCTGGAACTCCCTTCCTAACAGCACTGTGGATGTACCTACACCATATGGACTGCAGCAGTTCAAGGAGTCAGCTCACCACCACCTTCTCAAGGGCAATTAGGGATGGGAAATAAATGCTGGTCTAGCCAGCGAAGCCCACATCCCGTGAATGAATAAAAATATATCTGATTTTTCCAGACTATCCATAGATTAAAATCCCCCATGATTATCACCCTACCTTTCTGACAAGCTCCCATTAACTCTTCCTTTATACTCTGTCCTACAGTGACCATTTTGAAATCTCTATATGCCTTTGACAACTGAGAAATCCCCAGTCTGCTGCATTTAGCATCAGCTGGAAGGCTCTCCAGCTGCCCAGCTGAGCAAGCAGTCAGTTACCACCTCTCAGCTCCTCCAAGCCTGTCTCTGCTGGAAGATTTCCAACCCCTGCAGAACCAACCCAGTCCCTGTGAACCTACTTCATCCGCGGTGTCCACACCAACTGCAAAGTGAACCCTACAACTTGCCTTCAGCCAGCTGAACTCAAACGCCCTCTGTGAAAGGATTCCTCATTGGACTCTGCCTCTGGACTCTGGAAATCATGTGGATTAATGTTAATTCCTGCGGTCCTTGTATTGTTAATATCTATAGTTGTAGAGAAACCATGGCACCGCATACTTTAAAAATAATTCAAAGCCTTCTGCTTATGGACAGGTGGTGAGAGGAAATCAGTGCAGTTGCCTGTCTCTCTTCTGTCTGTAACAATACTTTCAATTTTAACAGCCATGTCATTAGCAATTACAACAACATAATTCAGACCCAACGATGGAACAGAAAACTTGGCTCCCTATTCCCTTTGTAATAGGCCTATGGCACTATCAGTATAAAAAGAGGCCATTTGGCCTATATACTCCTTGCTGGCTCTCTGGTAAGCAATCGAGCCAGGTCCGATTTGCCTACTCCATCCCCATAGCCCTGCAATGAGAGACCTTCCCTCAAGTGCTCATCCATCTTCATTTATCGTCTTCGCTTCCACCACCTCATAGGCTGTAAGTCCCAGGTCAATACCTTCTCACTGCATTAAAAAGAGTTCTTCCTCACATTCTCCAAACCTTAAATCTGTGTCCCCTTGGTCCTTATATACTCAGTTTTTTTTTTGTCTACCTTATCCAAACCTGTCATAATCTTGTACACCTCTCTCAAATCTCCCTTCAATAATCCTTTGCTTCAAGGAGAACAACATCAACTTCACCAACCTAACCTTGTCTAAAATCCCTCATTCCTGGAACCATTCTGGAAAACTCCTCTGCACCCTCTCAAAGGGTGGAATTCAATGCCCTTCCCTGAGGCGAGTTTGGAGGTGGGGGTGGGGGGCATTTAATCGGATGGGAGGTGCCAGGTGGTGACCCCACCGCCTTCCTGCCTTTGCCTGATGAAGACTTGGGTGGGAAAGCTCGTGGACGGTCTTCCTGCCTTGCTGCCAATTAATGCTCACTTATGGGGCTCATCCTATTGCTGATGGTATTCAATTAGAGGTGGGTGGGGGACTCACCCAATACTTGTTGGGTTTCCTGGGTTTCCTTGCGGGTTCCCATGGAAGGGGGTCCCTCATTGTCAGGCGCTCACCACCTGATTGAAGGACTTGGCATCAGGATGTGGGCACTGAAAGCCCCCCCAATCCAGCCGCCCCCATCCAGCCCTCATTCAGCAATGGTCAGTACCCCTCGCTGATCCTGGGTCTCTAATGGGTGCATTGCTGGCAGCTGCCACTACGCCCGCTGGTGCTGCCTGCAATGGACAACTGTGGGCTCCAGATTGGCCAGCAGCTCTCGGGGGACAGGATTTCCCCCTTGGGTCCTTGATCCCAGGGAAGGCCTGCAGCTGGCTACTTAAGTGCTTGATTGGCACTTAATACGACGGGCCTTCCCCAAGGGAGGTAACGTGAGGCTCTCACAAGCTCTCCAGCCATTGAGCGAGACCAACATCGCTTGGACTATATACTGCCCAAGGACTCTCAGATCCTTCCTAAAGTGTGGTGACCGGAACTGGACATAATACTCTAGTTTGGCCTAACCAGAGCTTTATAAAGGTTCTGAATAACTTCCCTGTTTTTGTACTCAATACCTCTAATTATGAAACCCATGATCTATATACACTTTGCTAACCACTCTCTCAATGCGTCTAGTTAACTTCAAAGATCTGTGCATATGAACCCTCAGGTCCCTCTGTCTCTGTATTCCCTTTAGAACTGTGCCATGTGGTCTATAGTTCTTCTTCCTATCCCTCTGCCAAACTGCATCATATCACACTTCTCTGTGTTAAACTCCAACTGCCTGCCCATTCTGTTAGCCTATCTTTCTCGCATTGCAATTAATTGATATGTCAAGCTTACTGGTTGCCAATCCTCCAAGTTTGGTATCAATTGACTAATTATGAAATTTTACCGTGCATTCCAATATCCAAGTCATTTACATACGTTAATAAATCCAGGGTTAGAAAGACACTGGCAAGGTTCAGGGGGTCATCTTTTGTTACAGGAAAAGAGGAAAATGGGTGAGGAGCAAGGTAGTGCAGAGGAGGATTTGGAAAAGGGATAAATACACAGTAAAACAAGCAGGATAGATCTGAGGCACAAGCCCTTAAACTCAAAATAATAATTAGTCTTGTTAAAAAGATAACATATTTAAGCCTTTAGCAGGATGGATAGGACTTACTTCTCCTGAAGACAGAGGCCCAGAATGGCCAGAGAAGCTGGCACAACCACGGTAATTTAGAAGCCAGTATGAATTATTTATTACTGTGCTGCTTTAACCTGCACGTTTGTCACAGAGGATAAAATTCAACAGATAAAGACGAAGAACTAAATTAAATCAATGAAGGTAAGGCATTGAGAGAGGCACCATGCCTAGTATTAGCAGGTTCCCAATCAGGACCCAACTTTGGGCAAGGTTTAAAACAGCCCTTTGTTATCTGCTTATACCATTGGATTTAACATTTTCTAAACCCTTGCAGCAACCCAATGTTAGCCTCTGTGCGATAATACACAAACGTTTTTTTCACATAAACCAAAAGTAAGATAAACACAGCTGCTGAGAAGATAGTATTACATACATAGAAGGTCTCTCATACTGAATGGCTACTCTCTAACAGCAGCTCTTTTCATGAAAATGTAAGACTCAGAACTTCCCACGGTCTTCTGCCTGAGTGAAAGGATGCCTGGAATACACTCTCATCTCTGAGGTGCTCACTTTCTCTTGTGGGTGACTGATTCTGTGTTGAATCTTAGGCCTATCTTTAGTGTAGTCCAGCGGCTACCTCACTGGACCCGTGACCCAGAGGCCTGAACTAGTAAATCATGAGCTCAAATCCCACTGTGGCAGTTTTGAGAATTTCAAGGTAGCTTTTTTTGGAAAACAAAATCTGGAAATAAGAAGCTGGGGCCAGTAAAATTGTATCTGCTTCAGATTGTCATAAAAAAAACAACTGATTCACTAATGTCCTTCGAGGAAGGAAACCCGCTTTCTTATCCAGCTTGTTCTATATGTGTATCCAGTTCCATAGTAATATGGTTGACTCTTAACTCCCTCTGAAATAGCCCAACAGGTCCCTCAGTTATCCGGAAAAAAACACTGGTAAAAGGCCCACCATCACTTTCTCAGGGAGAACTCGGTAACAAATATCAGCTTTGCCAGCTACGCCCACATCACAAGACTGAACTTTTTAAAGAATGAATGCTAAAAAAAATTACTAGCTAACAAGTATTATTTTTTTCCCAGTATATTTTTTGAGTGAAATAGCTAACTGCACATGAGGCAGGCCAACAGAAGAAGCACCTCTGAACTGAAAATCCATAGCTCAGTGAGTAGCACTCTCACTTCTGAGACAGAGGCTCAGGACTTGAGTGCAACAATCTAGGCTGGCACTCCAGTGCAGTACGGAGGGAGTGCTGCACTGTTGGAGGTGTCTTCTTTCAGAGAAGATGTGAAACCAATGCCCTGTCTGCACTCTCAAGCAGACATAAACAATCCCAATGGCAGTATTTCAAAGAAGGGCAGGAGAGGTTTCTCTAGTGTCCTGGCCAATATTCATCCCTCAATCAACATCATAAAAAATTTCTGATTATCTGGTCATTGTCACATTGTTGTATACTAGAGCTTGCTGTGCGGAGATTAGCTGCCATGTATCCTACATTTCGTGAGTGACTACACTTCAAAGAGTATTTCATTGGCTGTAAGCACTTTAGGACATAAAGTCCTACCACAATGCAAACTATATAGAGATGAGTGTGAGAAAGAGTTGCTTAAAGGAATGAAGGATCCTGCGTTAGTAAAATGATTCTGGCCCATCGCAATCCAGCTTCCAGCAGATGCAATTCCACAATAGGAAACAACTTTATCATTTCCTACTCCCATCACTAACTTAACTATTGATATAGCATACAGCATCATTATGCCAGGAAACATCAACAGCAGTGTTTGCATTCAACAACAATGTGCATTTATATGGCATCTCTAACATGGTAAAACATCCCAAAGCATTTCACAGGAGTGATTATGAAACATAGTTTGACACTGAGCCACATAAGGAGTTATGAAAACAGGAGATCAATAAAAAGATTATGTTTTAAAGAGTGCCTTAAAGGAGGAGAGGGAGCTAGAGAGGCGGAGAGGTTTGGGGAGGGAGTTCCAGAGTGTAGGGCCTAGGAATCTGAAGACATGGCCATCAGTGGAGTGAATCACAGATACTCAGGAGGCCAGGATTAGATGTGTCAGAGGCTCTTCTGTCTGGAGGAGATTTCAGACACAGGGAGGGATGAGGACATGGAGGGATTTAGAAACAAGGATGGGAACTTTAATATCCAGGAATTGTCAGACTGGGAACTCTGTGAGTACAGGGGTGACAGGTGAATATGACTTGATGTGAGTTAGGATATTGTTTTATATTCGTTCCATTTACGTGTATCTTTTAAATAAGAAATGGACATAATCTGCAAATCAGAAAAATACTTTCTAGTAGCAATGCACATGCGCAAAAGGTCTGAACTGGTAGAGTGCAAAGATCTCAGACTGTTGCTCAGCTGGAGGAGGTTACAGAGATAAGAAGGTCCTAAACTGCTGAAGATTTATGACAATCTGAATAGTGTTTCTCGACATTGATCTTTCAACTAGAAAAAGAAAGGGCAGCTGTACTGTGCAGTGTACCTGTAGCATGCGCAAGAACACGTAATCAGTTTAAATGCCTAAATTAATAGGGAACCAACGGTTACAACACAGGAGGCAGAGACTGAAACAAAATTTCAAAAATTAACTCCCTTACAAACAAGAATTCCAGTTTTCAATCGGATCATGGGTGAGTGGAACACAGAAACCATCCAGGAAAGTTGATCCTTTCTGCATCCCTCAACTGTGGCTCTCGATTTGTCAACTGAGGAACAGTACTGACCGCATGCAAGGAAACGGAGACAGGAACTAGCTTTCCCAGAAATCAGAGAAGACCACAATGGCTGCAAAATTAATACTGTTCATAAACAGCTAAACTGCAGGGACTGGCTTGCAAAGTGAGACCTTAGTAGATGTGAATATCTTTTTATTTTAAGTAGCAAGAAAAATCATTTATTTTTCCAGCATCAGGTCAATTCTGACTTGACTAAAGAGTTTTGGCTCTTGAAAAAACTGGGGCCTGTTTCGCTTTGAGAGTCCTAGAAACATAATGTTCCAATTGTTCACAGTTCAGTGGTTTGGACAATTCTATTGATATTCCAACAGACACAGAACATTTGTGCATAAGGAGGATTAAAAAGCAAGGGATATGCTCATGTTTCGAATCAGGGCCTGATAATCTACATCCCTGGGTACGTAAGGAAGTGGCCCTAGAAATAGTGGATGCATTGGTGGTCATCTTCCGAGATTCTATAGACTCTGGAGCAGTTCCTACAGATTAGAGGGTAGCTAATGTAACCCCACTATGTAAAAAGCTAGAGAGAAAATCGGGAATTATAGACCAGTCAGCCTGACATCGGTTGTGGGGAAAATTCTAGAGTCCATTATTAAAGATGTAATGGCTGAGCACTTGGAAAACAGTGGTAGAATTGGACAGAGTCAGCATGGATTTACGAAAGGGAAATCATGCTTGACAAATCTACTTGAATTTTTCAAGAATGTAACTAGTAGAGTTGATGAAGGGGAGGCAGTGGATGTGGTTTATTTGGACTTTCAGAAGGCTTTCGACAAAGTCCCACATAAGAGATTGGCGTGTAAAATTAAAGCGCATGGGATTGGGGATAGTGTATTGAGATGGATAGAAAACTGGTTGGTAGACAGGAAGCAAAGAGTAGGGATAAACAGGTCTTTTTCCAAATGGCAGGCTGTGACTAGTGGGGTACCGCAGGGATCGGTGCTGGGACCCCAACTATTCACAATATCTATTAATGATTTAGATGATGGAACTAAATGTAATAACTCCAAACTTGCAGATGACACAAAGCTGGGTGGGAGGGTGAGCTGTGAGGAGGATGCAGAGATGCTTCAGTGTGATTTGGACAAGCTGAGTGAGTGAGCAAATGCATGGCAGATGCAGTATAATGTGGATAAATGTGAGGTTATCCACTTTGGTAGCAAAAACAGGAAGGCAGATTATTATCTGAATGGCTATAAATTGAGAGAGGGGAATGTGCAACGAGACCTGGGTGTCCTCATACACCAGTTGTTGAAGGTAAGCATGCAGGTGCAGCAGGCGGTAAAGAAGGCAAATGGTATGTTGGCCTTCATAGCAAGAGGATTCGACTACAGGAACAGGAATGTCTTGCTGCAATTATACAGGGCCTTGGTGAGACCACATTTGGAATATTGTGTGCAGTTTTGGTATCCTTATATGAGGAAGGATGTTCTTGCTATAGAGGGAGTGAGCAAAGGTTTACCAGACTGATTCCTGGGATGGTGGGACTGACATATGAGGAGAGATTGAGTTGGTTAGGATTATATTCGCTGGAGTTCAGAAGAATGAGGGGGGATCTCATAGGAACCTACAAAATTCTAACATGATTAGACAGGGTAGATGCAGGAAGGATGTTCCCGATGGTGGGGGAGTCCAGAACCAGGGGCCACAGTCTGAGGATATGGGGTAGACCATTTAGGACTGAGATCAGGAGAAATTTCTTCACCCAGAGAGTGGTGAGCCTGTGGAATTCACTACCACAGAAAGTAGTTGAGGCCAAAACATTGTATGTTTTCAAGAAGAAGTTAGATATAGCTCTTGGGGCGAAAGGGATCAAAGGATATGGGGAGAAAGCAGGAGCAGGCTGTTGAGTTGGATGATGAGCCACAATCGTAATGAATGGCCGAGCAGGCTTGAAGGGCCGAATGGCCTACTCCTGCTTCTATTTTCTATGTTTCTATGAATCGCTGGCAAGAAGAACAGGCTAAAGAACAGAAGAGCAAAGGCCAGTTAGATGGTCAAGCCTTCTGCAGACCATAGGGAAGCTCCCGTGTCACGGACTCTTCCTTATCCATTTAACATTCTGAGAGAAAGGTTCTGCACACTGTCCTGAACCCCAGGCTAATGAAGAAATACTTCAGAATCTGCATCTTTCCCCACATTTCTCCTGTTTCCTCCCTGAACTTCTCCGCCTCGCTTTCTCTTTCTCCTCCTTTAAGACGCCCCTTACGACCAACCTCTTTGACCAAGCTTTTGGTCACCTGTCCAAATCTCTTCTTATGTGGCATGGTTCATTGTCCAACTTTGGTGAAGTGCCACAGGATGTTTTACCATATTAAACCCGCTATGCGAATGCAACCTGTTGTTCTGTCTACCTTCTACAAACCACACCCTCAGCTGCAGCAGTAGTTATCACAGCTGTGTTAGAGACTGAAAAAAAGAATCACTCTGCAAAAAAGTAAATACTCTTACTAACTTCAGCACTTACTCAATTAAAACTAGAATCCTTACCTGCTAAATGTTTCTTTTCAGATTTGCACAACTGAAGTCACTTTTCCTCAATGCGACTTTGGCCAATTTCAGCCACGATGAGTTCTGTTCAAAACAATAAACATGTATGGGAAAAATATAAAGTCAAAGCACTTTTCTAATGCAACTAACAACTGTCTTCACCTGTAACCCGACATTTTTCTTCCACACCGGTCAGCTTTCTGGGACATGAGCCAGCAGCAAGCTAGCCCACAGGTATTGCAAGACCAGTGTGAATGAACAGCCATTGTTCAGGAGTTGTGAAAGGTCATTCTGTAAACATCATTGTCCCTGTACTCAGGGTAAACCTCAAATATTTGTAGCATTGTTCCTTGACAACAAGGTCACACTCAAGTTGCTCTGAAATGGATTTATGAAGCATGGCGGTACTTATAGTAATGAGATGACTGATTAGAAAGTATCCCCCAGACTCTCTGCTAGAATGCGCGCTACGGTACAATTAAAATTACAGTCCTGCATGATCTTCAATAGCTTGTGGCTAAGGGTGAGGCATTTTAGTTGATAAACAAATTTTATTTTGCTTTCCATCCCATCGACAGCTAATTTAGAATTTGTGGTTTACAAACCTGCTTTTTTGTTCTAGAATTAAGTTACAATTTGTTCTTAGTGGGGAACCATTGCCTCTAAAAAGTTGTTCAAGAATGATTTTTCCCTTCTGCTGACAAGCATGAGATGTAATGATGTAATTCACTTCACAAAACCTTCAATGCATCACTCACATCACATCCTTCTGTCGAAAGATAATTCCTTTTCATGACTTTTGTACAAATTGGCTCAAAATCCACTTTCTTAGAGCTCAGCTCTTTATTTTCAAGAAAGCTTATTTTTCCTTGCATTTTTAATGCTAAGAAAATAAGAGCATTAGATGTGATTCCACAATTAAACAGCACTTACTGCACAATCCTGAGTGTGCTAGCTATTACAATAACAACCAATTTAAGATTATCAGTCAGACTCGCAATGTGACTCACTTATGCTTGCTAGAAGATACATACGTTCATACACAGAGCCCTGTCCTCTGCAAGCAGAAAGAACATGTCCACACATTGTATCTTTTTCAATTGAACAACAGCATTGGGGACAACTGTTCCCTGGTGCATTTCCCATGGCAACGTTTCGACCAACCAGAGTTAACTTGTCTGTTTTTAATTTAAACAAAAGCTTGGGGGATGAGAGTTCCCTGGTGCATTCTCCAAGGCAATGTCTCCAATCAGTGTCCACTTGCCAACCCATCGACACCCTTTTCCCATGTAGAATAAATTGTTGCCAAATTGAAATTTGGCATTCTTGATTGTCCTGATGATTGCAAGACAAAAGCTTTGACATTATGTCTCTTTTTCAGCAATACTCAAAATAATTCTTAATAGTCTGGACAGTCAGCAAGTTCTCGTGCCCACCGTTCATATCTAAATCTATTCACCAACTCATTACTTACCATAGAATTTTGTATTATACACAGTTGCTTGGTAACACAGAACTTGAATATTGCTGAAAAGAGAGACATATTGCCGAAGCTTTTTGTCTTGCGCTTGTAGTGTTCAATGGTTTGATTGACCTCTGTTTAATTATGTTAGTCTAGGTTTACTGAGCTTGATTGCTCAAGCCTGCGGGTGGAGCTAGAGAACTTGAGTAACTGACACCATTCAGAAGGTTCCGGAATCTGGCTGAGAGCATGTGTGTAGGAATCCTGTAATTGCTGAGATAATTTAAAGTGTTTTGAATAAATCTGTTGTAGATTGAAAACTAGCGTCATCTCTGCTTTGTTCTGAGATGAATCAGATATATAAGATATACAGCAAACCTGTGAATACATAACAGCACTCATCAGGAGAAATGCCAAATTTTAAATGATTGCAACAATTTATACTTTTCTGATGTACTATAAATGTTTGTGATCATTTGAAATTTAGCATTCTTGAATTTTTCCTCATAAGCGAAAGACAAAAAACTTTGGCAACATGTCTCTCTTTCCAGAAATTTTATATATAGGTCACACTAGTTTACAAGTGCACATTTATTTTACAGTTAAACATTTCAAATGGTTTGTAAGGATGAATTATACAAGAGCTATTGTTTATTTTGTACAGTATATGGATATAACAGGCATGAAACTGGGAACATATGTTTCTTTACAAAAACAGGAAAGAATTAGATGATCTCTGGCTAGATAGGAAAGCTAGGAGCCAAAGGTACAGGCAAGGGTTAAAACAACTGAGTTCGTGAAGACATTACAAACTTTAAAGGTTTATTTTTTAAAGTGGACACTAAAAACTGTTTGAGATAGCTGTTGCATACCATACAACTTGGCAGTATGCAGCCCCAGACAGTCGTTAAACTCAAGCAAATACCTACTTACATATGGACAATCACAGCTGTTGTGAAATTCATAATTTCATTTGTTCAGGATGCACCATCAACAGAAAGGAACATGGACAGTAGAGACATCAAAGTTCAAAGGGCGTTAGATGAATATGAAATGGGTCTCATTGACCTTTTGTTATACTGTGATCCTCATCTCAAAAACAGAGACCTTGGGCTATCTGAAACTCTCGAGGTGTAAAATGCCACAACGCAGGATGTTTATCGGTCTAACACACCACCTTATTTGGGGAATGACGTTAGACATGTCACAGGTCACATGGGTAAGGCAGCCATGTTTGTTACCTGATTTTAAAATATAATAGCAGAAGCTGTTCAAAAACAGATACCATCAGAAACACCACCTAAACCATTCAACCAGCTGTAAGATAAATACGTAGGCAAGGTAATATATAGCTATACCTTGAAAGTGGGAGAAGGACACTCCCCCCAAACTGTTCCAACTTCAAGATAACCTGAGAGCCAATCTTCTGGCAGTCTGATTACAAGAAGCCTCGCAGCTTACTGAGAATCCTCTACTTTTACAAGACCTCCACTTCAGCTAAAGCATCAATTCATCCAAGAAACTACAAGCCTGCTACAAAAGAAACTGATATAATTCCAGATTGTAATCAAATTATTATTTCCTTATCTGTAACTAATCTTTGTGTGTAAGAGACAGAATGTGTGAGGCATCGGATTTCAAACCTCCAGGGCAAATGTGTGATAATAAATAATCTTTATTTTTAATTTCAGAAAGGTTTGCTGCTGAAAATCATTTAATTTGGGACAAACCAATCTGGGGGTCAGAAAACACACTAGCCTCACACATAAAAACAATTGGATCATGGACAACAATAAAACACGTAAACTCTGTCTGTGACAGTTATCATATAGTTTGAGCTGTCAACTGTGTTTGTTAAGTAATATTCTTTTTCCACTCCTGTGATGAAGTCCTGCCACTAGGATTTTCTAATGGTCAGAGTTTGTTAGAGGAAGCTGGATGAGTATGTGACAGAGAAAGAAACAGGGGAACATATGACTTACGAGCAGGAATAGGCCATTCAGCCAATGGAGCCTGCTCTGCCATTCAATAAGATCATGGCTGATCTAGTTGTGCTATCAACTCTACTTTCCTGTCTACACCACCATAACCCTTGACTTCCTAATCTATCAAAAATCTGTCTAACCTCAGCCTCAAAAAAATTCAATGACCCAGCCTCCACTGCTTTCTGGGGAAGAGAATTCCACAGACTAATGACCCTCTGAGAGAAAAATATTTTCCTCATCTCTATCTTAAAAGGGAGATCTCTTATTTTTAAACTGTGTCCCCTAGTTAATAGTCTTGCCCACAAGAGGAAACATCCTCCCTATATCAATAACTTTCTCCTCCTATGTCTTATGGTCTTATGGTCTTATATCCACTCTATCAGGATATTATGTGTTTCAATAAGTTCACCTCTCATTCTTCTAAACTCCAGTGGGTATAGGCCCAACCTGTTCAACCTTTCTTCATAAGACAACCCTTTCATCCCAGGAATGAGTCCAGTGAACCTTCTCTGAACTGCTTCTGAATGCAACTATATCCTTTTTCAAATAAGGAGACCAAAACTGTACACAGTACTCACAAGTGGTCTCACCCAGGCCCTGTACAACTGTAGTAAAACTTCCCTACTTTTATATCCCATTCCCCTTGCAATAACTGCCAACATTCCATTTGCCTTCCTAATCACTTGCTGTACCTGTATATTAACTTTTTGTAATTCACGTACCAGGATCTCTCTGTACCATTGAGTTCTCAATCTCGCTCTATTTAAATAGTATACTGCTTTTCTATTCCGCCTACCAAATTGGGCAAGATCACATTTTTCCACAATATACACCATCTGCCAAATTTTTGCCCACTCACTTCACCTATCTCTATCCCTTTATAGACCCTTTACCTCATCTTGACAACTTACTTTTCTACCTATCTTGATTTCATCAGAACGTTTAGCTGCTGTACCTTCAGCCCCTTCATCCAAGTCATCGATACAGATTGTAAATAGTTTGGGCCCCAGTACTGATCCCTGTGACACCCCACTAGTTAAAGCCTGTCAACCAGAAAAACACCCATTTATCCCTACTCTCTGCTCCCTGTTAGAAATCCAATCCTTTATCCATGCTAATATGTTACCCCCTATATCATGAGCTCTTATTTTGTAACCTTTGATGTGACACCTTATCCAACTGCCTTTTGGAAATCCAAGTACACCACATCTACAGGTTCCCCTGTATCCACCTTTCTTGTTACTTCCTCAAAGAACACTAATAAATTAGTTACACATGATTTCTCTTTCACAAAAACATGTCGACTCTGCCTGGTCCCATTAAGATTTTCTGGGCAAAATTTTCCTCCCGCTGTGGGGGAAGTGTGGGAGCGGACGTGGGCAGGCGGCCCTCCGATTGTGGGGGGGGGGGGGGTGGGGCGGGGGGGGGCGCCGCCATTTTTCACGGGCGGGCCAATTAAGGCCCGTCCAGCGTGATATCCGCATGGAAGCGCTGTGCACTCCCTGTGCGGGTGGAGGGGCAAATCGGAAGTGCGCTCGCACAAAGAAGTGCTCCAATCTCCCTGAGACTAAGTGCTGCCTCTAGGAGATCAGTTCCCAAAGGGAAAAAGTTTTTGTTTCGAAAGTTTCACTTGCCGTCCAAGTCCCCTCATGTGACAATGTCGCAAGAGTCGGGACATGGACATAACTTTAAGTAAAATTGAATGTTAATTTTTTTAACTCAGTCATGAAACCTCGTCCCACCTGTGGATGAGGTTTCAAGCTTTTTCAGGTGGCCGCTAGCACTCCCGACCTGCCCACCAACCTTAAGGTTGGACAGGCAGGTCCATTAATTGCTTTAATTGATTTGTAAATTGCCTCAATAGGCCGTTGACAGGTCGGCAGGTGCACAGCTGCCTTGGCTGCGCTCCCGGCGACCTGAAAATGGAAATGATGCAGAATGGCGTCGGGAGTTCCACCCAACGTCGTTCCGCATCATTTTACACGTTGGCGAGCGGGCACTGCCCCCACTCGCTGATAGGGAAATTCTTGCCTCTATGTATCCTGCTATAACCTCCTTAATAATGGATTCTCACAATTTCCCTGATAGAGATGTTAGGCTAACTGGCCTGTAGTTTGCTGCTTTCTGTCTCCTGCCTTTCTTGAATAGAGATGTTACATGTGCTGTTTTCCAATCCAAAATCTAAAAAAAATTGGAAAATTCTAACCAATGCCTTTACTATCTCTGCAGCCATTTCTTTAAAGATCCTAGGATACAGGCCATCAGCACGTGCAGCCTTTAGGTCCAGTAGAAGGATGGGCTGATAGGGTGAGATGATGTAAAATGGGAGGAGGCTCATGTGGAACATAAACAGCAGAAGGGACCAGTTGGACCAAGAGGTCTGTTTTTTGTCCTATCCTCATGTCCCTTGATTCCCTTAACATCCAAAAATCTATCATTCTGCGTCTTCAACACACTCACTGACTGAGCATCCGCAGCTCTCTGGGTAGAGAATTCCAAAGACTCACAAGCATCTGAGGGATGTAATTTCTCCTCATCTCTGTCCAAAATGGCCAATTGCTTATTCTGAGACCATGGCCCCTGTTTCTGGGTTCTCGAGACAGGAGAAACACACCCTCCCAGCATCTATCCTGTCAAGTCCTCTAAGAAGCTTACATGAATCAATCTCTCATTCTCCTAAACTCTTAGAAGTATGCGCCTAGTCTCCTCAACCTATCCTCGCAGGACAATCCTCTCATCTCCCAGGAATCAGTGTAGTGAACCTTCGTTGCATTCAGGAAAGTGGAGTTGTGGTAGAAGATCAACTAATCTTATTGAACTGCCGAGCAAGCTCAAAGGGCAGAATGACCTTCCTACATTCTGTGTTGTAGGTGGGGGAAGTTTGTTGAGATATATTTTTTCTACTGAAGTTAATTCTTTTGCTTTTGATGCCAATAGCCACTCATCCACTCCTGAAGGTACTTTTTGTGGTTATCTGCCACGCATGTTGGCAACTGACTCCTCACTGACCAGGGATTGAGTGCAGAACCATCCCACTGATGAAACCAATGCAAAACTGTTTAATTTCGTTCCTCCTCATTCCATCAGGCATGTAAGTAGCCTGAAAAATTTATTGCAAAATGACAAAGGACCCAAAGCCAAAATGCCAATTCGTCTGTTCCCTACACAGGTGTTGCCTAACCTGTTCAGCGTTTCCAGCAACTTTTTTAATGTTTCAGATTTCCAGCCTGTGTAATATTTCACTTGCACCCATTGAGGGTGGGACACATCCAAGTACCAAGTACTGCAAAGGGTGTCCAGGGTTTTTCCCGTGAGCTCCACGGCCTTTATACAGAACGAGGTTCAACTCGTTCCATGTCTAGGTGCTACCTAGTCACAGAAAGAGCATTAGGCAAGTGGTTGTTATCGAGGAAGCAACCATGTTGGCTTCACATTGTTACTTTCCACAGTGCCTGCCTTATTTGAAGAGCCCTAGGGGAATATCACTGAGGAAAACAGGGTTATTGTCTGCACCCTTTATTGCTGACTCTCACTGAGGAATCCCCATCCCACTAACATCAGAGGAGAATGGTACAGCCAGCATCTGTTTGCTCTTAGGAACATCAGAACAAGAGCAGGCCATTAAGCCTCTTGAGCCTGTTCTGCCACTCGATTAGATCAAGATTGATTTCTGTCTGAATGCCATCTACCTGCCTTGGTTCCACGACCCTTAATACTCGGGCCTAATGAAAAATCCTGTGCTCCTAGATTTGCTCTTCATCAGCTGCCATTTCCACCTTTCGATGACAAGTGTGCCACAAACACAACTTCCCCTTTAACAGTGAGCAGCCTCCCTTACAGGACTTTGCTAGATCTTGCACCACAGCCAAGTGTGCAAGGGAACTTTCCATGAGCAGGAATTTCCGGTCGGCGAGCAGGGGGGGGCGGGTCCTGCTTGCCGACACGTAATATGACATGCGGTGATGTCAGGCAGAACTCCTGATGTCACCGCCCCCCAGTTAAATTTTCAGGAAGGCGGGGGCTTAGCAAAATCAGCTCTGCGCCCGCCGACCTGTCAATGGCCAATGGTCATTTAAGTAATTAATGGACCTGCCCGTCCAACCTTAAAGATGGCAGGCAGGCCGGGAGCTCTGGCGGGTATTAGAAAAAGCGTGAAACCTCATCCACCGGCAGGATGAGGTTTAATGTAGGTTTTTAAAAATTTAATTAAAGGTTTTTTAAAAAGGTATGCACAGGTCCCAACTCATGTGACAGCGTCACATGAGGGGACATGTCAGGGAATTTTATTTTTCTGTTTTTAATCATTTGTACATTAGAGCCGATCTCCCTGAGGCTGCACTTAGCCTCAGGGAGATGAGTGCGCTCTATCGTGCGCATGTGTGAAAGAGCGCACTCTCCAGTTTAGGGATTCACCCCCCCACCCCCCCCCCGCCCACACAGGGAGCACATAGCGCTTCTGTGCAGACATCACGCTGGGCGGGCCTTAATTGGTTAATTGGCCATCCCACGTAAAATGGCGGTGCGCCCCCAACTGGGGGCGCCGATTGGAGGCGCATCTCCGCGGGCCCGCACATCAACTCCCCCCCCAATGGGGGGAAAATCCTGCCCCATGATTCAGGAAGGTATTCAAATTAAAGCAAGGAACTAGAGGGCACAGTTTCAAAATGAGGAATCTCCCAATTAAGATGGAGATGAGGAGGAATTTCCTCTCCCAAAGGGCCATTAATCTTTGAATTTCTCCCTCCCCAATAAGCAGTGGAGGCTGAGTCATTGAATATATTCACGGCTGAGTTAGACAGATTTTTGATCCACAAGGGAGTCAAGTGTCATGGGGTACGCAGACAGGAATGTGGAGTTGAGGCCACAATCAGATCCACCATGACCTTATTGAATGGTGGAGCAGGCTCAAAGGGCTGAATGGCCTACCCCTGCTCTTAATTCGTATGTTTGTATGTTGTTCATTTGCAAAGTTGAACAATTCTTGCAAAAAGTGTGCATAAATATACATCAGAGCATAAGAATCAGGAGAAAGAGGAGGGCATTCGGCCCTTGAGTCTGCTTCAGTATTCAACAAAATCATGGCGGACCTGATCTTGGTCTCATCTCAACTTTCTTGTCTCTTTCCCATTATCTTTCAGTAGCCCCGATTCAGGAATCAGTGGGCTGGATTTGACCCCTCTCCACCCCGGCCCCACCCCCCTGCCCAGGCAGTGTGTTTGAAAGTGGTGGTGGGGCTGGTCATAAAATCCAGCATGTGGCTTACCCCCAATGCCTCCCCTCCCTCCTCCCGCTTGTCTGAAATGTTGCGGAGGATGGGATGACCCAAGATTAACAATTGTCTGAAAAAGGGAAAAATACATAAGCCCACTCATTTTGGTTAAATATTGTAAAATTGGCCCCAAAAAATGAATTCCACCCAATGGATCCACATGTATGGTTTGTGGTCTCAGCTGACTTTCTTAGTTAACTGAACTGTAATCATTCCTTATTCATAGGAGTGAATTATGTCATTTTAATATCATTCATGTATCAGATGAAATTCACTAATCATAAACTTTTGGATACGATGGTTCCACTAAAGATTAAGCCCATTAGCTCCTCGCTACTTAAAAATGCTCACTGTACAACTTTCTAATTGATAACCATGTAAAATACTCTCTCTGTAATGTAACACTTTACAAATCATGTCAGCAATGCAGTGAGCTCTTCCTCGTGCTGTTCATTAAGAACTAAAGTGCTTTCTTTACAAATTTCACTTTTTAACTGCCCTGCTACTGTATTTGTAAAAGCCTGAATGCTTATAAAAATGCCTCAGGAGGAAATGCAGACTTAATTTCGGGGAAACAGTAAGCGCCTCTCTAACAGAAGGAATAATGCATCCAGGGAATACTGCGACATTGTGAACTCCAGTGTATAACTCAAGTATATCCACATACACTACAGCATGAGTTCAACAAACACTGAGGGAAACACTGCCCTCTGCTACCATTCAACCACCCCTCCCCACAACACCCCTACCATCACCCCCACCATCACCACCCCCCCCACCCCGCCCCCTCGCTGGCCCCCCACCCCCAAAACCCTAACCCCCAATCCATGCCCCAAGCAGCAGCCTTATACTAACTTAATAAAAATACTTCCTGTTCTGGTGAATGTCTCCCACTTTTAGAAAGTGGACAACCAATCACTCCCCCACTCCCTCCGAGCTCCCAGTGACACCAATGGAAAGCAGACAACTGCTGTTGTTGAGTCATAGGGAAAAAAATTGGCATTATAAGCTACCCTCTTAACCACTGCAGCTGATAGCTAAGGCATCTTTTGACCTTAAGGAGTGCCGTGTGCTAGATCAGTGTTTGGAATCTGAAATGATACAGTGCTGAGGGATGTGAGAACAGCACTTAACATGGTAGTTGGTTTTTTTGTATTCATGGGATGTGCATGTTGCTGGCAAGACCAGAATTTACTGCCTATTCCTTAATTGCCTTTGAGCAGGTGGTGCTGAGTCACATTCTTGACTAATTGCAGTCTTTTTGGTGAAGGTGCTGCCCCAGTGTTGTTAAGGAGGGAGCTCCAGGATGAAGGGGCAGTCATATATTTCCGAGTCAGGATGGTGAGGGACCTGGAGAGAAAACTGGTGTTCCCATGCACCTACTGCCTTTGTTCTTCTTTGTGGTAGAGGTTACGAGCTTTGAGGATGCTGACATAGAAATCCCAATCACAGATATTGCACCATTCTTGGCTATGAGCCCTCTGTGCCGTAAGGACGATTTTTCTACCCTAAGACAGTCCATCACAGTCACCAAAAGCTGGATATTGCAGTCGTCCTTTCAAGTAGACTAAATGGTGGAAATCCAAACCAGTGGAAGAATATTCACAAGATGGAACTGATCGGGAAGGAACATATGCAATTTGCAAGAGTTACTTTATGCAAACAAATCATGAAATAATACAGTAGGAATTGAATTTTTCCAATCTGTTATAGCCCAATGCCGAGCTCAGATGGGCTTTCATGGATCCCATGAGGTCACACTCTTCCTTTAGCCATTGCCTTTAGTTGGCATGAGGATGGCTCCTCCATTGTAGCCTTTCATAACAAGAGAATGGAGGCAATCAAAGTAAGCGAGAGATGCAGACTGCCCACATTTGCCATCATCCCAGCAACCATATCCACAGCCATGGCAAAAACAAAGACAAAAGGTTCTGGAAGCTCCGCCATCTTCCGCCAATATCCACTATCTGACAGTGGCATCATTCTGGTTCATCATCATTTTGGTAACATTTTAGGGTGAATTGTACAAGGCTTTACTTCCCCGGAGGACTCTCGCTTCACAAGAAGGTAGATCAGAGAATCAGGCCAGCAGGCCCAACTCACATTATTACTACTTGACCAGAAATGCATAAAATCACAAAGAATTTACCCTTTTAAGTATTTCAATTCAAATATAATGGGTCTTCTGGTTTGCAAAGTCCCAGATCCTCCTTTGTTGTTAACCGTGATTCCTTCAGGCAGACCATTTCTGTTTAATTATTAAAGATCATCTTCTCTGTCAATAAAGCTTGCAAGCTACACCAGAAATGTGATGCTGGCAGTGAGCAATGGAGAAGACATTATTCAAAGGGGACGATATTAAACCGGTGTGAAGTGTCGGGACATTGTCGTGGATGTTACACTCTGTCAAAATTGCTTATAAATCACTTCTATCAATATAACATCCCTCAGACTAATTTCCTACTATTGTTCTGGATTTTATTGATCATATGCCTCCAGCCACCTGTCAAGGCCGAGAATATAATGGAAAGGGGCAGGCTAGCACCAGAGTGGTGGGTGTAGGACTTTAATAATGTGATTCCCTTGCAAAGTGCAATCCCAATCATAGGCAGGGCTAAGTGGGGAATTTTTCACCCAGAGGGTGGTGGGGGTCTGGAACTCATTGCCTGAAAGGGTGCTAGTGGCAGAAAAGCTCATCACACTTTAAAAATCTTATGGATACGAACTTGGAGTGTGGTAACCTACAAAGGCTACAAAAAGCTGGGAAGGGATTACGCCGGATTGCTCAAGATTTCTTGCCTGGCACAGACATGATGGACCAAATGACCTCCTTCTCTGTGTAAATGTTTCCTTGTTTCTATGTTTCTAATTCAGAAGAACTGCAGATAGGGGACCAACCTCTCTACAGTTGGAGGGCAAATGTTGCCATTGATGCACTGTTTCCTAGCAACCTGACTACACCACACTATTGGCTGTGACTTGGGGCCAGTCTTCTGTTTGGCGTGTCAAGGGAGAAATGGCATGAAAACTGAAGCGGGAAAGAAGGAAAAACATTCCCATCTCCAAATTAGAAAAGGACATAGAGGAACCAGAGAAGGTGCAAACAGATTTACTCGAATGAGACCAGAACTGAGAGGTTATAATTATCAGGAAAGGCTGAACAATCTGGGGCTCTTTGCTCTAGAAAATAGACCGAGGGGTGACCTAATAGAGACCTTCAAGGTTCTGAAAGTATTTGATAAGGCAGGTGTAGAGAAGATGGTCGGATTTTGGGGATGGGCTGGGAGGCGGAAAGTCTGGCAAAATGGCAAGGGAAGGCTTAGGGAGGGAGAGTCCGATGCCTTCCCACAACCCTCCTATATTGCCAATTAAGGGCCACTTCCCACCTCCGCAGGCATTTTGCCCAAGATGGAAGGCCTAGTGCCGCGAGGGGAGACTGCCCAATGAAACCTGTTGGCCTCCCAGCAGGTTCTGCAGGGGGGAGGGGGGTGGGGGTGTGCCTTATTTATGGGCGCTCCATGACCCACAGAGGGGGCACTCAGCAGCAATTACTGCTCCTGCAGCAATGACGTCGCTTGTACTTCATGACCCCCACCCCAGTCTACCCCGATTGCTGGGACCTGGTTGCCTGGCCCCAGCTTCCCCAACCTATCTCAACGGTCCTCAAGGGCTCCCGGAACATTGAGGTGTCCTCTCCCTGGTGCTTCAGCCCAGCAATGGCTACCGTTAGCGATGGTGCTGCTGAGCCGCCAACCCACTGATTGAGCCAGCAGCTCTTGGGATCCTGCAGCCTGTTAATTGGTCACTGCCAGCAATATGCCAACCCAGGTTCCCATTGCCCACTGAAGCGGGGTCACCTCCTATTTTCCGCCCTGGCATTGGGTCTTCTTCCTTACCAGCAAAATCCAGCAGGATGTTTCCACTTGTGGAGGAGGCCAAAACTAGGGGCTGTACAGTCACCAATAAATCTAATAGAGAAATCAGGAGAAACCTAGTTGCCCAGAGTGAATGAATGAGAGTATGAAACTCACTACAACAGGAATCAGTTGAGACAAATAGCAATATAGATGCGTTTAAGGGGAAACTGGATAAGTACCTGAGGGAGAAGGGAATGAAGGGATTTGCTGACAGAATGAGATGAAGCAGAGTGGGAGGAGGTTCACATGAAACACCAATTCAGCCGAATGGCCTGTTGCTCTGCTTTAAATAATCCGTAATGCTTTGTAACATGTAGGAGAGCGGCAAAGAAAACAAGGACACAAAACAAAAACACAAGAATTAGGAGCTGGAGTAGGGCATTGAGCTCCTTGAGCCTGCTCTGCCAATCGATGAGATCGTGCTGATCTGATTGTGGCCTCAGCTCCACTTTGCGGCCTGCTCCACGTAACACTAGACTCCATTGTCAATCAAAAATCTGTCTAATTCAGCATTGAACTTTGTCAATGGCCCAGCCTCCTACTGCTGTCTGGGGAAGGGAATTCCGCAGGGAAATGAAGATCAGTTTGCAGTCATAGTCTTACCATATATTGCTAAAGGAAATAGTTCATTATAAATGTCTGGAACATAGGAACAACAGGGGAGATGGTGACATGGTGATAATGTCGCTGGACTAGTAATCCAGATGCCCAGATAATAATCCGTGGACAGGGGTTCAAATCCCAGCTAGTGGAATTTAAATTCAATGGTGGCCATGAAACAATCAGCGATTGTTGTAAAAACCCTTCTGATTCACTATTGCCCTTTAGGGCAGGAAACCTACTGCCCTTGCCTGGTCAGCAATGTAGCTGACCCTTAACTCAAGGGCAGTTAATGATGGGCAACAATTGCTGGCCTTGCCAGCAATGTCCATATCACATGAACAAATACCAAATAAAAGCAAGTATGTCAGGAAGGAGAATAATGTAGGGCATGCAGCCCATCAAAGCCTGTTCCCACCGTTCATTCAATTAGATCACAGCTGATCTGTATATGGACTCCACTTATCCACCTTGTTCTGTAACCCTTAAAACCCCCACTTAAAACAAATCTATCAGTCATGGTTTTCACATTTTCAATTGACCCTCAGCCTCAACAACTTTCTGAGGGAGACACCACACTTTGTATGTTACCCCTGAACAGCCAAACTCTAATTTTAAGGTTACACCCCTTGTTCTGGATTCTTCTGCCAGAGAAAATAGTTTATTTCTATCTATCTCTAATCACCAGTAACTCTTCAACTAATCACCGCTTAATCTTCTATGCAGTTAATATATGTTCAGTTAACTATCCCCTGGAGCATTTTCCATGACAATGCCTCTACCAAACAGAATCCACTCGCCAACCAATCAGCATTCTCTTTTCATGCAGTATAAATTGTTGTTCCCTTTACAATTGGCATTCTTGCGAATTGTCTTGATGAGTGCAAGATGAAAAGTTTCAACAGCATGTCTCTTTTATCAGCAATAACCTTGTATATATTCTGTGCAGTCTATTGTCATAATTTAACCCTTTTCACCTAGGTCTCATTTGGCAAATCTGCGCTGCACCCCCTTAAAGGCCAATATGTCCTTCTGAGGCATGGTGCCAGGAACTGAATGCAGTACTCTAAATGGGGTTGATCCAAAGTCCTGTGTGTCTAACTCTTAGGGTTAGACTCCTCTTAATGTGTCCCTATATTGTCAGGCATTGCGCATTTAGGGAGAGCACCCACAGGGATCTCTGTCTGCCACACACAATCCTGGCAGCAAACCCCCAAATAGATGGAGGGCAGGTCTCACAAGACTCTGTTCCTGGTAAGGGGCCTTGCTCCACTCAAATTCAGACTGGAGAGTTTTAGTTTTGTGGAGCATTTTGAAGAATCACCAGTAGACTGAAAAGAACCACTGCTGGGGTTCGACAACCTGTATCACTTAACTACGCATTGTTGAAATTGCCCCTTTTATTCCTCTGCGTAGATACTTCATCCGGTTGGGGATCTGACATATCTCACCAACTGAGGTTAAGTGAGATGGACTGCATGTAAGTTCTGTGTTTCATACTCTCACCAACTTCAGGTTGGAAGTCAAGCGGTCTGTCATCATTCCATTAAGAGCTCCCCAGTGATGCTGGCTGTCGTTAAGCTTAGGTTATTATTACATGCTGCCTTACAACCACAAGTCTTCATGATCCAAAGAGTTTCTGTGTTGCAATGAGGTGCACAGTGAAATGAATGTGCCGTATAGTACAACATAAAATATAACCTGATAAAAGTCTTGAATTGGATCCAATGGATTTATGACTAATGTAGAGCAATAGGTTAGAGTGGGGGGTATTTGAATCTTATTTCAGTGTAAATCCTGGCTCCTAAATCCCCAGAGGGCCATGCCAAGGAGGTCTCTTCCTGCTAAAACCACAAATAAATCTATTCTACATTTTTTTTTACACACAGAATTACACTTGAAGCAATAGCTATTACTTTTACTGTGGCTGTCACAACTGTGTTTTGCAAAACTACATTACATCATGCAGCTCCAATCTCCTGCCATGGCCAATATTCAGAATGCTGCCCTGGTATTTGTTTATTCAGCTGTTCAGAATTGAAATGTTTGGCATTTGTAGTGGCACTATTCTACTGTATATCTCCATTCCCCAGGTTCTCCTCAGAGGGAGGATAGATAGCTGCCAGGAGGAGTTTGATCTGGTGGACAATCTAGGACACTGCTTCTGAAATTATGAAGTTATATTAAATGGACAAGACACCTTCTCCTATTATAGTAGAATCATTTTTTCATGAAAACTGTACCAATGAGTCCTATTATTGCCCTACCTATGAACAACACAATGATTGCCCCTTAGGTGGATGCTTCCTGTGCCAAAATAGAATAAACTGTACTTCATCAAAGTCTAATGCAAGTTATCTTTGTGCCTGATTGGCACATATCGGTCATCAGATTTCTTCCCATTGTCCACAAGCTGACTTGTTATTTATAACTTTTTGCTTTAGTTATGGATTCTGAACAGATTATATTTTGGAGTTAGGTTAAAAAGGAAACACATTCTCTATGCAGAATTTGCTCTTGTTGGTTTTGCTTGGTTTTGAAATGGGTGGGGTGCAGGGATTGTCTTAAATGTTTACACGTGCAGGAATCTGTGCAGCAAACTCTGGGGCTTATCATTTGTTTGAAAGGTCTGGACAACTGCACACACACAGAATCCAGTCTGTGCATGCTTGCTAACCTTCAACGCATTGCTTCAGAAATTCCCTGAGATTTTCTGCAGGACCCTTGCTGTGTTTTCTCCCTGTTTGTTCCCAGTCCTGCCCTCCCAACTTCTGACCATCCCATGTTCTCCTGCTTTCTCATGGGGCTGGTTGTCTTGCATTCTTTAATTCCATGATATCCTATATCAACAATGCGCTCTCCAAAAGCCTCTCTCTGTCTGTACCCCTAGTATCTATACAGACTACTTCAGCATCTCAATGCAATTCTTCCCTCCCCATCCCACTCTAACCAGCTTGTGTACCGCTTTCTGAGCTCAGTGGCCCTCTCACTTGTTCTTTCTCTACTCCCCCCATAAGAGAGAGAGAACAGAAATAGGTAAAAGGAGAAATAGAGAGTGGGGCAACAAATGTGACAAGCGTTAGGAAGAATAAATAAGAAAAAGGAGAGAAAATGACAGAATTTGAAGAAGTTAATGTGATAATATAAAATGAATGATTAGTCATTTGCTAGTACAGAACTTAAGTATTGCTGAAAAAAAGAGACATGCTGTCAAAGCTTTTCGTCTTGCACTCAACAGGACAGATTCACAAGAATGCAAGTTGTAAAGGGAACAACAATTTATACTTCATGAAAAGAGAGTGCTGATTGGTTGGCAAGTGGTAGAGACATTGCCATGGAGAATGTACCAAAAAACAGTTAACTGTCAAGCTTTTGTTTAAATTCAAATCAGACAGGTTGACTCTGATTGGTCAAGGCACTGACATGTGGAATGAACCACGGAATGCCTGTCTCCCAAGCTTTTGTTTAGTTGGAAAAGGTGCAATGCGCGGGCATGCTCCTTCTGTCTGCAAAGGAGAGGGCCCTGTGTGTGAATACATGTAGCCCCTAGCACGTGTAAGTGAGGCACACTGCGAGCCTGGCTGATAACCTTAAACTGGTTGTCAGTGTAAGTTTTGACACAATCAGGATTGTTTAGCAAGTGCTGTCCAATATCAGGATCACATCTTATGTTGGACACCATGTTTTGAGTTTTGTAAGCAGGGGCTGGTTGGGTACGGTCAGTATTTTGCCTGTTGCGAACAGCCAAAGGTGCATGCTGTTTGACACAATCTGCCAGTCCTTGGGACATATGGTCTACACATCTGGCGTCACACCAGCACTGAACTTCATATACCACATTACTCAGTTGTGTGATAAGCAGAATATCTTAGTGGCTTGATGGCAGCAGCCTGTTAGGGGAGAATTCCACTCTAGCTAGCTTCACCTATTGCTCAAATTTTTGAGACACCTTGCCCTTCCAGGGTAATCTGAGATAGACTGGGCACTTTTCAGGACTGAAAGTGGCAGCCTTAGGCCCATCTATGAGTTTGCGTGATAAACTGCAAACAATGATCCGATCAGGGTAGCCATTATCTCACAGGATGGCTTTGATGTGTCCTATTTCACCATCAAGCTTGCATGGTAAGCAAATGGCTCAGGCCCTATTTACAAGGTTGACAATAAAACCAATCTTACAGCACATGGAACCGTAAGAATCCCAAAGCGTATATTGACCAGTGAAGGGAGGCTTGCAGTAGACAGTAGTAGAGAACCCATTGGCAGACTTCTCAACTAGCAAGTTGAGAAAAAGGAGCTCATTTGACTGTACCATTTCAAAGGGGAATTTGAGTGCGGGGTGGAGTCCATTAAGGTGTGTAAGGAAATTGTTACATGCAGCTGCGAATTCAAATATAGTAAAAATATCATCTACGTATCAGAAATATGCAAGGGGTAGGAGGGCAAGTGTCATTCCAGCGAAGGCACGCTACTCGTGAGCTACTTTGTGAGAGCTGGGCCTAGAAGTGATCCCATAGCAACACCATCTATTTGGGCATACATGGTGTCATTAACAGTGAACTCAACTGCATGAGTTGTTGAGTTCATAAGTTCAATGAACACAAATTCAGACAATAGCACTGCATCTGGATCACCTTGATAAAGTGACATGTCGCAAATGTCCATAGTTTCTTTGACTAGCACTTTGGTGAATAGGTTATCAAAGTTGAACGAGCAAATGGACACGGCATTGCTATTGATATGCAAGTCCTGTATCGTCTTCGCAAAGGTAAAGGAATCCTTTATCGTGCATATGGACAACTTACTGAGAATTGTTGCCCAACCATTTGTCCAATTCTTGTTGTGCAGAACCAGTCATAGGTAAGATAGGGCATAAAGGGACTTCACTTTTGTGTGTATTGGGTAGCCCATTCATACACAGACTCAGTGAGCTATGAAGATGAATTCTATCATATATACCATCTGGCAGCTTGTCACTCTTACACAAGTCCAACAAGCATTTATGTAACTTGTTTTTGAGCAGGGCTGTCTGGTCATGCCTAGTGACAGGTCCACTGAATACAAATTTATAGCTGTCATTCAGAATGGCGTGCATTTTGTTGATGTAATCACACTTGTTAAGGATGATTATTCCAGTCCCTTTGTCTGGTTTACAGAGATGTGGCCTTGAGGCCTTGCAATGCGACCAGAATTCATGTTGTATGTGAGGATCAGCCATGTCATTCGGAATTCCACAATATGCTTGCGCCAGGTCAGCTAGGCACACTTTCAAGGGTTCAGCATCTTTTCAGCGTCTAAATTTTAAAAAAGCTTGGCAGTTAACTGTTCCCTGATGCATTCTCCATGGCAACATCTCTACCAATCTGAATCTTGCCAACAAATTAGCACTCTCTTCTCATGCAGTATAAATTGTTGTTTCCTTTACAACTGGCATTCTTGCAAATCTGTCCTGATGAGTGGAAGACAAAAAGCTTCAACAGCATGTCTCTTTTTTCAGCAATACTCAAATGATTAATCAAACTTAAACAAAAACATAAAGGAAAAACAGTAACGGGAAGAGAAATATAAACATGAGAAAAGAAATGAGATTATTTTGTCATCACTTTTTTCCCCAATTTTATGAACATGCTGCTTTCCTAGGTTGGGGAACATTAGTTCTGGGACAGTAACGCTCCATGTTTGAATAGAAAGTGTTTTGAATAGTATTGTGTAGTCCAAAGTTACTCACCTGAAATTTTAACTCTGTTTCTCTCTCTACAGATGCTGCCTGGCCTGCTGAGTATTTCCAGCATTTTGGTTATTTTGATTCCCAGTCAGTGCAGCTCGATCAGATGCAGCATTCCGACTGTGTCTCAACAACGTGGCTCCATTCAAATTCAGCGTGGCATATCTTTTCAATTTCTCCCATGCAACAGCCATCCTGAGCGAGGTTTCCAACATTGTGCTGTTGCTTTTTGCTTCTTGATATTCCCAGGTCACACAGAGATCAGCCATGGCCTAACTGAAAGACAGAAAGTGCTCGATGGGCTGAATGGCCTGTTTATGTTATACCTCTGTGGTAGATAGAGCACGACCAATCTGCCTATCTAGACCTCTACCAATGCCACTCCGAGCCAGCTGTTAAAAATGTGAGGGTGATTCATCGACTAACGTCCCAGCAACGTTTCCTCACTCACTTATGGGTGGGGTCGTCAACCTACCAGGATTGTCCGAGACTCCAAAAAAATAAAGACAGGAACTCGAGAAATAGGAGCAGGAGTACACCATACAGCCCGTCGATGCTCTGCCATTCAATACGATCATGGCTGATCTTGAGCTTCGACTCTGCTTTCCCCCCCGCTCCCCATATCCCTTAATTTCCTGAGAGGCCAAAAATCCATCCATCTCAGCCTTGAGTGTGTCGAATGATGGAGCATCCACAACCCTCTGGGGTAGCGAATTCCAAAGATTCACAACCTTTTGAGTGAAGTAATTTCTCCTCATCTCAGTCCTAAATGATCAGCCCCTTGTCCTGAGGCTATGCCCCCGTATTTTAGATTCCCTGACCAGTGGAAACGATCTCCTAGCATCTACCCTGTCAAGTTCCTTGAGAATCTTGCATGTTTCAATGAAATCACCTCTCATGCTTCTGAACCCTAGAGAATGTAGGGCCAATTTACTCAGCCGCTCATCATAGGACTACCCCCTCATCTCAAGGACCAATTTAACCAACCTTCGCTGTACTGCCTCCAATGCAAGTATATCTTTTCTTAAAAGTGGAGGCCAAAGCTGTACTCAGCGGCCAGAATTTTCCCATCGGCGATTTGAGGGCGGGGCCCACTCGCCGATGGGAAAAAGACGCGGGATGACATCAGGAGGAACCCCCGACATCATCCCGCTCCATTCAAACTTTTAGGAAGGCGGGCGCACAGCGAAATCAGCTGTTCACCCACCGACCTGTCAATGGCCAATTGAGGCCATTGACAGGATCATTAAGCTCATTGAAAGACCTGCCCGTCCAACCTTAAGGCTGGTGGGAAGGCCAGGAACCCCAGCGGGCTTCTGAAAAAAAGATAAAACCTCATCCACTGGCGGGATGAGGTTTCATCTCAGTTCTTAACAAGTTTATTAAAGTTTCACTCATATTTATTAACATGTCCCATCTCGTGTGACAGTGTCACATGAGGGGGACACGTTAATAATGTTTTTCTTTCCCTATTTTTAAAGTTTTTTAAACATTCAGCACTCTCCCTGAGACCACCCCCAGCACAGGGAGCGCATAGCGCTTCCTGTTGGGCAGGCCACTGGGCAGGGCCTTAATTGACCCGCCCACTCAAAATGGCGGCCGGCCCCGTTTCGGCGGCAGAATTCACCCATCAAGGTCAAAATTCTGGCCAGAATTCCAGATGTGGTCTGAGAGTTCTGTATAACTGCAGCAAGATCTCGTTACTGCCCTGCTCCGATCTCCTTGCAATAAAGGCCTAAGACTGAAAGATCAATCCCCTGGACACTGCTGCAAGCAAAACCCAGAAAAAAAATCTTAAATCACGGCACCAAAAAATTGTTTTTCTTATCTTTTTCTTGGACTGCTTTAGTTTGTTATAAAAATCTTAGATATAGGGTAAAAGAAAAACGCTGTTGGACCAAGTTAGTGGAGAGATGGCAATGTGATGAAACCTCCAGGGACATCAGGTATGGTAACATAATGGTTATGTCACTGGGCTAGTAAGCCAAGAGCACCGGTTTATAATCAAGAGACAAGGGCCAGGATTTTCCCCTTGGCGATGTGGGGGCGGGGCCTGCTCGCTGAGGGGAAAATGACAGGGGATGATGTCAGGAGGAATCCCCGACATCATCCCAGCCCATTTAAATATTGAGGAAGGTGGGTGGACAGCGAAATCAGCCACTGACAGGCTCATTAAGATAGTTAAACGCCCTGCCCAGCCAACCTTAAGGCATTACCGTTTTGTAAAAATTTAATTAACTTTAAGAGTTTGTTATCAACATGTCCCATCCCGTGTGACATTGTCACATGAGGGGGACATGTTAATAATTTTAAAATGTCTCTATTTTTTGACTTTACTTACCTTTCACTAAACTCCCTGAGATAGGACTTTGCCTCAGGGAGCAGTGCCCTCTTTGACAGTTGGGGATGAGGCAAGAAATGTGGAACATGTGGAACAGCAGCAACAAGACAGGAGTGAAATTGAAAAGGGAAAAAAATACAGCAATACTAGCTTTGATAATTAGCCATTCTCCACGAAGGACCATTGGCATCTCTCTCCATTAGAGAGAGACAACTGGTTATATCGCTTTGAGGGGCGCCACCACTCCACACCGAGCGTGGAGCAAGACAAGGAGGAAGTCCTCCATGAACTACCACAGTCGCTGCACAGGGACCGAACCTATGCTGTCAGTGTCATTCTGCACCACACTGTAGCCACCTAGTCAATGGCTTCTTCTCTGGTTAAATTCTTACTCGGATTTGCAGCTGAAGTTAGTCAACAGCTTTCGGAGAATTGAAACCAGTCACTCGCGCAAGATAAATTGAGCTAGCAATAATGAATCAGTAACTCAAAAGTAAGTTTGCAATGAGAGAGAATTTGAGAGCAAATCAAAGTTGGGACTAGAGTCTCAATTCTTATTCCACAAGTGAAAACGCCAAAAACCTCAGAATCTTACAACATAGGAGGCCATTCTGCCCATCAGGCTTGGGTTGGCTTTTTGCAAGAGCTATCCATTTAGCCTCACTCCATCTGGTCTTTCCAAATAGTTCTGCAAATTGCTCTTTTTAAAGAAGATCTAACATCCCCTTTGAAAGTGATGATAAATTTGCCTCCACTACCTCCTTCAGGTACAGCAAAAAAAATCGTTTCCTTCACTTTCCCCATCAATTTTTTGGCCAATGGTCTTAAATCTGTGTCCTCTGGTTACCCGTCCTCTTTTTCTAGTCTCTCCACATAACTGAGGCCTCCCAATCTCTGGCACCATTCTGGTAAATCTTCTCTGCGACCTTTGCAAAGCCTTGGCATCCTTCCTGAGTGCAGCTCATAGAAATGAATGCAATTCCCCAGCGAAAACAATATTGACAACAAAACTCCAAAATGAAAAACAGGTAAAAAAGAACATTATTCTCAAATTACCAAATTTCATTGATAAAATGTAATAATTGTTGATATTAATATTGGATATTATTAATATGCAGGTTTACTAATACAGCACAGGAGTAAGCACATGCAAAAGCTTTATGTTGCTCAAGTGTCTTGCTTCAATTTCCCAAATGCTGTTGACTAACTTCAGCTGAAAATCCAAGTGAGAATTTAACCAAAACAAGCCATGTTTTTGAAATAGTAAAACAGATCGGATAAATAGAGAGAAACTATTTCTGCTAATTGAGAAATCTCAAGCCAGGGGGCACATCCTAAAAATTAGAGCCAGGCTTTTCGGGGATGAAATTAGGAAACACTGCTGCACACAAAAGACGTCAGAAGCTTGGAACTTTCTTCCTCAAACGTCAATTGTGCAAGGTCAATTATTAATTTTAAAACTGAGATTGATGGACTTCTGCTAATCAAAGGGAGTAAGGGGTATGGGGCAAAGGCAGTATATGGAGTTAGTTCACAGATCAACCATGATCCCATTGAATGGCGAAACAGGTTCCACGAGTTAAATGGCCTCCTCCTACTCCTATGTTCCTATGTGCTGTGCTTCACTTCAGAAGGGCATTTTTAGGGTTGCTAACGCTGGTTGGATGTATTCTTGGAGGCTTCATCCTGTGGCCTCCTGCCTCCAGCCACTGATCCCCAACTCTGCCCCTATCAATCACCTGAAGAGCCCATCCTCACTGATTACTGCTTTCAATTGGAAAGTGATTGAATAATTCTTGACTATGTCAGGCTGCCATTTTTCTCCCACTGCCAATATTTTCACAATTAATAACTACCAGTCTACAAAGTAAATGTAAAGGAGTTTTTTTTTTTTAAATGCCCCTATGGTTTTGCTGGCATCAGTGTCATGGAGATCATTCTTTAATTTCTAGAGACTCAAGGGCAATGCTGGAGAGTTGCCGACCTTGCATTATTTCAATCTCTCTCAAGTTAATTCCGACAAAAAATTGGAAGCTCTTTCTTTGTTTGTTTAAGTATGTAAGTGGGATGATTGAGGTTCTAACAAGATTTCTTGAAAATTAAAAACATGAATTTAGTTTAGGAGAAACAAGGGAGACTGAAAGAAGGACAGGAGCTGGCAAAAAAATTCCGAAGGAGCTTATTTGCAAAAGAAGGAAACAATTAGATTCCAAAAAGGAAATCAGGAAGGAAGGAATCATTAAAATTTGTTGCCTCTTCCTTCTTACGGTTTGCAATGACCTCCTCATGTCAGGCTTAATTTATTCTTTTTTTTTCCAAATGAAGGAAAATACTGACTAGCCTGTGTTTGAAACTGTGCGCTTCCTCCAAGTAAAGCTTTCCAGGCAGTGGCAGGTTTCAGGATCGGCTTGAGTGATAAGATTAAATAGATACGGCAATGTAAGAGCAAGCTCAATAATCACTGCCACGTATCCAAACAAATGCCAAGCAAACACACTAATCTACTTTGACAAGCATTTATCACAACCTCTTGTTTCTCGAGATCTTGGCAACAACACAACGTAGTTGCACTTGTATTAGCAAAAACTCACTGTTTCACCTCACAAGTATTCTGACAGATCTCATTTAGTTTGAAGATAATTTCACACAAAAACTTGCACTTATACAGCACTCCTGACATAGTAAACCATCCCAAGGTGCTTCACAGGAGAAATTGTCAAACAAAATTTGACACTGAGTCATCTAACTGTATCAGCATATCCTTCTATTACTCTCTCTTCCACCTACTTATCTAGCCGCCTCTTAAATTCTATGTTATTGGCCTCAATCATTCCACATCGTAGTGAGCTCCACATCCTTTCGATAAAGAAGTTTCTCCTGAATTTTTTCTGCTGAGGCATCTGTGATGGTCACACTAAGTGTATATGAGAGGACAAATTAGGAGCAATTGTTCAGCTGTGACAAAACCACCAGTGAGAGATGTTAACCAAAATAGAACATGGCAGTGAACTGTCCAAGGGACACGATGACAAGTTCAAACTTGACTGCTGTATCCCCTAATCTGCAGGGCTGATTGATATTATGGTGGACAGGGATAAACAACAAAGTCTCTGGGAAATCATGAACCATTAGCTTGAGCATGCTACAAGCACACTATCAATGACATACAGGTAAAAACCCACTGGTACATCCAGCATGTCCCACACAATTATGAAAAGGAAGGATAAACATTTTGCAATCTTCCCAACAGTAAAATTCTTCCACTTCAGGCCGTTTAGTTTGTCTTTTTATGAAACCTGTGTCATTTATACTCTACAGACAAGTGTTACCATCTCAAGTCTGAATCTGAATCAGCAACATTCAAGGAATTAAAGAATTTACTAAATTATAGCTTAGAAGTTCTGACATTTTTGGATCAATTGCAGTGTTCTGTGGACCAAAAATAAACAATTTAAATGGAGATGTTCCCAGTGTTTTCATAAAATCTTGTAAGTGATTACACGTTAAATTGCACATTAGTAAGCTGAATACCACCACCTATTTATATGGCACATTTGGTTAAAATTACTTTCGCAAAGATAAATTCAAATTTGTTTGACGGTTACAAAGCACCTTTTCCTTCTTCGCCTTGTCTTGTTGCAAGGAGTCTTGTAGATGCTAAATTATACCTTAAAATTACATAATGCTGGGTCAAAATTATTTCCAAATATCTCTTCTGTTCTATCCCCAGGATATCCCAAAAAATTGTAATTGTAAATGGAAAGATCAGGGCAAGTGTTGTAGATGGCAAACATTTATCCCAAATGTCCTGCTACTTCATTTGAAAATAGTTTTACAAATGTGCCCACTTGCAGGATTTTTGAAGGAATCCGTGACATTTTTAAAAATTCATCTTATGGGATGTGGGTGTCGATGGCGAGACCAGCATTTATTACCCATCCATTATCACCCTTGAGAAGGTGGTGTTGAGCTGCCTTCTTGAATCACTGCAGTCCACGTGGTGTAGGTACACCCACACTGCTGTTAAGAAGGGAGTTCCAGGATTTTGACCAAGTGACAGTGAAGGAACGGCGATATATTTCCAAGTCAGGATGGTGAGTGGCTTAAAGGGGAACATTCAGATGGTGTTCCCATGCATCTGCTGCCCTTGTCCTTCTAGATGGTAGTGGTAGTGGGTTTGGAAGGTGCTGTTGAAGAAGCCTTGGTGAGTTTTTGCAGTGCATCCTGTAGATGGTACACACTGCTGCTGCTGTTCATCGGCGGTGGAGGGAGTGAATGTTTGTGGATGGGGTGCCAATCAAGCAGGCTGCTTTGTCCTGGATGGTGTCAAGCTTCTTGGGTGTTGTTGGAGCTGCACTCATCCAGGCAAGTGGAGAGTATCCCATCGCAGTTCTGACTTGTGCCTTGCAGATGGTGGCTTTGGGGAGTCGGGAGGTGAGTTACTCACTGCAGGATTCCTAGCCTCTGACCTGCTCTGGTTGCCACAGTATTTATATGGCTAGACCAGTTCAGTTTCTGGTCAATGGTAACCTTCAGGATGTTGATAGCGGGGATTCAGTGATGGTGATGCCATTGAATGTCAAGGGGCAATGGTTAGATTCTCTCTTGTTGGAGATGATCATTGCCTGGCGTGACTATTACTTGTCATTTGTCAGTCCAAGCCTGGATATTGTCCTGGTTTGTTTATTTGAACATGGGCTGCTTCAGTATCTGAGGAAGCTCAAATGGTGCTGAACATTGTGCAATCATCAGCGAACATCCCCAGCTCTGATCTTATGATGAAAGGAAGGCCATTGTGAAGT
Organism: Carcharodon carcharias; assembly: GCF_017639515.1. NCBI lineage: Eukaryota > Metazoa > Chordata > Chondrichthyes > Lamniformes > Lamnidae > Carcharodon > Carcharodon carcharias. The sequence goes on from NC_054467.1 coordinate 8,767,311, forward strand.
AGCTGAAGATGATTGGGCCTAGGACACTAATCTGAGGAACTCTTGCAGCGATGTCCTAGAGCTGAGATGATTGACCTCCAACAGCCACAACCTTTGTACCAGGTATGACTCCAACCAGCAGAGTGTTTTTCCCCCGATTCCCATTGACTCCAGTTTTGCGAGGGCTCCTCGATGCCACACTCGGTCAAATGCTGCCTTCATGTCTAGGCCAGTCACTCTCACCTCACATCAGGTGGGCATTCCTCACTACAGTTGGGCCCAAGCTTTTCTCAGCTAATATATACACATGCATACTGCTGTCATGGACCTTTGGACAATGGTGAGATCGGTGAACCCAATATTTCTGTCTTAACTTCAAGGCACCGAAACAAATGGAACCATCTTCACTTGCACTCTGCTCGTATATGGTGCAATTTTAAATCAGGCTCTCATGACACAATCTAAAGGCACAGAAAATCCATCTTTGTATAACATTTACTATGCAGGACATTTGATCTATGCCAATGTTAATTCTTCATTCAAGGTTCCTCCCACTCTAATTACTTCACCTCACCCCAACTACATAGTCCTTTCTCCCTCCTGTACCTACTCCCTTAAATGCATCTATGCTATTCGTCTCAACGATATGGAGGCACATTCCACATTCTCAACGAACTGTTAATAAAGAAGGCTTTCCTTAATTACTCAGTGGATTTATTAGTGGCTATCTTATGTTTATGCCTACTGGTTATGGACTCCTCCAAACACCTTCCCTATTGAGCCCCCCTTAGTCTTCCCTTTTCGATGGAACAGAACCTCATAGCATGGCATTCACATGCTCACTTGTGTTCTAGTTGTTTTCAGTGCAGAAAGAAAATATCATCCGCAGCCACCTCCACCATCGAACCCACTGGACAAATTTGGCAAGTTCTTACCGCAGGAGTACTGGCAATAGGTTGACAAATCACTTACCTCGCCACAAGTCTTCATATGTTATAACGATTTCATTGCAGGAGCTACGATTCTGCGGACCTCAGAAGCACTGCAAGACATGGCGGCACTCAATGTTTATACCTGCAGTCCCAGGACTGCAACTCAGTCAGCAGTCTGTTATTAAGTGTGCAGTTTGAGGCTCTATTTGCCCACACACATTGTGCACAATCTATTGCGAAGCAATCTTAGTAGGAAAGGTTTTAAATTTAACCCGAAAAAGAATACAATTAATGATGTGACAGAAGCATCTGATAACAAAGAGTAGTAACGTGAAATAAGCCAAAAGAGAGAGTCTACAAGGTTCAGAGAGAGTAATGGAGACACTGTGATTCACCGTCTCTGTATCACAATACAACAACTTGCATTTGTGTTGTAATTGGAGAAATGTACTCTGTGGCTTGTACGGCCTGAACTCAATGGGGTCAGTTCATTCTCAGGAGGTCATTAACAGAAAGGGTCACACATAAAGGAGCACACTATCAGGTACCACCCAAAATGTATAGGTGGGTGTGTGGCCCAGAACATATCCAATCGCCACATCTCTAATTATTTCAGTCCATCAAAATAATTACATGCCCCGCTGCCTCTCTATGCTTCCACCCAATCACATGCTTGTTTGTTTTGTATCACACAAAAAGAGGGCTAGAAAGGGAAGGTTTGGAAACCGGACTCTTCAGCTGTACAATGCTCTCTGTGTTTCACTCGGTGATCTCTGTGTCTTTGCAAGTGGAAGCAGCAGTTTGCATACAAGGGCTATGTGAGTGAGGTTACCACCTTAAGCGCTGTAACATGCACACAAACACACACTCTCTCTTCTCTGCCAGCCTCTATCTACACAGATAATTGAACTTAAAAACTAGCTGTTAACAAATCTATCAAATACTTATTTTACGCAATGATCTTTTTTCACATGATCATTGCCATTCATATTTTTAATTATGTCTGGTTCAACTTTACAAGGACACCATCATTAAACTAACAGAACTACACAGAATTCACACCATGGAATTCAGCCCTCCTGGTTTCATGTCAGTGTTTACTTTCCACACAAGCCTCCTCCCACTCCTCCTTATCTAACTCTATCAGCATAACCTTCTATTTCTTTCTCCCTAATGTGCTTATCTAGCTTTTCCTTACATGCATCCACACTATTTGCTTCAACCACTCCCTGTGATAGTGAGTTTCACATTCTCACCATTCTTTGGATAAAGAGGTTTCTCCTGGACTGGATCCTCTATTGGATTTGTTCATGACTATCTTATCAAGGGTACTTGCAAGTGTGACATGAAGTCCTTAAACATCGACCTTCTCACCTGGGAGTCACCAGCAGGCGAAAGTGGGAAATGGAATTCTTCCTGTGGGCTGGCATGACGCTTAAAAATTGCTTCAATTTGTTTGGATTTACTAGCTGTGACAGACGTGGAGTACAGCATTCTACTTAGCTTGTACACACTGTACTCACACAAATACTGCTTAGATCATAAAATCATAAGAAATAGGAGCAGCAATAGGCCATTCAGAACATCCAACTTGGCCTGCCATTCAATAAGGTCATGACTGATCTGCCTGTGGGCTTAACTCCACTTTCCTGCCTGTCCCCCAGAATACTTAAACCCCTTGTAGATCAAAATCTGTCTTACTCAGCCTTGAATATATTCAATGACCCAGCCTCCACTGCTCTCTGGGGTAAAGAATGCCAGAGACTAACAAACCTCCGAAAGAAGAAATTCTTCCTCATCTCCGTCTTAACTGTGAGACTCCTTATTTTTAAACTGTGCCCCATAGTTCTAGATTCTCCCATAAGAGGAAACATCCTCCTAGCATCTATACTGTTAAGTCCCCTCAGAATCTTGTATGTTTCAATAAGATCAGCACTCAGCCTTCCAAACTCCAATGAGTATAAGCCCAACCTGCTCAACCTTTCCTCATAAGACAACATCAATCATATCATTTATTAATTTCTTTAATACCCAACTTCATTTTCTCCCATTCCTTTTATTTCCTCTTACAATTTTCTCCTATGATTTTGTTCTCTTTGCTGTTCCTGTCCTGAAGGCCATAGCCTGGATTTTCACTGAGTCGAGTTGACTCAGAAGCCCATTAAAAATGACGGGGTCCCCATTCCCAGGCTGTCTTATTTTTGGGAGTGCCTATAAAGAATGCAGGCTGGTTCCTGTCAAAAACCCTCATCCGGCAATCCTGACCTGGCCGGCTCCATTGTGGTGATAGGTATGTCCTGCTCCTCTGCAATTTTCATGGAGTCAGGCCATGTTTTTAGAGAGCCGTGATTCACGGCCCCTCAGAAAAGTCATGAAACCTGGTGTGTGTGAGGGAATCTGTTAAAAGGTAAGCTCAAAATGTCCCCCTCATGTCTCCGATGCCGAATTATGTGCGCGCCCCCACTCCCTATGTCCCCCATAGCCCCTATGCCAAGCTCTAGCACTTCCATGCCCATTAACCCACTGTGCACTTTCTAGAACCAATGAAAAGCATAGTGTACAATGGCATGTGTGAAAAAATGCTTTGAGAAAATGTAACCCATTGATAACTTTCACCGATGTTTGAAAAAAAATGTCTGGACAGCAAGCTAATAAAAGTGTTAATCATCCAGGCCCTTTGAAGTTCCAGAAACAATGAACAGCAAACCCTTGAAACCACTTCTCTTGTGTCAACTAACATTGTGAAACTGACCTCAGAGATCAGAGAGCCTAAGTTACCAATCAAACAATGTTTCCTCTGGGGAGCAGCTGTTGTAGTATTCTAACTGCTGTCTGGACTCTCAACCAAGCATATATAATGAGCCCACCCTACTGTTAGAGGCAGATTCAACTGAGGCCTTCAAATGGAATTGACTAATTATCTGAAAAAAAATGCAGGCTATGGGGAAAGGGCGGGGAGTGGGACTAGTTGAGTTACACTTGCAGAGAGCTGGCATGGGCACGATGAGCTAAATGGCCTCCTTCTGTGTTCCAGCCATTCTATGAGAAGTGCTGGATGCTGCAGCTTAGACTTTCCGCCCAAGTGATGTCCCAAAAGGAATCCCTGATGACATCCTATTTCCCTCCTTTCTCAAACTCACTGTCTGTAATCTGGACCACAAAACCCTAGTGTCACATCTATGGAGAACAACATGACCACTCCTCAGCCAGTGGTTTTAATGTTTATTCCTATGGATTTTTTGACAGAGGGAAGCATCACCAAACCCATGTGAATCCTGCCACAGCCAGCACTTCCATAGTACCTTGAGAGCAACCACCTAGAACAGTCTCCAATATGAACCAGTAGATACCTTTATAGTTTAATCATGTGAACTTTAAATTCCCTGTGCGTTTGCAAGGCCAAAAGCAGAGTTTGCGAGTGTTTTCTTTGAGTCATTGTGAATGAGTTTGTTAATTAAACGGTAGATGTTAATTAAGTAAATGGTACAACTTTAAAGGGGGTGCAAGAACAGGGAGATCTGGGCCGGTGCCAGAGCAGGTTAACAAAGTAGTTAATAAAACATATGGGATCTTGGGTTTTTTACAGCAAGGCATCGAATGCAAAAGTTAGAAAGGTATGATAAACCTACTAAAACACCAGCTCAGCTCCAAATCTGGACACCATACTTAACAAATGACAGGAAAGTTTTGGAGAGGGTATTGAAGAAGTTTAGTAAAATAATTCCAGGGATGAGGAGCTGGGGTTGTTTTCAGTGGAGCAGAAAAGGCTAAGAAGGGATGTGATAGATGTGTTTAAAATCATGAAGGGTTTAGATAAAAAATAAATTGTTCCCAACAACTGAAGGACACACATTTAAGGAGATTGACAAATGATCAGAGACGACACGTGAAGATTCTTTTTTACACAAGTGGTTAGGATTTGGAATGCACTGTCTGGCAGGTTGGTGGAGACAGATTCAATGATAGCCTTCAAAAGAGAATTCGATATATATTTGAAGGAGAAAATAATTGGGAAAAGAGTGAGAGAGTGAGACTAACTGGAGTGCTTGGTGGGACAAATGGCCTCCTTCTGCACTGTACTATTCCCAGATATGCACATGAAATATATTTACATGTATCGTGTGAGGCGCTTTTGACTAACATTAGTACATGTGGTTGAAACTGTGATTCCATAGCAACGTCTGCGGCCAATCAGCAATTTATTTCAGACAACATTTGTCTAGAGACATCCATCCCAAAGGAGCTACAACATGACCCAAAGGGAAAAGCCTCAAGTGATCCACTGAGCAGGAGCAATTGATGACAGAAGACATGGGGACGGTATTACTGATCACCAGAGAGGACAGATTACATTGTTCCTCGGCTAAAGAGCATGAAAATTCTAAAAGGTGTTTCAAACATACATCCAGACACCAAGGGCCACATCAGACAAAGTACGGCTTAAGAATGAAGACTTAAATTTATATAGCGCCTTTCAAGACCTCAGGACAACAGAGCTTCACAATCTATGATAAAAATAAAAATACCTGGAAAAACTCAGCAGGTCTGGCAGCATCTGCGGAGAGGAATACAGCTAACGTTTCGAGTCCGAATGACTCGTCAACAGAACGGACATACGGACTCGAAACGTTAACTGTGCTCCTCTCCGCAGATGCTGCCAGACCTGCTGAGTTTTTCCAGGTATTTTTATTTTTGTTTTGGATTTCCAGCATCCGCAGTTTTTTGCTTTCACAATCTATGAGGTCGTTTTGAAGCGTTGTCGCTATTGTAAAGTGGCAGTCAATTTCAAATCAGCAAGCTCCCACAAACAGCAAGGAGACAATAACCAGGGCATTCTACCATTTTAGGTGTTGGCTAAGTCAGCCACCCAAATGCTTCCCTCAAGCCAACCCTCAGCTGAAGCAGCCCACAGGAATGAGCAGTCATAGCTATAAAGGATAGCCTGGACACTCCAGAAGCCGCCCAGTCTCTCTTGGTCAGAGAGTGTTGGCTGGCGGACTGCTTTAAAATGAAAGCACCATGGCAGCCTTCCCAAGAAGTGAGCATTCACTTGCATTATGGAGTAATGCCATCACAGTATTCCCAGATTCCTAGGTATGTTCCTCTCATTCTATTCCTTTCAGGAGTCTTCAAAGTTACCTCGGTATATGCTTTAGCTGCTGTTTTACACTGCTGTTCACAATTTATATTAACGATTTGGACTTTGGAAGCAAAAACTGCTGCTTGGAGCTACTCCTGCCAGGGGGTCTGCTGTCATGGTATGTCACACTGTTCTGCCTCATGCCATCCTCATACATCCACTGTAGCTTGTTTGCACCCGCTCTGTGACATCTGTCATCCAACTATGCCTAGGTCAACCCCTCTTTGTGCTGCCCTCCACTTTGCCCTCTAGGAGAGGTCTCCGCAGCTTTTCAGCTCTGATCAAATGGCCAAAAAACCGACACCTTCTTTCCTGGATGTCACTTTTCCGAGTTCTTTTTGCTCTGGTAATTTCAAGCACCTCTTAGTTTGTCTTATGGTCTGCAGATGGAACTTGTAGCATATGTCTTCATTCACATCTCAAAGGCCTCTATTTTCTTCCACAGATCTTTACTTATTGTCCAGGAAGTAAAAATACAATTTCTAACTTTGCACGTGACACTAAATTTGGTGTGGGGGGTGGGTGGGGGGGGGGGGCGGGGTAGGGAATGATGCAGGGAGGGAGGGAGAATACTCAATGTTGGGAAGGACTGCAACAAATTAGAGGAGGACGTTAATAGATCTGCAGGATGGGCAAGTGAAGTTCAACACAGAGAAATGTGATGTAGCGTATTTTGCTAGGAAGGGAAGGGAGGTCACTCATTATTTGAAAGGTGCGAGTCTAGGTGAGGTAAAGGAAGAAAAGGAGGAGAAATACATCAATCACTAAGGGCAAAATTTTTACCTTGGCAGGTAGCCAACCCGCTTCATCGTAAAATGGCGCGTGATGACGCGGGCAAGCATCCAGACGTCAACCTTACGGTCGGCGGGCAGCAGAAAAGGCCCAAGTGGCCTTTGCGCTTTTTAAGATACCGCATCCACGGGCGGGATGAGGTTTCCAACAGCAAATAAAAATAAGATAAAAAATTTTATATCTCATTTATGACAAGAGTTACATGAGGGGACGTGTTTTATTACATTCTTGAAATCTTTTATGTTATAGTTGGAAAGACGTTCATGTCCCTGAGGCAGCTCTGTGCCTCAGGGAGATTTGCAAGCACGCACGTGCACAAAGTTCACGCTCGCACTCCACACCGCACCCACCCCCCCACCCCCCCAACCCCTTCCCAGTTTCACACTGGGTGGGCCCTAAGCGGCCCGCCGGCGTGAAATCGTGGTCTGGCCCAGATCGCGGGCGGCGGTCAGCTTCCCGATTGCCCCCGCCGAACCCACCCGACCAGGGCAAAATCCTGCCCTAAAAGCTGCGCCACAGTTTAGCAAGACCAAAGACGAGCAAGGGGCTTTATTGCTAGGCAGGTAGAATGGAAATTAAGAAAGTGACGCTGGACCATTATCTCACCTGGGTTAGACTATATTTCGAGCACTGCATGCATTCCTGGTCACCATATCATAAAAAAGATGTAGAAACACTGGAAAGACTGCACAGAACATTTACAAGGATGATACCAGACATGTGTGGGTATACATATCAGGAAAGGATGGACAGGCTGGGTCTCTTTCCTTGAAAAAGGGAGTCTGAAGGGTGGCCTAATAGAGGTCTTTAAAATTATGAAAGAGTGACACAGAAAGAATGTTTCCTCTTGTGGGGAAGAGCATGACTGGGGGCCATCAATATAAGATAGACACCGAGAAATCCAATAGGGAATTCAGAAGAAGCTTCTTTACACAAAATATAATGAGAATGTGGAACTCATTATCACAGGGAGTGGTTGAAGTGAATAGTATTAGTGCAATTAAGGGGAAACTAGAGAAGCATATGGGGAAAAAGAGAATAATAGAGGGTTTTCATGATAGATTTAGATGAGGAAAGATGAGAGGGAACTTGATTGCAACATAAACACAAAATGAAATAAAAACAGCAAGTGCTGGAAAAACTCAACAGGTCTGGCAGCATCTGTGGAGAGAGAGAGAGGCAGTGTTAATGTTTCACATCCGTATGACTCTTTAGAGCTAAAGAGAAGCAGAAATGTGATGGATTTTATATTGTTTAAGAGGGGGTGGAGTAAAAAAGGTCAGGGATGGGTGGGTGCTCAGGAGAGATTGACAAAGATGTCATAGATACAAGACAAAGGGAGTGTTAATGGCAGAGGTAAGGACTAAAGAAGGTGCTGATAGTGGCAGAATGTGTTAATAGCAGCACAAGGGTGAGCTTTTCTTTCATAAACACAGCACATTGATTGGGCCAAATGGCCTGTTTCTGTGCCATACATCCTTGTACTCCTATGTAAAAGGCCACCATTAACCCAGCTACGTGTCCTCCATGATTGTGGAAATGAGTTTCTTTGCCTGTTGGCGTATTTGAATTTCCCCATCAGAAATACAGAGTTGGAAAAGATTATAGTTTTCTGAACTGCACGATCTCCCTCCAGTCTTATTTCCCAATCTGCTCAAATTGATTTTAAATTAGCTGTACTGAGGTTTGGTGTTTTCATTTTGCCTTCTCTCACAACACCCAGTGCCAAAAATTAAATCAGTTATTACTATTCCCAATCTGGCATTCTCCAACAGTTTTCCACAACCTTAAGGCAATCTCTTCGTCGATGCTCTTTCTTAGCAGCTGGTGCCAAGAAACACTCTGGGGCATTCGATCCTTCAATCAGCCTCATGGCCACAACTCTGGCACTGCAAACCTATGGATAAAGTGCAAGCAGGAGCTTGTGCATTGCAAACTGGTCAAGACAGTCACCAGGAAATCATAAAGCAATTTGTTCAGCGCAGAGTCTGTCCTGAGAACTTATTCGTTTCACTGGGAAGTGAGCACATCCTGAACAACTGGGCCTCCTGTTCAAATTCCGCAGCATCTCCTGGTATGTCAAGCACCTTTCATCCATTCATCTCTGCTGTGCAGCGGGTATCATGCAAAGAAAACTATCCATTAAGAAGTCCTGGAGCATTGCGATGGAGGAGACCAGAGTAACTTTATTCCAGTAGCTGTACCTCCTTAGAGGAGTAGTTCACAGTAGCTATTGCAAGAGTTCTGAAATATTGTAGCTGGGAACATGTGCAATGTTCCACCTTTTAGCATAGGTTACAGCATCCGTTCACAAGAGCATTTAAACAGCCAGACAAATGCTGAGCTATAGGCTTTGAATGCAAGATAGTCTTTTAAAGACACTGTGAAGGATTGTGGTTTACGATTCAAGGTTATCATGCCACATATTAGAGTTAGAGCTAAAGACACAGGGGACATACAAGTGGTTAGTGGATGTTGTCATGCCTTGTTCTAGTATTCAACTTAATGGCCTCAGAGTTTCCAACAGTTGCTTTTGCTGAACTTTAAATTTCCAAAACTCTCGTGAATAGCCCTGTATGTTATGGTCATAAACACTCTTATACACAGAAGTTAGCTTGTGGACCAAATCACTCCACTGTGGTCTGTTTCTTAATCTGTACAAACATTCAGGTTGGGAATGTTATTCCTGGAAGCAAGACGGACTTCGAAATGAAATCTTGTTTTCATTCTACCTTGCCCTCCTCTCAATAACTGGAATATAATTGGCAGTTTGTTTTATGCTATCTCCTCCTTTGTAGCTGTCAGGCATTGCTCTACAGCTGATCTCATCCAGAAACAAGTGCTCAGGCACATGACTTTCTTTTCCACACATTTTGCATTTGATCTGTGTCGATGTACAGACACATGTCTTTGGAGGGGATGGGGACTTGGTAAATTGTCCTGTGTCACTCCAGATTTTCAGAGCGCCAAATGAGTTTTGGGGGGATAGGTTTTGGGTGTGGTTATCCACACCCAATCTGTCTCCTTTTCCCCCTCCCCTAATCAAAAGTGCCAAATTAAAGAAAGAAAAAGAAAGGCTTGCATTTATATAGCACATTTCATGACCTCAGGATGTCCCATAGCACTTTACAGCCAATGAGGTACTTTTTGAAGTGTAGTTACGGTTGTAATGTAAGAGATGCTGATGTTGATTGAGAGGTAAATATAGGTGAGGACATCAGCAAGAACTCTCCTACTCTACTTTGAAACAGTGCCATGGTACTGTGAGCTTCTCCGCTAAAGAGATACAGCCACTGGAATAAAGTTACTCTGGTCTCCTCCATCGCAATGCTCCAGGACTTCCTAATGGATAATTTTCTTTGTATGATACCTGCCGCACAGCAGAGATGAATGGATGAAAGGTGCTTCACATTCCAGGAGATGCTGCGGAATTTGAACAGGAGGCCCAGTTGTTAAGGATGTGCTCACTTCCCAGTGAAACGATTAAGTTCTCAGGACAGACTCTGCGCTGAACAAATTGCTTTATGATTTCCTGGTGACTGTCTTGACCAGTTTGCAATGCACAAGCTCCCCGCTTGCACTTTATCCATAGGTTTGCAGTGCCAGGATTGTGGCCATGAGGCTGATTGAAGGATCGATGAAACAGACGGTCCCTTGAACCTCTCATTCAAAAAAACTGAACCTCTGACAGTGCAGCACTCCCACAGCACTGCACTAGGCACAGCTAGATTATTTGTGCTTAAGTTTCTCAAGTGGGATTTGAACCCAGGATCTTCTGACTGGGAAGCAAACGAGCTAAATTAGAAACCAGCCACTTGCTACTGGCCAGGGTGGCTGCCTGAAATGGCCTATAGGCCTCTTCAACATGCCAATCAGGTCTTAAATAGACCACAGGAGGCACTGACAAAAAGGTAAGTCTGTCATTTTTAATACTAACATCAGCAGCGATACAGCAGGCCACTGCTGGCCCAGGATCAACCTCCTTCCCATTTGATTCCATCCGTTGCAAAAAAAAACAAAATTATGCAACATTTGGATCTTACAAATACCCATTGCAGCATCACAATTCTCTTGGTGTGGCCCCACCCACCGGCGTTTGCAAATGGTCACCATTCCTGAAATCTGTTTTCAAGAATCTAACGAATACGGATAGTCTTGATTGACACAAGACTGGACCCCCCCCTCCCCCCCTACCCACAGAGCAATAAGCTGAATCGTCTGCTGTCCCTGATTTCAAATGGTCGGACCTCGTCAGTCGTCTCGAAAACCTGTCAGGCGGAGTTCTCTGTCGCAATACTGGACGGAGTGGGGGGGGGGGGGAATGTTCCACGTGCCAAATGCTCGTCTCCTGTAACGGAACACAGCATTAACGGCAACTTTCTCCAGTTTCCCGAGACTGGAAGCAGTCCGGAGCTCAGTGGTCCTATCCTTCCCACTCAGCCAAACGAAAATCGGCGTCAATAAGTTGAAGACATTAAGTGGCATAAACCTTGCAATTGTGCTTTAATAGCACAAAGTCCGACTTGCACAGATAAATCACTGTGCGGTTACCTTAATGGAAGATTCTCAGTCCCAACAGAAAGCAGAGTAGGCAGATGCAATCTGTGTCAATATCGCTGTCATGTATTAATGGACTGTGGATGTAGAAATACTCCCAGTGCCCCTTGGGAAGCTCAAAGTTTATGACTGAAATGTTCCATCTTAAGTAGGCTTGTTAGCAAAGCAAGAAAGAACAATGAACTCCTGAGCACAGCATTAACGAAGTTGAAGAAGTTGAATCAATACCAATGCCAAAAACAAAAAGGTTGCTAGCTTCAGAAGCCTAACGTGTATCTGGCTCTTGCAGGGAAATGAGACAGTAGCTAGTATTCCAGTTATACAGAGGGAAATGAAGAATACATTGTATGAAGGTGAGCTGAAATTTTAGCTATATAATTCTTACGACGGGCCATTAAAATGTTGCAGGGTAATATTATTATTACATAATTGCTTATTAACAGATCATGGTGATTTTAAAATCAAGAAAAAGAAAAGGACTTGCATTTATATAGCACCTTGCATGACATCCCAAAGAACTTTGCAGTCAAATTGGGCATTGCAAGGTTCCACAAACAGCAATGGAATAATAGACGGACAGATTATGTTTAGATGTTGCTAAATAACGGCACGAGGATTCCACTGGTTTTCTTCCAAATAGTGCTCTGGGATCTTCTATGCCCACCTGCCCAATCTGGTTGGCCGGCAGCTCTCCAGTCACTCCAGAGACAGCGCTGCAGTGGACAGAAGAGGAAGTTCAAGAAGATGCCGAGGGCTAAGTCCGGGAACCGGAGGCCCAGGTAAGTTCAATGGGTCCCAGGGTGGGGAAGGTGGGGAAGGTCTGGGGGACACAAAGGGGGGGTTGATCAGGACCTCGGGAGAGAGGCAGTGGGGAGAGAGGATTGGAGGCCACTGGATGTTAAAATAGCAGGGTGGGGCGTGGGGGGTTGCCCGACTTCAGGAGGGGGCTTCTGATCGAGGTGCCACCCCCACCCCCATCCCTTCCCGCCCGACATGTAACTTTGTTGATTTTCGGGCTTCCCCGCAGGGATTCGAACTTCATGCCAGCCTAAAAATTGAGGCTGGGTAGGAAACGGCTCTTCAGTGGCCAATAATTGGCCACTTAAGGGCCTCAACTAGGGCAAGGGTGGGCTTCCCATCCAAGGCCTTGTCCACCCCAGCATAAAATCACCATGTAGGAGCAGGCAGGAACCTAGAGGCAATTCCACCCCTTCAACTTCACACTCCCTCCCTGGCCAAAAAGCCAGCGGTGGGGCAGTATAAAATTCCAGTCACGGTCTATGATTGAAGATCAGCTAGAAGTCACTTGCAGTCACAGGTCAATTAATGAGGCTATTGCCAGGCATTTACATCACTGCCCTGATGCCTATTAGTCATTTGCTGAATACATTTTTTATCACATCAGCCTGTCAATTGGTATATCTGAGGCTAAAAGCCAAAGTGACAAATGCTTATGTAGCAGCCTTTGCACAAGGTTTTTCAGACAAAAAAAAAATCATTTTTCTCAAGGGGTACTTTTCCCCATTTCCCATTTTCTTTTTATTTATTCACAGGATGTGGGTTTCGCTGGCTGGGCCGAGCATTGATTGCCCATCCCCACCTCCCCTTGAGAAGGTGGTGGTGAGCTGCCTTCTCGAATCACCTTCTCGAAATGTGGTGCAGGTTGTAGACGGCAAATTTCAACTCTAGCCGCATCGCAGCAATCTCCATACTGAGACCACACCGTGCAGTTGCCCACCGCCCTCCAGGATTGTCCTGGAGTCTCTAAGGTCGACCTCCTGGACGCTGCTGCAGGCAAAACCCAGGTGAAAAATAGAGTACTGTTTTTTTTTTAAAGTTTTCTTTGAACGCTTTTGCTTCTTAGATATAAAGATAATGGCAATGGCAGAAAAAAATGCGGCTTGACCATCGAGAATGATCCAATTGGATAATGGAGACATAATGCCTTTCCAATTGGCTATGGGAAGGCGATGACTAATGGGAGGAGTGTGGGGGTGGGATGGTTACAGGTCATGTGATGAGACTTCCTGGAAAATAGCCAATCAGAATTGGCAATGGCAACTCACAAATATGGTTCAAATTATGCTTATTGTAAACTAGTTGAATAATTATTAATTTTCTTTTCTCCAAGCCTTCCCTTTGGCTATATGACTAACATCTCATTCAAATGAAACAATGCGTTTTTTTTAAAGCTCACTGTCTTCTGATGATCATTTTTTGCTTGATGGAGAATGGTAAAGTTGAACATTATGCTGGGTTGTCACTTTACAGCTCGGACACTGGAACAGCTGGAAACCTGAACCGAATGGCAAGTTGATCAAATATTCCACCTGTACCTATGCGTAGTATTTTTCTGTTGGAAAGAGTCTCCCCTCTTTAAGCAGAGTCCCTGATGTAGAGTCGCCCTGTTCAAACAGGGTCCCTGATGGATAGACTCCCTCATTTGCCATTCATTATTTACACAAAAATCAAAAACGCTGGTTTCGGAGCGTTTCAACAACGCTCTACAACAGTTTCTTTTAAAGGCTTAAGGGAAGATTTCCCCCAATCATACACTGAGACCATAAAACAGAAATGTATTGAAGACTCCTCCATCCACTAATTGCCGACAGACCTGGTGTGTCTGTATTTTCAAAATGTTCGATTCAGTCAGCTGAGGGGGAATTATACCACAATACAATTCTCGGAATTAAAGATGCCATTTGAGTTCTACAACTTCATGGCAAATGACACCGAAGGGAAATTAAAGATCCAGTGCTTTTCTTTCATTATTTTGATTATATGAATTGCATTGGGTGCAAAACATAAGAAAATATTCTGAAGTTGGTCCATAAAATTTGGCCTCCGTGATTTTCAGCTGTACATTACTTAACATTGGCAAATCGCCGCAAGAAGCAACTAACGATAGAAATTGCTAGCCTAGAAATTATGATTATCCAGTAATACCATTTGGCTGCATCTTTACGAAAGTACTTCAAAAGTTGACAATAAGATTTGCCCTTCCTTTCCAAGGACATTACAGTCAACAGCCATGTTCACTCATCTCAAAGCACATTCTTAGTAGTCATTCACTGAGTCAACTGATCATCAGTTTACCACTAAAGGATGCAATTCAACACATGACAGGCAAATTTTATTCACTGCTTTCACAGTCATCTCAGAATAGTTTCCAGGCATTATAGAGTAGTCTCCAGGACACTGCTGCGAGCCAGGAGGTAAATTCTGTAGCCATTAAAAGAATTGTGCGATTTTCATTCTTCGAGCACTTTTGATTATTTGGTATAAAAATATTTTTTGGGGGAGATGGGGAAAAACAGCTGTTTGATGAACAAATTATCCACTCCGATAATAAAGAATCTGCTCACTTCCCCTCTGGGAACGTAGGAAACTATATCAATAAAACAGTCACCATTCCGAGCTAAGCCCATCAAGCAAAATACATCAAAGATGAATTTAATAAAACGTTGTCACCAGTCACCATATTTTCTTAAGTCTTCAGCATGTTACCTTGTTAAAGGATGTGGAAATTGGTATAGCAGGCAGGGGTAAAGGAGCATACACACCAGCACCTTCCTCGAAGCGTATTCATTGTTGTAATGTAGGGAAGATGGCAGGCAATCTGCCCACAGCAAGCTCTCGTAGGCACACCTGAAGATCCCACGGCAGGGGAGTTTCAAGACCCCGGCCAATATCTATCCCTCAAAGAAAATCCCTATCAGACTATCTGACCATTATCATGTTATTGTGTGTGGAAACTTGCTGTGCACAAATGTGCGTTTCCTCGAATGCAACACTGATTACACTTCAAAAGTACTTCTGTAAAGTATTGACTGGGGGTCGTGAAAGGCGGTGTATCGATGCAGATCATTTTTTTTTAGATGAAGGGACTGGGAAATCAGAAGTTGGCAACAGGGGAATAGAAATACCCACAGTGGAGGCTTTGGGACGACCAATGCTATTCACTCAGGGAACCAACTCAAGGCAAAGTACATTTCATAAAAAGGTACCAAGACAAAAACGCAGTCACCCAACTAAAATGCAAGCCAGCTAAGACACATTTCTATGGCACTGTCCATTCCTTCCCCACCATCCACCCCAGCCCCCACCATCCCTTCCCTTTGATGGAGTGGCAATCAATATGTTTGTGATTAAGGTGCTTCACTAGGCTTCCTATTGCCTTCTTGTTCCCTTTACAAGACTTGCTACAGACATGTGCATTCTGAAATCTCGATTAACTACAACGGAGAAGCAGACTGTTGTGGGGGGTGTATGTGGAATTTAACACAGCATTTCAAACAGTAACCATCTGTTCATCATAGTAATTCAAACAGGCACTGGCTTCTTCTCGGGTTTCCTCAGATATCCAGTGAGGAACAAGGGGCTTGAATCCATGCTGCTCTCTGACAGGAGCACAGCAGCAGCCAGTCGCAGCTCCACATGTTCATCATCAGCCAAGAAAATGCAGATTTTTCCAGCTGCCAGTTCACAGCACTTCAGATCAGGCCCACAGCCTCACAGAGAAAGAGAGAGAGCGAGAGCAAGAGAGAGAGAGAGAAATAACTCAAGACGCCAGGGTGGGGTGAAGGGGGTTGTATCTTTAACACTTAACATGTGACCCATCCTGCTGTGTTAAATTAGAAGGGCTTTCAAGGGGAAAATAAGCCATATTAAAAGTTGATTACCCCCCACTTAATAAACCAGCAACTGCACTTGCAAAGAAGTAGGGGCCAATTAAAGGCATAAAGAATATTTCCTGTCTATCTGTTTACCATATGAAAGTGGGGGAAGGTTGTCTCCAGGTTGGGGTCTAATCGTGTCAGGTATTTTTCCATACTAGCTTTACTGTAAAGACAACTACTCCAGAAAACCACATGGCCTCAGCGACAGGCAGCCCTGCCAACTTACTAAACTGTTTTATTGTTGTCTGGCTCAATGAGACATCAGGAATAACACAGAACCATAGTATTGGTTATGGGATGGGTGTGTGCATTTCATTTTTCATATCGCTGGATTATACATGCGCAGAGTGGTGTTTAGGAAAGTGTTCGGGCAATCAATTCTCTGTGATATCCTGAGCACAGCCTGCACTTAATTATTCGGCACAATAATACAGCTCTGTGACTCACTGCAAAGCATGTCCTTATTGCCTACTTCACCTCATCAATGGGTGAACATGTTTTAATGTTAACAAGCGGAATACACACAATGGACAAGCGTCATTCATTAATGTGACAGTCGCTTCTAACCTTTGTTTCTGTTGAACTAATCATTAGGACAGCTTTTCAGAAAAGTCTACTACATGGAATTTACAGCACAGCAATAGGCCATTTGGCCCATTTAGTCTGTGCTGGTGTTTATGCTCCTCAGGAGTCTTCTCCCACCCTACTTCATCTCACCGTATCAGCATATCCTTCTAATCCTTTCTCCCACATGCGTTTATCCAGCTTCCTCTTAAATGCATCTACGGTACTTAATTCACCTCATCCACTCCGTGGGTACTGAGTTCCAAAATCCCCACCATTAGATTAAAAGATATTCTCCTGAATTCCTTACTGGGCTTATGAGTGACTACCTTATACTTATGGCGCCTTATACATTGCGCAATGCAGATTCATACAGCGTGATTTTAACACATGCAAAACTCAGCCATATACACAGAGTTAACCCGGACCCACAGCTGCAATTCTCCAAGTGAAATGGCTTGATCTCAGCCTTAAAAACAAAAAAACTGCGGATGCTGGAAATCCAAAACAAAAACAGAATTACCTGGAAAAACTCAGCAGGTCTGGCAGCATCGGCGGAGAAGAAAAGAGTTGACGTTTCGAGTCCTCATGACCCTTCGACAGAACTGAGTGAATCCAGGAAAGCGATGAAATATAAGCTGGTTTAAGTTGTGTGTGTGTGTGTATGTGTGGGAGGGGGTGGGGGGAGAGAAGTGGAGGGGGTTGGTATGGTTGTAGGGACAAACAGAGCTTGTTTGTCCCTACAACTACACCAGCCACCTCCACTTCTCTCCCCCCACCCAAACCCAACCCCACCACTCACCCCCACCACCCCCCCACCCCCCAACCCCCCCCCCCCACACACACACACACACCTTAAACCAGCTTATATTTCATCGCTTTCCTGGATTCACTCAGTTCTGTCGAAGGGTCATGAGGACTCGAAACGTCAACTCTTTTCTTCTCCGCCGATGATCTCAGCCTTGCCATCAGACGGCGATGTTGAGCAAAGACTAGGCCCTTTGCAATAAAGGAGAAAGGGCAGATCGAGTGAAACTGGTGACAAACCTATATGGAGCAGCACTGGCCAAGGTCCCCGGAGGAATGGCAAATTACGTGGGAGAACATGGTGGGGGACAATAAAAAGTAAAATAAGTATACTCTCCTGTTAGCCTTCTGGAAGCCCAAATCAGGAAACTCTGGGTGCAACCCCAGCATTGCTTAAAAGTTGCTTCCCTATTCCCATCTTCTAGTTCTGATGAAAGAAAGAAAGACTTGCATTTCTGTAGCACCTTTCACACCCACAAGGCGTCTCAAAGCGCTGTGCAGCCAATTAAATGCTTTTGAAACATGGCAGCCAATTTGCGCACAGCAAGCCCCCACAGGAATCAGTGTGATAATGATCAGATAAATCTGTTTTAGTGAAGTCTATTGAGGGATAAATATTGGCTAAGGCACTGAGGATCACTCCCCTACTCCTCTTTGGTACAGTGCCATGGGATCTTTTAAGCGCACCTGAGAGGCAGACAGACCCTCACAGTTTAACGTTTCGTCCAAAAGTTGGCACTTTCAACAATGCAGCATTCCCTGAGTGCTGCACTGGAGCGTAATCTTGATTTTGTGCCCACGTCTCTGGAGTTGAACCCACAACCTTCGGAATCGGGAGTGCTACTAAGCTTATTGATCAGAAACGTTGATTCCGTTTCTCGCTTCTCGAATGCCTAATCTAACCGAACATTTCCAGCACTTGCTGTCTTTAGTTCGGATTGTCAGAGCATTTCACTCCTGTTCAATAAGAGGATCAGAAATGGCAGGTAAGAAAAGGGAGACGGTGGTCTAGTGGTATCATCACTAGACTAGTTACCCAGAGACCGAATCTGATGGAATTTGAATCCAATTAAAAATATGGAATTAAAAGGCTGATGGTGACCATTGCCAATTGTCATAAAAACCCATCTGGTTCATTAATGCCCTCTAGGGAAGGAAATCTGCCACCCTTACCTGGTCTGGCCTCCCTGTGGCTCCAGATCCACAACAATGTGGCTGACTCTTAAATGCCCTCTGAACAAGGGCAATTAGGGGTGGGCAATAAATGCTGGCCTAGCCAGCAACGCCCACATCCCGTGAGCGAATAATCCCAAACCTCCATCGGCACTGCCCAAAATGACATGACTGAGGGGCAGCGCTCCCAGCCTCAGTGCTACTAATTGAAAGGTAACACACTGGCGTTACTCATCTCAATCCGCAAACTTGTCTTAAACTCACTCACTGCCATTTTACAATACACTTGAAAATCCTGTTGTAGTTGACACGCTTGCTGAAAGCACCTTTCTTCATGCTGCTTTTCACAAGCCCAGTTTAAAAAAAAATAATAATTACACAGTGGAACACCAAAGGTATCCCATCCCGCGAGTAAAGTTCAAAGAAGTTTGGGAATGAATTCTCTCCACCAATGGGGGAACTACGATATTCCCCCAAGGTGTGTTCTTGCTCGTGCAAGAAGTGTTTTTTTTCTTTAAATTGAGCATAATTAGACTTCAATTTTACCTTTAGTCAGTTTGACGAGGCTCGACCTTCAAGCCTGCATTTTGTCGGTCCCCTACCTACAGAAGTATGAGGTTCACTGCAATAGTTTTGTCTTTGTCTAGTTAGTGGCTCAGAGTGGTTTGTGCAAAAAAGAAAAAAGATTCTCTGGGCAGCTCAATGCATTTTGTCGTTGGGCTCTGTGAGGGAAAGAAAGCCAATTTAAAGTTACACCTCTCTGCACCCTTGGCTAAAAATAGCACCGCAGTCAAAATACAAAGCCCCCCTTTCAGTATGGCAGGTTTACAGCAGCGGTTAGAAGGGAGACTGAGGGTGAAGGGAGCTGTTGTGACATTCACATGTGCGGAATATTTCTCATGTCGAGTTCCACGTGTGAGAGCCTGATTTAATCACGCACCCCCCCCCCCAAAAAAAAATATCAAAACATATGATGCAAATCATTGCTACCGTTTGATGTCTGTGTGAGCGTGTGATTCTGTGAGAGGATAACACTGGTTGCTTTTTCCAGGTAAGGAGCAGGCTTATCCGACGCATGTTATACATTACACACTAGCTTTGTTTCTTCTTAGATCTTTAGGCTTGATCTTGTTTTTGGTAAAATAATAGTCCTTCAGACCTTACTCCGAACCTTTAGGGCATTCAGAAATGACATCAATGATATCGCGTGTGTTCACACACGGATCATCTGGTGCTTTTGTAAGATGACACTCTGTTCTGAAGTCTCCTCTAAGGGATAACTTTTACCCTATGACCCGGCAGCTGGAGTCTCGAGTGACAACTGCAGCCTTGATTAGTACCTTGAGATGGTGAGTACCTCTTCCCACAAACCCCCCCACCACCCCATACCCCAGCCCCCACCCTCTGCACTCTTACCTTGCTCTGTTAAGGACACAAAGAATAGAGATTAGATGCATATTTAACAGGGTATGGTAGCCTAATATCCAAACACAGGTTGTAAGTAGATCTTTACAAACTTATCAACAGCAACTTACATTTCTATGGTGTGTGATACATGCAAAGAGATGACTTGGAAGGCTTTACAGGTCAGTAGACTACAAGTTAGGGTAGGGGGAAAGGGTCTTAAAAATAACTGAGCAGGGGTTTTGCACTCAAGACATCGAGCCAATGTCTGACTGCTGCCAAACAGGTAAGTGGGACATTAGGTTTCATAAAGTGAAAGACGATATTCTGCTGTTACACAGAGTATGGGGTGGGCCTCAGCAATAGGGTCACCAAAACTCCAGGAGTTCCCCTGGACTCTCCAGGTATTGGAGACTGATCATCCGAAAGGGGCTGACATGCGAGCAAAACCTACAAGAAATGCCCCTGCGGGCATAATTAAGAAATATTGACGGGATGAATGGTCATCGACCTGAAACGTTAACTTGTTTCTCTCTCCACAGATACTGAGTCTCACCTGCTGAGCATTTCCAGCATTTTTACTTTTAGTTCCGATTTCCTGCAATATTTCCTGTAATATTTTGCTTTTGGCGAAAGAAATATTGTGGGTTTTTTTTAATTCTTTGAACACTTCTTTATTAATTACAACAACAACAATATATTTACTTAATGCCTTTTTTATTCTTTCACGGGACATGGTTTTGCTGGCTGGGCCAGCATTTATTGCCCATCCCTAATTGCCCTTGAGAAGGTGGTGGTGAGCTTCCTTCTTGAACCGCTGCAGTCCGTGTGGTGTAGGTACACCCACAGTGCTGTTAGGAAGGGAGTTCCAGGATTTTGACCCAGCGACAGTGAAGGAACAGTGATGTATTTCCGAGCCAGGATTGTGAGTGGCTTGGAGGGGAATTTGAAGGTTGTGGCGTTCCCTTGTGCCTGCTGCCCTTGTCCTTCCAGAGAATGCGGGTTTGGGAGGTGCGTTGAAGAAGCCTTGGTGAATTGCTGCAGTACACCTTGCACCTGGCGTACACTGCTGCCAATGTTTGTGGGTGGGGTGCCAATCAAGTGGGCTGCTTTGTCCTGGATGGTTCTTGAGTGTTGTGGGAGCTACACACATCCAGACAAGTGGGGAGTGTTCCATCACACTCCTGACTTGTGCCTTGTAGATGGTGGACAGGCTTTGGGGAAATAAAACATCCCAAGGCACTTCACAGGGGTATTAAAGAACAAAATTTGACACCAAGCCATAAAGGAGATAGTAGGACAGATGACCAAAGGATTGGTAACTTTTTGGGAGTGTTTTAAGGAATAATGACACCAGTAAATAGGGGGCAGAATCTTCTGGCTGGCGTGCGAGTGATGGAGTCCTGACATCAGCGCTTAAAATGTCGCGTGCTGACATTGCGCGAGCGTCCCGACATCAGCTCGCGGACATGGCGATATTTCAGTCGGCGGGCACGCTATGCAGCGGGACGCATGCCCGCCATTGATTAAAGGCCTGGTTAAGGCCATTAACTCTCCAATCGACCAGGATTTTGAGGGGCCCGTGCGAACTTCAGCTCGATGCACGGGCCCAACGGGCAAGCAGGATGAGGTTTGAAAGCGGGTGTAAAAACTTTTAATAAAGTGTTTGTGTTCTTCACTAACGCGTCCCATCTCATGTGCCATTCTCACATGAGGGGGGACATGTTAATGATTTTTTTTTTGAGAGTTTCAGCGATCTCCCTGAGGCAGCGCTTAGCCTCAGGGAGATGTGCGCACTCTGCCAGTTGGGAAAGCTCATAGTGCTTCCCGTCGGGTATCATGCTGGGCGGGCCTTAATTGGCCCCACCCACTTAAAATGGTGGCGTGGCCCATTTTGGTGGCGGTGATTGGCTGCTCGCCCACTGCCGAGTCAGTTGGGTCCGCCCACCCATCAAGGGCAAAATTCTGCCCAGTCAAGGATCATCGAATTGGGGATTGAAGACTCTGCTTCACTTTCCAATTGGCTGTGGGATGGTGGCAGTGCTGCCATGTCAGGTGATCAACTCCAGGATCGCGGGGGGGTGGGACAGGGGAAGCAGGAGGTCATGTGATGATATCTCCAGGCACGGCCAATCAAAGTTGGCAACACTGCACATCGGGTGAAGGATTTTTCGGATGGTGGATCTCCCTGCCTCGCCACACAAAGAGCTGGTAGGGAACGCACCCCCACCGAGCAGGCGTGCTCTACAGCCATTTAATGCCCTGAGGATTAATCGGCCCCTTAAGAGCCTCAGTTAGGGCGAGGGCAGGTGCTTTTCCATAAAATTGCAGACAGATCGGGGGCGGGGAGCGGCGGACAGGAAGTTGGCAAGAAGGCCACACAGCGTTCTGAAAACCTAACTACCTGCAGGATGCAACTGAGAAGGAGATGGTGCAGAGCAGAGCCGCCAGGTTGCGACTAAATGATTAAAACTCATGAAGATGACTCAGGGAAATGGGACTGCTCTCCTTGGAGAAGACACATAAGAAACAAGAGCAGGAGTAGGCCAAACAGTTCCTCAATCCTGCTCCGCCATTCAATACAATATAGTATACAGTACTGCAGCTGGCTCGAATTTTGATCAGAGAGCTACAAAGGTTTAAAATGAACATTACTGAGGAAAGAGAGAGCTTGCATTTCTAAAGTGCCTTTCTCAACCTTAGAACATCCCGTTGCTCTTTGCAACCAGTGGTGCACTTTGAAGTGTAGTGCCGTTACAAAACGAGAGCGATGGGTATCCAACTAGGGCTATCGAGAAAAGATAAAGGTTCCTGGACTGTTCGGCCTAGTCTTCATAAAGGGTAGGGGGAAGGTTATCTGTGGCATGCCACATGCCAGAACTGAATAACAGTGTGCGAGTGATATACGCACAGATAACAATAAGAGATTCCCACTGTGTCTGTGTACTGTCAGTCTGCATGCATGCTTTGACGAAGTTGGTCTAAATGATGGACAAAGAGAATTCCCAAATGGACTTTTTCATGCTATACATCAAACTCTGTTACATAAAGTGTTAGCTAAACAGATCAGATTAATCAGATTTTGGTCACTTAGCAGTCACAGATAACAAAGAGCGTGGCTTATGTCATTCGTTCCTTCCCTGTCGCTGGGTCAAAATCCTGGAGCTCCCTCCCTAACAGCACAGTGGGTGTACCTACGCCACAGGGACTGCAGCGGCTCAAGAAGGCAGCTCACCCACCACCTTCTCAAGGGGCAATTGGGGATGGGCAATCGATGCTGGCCCAACCCCTGAATAAATTAAAAACTTCATTTTTTTTTTTTACCTGCATAGCCCCTCACTGAGACATATTGGGAAGAATTTTCCGGTCGGCGAGCGGGGGTGGGGCCCACTTGCCGATGTGTAAAATTCTGCGGGATGACATCAGGCGGGTGTCCCAGCATCACCGCGAGTCATTTAGAATGTCAGCTCAGCTGCGCGCCCACCAAACTGTTAAAGGCCTATTAAGGCTATAAAGAAAGTAATTAAAGTAGTCGAGAATGATGCTTGTCCAACCTTAAGGTTCCATTTTCCAAGGAACCTCATCCACGGGCGGGATGAGGCCTCATGAAGGGTTTATATTAAATTAAATACATTTTTTCATTAAAGTTCATTGACATGTCTCAGCTCACCTGATAAGTTTTCACATGAGGGGGATGTGTCCGTTAAATTTATTTATTTTTTTAACCTTTATTACATTTTTCAGAACTTGATCTAATCTGCCTGAGGCAGCTCCGTGCCTCGGGGTGATGCCTGCGCATGCCTGAAGGAGCACTGTTCCCAACTCAGGGAATCCCCACCCAAACAGGGGAGCGCTCAGCGTCACGCTGGGTGGGCCTTAATTGGCCTGTTGGCATAAAATGGCGGCGCGCACCTGATCGGGCTAGTACAACCCCCCTAACGGTGGGGGAGGGGATCAGCCCACTAAATCACCTGCTTATATTTGCAGGAAAAAAATTTGCAGAGCTATGGGGAAAGAACCAGTGGGCCGGGGGGCAGGGGGACTGATTTGGATCATACTTTCAAAGAGCTGGCGCAAACACAATGGGATGAATGGCCTCCTTCTGTGCTGTATGTTTCTGTTATAATTTGAGTCCACGTTTTTACAATCATTCGCCAACCTATAAAGCGTTTGCCTCCAAGAAGACCGAGCCTCCACTGTGCAATTAGAATTATATAGTGCTGAAACATTGTCTGACTTCATGAGCAAGCTCATTGCTCTTATAAAATACTTTACAGCTGGTTTGTACCACATTAAAATTAAACAATGCGAAGCAAATATGATACATTTTAAGAAAACAACAATGGGTTTTAACTTTAAAGATAGGAAATAAAAACATGACTATAATTGGCCTTATAAGCTGTTAATCAATATAACGTCTCCTTCTTCCAGCACCTGACTGGCAAAGCATCAATCAACTTAATCTGGCTGTAATATTTATAACCAGTCCGTTGGTCAAATTATTCAATGGTGCAATACAAAATAACACCACAAGAGGGAAATAGCACCGTAGTCGGATAAAACAGCCCTTTCCCACCCGCATCAATATAATTTGTTGGAAACGTCCAAGTTCTTGTCACATACGCTCCAGAGACTACTGCACACACAGAAAAAAAAGGCTGACACTTCCACTGCAGTGCTGAGGGAGTACTGCTGCATCATCTGGACATGCAGCCGATCTGATGAGTCCCCTTCTGTTCTCTCAGGTCAAGGTTGCAATGGTGAGGAAAGGTGGGAGGAGGTTCGAGTAGAGCGTAAACACTGGCATGGACTGATTGGGCCGAATGGCTTCTCTCTGCGCTGTATATCCTGTGTGAGATCCTTTCCCACTACCCAAAGAAAAACAGGGTGCTCTCCCCCAGTGTTCTGCCTAATATTTATCCCTCAACCAACACCATTACAACAGATTATCTGACCATTTATCGCATTGCTGGGGAGGTTGCTGCTCACAAATTGGTTGCAACAGTGAGCACACTTCACAAAGTACAAAGTGGAACTACTGGTACAAAGTGCTTTGGGGCACCTTGTGGTCATGAAAGGCACTATTTAAATGCAAGTTCTTTCTCTTTCTATCCGAGTTTCCGCTCTAAACTAATTGTCATATATGTCTGTTACTATTTACAATGTCCGTTCAACAATTGCATCCTCCGCATTCTCCATTCAATGGGCAGACCATTGAACAGACGCTAAGTGTCCTTTTTGAAGCCAGCACAAAAAGCATTCAGGTAAAACTCCTGCGAATCCAACTGCAGTAGACCGGACACTGTGTCCAGATAGCCGAAAAGCGGCTCCCCACCAGCTCCCTGCTTCCTCAACTCTCAAACGGCCAGGAGAGGACAAAGGAAACGCTTCAAGGACACTCTGAAGCTCTCCTTGAAGCGCGGCAGCATTGACATTCATGACTCCGAGGAGCTTGATGCCAATAATTCAAGGTGGCGACAGCTGGTCCACCAAGCGACACCACGCTTTTGAGTCACAAAGCCTCACCGATGAGGCAGAGAAGGAAAGGAAAGGAAGCAAATCCCGCACCCCCGATCCCATCACCTCGGGGGACGTCCTACCCCCAAGCACCCGAAGATCTGCGGGTTGGGAATCGGCCTGTTCAGACCCATGGAGACCCATGGCAGAAACTCGTGACCCTGAGGTGATGTCATCCGCCAATTGAGGGACAGCTGACCAGGATTTACAGCAGACTTTAACATTAGTAATTGCTCATAGCTTGACCATTTTAGAGAAGTGGTATGATACAGCACGGGGGCGGGGGGGGGGGGTGGTGTGGGGAGGAGGTGGGGTGGATCTTTAAGCCCTCCTCGCCCAGTGCAAAACCAGGCAGGTGGATAATAATAAAGGGCCCGGATTACTTTCCCACTGAAATCCCACTCGGGCCTTGCCATTTACTGGGAAGCTACTGGACAGGCGTCGAACATGTGGGCTGGATTTTATATTCACAAATCAGGCAGGCCCCCCCCACCCTCTCCTACCCCCACCCCCACACTAACCCCTAACATCGACAAAAAATTCAGCGCGATGGCCTCGGGTCAGCAACCTGAGGTCATCGAGCCAGCATCTGATAATACAGGCAGCAGGCACAGGTGCCTTTAGCAGCACACCCACCATTTTGAAATCATTAACAAACCATTGAGCTTGTTAACAACGCAACTGTCCCCAACTTTTCGTTGCCCGCGCTGCGTTTTTCAGGCGTCGGATGTTAAAAAAAAAAGGTTTTGGGCGCCTTCGCCCCAAGTAAAATGAGGCAGCAGAAGGACGTTAGAAGAGGCTTTCCACCAGGATTATGGCCGAATACACCAGCAGATGGGGAAGGTGGCAGCATCTGTCTGATTTTTAATGACCTTTTTTTTTTTTTAAATCTTTTTTCTGCCTTCAGTGATTCTGGGAGCAGGGAGCCTTTACAATTCCAACCACGGCCATGGCATTACCCCTCTGCCCGCACAGTGACCCGGTCTATGGGGCCAGCTGGGCTCCCAGCTCCCCCCTTTTTGCACCACAGTTTCTCAGAAACCCGCAAGTTATGTACTCACACCGAGGTGTGATTCAAACGTCCCACTGCAAATGCTGCTGCAACAAAAATTCAACACTATGTTATTTTTTTATAGTAATTCAAAGTCACAAGAGCTGACTATATTGTGGCGTCCAAAAGCAGACGTGGGAAACTGGCCCTGCTAACAGCTACAAGATTGGAAGGGACCAAGGTGAAAGGCTTGTGGTCAGGAAGCCAGCTTCCTTTGCATCTATAATTGGCCTCTTCCCACTGGGAGGTGGCCACTATTGCCATCTGATGCTTGATTAGATGCATAGGGACAGAGGGGGGGGTGGGAACGAGTTGACCCCTCAGTTTCCACTCCACCTCCCTCAGCGTGCCGAGGAACATAAATTCCAGCCCTTTCCTCTTTAGTTCCGTTGAAGAGTCACACGGACTCAAAACGTTAGCTCTGTCTCCCTCTCCGTGGATGCTGTCAGACCTGCTGAGTTTTTCCAGCAATTTTTGTTTTTGTTTCAGACTTCCAGCATCCGCAGCATTTTGCTTTCATAAAGTCCAGCCCTACGCGTCCAAGAGGTGGGGGCATCCTGATGCACATTTGCTGACCAGTTATATTATTGGGCACCTGACAGCCATTTCAACTTTGGCCTGTTGCCACTGGGGATGTAGGCTGACGTGCTGAGAACTGGGAAGCTAACAAAGGGAACTCCAGGGAACTTCAATGTATCCGTAGCGGAGCCAGGAGGAGCAGGAGTATTCCCGCCGGGCCCCAATGAGGAACATTCCGGACTCCCGCGACCCCCCTCGGTCACCCTACTCCCTGCTGCTAATACATCCCAATCCACCCTCTGTCCCCAAAACAACCTTCCCTCCACTTCCAAGTTCTCACAGTCGGCTGAGCGTTGCCCGGTTTTCCAGCCGGGGACAGCCATTCCCGGAGTGGAAATGGCATCCCTGTTGACGGGGCCTAGTGATTAAAATAGCCACGTGCCTCCACGAGCGGCTGACAGTAAACTAACCAAAACCGCCACAATCCACCGGCAGTTAAAAACCCCCTCCGCTCCCCTCTCCGGATCCCGAGAGGGCTGGAAATTCAATGAGTTCCATAACAAAAGTTCAGTGGAAATTATTTTTTGAACTCTCAGTTGGACCTAAATTTAACATTTGAGGCTTAGTGGTCAATATTACTAACGGCTGTGATGGCAACCAGTGCTTTGTTTATAATGGAAAATGGCAGCTGGATCAACAAAATCGGACGCTTTGACTTCCAGCTCCTGCTAAAATCATCAAGAGCTGGGAGAAATCTGGTGGGTGGATGGGTACTGATAAAGTCACGCTGGTGATTTTACACTGCCGCTCGTACATGTTCAGCACATGCACAGCTTCTTCTGTGAAAAATTAACCCTTTTTTTTAAGTTCCCCTTTGCAACCAAGGCAAAGATAAAAGCCCACAAAACATCACCCCACCAACATACCCCCCACCCTCCCCCATCCCTCCTCAACGACCTACCCTGCCAGCAGAACTGCTGGAGCGACATCTAGCTACAGGTTTCAGGGTGAGAGATTCCCCACACCCACCCCGACCCCTCCCTACAATCACAGCTTTCTTTCCCTTTCCCCCATTATCGCTGCGGGGAGTGAGAGTGACAACTTTCGGCTGCTGGAAAGAGAGATGGGGATTCAGATCTGCCTTTTCGATCTGGAACCTTCTGCTCTACCAACAAGAAAAAAAATAAATAAATCGGGACGCAAAACCGGACGGAACAGCGGAGTTTCAAGGTGAATCGGGCGACACAAAGGTTGTGAATCGTGAGCTTGACTGGCTAAATGAGTATCAGCTGCGGCTAGTGGATGGCACTCTCACCTCTGAATGAGAAGATTGTGGGTTCAAGCCCCACTCCAGGGATTTAAGCGCCGAATTTAGGTTCCTTCAGTGGAGTACTGGGGGAGCGCTGCACGGCTGTACGAGGCATCTGCCCTCTCTGGCAGATATAAAAGGCCCCAAAGACAGTCTTTAAAGAGGAAGGGATAGTTCGCCTGGTGTTCTGACGAAATCCTATCCCTCATCAAGCTTCACTAAAGCTGACCGGCTATTCGGTTATCCCATTGCTGTTGGCTGCAACTTGCTATCGGCAAATTGAAGGGCCCGCAGGCTTGAGGCTTATGTTGTATCACATCAGCAGATCTGAGCCAGGATACTCCTAGTGACTCTCCAAGTTCCCACTAACAGCAATGTGATAAATGAACAGATATTCTGTGGGAGTTATGTTATTGTTAAAAACGGCTAGACACAATCTGAAGTGCTGCATTCAGTCCTGGGCAGTGTGTATCTCAGCAAAGATATACTGGCCTTGGATGCGGTGCAGTGCAATTTCACCAGAATGCTACCAGAATTAAATTAAGATGAGATTGTATTGCCCGGAGCCTAGGAGATGAAGTGTTAAAGATGATTAATGGAGTTGATAGGGTAGATAGAGAGAAACCATTTCCTCTGGAGGAAGAATGCAAAACACAAGAGCATAACTTTAAAATCAGAGCTGAGCCATTCAGTGAAGCACTTTTTCACACAAAGGAGAGTGCAAATCTGGAACTCTTCCACCAAAAGATTGCTTAGGCTGGAAGTCAACTGAAAATTTCAAAACTGAGACTGATTAATACTCTTGCCTAACAAAAATCAAAGGTTATATAGTTAAGCTAGATAAATAGAGTTAACGTAGAGATCAACCAGGATCTAGCTGAATGACAAAACAGGCTCAAAGGGCTGAATGGCCTTTTCCTGTTCCTATGTTGCAATGATTCCTGTCACTGATCCTTGTTAGAAGTGCATGTATATGAGAACACTGAAAGAGGAACAATATCAGTTTGGTTTGATGTCCTATCAGTTTGACTAACTGGTTGTCCAGGTTCACATGATACTTGATCACTTAGGCCTGATGACAGAGAGTGACCTCCACTAGAGGGAACTGCAAACCATTGAGGAACCATTCCAAATGGGAGAGGAGGAGGGATGCAGAACAATCAAAAATGAAAGGTTTTATTAATAAAAGAATTACAATCAGCAACAACAAAAATAAATTCAAAACTCAAGCATTAATGAATCTTCTCCCTTTTTCTTATTTAAACTCTATTCAATTTGGACAAGTAACCCTACATCAACCAGCAATAGGTTCAATCTAGACATTACTTTATTGCAAAGAGATTTAGCAGTGTTCTTGTGTGTTGAAGAAGAAGATATGAAAGCTGGGTTATGCCATTTTTAAAAGTTCATCTTTTATAAATAGGCTGAGACACAGAACTCCTGACATTCACTCCGTGTGATATCAAGAAACAGCTGAAGGCACTGGATACTGCAAAGGCTATGGGCCCTGACAATATTCCTACAATACTACTGAAGACTTGTGCTCCAGATCTTTCCGCGCCCCTAGCCAAGCTGTCCCAGTACAGCTACAACACTAGTACCTACCTGGCAATGTGGAAAATTGCCCAGGTATGTCCTGTACACAAAAGACAGGACAAATCCAGCTTGGCCAATTATCACCCCATCAGTCGACTCTCGATCATCAGTAAAGAAATGGAAGGGGTCATCAACAGAGCTATCAAGCAGCACTTGCTTAAACAATAACCTGCTCACTGACGCTCAGTTTGGGTTCCGCCAGGGACACTCAGCTCCTGACCCCATTACAGCCTTCATTCAAAAATGGACAAAAGAGCTGAACTCCAGAGGTGAGATGAGAGTGACTGCCCTTGACATCAAGGCAGCATTTGACAGAGTGTGGCATCAAGGAGCCCTAGCAAAACTGGAGTCAATGGGAATTGGGGGAAAACTCTCTGCTGGTTGGAGTCATACCTAGCACAAAGGAAGATGGTCGTGGTTGTTGGAGGTCAATCATCTCAGTCCCAGGACATCACTGCAGGAGCTTTGCAGGATAGAGTCCTCGGCCCAACCATCTTCAGCTGCTTCATCAATGATCTTCCTTCCAATCATAAGGTCAGAAGTGGGGACATTTGCTGATGATTGCACAATGTTCAGCACCATTTGTGATTCCTCAGATTCTGAAGCAGTCCATGTCCAAATGCAGCAAGACCTGGACAATATCCAGGCTGACAAGTGACAAGTAATACTCATGCCACACAAGCACTGGGCAATGACCATCTCCAGCAAGAGAGCGTCACCCTTGACAGCCAATGGCATCATCATCACTGAATCCCCTGCTATCAACATCCTGGGGATTACCATTGACCAGAAACTGAACTGGGCTAGCCATATAAATACTGTGGCTACAAGAGTAGATCATAGACTAGGAATCCTGCGGCAAGTAACTCACCTCCTGACTCCCCAAAGGCTGTCCACCATCTACATGGTACAAGTCAGGAACGTGATGGAATACTCTCCACTTGCCTGGATGAGTGCAGCTTCAAAAACAGTCAAGAAGTTTGACACCATCCAGGACAAAGCAGCCCACTTGATTGGCACCACATCCACAAACATTCACTCCCTCCACCACTGACACACAGTGGCAGCAGTGTGTACCATCTACAAGATGCACTGCAGGAATTCACCAAGTCTCCTTAGACAGCACCTTCCAAACACACGACCACTACCATCTAGAAGGACAAGGGCAGCAGATAGATGGGAACACCACCACCTGGAAGTTCCCTTCCAAGTCACTCACCATCCTGACTTGGAAATACATCGCCGTTCCTTCACTGTCATTGGGTCAAAATCCTGAAACTCCCTCCCTAACAGCACTGTGGGTGTACCTACACCACCTGGACTGCAGCGGTTCAAGAAGGCAGCTCACCACCACCTTCTCAAGGGCAATTAGGGATGAGCAATAAATGCTGGCCTAGCCAGCAAATCCCACATCCCATGAATGTATTAAAAAATCGTGTAGAGTAAGGCATTTGTTTTTTCCTTGGGCTGTGATATGACTGGCAAGGCCAGCATTTGTTACCCATTCCTAATTGGCCTTGAACTGAGTGGCTTTCTCAGCCTTTTCAGATGACAGGTAATTGTCAACCATGTTGTTGTGGGTCTGGAGTCAAATGTAGACCAGACCAGGTAAGGACAGCAGATTTCCTTCCCTAAAGTGGTGGGTTTTTATGACAATTGATGATATTTGTCATGATTGCTAGCTTTATATTCAAGATTTCATTAATTGAATTTAAATTCCACCAGCTGCCATGCTGGGATTTGAACCCATGTCACCACAGTATAGCCTGGGCCCCTGGATCACTGGTCTGTGACCCTCCCAACATGCCACTATCCCTCCCTTCATCTTCTCCCTTCATCTTCAACCTCCATCTCTAGCTTTCTGTGCCAGGGCACATTTTAGGACCATGGGTACGCATTGCCCACAGTCTCAATAAAGAGTGTATTTCTGAGGGCTGAAACCCTGCTCCAGGATCACTGGAGGTGAAGTATGTGTGGCAGAATCATAAACACCTGTAGAGAGAACATTAGTGGATCTCTAACGTCATATTAGGAAAAACTTCGACACACAAAGGTTGGCAGAAGTTTGGAACTCTCTTCCACAAATGGAAATTGATGTTAGATCAATTGTTCATTTTAAAACTGAGATTGATAGGTTTTCAGTATCTAAAGTTATGGTATGAAGGGATATGGGGCAAAGGCAGATGTATGGATTTAGGTCACAGGTCAGCTGCAATCTCATTGAATGCCAGCACAGGCCCACAGGGCTGAATAGTCTTCCTATGCTCCTGTAGATAGGCTAGAGAATATGGCAGCTTTCATACCTTCCACTATGGTACCGGTGTTGCTGTTTCCCTCCTTCTCTCCTTCTGTCTCTCCCTTCTACTTCTCTTTCTCCCTAATTCATCTCCTTCCTTCTCCCACCCTGGTCTCTTGATTCCTTTTCCTGCGGCAGAGGATGAAGTCACCAACAGTTGCCAGCTGTACTTCATTGCTGGAGGGTTGGAGGGTTGGTGCAGCAGTGGCATTGCTTCTGGGTCTGCAGCAGGGCAGGGAAATGGAGCAGAGGCTGTGGCCAGGGAACGTTCTACATGATGCCCTCTGCCAATTTGGAGCTGGACTCCTTCAAGCTCCTTGACAGTGCCAGGCTAGCCACTGGACTGGGCATCTTGGTGTGCATGTGCATCAGCACCCTCCTGCACAATGCCCCGGTGAAGGCTCACCTGAGTCCTCTGCTGCAGAACACTGTTGTGGCCTCGCCCTCCACTAAGCTGCTAAATGAACTATCCTTCCATCCTAGCCTGGCTCCCTGTTCATGCCCAATGACTCACCAAGTGCTAATCCCAACTCTGTACTTGCATCTAAAGGAGTTGCACTGCCAGTGTCTGAGCTGATAGCTGCAAGTGTCAGGTCAAGTGCTGTGCTGTTGCTCACTGTCCCTCCTTGGGCTGATGTGGTTGGTCAGGCAGCAGTTCTTGGACATCTAAAAGCAGGAAGTCAGAAGCGCAGTGGGGTCGAATATAAGAGATCCAAGGTTACACGAGCAGCTTGCTCATCATGCCAGATAGCAGGGTGAGGGTGTGCTGAGAGGCAGGAATATACCATTATCCTCAATTCCCTCAGTGGTGCCAGGCTCCATCTCAGCTGGCCCATTATGCTGAGAACAAATGCCTCTCTCGGGAGCGGGAGATGCAGCTGTCTTTATCCCTCTGCTCCTTTCTATTATGTGCCGGCTAATCCTGCAAGAGAGAGGGAAGAATGTCAGTGATTGTGCCGCACTGTGTTTGCTTAATGAATAGCTGGAGGTATGTGGAGGCAGCGAGAGCTGGCTGGAGGAAGGCAGCAATTCTAGGTATGTGAGAGTGAGCTAGAGTATCTGGAAGCTAGGCGTGAGTTTTGAGTTACCCGGGAGTGCTGCTAGGTGAGTGGTGAGAATGTGGTGCATTGGGCAATGTGAGAGATTGGTGGTGTGGTTGAGTTGGAGGTATCATATGAAGATGCATTTACTGATCTTGACCACCCACAACAGGTTGGTAGACTTCTTGTGGCACTGCTGCCAGGTTCTCAGGTCCAGGCTGCAGGAACTGACCTCGCTTGCACCTGCTGCCACTCCTTTCTGAAGGTGGTTCTTGAAGGGGTTCCTGGCCTCCCACATATCCATGGCATCTCTCCTTCCGCCCACCTCCACCAGTAATGCCCCCAGCGCTGCCTCTGCCACCCTGGAACCCTCTTTGCCCTAATGCCCCATTCTCCATCCTTTAAATTCCAGCAATATTATTCAGTACAGCTTCTCCTTAAGAGGAACAGCCTACCGTTAAGAACAAGAGGCTGGTTGCAAAGCATGCGCTTAGCACAACACTGCTCGGTCTCTTGCTGGGCACAGAGGCAGCAGACACTGGTGTAGAGGAAACAGCAGTGGGCGGAAGCTCAGTCCTACATTAAAATCCAGTTTGTCTGCTGAGCACTTCCAATGGAACCGAAGCAGGCAGGTTCCTGTGCCCAAAAAACAGGGCAGACAATCTTTTAGCACAGAATTTTTATTAAGATATCTCGATGCTTGTGATTTCACTACACATAGCACACAGAGGAAATGGTGTCTACATGAAGAGTGTTAAACATTTTTTAATGGTGCAAGCTATTAAAAAATATTCCGAGCCATAAGTCAACAAGATTGCCATATTTGATTTAAGGCTCCAAAAGGCCACAGTCTCAGTGACCTTGATATGCAAAGAGTTGTAGTGACATAAAAGTGGTCCCAACAACTTAATACTTCCCAGTTGCATATCACCATTTGTACTGAGGATCCAATTCTGTAATGTCTCATAGATTACTTTTATCAATATATAAATTAATCTATATCTTGATAGCTCTCTCTCACTATGTCTCTCAATATCTCTTATGATATCACACTCTCAGTGCTCTCTCAATATATCTATCCATATCTCCTTCTCTATCACCATCTCTCTCTATATCAGATATCTAATCTATATACCTGTCTGTCTCTCTCTCTCAATCTCTCTCTCTCTCTATATATATATATATATATTATATATATATTTTAAAAATGAGACTGAAACTAGGGGCAGAATGGTACGAGATTTGTACTAAGTGCGGTAGTGGGCGTGAAAAATGCCGTTTTACTCGCCAGCCACAATGGCGGATTTTCATGCCAAACATCCCCTTCCTGTCTCAT
Organism: Carcharodon carcharias; assembly: GCF_017639515.1. NCBI lineage: Eukaryota > Metazoa > Chordata > Chondrichthyes > Lamniformes > Lamnidae > Carcharodon > Carcharodon carcharias. The sequence goes on from NC_054467.1 coordinate 8,802,002, forward strand.
TAATTATGCAGTCAGGGGGATGCTGGATTGCTGGTGGGCAGCCTCCAACTTGTCCGCCAGGCCGTGACCTCGCCACTTCCTCACTCCGGACTGCAGCCCTGCACACACTTCTCAACGTTTGCAGCCCAGGGCTGCTCCGGTGAAGACATGGCCCCAAAAGCCAAGAAGAGTGCAGCCCCCTGATTCAGTGACACAGCCCTGGAGTGCTTTTTGAATGCTATGGAGGCCCACCGTGATGTCCTCTACGCCCGCTCTGGCAGCAGGAGGCCCATCAGTCTCACCACTCCGGCTAGGGAGGAGGTGGCAGAGGTGGTCAGTGCCAACACTGTGCACAAGAGGTCGGCCATCCAGTGCAGAAAAGGGAAGAATTGATCTCATCTGTGCCACCAGGGTAAGTCAACATTCACTGGTATCTCACTGCCAGCTCAAGGGACATCACCACTCACTCCCTCACACACACCCTCACATCTCCATCTGGCCTCACCTCCTCTGGATATCGCCTCCTCATCCCATCCACGGTTCCACTCAGCACATACGCACACCATCATCCTCATTTGGCCTGGCATGTGCCTCGCTCACACTCTCCCAGACCAGGGTGGAGTGCCAGACATCGAGGTCCTCACTCCGTTTGAGTTACGTTGTTGGGAGCTGAACCGAGAGGACCTGGACCCGTTCCTGCGACAACAGTGAGGTCAGCGGCAAGTATCCACGTGAGGATCCTGCATCACATCACACCTCTGTCAATGCTGATCTGAGTCTGCTGTTCTGTGTGTAATGTGACTGTCAAGCACTAATAATCTCCACTTTCTCTCTTAGGCACATCTGACAAGTCGACCTCGAGCAACGTTGACCCTGACCCCAGTGCCAAGAGCAGCACTGTTGAGGACCCATCACGGCGCTCACCCACACCCTCCACCAGCGCAGCGACACACACCTCGGTGGGATCTAGATGTAGAGCAGCCTCGGGGTCACAATCTGGTGAGCACACCACACAATCTGTTCCACAGCAGGCAGAGGTCGCTGGCGCTCAGAGGGCTGCTGGAGGCAAGGAAGCTGCTGAGTCCGAGTCAGATGATGAGCCTCTGAACTCGGTCCTCAATCAGTTGGTGGAGCTACAAAGACAATCACGGGAACATCAGGAAGGGATGTCTGGTGCACTCCTCAGATTGCAAAGGACGAAGGAGGAGATTGTCCGCCTTCATTCCGAGGAGATGGCACCGGCTGCCAATGCATTGGGGTCAACACTGGCAGATGGTGGCCGCCCTGGAGACTCTGGCCCAGGACATCGATCCTGCACTGCTGTGCTGGCTGAACTCTATCGCTGACCCCATAGTTGGCCTGCAACAGTGTCAACATGAGAGAGGTGCAGGGCAGCTCGATCTCCAGCTTCCCCTTCTCTTCAAGGAGTCGGCCAGCGGACGTTGGGCACACATGGGGAGGAGGACCAGCCGCTTGACACGCCGAGGCCACCCATCCAGGTGACTCTGGGGATCTCCAGTCAATCCAAATCCCCTCTTCCTGTGACCCCAGCATCTCCAGCTACACAGGCCAAGGAGGGTACCTGGCCTGCAGCAGGATACCTAAAGCAGGAAGGGCCCCTCCAGGTCTCGGCCCTCCAATGGATGCCCACCAAGTTCAACAGACAACAGGGCGTAGCAGTCAGCAGGCTGCCTCCACCTCCACTGTGGATGTCAGGGGAGCACCTAGATGTAGCAACAGGATTAGGAAGGTTAAGAAGATGTAGTTACACCACATGGGCACAGGTGTAAATCACATAATGTTCACTATTGTAAATAAACTCCCAAGAATGTCTCCTTGTCTATGGCTCCTTGTTATGATGGGCAGTGTTTGTATCATTCGGATGTGAAACCTTTTCCTCCTGCAAAAGACAAAGTCAGGTGTCTCAGTTCAGGGCCTCTTCCCTGTGCAGTGTGTAACCTTCAGACCAAAGTGATGGCCTGGCTACACCGGACACACTACTGATGCCTGCACCTCGGTGGTGCCGGTCATTGCTGTCAGAATGTCGTGGGCAGGCGTCACAGAGTTCCGTCATTCTCTCCGTGTGCTCTCAGGGCCTTTGAGGTGGGGCTGGGTCCCCTATCTCTTCAGCATCTGTGTCCGGTGATGGTGTGGTCCTGAAGGGGTCAGGCACTGAAGGCTGACAAAGGATCAGGTGCACCTAAAGTTTCACGGCTGCATCTCCATGATATGACCCTGATCACCGAGCGCAAGTGAGCTGCCCTCAGCCAGACAGGAGTCAGACATTCACAGAGGCTGTGTGAAGATCTATGGAGTGTCCTCACTGCATGTCGTCATCATTGTCCTGGAATCTAGCAGCTATTAGGGCCTCCGCTGCGTCTCCATGACATGAGCCTAAGCACTGAGGGTATGTGCGCTGTCATCAGCCACACAGGGGTTAAACATTCACAGATGCAAGGTGAGGATGTCAGGCCTAATCTCACTGCATCTTGTCATCATCCTCCACTAGTCTTACAGCTATGAGGGCCTCCTGAACCTGCCTGCCTCATCTGGGCAATGTGATGGTCTCATCACCAGTATCCTTGCCTTCGAGGACTTCATCACCATTATCCACTTCGACATCTTCCTTGTTGGAGGAGACATGCAGCAACTCCATCTCCTCCTCAGCCAAACCCTCCCCTCATTGTAGTACCAGGTTGTGCAGCATGCAGCAAACTATGATGATGCATGACACCCTCTGGAGACTGTGTTTCAGTGCTCCACCAGACCTGGTTGAGGCACCGGAGCCTCATTTTCAATACTCACTAAGGGTGAGTGCAGTCGATGGCACCCTGCACCTGTGGGAAATCAGAGATCGCCGCAAATCCCAGCGCTCCTGCCTCCTGGCTTTCCCGATCCCGGGCGGATTGCTCAAATTCTGTGCCTTCGCAAAGATGGCGTCCGTGACCTCCTGGATACGCTTGTGCGTGGAGGTTTGCAGGATCCCACACAGCTCACCCGTGGAGCCCTGGAAAGAGCCACTGGCGTAAAAATTGAGCACCGTGATCACTTACACGGCCACCGGCAGTGGATGCCCTCCATGTCGCTGTGGCACCAAATCCTGCTGTAGGCGGCATATGTGAACGACTTGTTCCCTAGGCGAGTGCAGACTTCGGCAACACTGGTTCTCAGTCACCTACAGGAATGACAAATGCTGCCTATAAGCCCCGTGTCTAGTGAGGCAGCTCTGAGGAATGGCTCTCTGTGGACTTGCAGCTGCGTGCACAGCAGGCCCTGCTGCACCTTCATCTTCAGGTTGGTGCTGCTCCCACTGGTGAGTCAGGATCCTCAGCTGATCCCTTCTCCTTCTTCTCTACTCCCTGTAAGCCATGAGGCATACTGCTAGATCACCAGGCTTCCAGCTCTACCCCAAGCCCCCTGAAACCAGCTTATATTTCACCTCTCTTCTATTTTTACTTAGTTCTGTTGAAGAGTCATACGGACCCGAAACGTTAACTGTGTTCCTCTCCGCAGATGCTGTCAGACCTGCTAAGTTTTTCCAGGTATTTTTATTTTTGTTTTGGTGATTGTAATGTTCTCCTCCTGTGGGATCAAAGAGAGAGACGTATGGGTTAGCATGTGTGTCCAAAGGACCTCTCTTGGTTAAGTCTGAAGGCCCCTTCACACATGCCGGAGAGCGCTGGCCACCACTAGGATAGACCGTGTGTGGTGCACTACATGGCTGTCCGAAACCCCACCCACCTCCGCCCTATTCCACCTGACCGATTGGCGGCAGCTTTGCCCATTGGACCGCAGGCTGTGCTCTCAGCTCAGCTCAGGCGCAGGCATTCTCCTAACCCGCACGGCAAGGCTGCCCTGTTAGCTTGAACCACGGGGGAGACTGGTCCAAACCTGAGTAAAGACATTGCAAGGGGCCGTGAGCACCTCCACCAGTGACTGCGCCAAGGCCGCCTTCCGCAAGGGGTTGTCCAACTTGCCCAGTTGTCCAATTGTTCCGCAGCCCCCTAAAATGCACATTAATTTGCAGCCTGTGCCTGAAGAAAAGGTTCTGGAGCATTTGGTGGCCCTTCCATGCATTTGAGTTGCTTGAGTGGGCAGAAAATGCAGCTACTGCTGAACAATCTCAGCTGCCAAAGAACGTTCACTTTAGGCAAGCTTTTCCAAGCGCGGGGCCGTATCCCTCACCCCTCCCCCTCCCCCCACCTCCCCCAACCCCCTGCCTCCCCAACCACAGGCATGTGCGTGTGTACTTCCTTCAGTTGTCGTAAATCACGCCTCTCTGAAGTCACGCCGATGTTGGGAGGTCAATTTGACGTGTGGTGGGGTGGGGGGGGTGGTAGGGGGCGGTGGTGGGGGAACGATTCCGGTGTACGGGCGCAGTGATGAGTTGCAAATGCAGTAAAATGAAGTTCCTGATGTTGGACGGTGGGGAAACGGGGCCCGGCACTGTTGGGCAGAGCGGACAATCGCAAACCGGCTTCACAACGCCGTGAAACCGACTTCTGGCCTACTCGCCATGTTGTCCGCTCGTGCCCGCCAGGAATCCCACTGCCGGCGGAGAGGGGAAACTTCCGGCCCAGAAAGCATTCGAACGTACTTTTCATTTCTCTCCGTTTCCCACCTTCACTTGCTGCTGCTTTGGGCTCTGACAGTAAAACCTGACAAGCCAATGTATAATATATGCCCTAATATTTCCCACAGCATTAGCAAAATAGCAAGGTGAGTACAGAAGTCTCCCTTGCTGCGTAAAGGGGGCTGATGTATGTTAAAATGAGGTAGTGCACCATTTCATGCAGCATTAACAGCCTCCCGGGGTATGCTAAAATGCATGATTGGAAAAGTATTTAGGAAAGTATTCAGGAAACAGTGTTTGGAGATTGCAAGACTTTTTCTGCCTTGGGCTAACGTGCTGAGAGAAAAAGGGCCCTGCAAAACACCCTATAAATCTTCAACGTGGCCCAAGATCTTATTCCTTTGTAGAAATCTACATTTCTTTGACATTTGTTAATGCTCTTGGCTTTCCTTTAGATAACATTACGTTATAGTTGTTAGTGAAGATCTCAATCATTTAAAGACATGTGCGATGAGAGATCACAGACATCCGACTGAACTATATTTAAACCACCTTGGATTTCCCTTTCTTAAACACCCTGAAATCCTTGCAACGCACATACGCACACCCAAACACAGAATACATTTCTGAACCAGTTATGCAGATACTATTACATAAACAAAAGGACTTAACTTTCAAGGAAACCTGTTCTCACCACCACCTCTATTTTGTCTACACCTTTCCTCCTCCTGCAGTTTCTGCCCGGATTATGAAGTTTTCTTAAGCAAAACACACATCAGTTCACACTTCTTTCCACCCCCAGCCCCTCCTGCCCACAAACACTTCCCCCCCCACCACCCCCCCACCACCAATTTAAACATCGATGTCCAAATCGCCCATTGGCCAGACAGGGAAATCTGGATTTAAGTCTGTGTGGCGCAAGGGGACCTTGTGGACATCCCGGCACACCCACTGAAATTAGCCGAGAAGCTTAAACTTCCAATGGGCTGATTTGTGCTGCCTGGTGCCTTCCATAAATGTTCAGCATAACTGAACAAAGCGTTACAACTAAAACCCACCCGAATCACACCCCCCCCCAACCTGACCTGACCCAACCCAACCACCCCCCAACCTGAGCACCCCCCAACCTGAGCACCCCCCAACCTAACCATCCCCCAACCTGACCACCCCCCAACCTGAGCACCCCCCAACCTAACCATCCCCCAACCTGACCACCCCCCAACCTGAGCACCCCCCAACCTAACCATCCCCCAACCTGACCACCCCCCAACCTAACCAACCCCCAACCTAACCACCCCCCAACCTAACCACCCCCCAACCTGACCACGCCCCAACCTAACCAACCCCCAACCTAACCACCCCCCAACCTAACCACCCCCCAACCTAACCAACCCCGCAAAGACTATCACCCAACCTGACCACCCCACCGACCCGACCACCACCCAACCTAACCACCCCCCAACCTAACCACCCCCCCAGCTTAACCAACCCCAACTTAACCAACCCCCAACCTGACCACCCCACCGACCTGACCACCCCCCAACCTAACCACCCCCCAACCTAACCACCCCCCAACTTAACCAACCCCATCTTAACCAACCCCCAACCTAACCACCCCCCAACCTAACCACCCCCCAACCTAACCACCCCCCAACTTAACCAACCCCCAACCTGACCACCCCACCAACCTGACCACCCCCCAACCTAACCACCCCCCAACCTAACCACCCCCCAACTTAACCAACCCCATCTTAACCAACCCCCAACCTAACCACCCCCCAAACCTAACCACCCCCCAACCTAACCACCCCCCAACTTAACCACCCCCCCAACCTAACCACCCCCAACTTAACCACCCCCCAACCTAACCACCCCCCAATTTAACCACCCCCCAACCTAACCACCCCCCAACTTAACCACCCACCCAACTTGACCACCCCCCCAACCTAACCACCCCCCAACCTGACCACCCCCCAACCTGACCACCCCCCAACCTAACCACCCCCCAACCTAACCACCCCCCAACTTAACCACCCCCCAACCTAACTACCCCCCAACATAACCACCCCCCAACTTAACCACCCCCCAACTTAACCACCCCCCCAACCTAACCACCCCCCAACCTGACCACCCCCCAACCTGACCACCCCCCAACCTGACCACCCCCCAACCTAACCACCCCCCAACCTAACCACCCCCCAACTTAACCACCCCCCAACTTAACCACCCCCCCAACCTAACCATCCCCCAACTTAACCACCACCAACCTAACCACCCCCTGACCTAAGCACCCACCGACCCAACCACCCCCACAAAGATTATCACCCCTGACCACCCCGTCCGACCCGACCACCCCCGCAAAGACTATCACCCCACCTGCTCACCCCCTCAGTGGCCCAGCCACCCCCAGCCCAACCAACTCCACAAAGACCACCACCCAACCCGACCACCCCCGACCCAACCACCCCCGCAAACACCACCCGCCCTCCCTGACTGCCCACCTGATCCAACCACCACCCCTCCCCGACCCGACCAACCCCGCAAAGACTGCCACCCGACCCGACCACCCCCGAGAACACCACCCACCGGACCCGACTGCCTGCACATCCACTCACTCACCCATCCACCCACCCACACACGGGAGCTAGTGCCGTAAAAAGGGGGATGTGTGCTCTTCTTCTGTCAGCTCTCCTGAGCTCGCCGTGCTCACCCCGAGGAGGCTCCCCGGTCCATTTCTGCCTGAGCTGGGATCGGAACATCTGGCTGGAAACAGGCAACCCCGCCAGGACTCCAAAAGCTTTTTGGGCAGCAGCAATAAGTCCAGCCTTGCCGGACGCTGTAAGGTCTGAGGCTATAACACCCAACGGTGAGATTCTCAAGCATTCCAACAGGATATGTCTTCCTGTTTACACACAAAGCGCTGCTGCTGACTAAAACCTGCCTGTGTAAAATTCCCAAAGTTCTTTTGTGGGCCTTATCTTGATCAGCGACAAATTGGAGTCACTGACCTGTCTCTGCCACCTTGTGTTAGTCAAATTATACAGAGCTGGTCAGCTTGTGGTTCTATCTGTTTCTTGCCACAGAAAATTCTAAAAACAACAGCGCCACTAGAGTTGTATTGATCTACGCTCGGCACACTTTATCTGGCGATTGGGGAGAAATCATTAACCTTTTTTTAAAAAAAGAAGAAAAAAACTGTTACCTTTAATTTAGTTTTGTTCAGTTGATTTTCAGTATTTTGTAAGGCTCCTAAAGATTCATGAACCTGCCTTTTATCAGGAGTGTTGCACTGTCTTTCAGATGGGACACTGAACTGAGGCCCCACCTGCCCTCTCAAGTGTGAAAGATCCCGTGGCTCTATTTTCAAGAAGAGCAGAGGACTTATCCTCTACGTCCTGGTAACATTTATTCCTCGACCAGAAATAAAAAATAATAAAATACCTGGTCATTATCACATTGCTGTTTGTCAGAACTTCTTGTATGCAAATTAGCTGCCACGATTCCTACATTACAACAGTGGCTAGACTTCAAAAAGTACGTCATTGGGTAATAAAGTGCCTTGGGGTGAAGGCTGTGAAAGGCGCTATATAAATGCCAGTCTTTCTTTCTAGGCATATTGTGCCAGTCTATTTTTTTTATAAAGGCTCCCTCGTCATTTTCCTAGTTACTTTAGATAGAAAGCAAATTAAATATTAGCTCCTGTAGTGTACTGAAAATTGCACTGTGCATTTTGTCTACTTGAGGCTACCATACACACATGTACCAGCAGAGGAAGTGAAAAGAAATTTTAAAGGACCTATGTTTTAACAGCATGTGCAGCAGTTCTGTTTCCGACTGAATGTGGACAAATCTTACTGGTTCTACCCAAGAACTTCACAATGGCAGTGAGGATGGTGAAAAATATAATGTATTGCTTTTACATTTGAAATTCTTAGAAGGTGTTTGTCGACGTTCAACAGACAGCATTTTAAGTTGGAGATTATGGGTCACACTGAGGCTGTGTTAGACAGACACACACACACACACACACACACACACACACACACACACACACACACACACACACACACACACACACACACACTGATCTGGCCAAGGTAACCATCCAATAGTATATTGAAAGTTGCACTGTGCTTTTTGTCCACTTGAAGCTACCATACACACATGTACCAGCAGAGGGACTGAAATGAGATTAAAAAGGATCCATGAGCTAACAGCATGTGCAGCAGTTCAGTTTCTTACTGAATGTGGCTGAATCTTATTATTTCTACCCACGAACTTCACAGTCCCTTTCAAAGCTGTTCTGGCTTCAATGAGGTTTTTGACGCACCGCTGACTGCCTTTCTGTTCCCTTAAATGAGGAGAGAGCTGATTAAGCCTCCAGATTATCTCCTGCAAAAGAAATTAATTTACGGAGCATCACACTCTCCAATGATCACAGAAATATTACAAAGAAATAGCATGTTGTCCATTTGACAATATGATGATGTATTGACATAAGCAACAAGTTAAAACCCACATCCCAGGCAGTGCACTGATTGCCCAGACTTGCAAAGGAAATCTAAAAACATTGAGACAGTTAAATATAAAAGGAGCCAGTTTGCAAGCCTTCTGCTTATACTTTTTGTATCTACGGGTGACTTTTAACAAAAAAAAAATAGGAAAAGACAATCACTGGACAAGGATGTGCAACCAGAAGACAGCGTAAAAACAAACTTTATTTCAAAAGTTTTTAACCCACTAACAGGGGTTTCTTAGTCTCGGAGGTTTAATATATTTCACAGCTAGGATGGTTAATAGGTTCAATGTTTAGAGATTCGTGGCTCACACTTTCCTTTTCGCACTGAAAATATTTCTGGGCACAGTCCATTGTACAGCTTTCACATGTGTACACAATCTCACGCTTTAACTTATTCCCTATAAAATGCCAAAGTGTAGAGAATAAAGATCCTGTGCTTCCTTAAAATGCAGTGAGACTTTAGGGCTGAATTTTGCCCTTGTCGGGCAGGCTTGGCAGGTGGGGCGGTGGGGGGGGTGGGGGGGGGGGGGGGGGGGTGTTGGGTATCCGAATGCCGCCTGCAATTGGGGCCGGACCGCGATTTCACACTGGAGGGCCAGTTAAGGCCCACCCAGCATGAAACACGCGGTGCAGCGCTTAGCGCTGCCTGTGCTGGTGGGGGGGTGGAATCGAGATGGGGAACATTGCGCTTGTGCGCAGATGCTCTCTGGAAAAGCTCCCTGAGGCCCAGAGCTGCCTCAGGGAGATGAAGGGTACTGAAAAACAAAGATAAGGGATTTTTAAATGTTAAAAAAACATGTCCTTTCGTGTGATTCTGTTTTCTGTTCCATGAGCAGGGACGTGTTATGAATGAGATGCAAAATTTTTATTTTCTGTCGGAAACCGCATCCCACCCCTGGATGAGGTTTCCTAAAAAGTGCAAAGGCCGCTTGGCCTTTTCACCTGCCCCGCCAATTGTAAGGATGCGGGAGCAGCAAAATATTTAAGTTAATCAATACTTTACTGGCCTTAATAGGCCTTCTAGCTGTTGGCAGGCGCGCTGCCGATTCCCGTGCGCGCCGACTGAACTATCACACCACCGCGTGTTGACGCTGGGATGCTTGCCCGACATCATCGTGCGTCACTTTAATTTTGAGCGGGTCGGGCCTGCGCCCACCCACCGAGGTAAAAATTCTGCCCTAAAACACCTCAAAAGTTTGACATGTGGATAGAAATAGTTAGTCAAACCCTATCTTCCAATATAGTCCAATATGACACCAAAATGCACCTGTCCTGATCCTGGATACCTTGTGTGGTCGATGTAGATGACAACGGAACATCTTGGTTCAACAAAGCGATGAAATAGTCATTTACCTTGGCGATGACAGCTACTTCAAGCATGAAGACATGTTTATAAATGGTGGCTCAGCTTAAATGCAGATAAGATAAAAAGATAAAGATCATCAGAATTATTTTTTCCCTTGTAAGAAGCAAGTTAAGATAAGTTATGTTCTGTGCCAGTAAGCTAAATACTAGCAGTGAATGAATTATCTCCTTCTTGACTTCAATATCAGAATGATTGCCAACAGGACAAGCCCAACTGCTTTAAGTATAGTGCGTTCCAACATGGCTAATTTATACACAGCAGGTATCAGGCATGCCTCAGTGATAACAATCTCACTACAGAGTCCAAAGATTGTGGACTGATGCCTCACACCAGCACAAAATTCTGGCTAATACTCCAGTGCAAGACTGGGTTAGGGTTAGGGTTAGTCCTGAAATGAAAAAACAGAAAATGCTGGTAAAACTCAGCAGGTCTGGCAGCATCTGTGGAGAGAGGAACCGAGTTAATGGGCTGGGTCTTATGTGCCCCCGCCAGCCCTGTTTCCGGCCGGAGAGACACGTAAAATAAGGGTGGGTGCCAATCCCACAACTTCCTGCCCACCCTGAGCTCACCCCCGTAATATGGGGATGGGCGGGCACCAAAATCAGCAACAGGTCCACCATATTTAAATAAATAATCAAGGGTTAGTTCAGCTTGTTAACAAGCCAATTGACCCCAATAATACGCTGCCTGCGCCATGATATGACTGGCATGGACAATTGGGTGGGAGTGGGCAGGCTGTTTTTGAAGAAACCTTAAAAGGTCGGGAAGGGGGTTCATCTTTGGGGAGTGCTCTTTGCGCATTGGGGGCAGCCCCCACTAAGATAGTAACCCTCCCCCTCTCTTCCTACCCACCTGCTCTGGAAAACACACCAGCCCCTCGCCTCCACACCCCCACCACCACACCCCACCCCCCCATCCCTCCCCGACAACCCCCACTCCCTAAACTGCCCAAACCCTCCCTACCCAGGAACCCAGGCTCACCTTGCTCCAGGGTCCATGGGCCTTCTCCTTGGGGCCTTCTTGCCATCCGGCAGTGCCCACTGATGTGCTCTTGGCGCTGTCAGGGCTGCTGGAACCGCTGGCCTGTCCAATTGTCCAGCAGCTCCCAAGGGCTGGGCATCATCCCCAGTGAGGGCGTGTAAGTCCCATCGGCAGGCCTATTTCGCCCACCCACATCACAGTATGGCTACAGAGCAGGCTGGCACGGAGCAAGTCAGCTTTGGGGGAGCGTGGGGGGGAGGGGGAATGGTTGGGAGGCAGGATGCTAGCAGTCCGCCCCCTCCCCCTGTAATATTCTGCCCAACGTTTCGAATCCAATGTGAACCAAACTCTGAAGAAGAGACACATTGGACTCAATGCGTTAACTCTGTTTGTCTCTCCACAGATGCTGCCAGACCCGCTGAGTGTTTGCAGCATTTCCTGTTTTTAATTTCAGATCTCCAGCATCTGCAGTATTTTTGTTTTTATTATACTGAGGAAGTCCTGTATTGCTGGAGGTGCTGTCTTTTGGATGATGTTCTCCCCAATGAAAGTAAAAGATTCCAGGTCATTCTTTGCTGTGTCCTGGCCAATATTTATCCCTTGACCACAGATTATTCAGCCAGTAGCACATTTCTGACTATGGGGGTTTGCTGCATGCAAATTGGCAGTTGTGTTTCCTTTATTAGAACCGTGGCTCCATTTAAAAAAACCTCATTAGGTGTAAAGCGTTTCTGACTTTTTGAAAGATGCTAAATAAACGCACGCCTTTCTTTCTTTACCGTGAAAGATCCATGTTTAAAAATGAACACAGAGAGTTGTTGAAGCAACGCACATTTGGAAGTATGCTGACACTTGCAGTATGTTGTTGGCATAACAAAGTGTGGTATGGATTTTGTTGGCATGATTTGGAAAAAGAGCGCAGATTTAAAAGTGCGCGTTAAGTATTTACATTTTGAAAACATGAACGATGCAAGAGTAATTTCTGCATTATAAAACTTCCACAACCACACCTTATATTTACATGACATGGTCAGCAGAGCAAAATTGTCCCAAGATGCTTCACAGGAGCGTTACCAAAGCTGGATGACAAGCCACGTGGGGAGATATTAGAACGGGTGACTGAAAGGTTAGTCCGACAGGTAGGCTTTAAGGGGCGCCTTAAAGGAGGAGGGAGAGGCAGAGAAGTTTTGAGAGGGAATTCCAGAGCTGAGGGTCCAGGCAGCTGAAGTTATGGCCAGCAAGGTACAGTGAGAGAAATCGACAGCGTGCAAGAGGCGGTACTGCGTAGAGTTTTCAGCAGGTGGAGAAGGGCTGGACCAGGTTACAGAGGTAGGAAAACTTAAAAAGGGTTTAGAAAACGAATGAACAAGAAACAAATGGCATTGCCATGTCACAAATCCTTATCCTCTGCCATGTCACAAATCACAGGCCAGGGCGGTTGGTTAACAGGATTCCTGGCAGCCTGTGTTTTGTTTTTGCTTTTTGTTTTAGAACACTGCATGAATGCACTTATATTTCTGCTCACTGTGGGTTTGGTTCGGCAACAAACACATTTTGGGGTTTACTGTGGTCACACAATAAATTCCTGCTGCACAAAACTGTGGGGCCAATGAATGCACAGCTCTGCTGCGGCTCTAAGCCGTTCAAAAGCAATGCATCCATCCCATGTGGTCTGGGGTATGACCTGCCTAACACCAAGAGATTTATGGTATTTACTTAGGACTGGGTCCACTTGCAGCAAAGCTGAGGCAATCTAGCTACCATGGAATCTTGTTAAAAGCTGTAAATTATATCTGTACTTTATGAAAAGGAAGCGCCGGACAACTTAAAGTGAATTTTCTCATTTTCTATTGCGCTCCGTCCTAGGATTCTGATTCAATGAGACTTTTCTTAGGCACAGCTTTCTGGGATGTTTGAGTCAATGAGTGACTTGTTTCATTGAATTCCTCTATACTCATGGGTGCAGCAAAGCTGTCTTTACATCAAAAGCACTTTGACTGCAGCTTTTAAAGAAAGGAACTATAGTCATTTGAACATATTCAATTTATTCATCTGGGCTACTACACGAGCTTAAAGATTCCATTTAACTTCCAATTTAAAAATAACTATACAAAATTAACTTCTTAGACAATTAAGTGTGTTTTAAAGGACAGGAAAATCCTCATAAAGTGTTGAATTTTGTACAAAAATTCCTCACTGCAAAACCTTATCTAAAATCAGGAATTGTTTATTTTGAATATGTCCTTGTACAAATTGCTTTACAGGATGCATCAATAAATTTTAACAATGGGCGGAATATGACATTTACTTCTTAATATTATTAAACATGCACTTTCAAGCGGTAGTTATTCATATTCAGATGATAGGAAAATACCTATGTGTTCTGGTTAGAGTCTGAAATAAAAACAGTAAGTGCTGGAAAAACCCAGCAGGTTTGGCAGCAACTGCGGAGAGAGAAACGGAGTTAATGTTTCGGGTCCGATATAACTCTTCACGAAACCGTCTAAAACGAACTGGACTCGAAACATTGGGCAGGATTTTGCCCTGGGATGGGGTGGGCCCCACCGGTTCGGCGGCGGGCGGACAGCTGACCCCTGCCACCGAAACGGGGCCCGCCGCCATTTTAAGTGGGCGGGCCAATTAAGGCCCTGCCCAGCGGCCTGCCCCAATGGGAATCGCTATGCGCTCCCTGTGCAGGGGCGGGCCGGGGGCCGGGGGGGGCAGGGATTCCCCAGCTGTTAAAGCGCGCACTGCTCCCTGAGGCAAAGTGCTGTCTCAGGGAGATTAGTGACAGGTAAGGAAAGTCAAAAAATAGAAAAATTAAAAAATTATTAACATGTCCCCCTCATGTGACAATGTCACATAAGATGGGACATGTTAATAAATGTCATATAAAATGTATTAAAGTTTTTAAGAACGGACATGAAATCTCATCCCGCCAGTGGATGAGGCTTCCTGTATTATCAGAAGTCCGCCGGGGCTCTTGGCCTTTCCACCAGCCTTAAGGTTGGACGGGCAGGGTCTTTAAATATCATAGCTACTCTGTCAACGGCCTCAATTGGCCATTGACAGGTTGGCGGGCGGACAGCTGATTTCGCTGTCCGCCCGCCTGCCTAAAAATTTAAAGGGATCGGGATGACATCGGGGATTCCTCCCGCATCATTTTCCCGTCGGCGAGAGGGCCCCGCCCCCCCAAATCGCCAACGGGAAAATACAGGTCGTTAACTCTGTTTCTCTCTCTAGAGATGCTGCCAGACCTGCTGAGATTTTCCAGCATTCTCTGTTTTAATTTCCCATCTCCAGCATCTGCAGTATTTTGCTTTTACTTTTGGTTAGATAGGGCCTGTCTGAAAGCAGTTAAGTTCTGGAGTACCAATTCAAATTTGATTCTCATGTTCATACCACACACTGGTTCAATTGGATTAAACCTGATAGAAATGTGGAACTCGGAGTAGTTGAGGTGAATACCATAGACGCATTTATGGGAAGTTAGACAAACAGATGAGGGAGAAGAAATAGAAGGACATGGTGATAGGATTAGAAGAAGCAGCAGGAAGGAGGCTCATGTGGGCATAAATCCAGCATGTTCAACTGAATGGCTTGTTTCTGTGCTGCAAATTCGATGTAAATAATTGGAAAAGGTGCTAAAATGAGTTAGCACCATTTTAAAGATGTCCGAAATGGGGAAATGGAAATTAATTAAAATAAAAGCACGTGAATTCTTGTCGACTTGCACGTTGTGTCCTTAAAATGTCTTCGTGTCAAATTAGGATCTCAAGAGTTTACATACAGATACATATTTTTTTCAATTGTAGTTATACATTTTGATTGTGTTGTCCTCACTGGAGGGCACGTTGGGTTTAATATTACGATGCACACATTGGAGACCGTGTATATTCAGTGCTCGGAGAAAATCTATAATGATCGTGGTGTCCAGGATTTAGCTGAGCCAGTGGCAGCAGGTGGAATCCTTTTTATGTTTTCCAGTGATCCTTTCAGGTGGGGTCACTTGTGTCCTGGTGAAAAGGCTTGTTGGTTTGTTCCTTCTTCAGCTGCAGTTAGTTGCCTCTCCCTAGAAGATGGATGGTCCATATTAAGCTAGTCTCCAGAATCTAAGCCTCAGATTACCTGGTCATGATCCAGCTACGAAGCAGAAGTCAATCTGATTTGCAATATGGATCTTAAATGTTACTTTGAGGCTAGGAGTGAGAGGAGGTGTGATACATAAAGCATTGCATGATAAGTAAAGTGGCTGAAGTTTGAATCCCAGTCTCAACTAATATTTACACTTTTGAGGAGGTAACAGAAGGATAGATAAAGGGGAACCAGTTGATGCCATATATTTGGATTTCCAAAAGGCGCTTGATTAGGTTCTGCGCATCAGGCTACTTTTAATAAGATAAGAGCCCATCTTATCCCCCATGGGGCTGGGGGTTGTATATTAGCATGGATGAAGGATTGACTAACTAATAGAAGACAATGAGTTGGGATAAGGGGGGGCATTTTCAGGATGGCAACCTGTAACTAGTGGAGTGCCACAGGGATTAGTGCCTCACTTATTTACATTGTATATTAATTACTTAGATGAAGGAAGTGTATGTACAAAAATAGGTGGGAAGGCAAGTGGTGAGGATGACACAAGGAGTCTACAAGAGGGATATAGACAAGTTCAGTGGGCAAAACTTTGGCAGATGAAATATAATGTGGGAAAATGTGAGGTTGTGCACTTTGGCAGGAAGAATAGAGGAGCTGAATATTATTTAAGCGGAGGAAGACTGCAGCACAGAGGGATTTGGAAGTCCTTGTGCATGAATCCCGAAAAGCTAATTTACAAGCTCAGCAGGTAATAGGGAAAGCAAATGGAATGTTGGCCTTTATTTCAAAGGGAATGGAGTATAAAAATAGGGAAGTCTTGCTAAAGCTATACAAGGCACTAGTTAGACCATGCCTAGAATACTGTGAACAGTTTTGATCCCCTTATCTAAGAAAATATATACTGGCATTGGAGGCAGTCCAGAGAAGATTCACTAGGTTGATCCCGGGTATGGAGGGATTTTCTTATCAGGAGAGGTTGAGTAGGTTGGACCTTTACTCATTGGAGTTTAGGAGAATGAGAGGTGGCCTTACTGAAACATAGGGGGCTTGACAGGGTAGATGCTGGAAGGTTGTGTCCCTTTGTGGGAGAGTCTAGGACCAGAGGGCATAATCTCAGAATAAAGGAGTGTCCATTTAAAACGGAGATGAGGAGGAATTTCTTCTCTCAGAGGGTAGTCAATCTGTGGAATGCTTTACCGCAGAGGGCTGTAGAGGCTGGGTTGTTAAGTACATTCAAGGCTGAGATAGACAGATTTTTAATCGTTAAGGGGATCAAGGGTTTTGGGGATAAGGCAGGAAAGTGGAGTTGAGGATTATCAGATCAGCGAGAATCTCATTGTGTGGCGGAGCAGACTCGATGGGCCGAATGGCCTACTTCTGCTCCTACATCTTATGGTCTTATGTCCTTATGTCCTAAGCAGGCATGTTTATAAGTCCTTGTTAAATCACCTAGAAAGCGAATAGAACATTGGCAAAGTGGCCAGTCACATTCTTCATTGCTCATGAGGGTCCACTAATGACTAGTCGTGGAACTGTCCGATGCCATGTTGACATCCCACTCCTCTACCTCATGCCTGCTGTTTAATAGGGCTGCATATTTAGACATCCCTATTCCCAGCCAGACTGGGTATAGATTTGAGTAAATCCCCAGTCAATCATGTTTGGAGATCGCACTGCTGGAAGTGACTGGGATTGATTTTACACCCATAATTTCAATGTAAATATCCTCTGCTCACAGCCTTGTGGTGAGAAATCACCCTGCTTTTATTGGGGGACATTGCTGTAGTTTCAGACATGAGTTCTGTTTGCAATGGTTTGTAGAAACTCCTTGTAAATAGATCGTCTGCTGTCGTGTGCTGTTCAAATAGTCTGTTTGCTCAGTAAATTGTTGTTGTAAAATAAACTGCTAAGAGTATTTCCATAAATCCCAACTACCTCCAACTCATTGGTTGATATAGTAGTGTCACTATTCACTTTGATATTGAGACAGTGTCAGTTGCGGCACAGTCGGAGGGTTGTGAAGTCAAACTCCACCCCTGAGCACAAAATCCAGGTTGACACTCCAGTGCAGCACTGAGGGAGTGCTGCACCTTGGGAGGTGCCATCCATGGGAGATGTTAAACCAAGGGCCACCTGCTCTCTCAGGTATAAGATCCCATGGTGCTATTTGAAGAAGAGCAAGGGAGTTCTCCCTGGTATCCTGGTTAATAGTTATCCCTCAACCAGTATTACACACACAAATTATACCATTGTCTGCCTATTGGAGCTTGCTGTGTGCAAATTGACTGCTGCACTTTCTACATTACCACAGTGACAGCACTTCAAAAGTACATTCGGTTCAACAATTCCAGACCATGAACACTACCCCCTATTTTGATTCTTTTTTTTGCCACGTGCCAGTCTGAATCTTGTTTCTCCTGTTTTTGTTTTTGCACAAAGCTGTTCGTTATTCTGGCATTTATACTCACTCTGGACAAATGCTTTGTCTCCTTACTACCACCATTAGCGCTCCCTTTGCTTTTATTCCACTCTGGCATTTAATCTCTCTCTAGCCTATCTCAGGCTTTCCTTTTTGTTCTTCTTACAGCGCAAGCCACCTCCCCCCACCTCAACCACCCCCCCCCCCCATCCCCCAACCAAACCCCCAACTTCAGACGGGATAAAACCCATCACCTTTCTGCCTTCCTTCAGTTCTGAAGAAGAGTCACACTCGACTCGAAATGTTGGCCGGGATTTTACCGCCCCGTCATGGTGGGAACGGCCATAGGAGATCCAGCGGCCCAGCCCACAATCCACTGACTTTCAGCGGGACCGGAGGATCCCGGCGGCAAGGGGGAGGGGGGTGGTGGGGTGCTGGATAACCCCACCCCGTTGACTCTGTTTCTCTCCCTCCGCAGATGCTGCCGTGACCTGCTGAATTCGTCCAGCGCTTTCAGTTTTCATTTCAAAAGTACTTAATTGGCTGCAATGTGCTTTGTGGGGGTCCCTATAGAAATGCAAGTTCTTTCTTTTTACCTTTTCTTTTTTTTTTAAAAAAAAAAGGAACGCATAATGAAAGGCTAATGCCAGACAGCAGCAAAACCAGGAGTGAACATTATACTTAGTGTCCTAAAATACATCAGGAAGCACCTGACCTTTCCAGGCCTCCCAGAATTGAGACTGGTAAAAATAGACTTAACAGCAGGCAAGGCTGGGCATAAATACATGTTAATTAGTCACTCACACGAGACCTGGGAAGTGGAAAGGCCCAATCCAATTGCTTATTTTACCAATTGCGACACAAAATAGGTCTTTATACTCTGTCGTTTCTAAGTCGCTTTCAAGTGATAAAGTGAAAAGGGACCATGTTTGCTATTCCACAGTTGCGGGGCCTTATTGTAAATGGGCAATCAAAGCTCTCAACCTGAACTAACAAAGCAAAGCTGTTTCAGGAATAGCCCCCCCTCCCAGCATAAATTAACATATATTAACAGCCAGCAGTGAACCTCATTCCTAGGACAAGTTTTGTATTGTTCTAACTTAATCAAAAACAAAACCTTGTATAGCGCCAATTATTCTGCATTTACTGACCTTTGGAAAATGGAAAAAATTGATGCTGCTTGAAAGCTATGGACTTCATTCTTCATTTTATTCTCAATGCTAATCCCATCCTTCTCCTGCCTCCTCAATAAAATCATTGCAAATGGTGGAACAGTCTATCTCATTGGGGGTGTTTGCAAAATGTTTTGTTCAGTCGATTAAAAAAATGAAAGTTACCGTGGTCCCAGCGGCTGCTCTCCACATTAGGGAGAGACAACTGGTGGCAACTTTAACCTGAGAGTCACCACATTTCAGGTGAGGGGCAAGGCCTGCATGGACGACCTCAGCCAGTACAAGAACTGAACCCACACTGTTGGTGTCACTCTGCGCCACAAACCAGCCATCCAGCCAACTGAGCTAACCGATTGCATTTATATGGCACCTTACACAATCTCAGGATGTAGCAAAGCTCTTTAAAGCCAAAGAAATACTTTTGATGGAAAGTCACTGTTGTAATGTAGGATAATGTAGCCAATTTGCACACAGCAAGCTCCTACAAACAGCAAAGTGACGAAATTCATTCAGATCATTTGTTTTAGTGATGTTGAGTGAGATAACTCCCCTTCTTTTCTTCGAAATAGCACCACAGGATCATTTACATCTATGTGAGATGGCAGTCGAGGCCTTGGTTTAATGTCTCATATAAAGGCACCTCCAACAGTACAGCATTCCTCAGTTCTGCACTGGGAATGGCAATCTTGATTTTGTGCTTCTGGAGAGGGATTTGGAGCCACAACCTTTTGACTCATCAGGTGAGACCATACACCTGCAGTGCAAAAAGGAAGACCCCTCACTGTCATCTTCTCCTTCCTCACACATAAGATAAATAAAAGGGAATCTCCAAACAGTATCTCAACAGACAATGTGACGAGTCTGAACTAGCTGAGACAACATTCATCCCTCAACCAACATCACTAAAAACTCTATCAAGCCATTATCACTGCTGTTTGTGGGAGCTGGTTAGTGTGCAAAAAAGCTGCCACTTTTCCTATTTATAGAAGGAATTACACTCTAGAAGTACTCCTGTGACCTGGAAGGCACTATATAAATACAAGTCTTTCCTATGACCAGGTTAGGTTACAGCACTGAAAATAAGACACTTACACAACTGAAGACTCCAAATTTGAACACCAATTTACACCTTTTTGGGAAGGAAACAACCTTTTCTCATTTTCTGCTTCTTCAATTTAACTACTATTCAAAACTGACAACTGTATCACCACAATGCATCAGATGTTAGAATTTATCAATTGACAACAGAAACCACAGGAAAGAAAACAAGTTGAAGCTTCACTGGGAGCAAGGTTTCTCAACTGAACTTTCATGGGATCTTCAAGGTAAATTTCTGCAAAAATGATATGTTCCAGAAACGCTCCTTCAACATGTTGTTCTCTAAGTCCTGGGGGTGGTTTCAACAGGCTTTGCTGTGTTCGTATCTTTTATGAGTCCCACCTTTTTTGTCATACATAGTAACAAAGAAAAAAAATCATACTACGGTTCGAAGCTTTCAAGAAAAATGCTATCAATACGAACAGAATTAACAGCCTCTTCATTCGGTGTATTGTTAAGAAAGATTTGCTGAAGACAATTTTTAATAACCTTATTTAAATATGATCTATGGTGCGGTGCCAATTAATAGTGCAAACTGCAGGTTACAGCTTGTGAATAAAATGGAGATAAAAATCTGTGAGGCCTACTTAGAAAATAAGCTGCACTGCTGAACCATGACATTATTATGCTAGAATAGTGGAATGCACAACGGTACTGGGGCTCCTAAAGGACATTAACCAATGACTGCAATCTTGACCGGCCCAGCTTACAGCAATTTTCAAACCTTCTGGTCAAATTCTCCAAAGGGCCACAGCTTGAAGTGATTAAGGAGAGCAGAGTTAAGACCATTAAATCAATTACAATAAATTAACAGTGTTTAAATTAATGTGGAAAAATTACTGGGAGTCAATAAATTGCAGCTTCAGAGACACAAGGAAAATTACAGATAAGTGGTACAAGGTGAAGGGCTGGGAATCTAATAACACCCCATATGTTCATATCTCTAGTGAAAGGGAGCTTCTGTGTTAACAAGGAACAAAATGGACAGTTTCTGCTATCTGTACTCTGGGTTCAGATAGCAGTGACTCCACAATGGCCGCTCCCCCACTACTCACCCACCCACCCCGCTATCACCAGAGTATTTTGGTAAGAGGTGAAAGACAGGGAGTTCCTCCCCTCCTTGTTTAACTGCAACATCTGTTAAGCGTTGTGCCTGACCAATTCACTCAGTGATTTCCAAGTCACAAAAGACAAGACGGGACTTTTAATTCACAGTAATCAGCAAAAAGGTGAACTGAAGTGAACTCAAAATTGTCACCAGCTCTTTGCTCTTTCCTTCGCCTGTGGTGCTGGCTTTGTTCACAAGCCTTAAGCTGTTGCAGCGTAGAGCAGTTTTTCTTTAGACATTCCTCAGGTCCAAATGTGTTTCTCGAGGATGAGCTAGCCCAAATTCAAAGACACAGGATGACAGATTTGGTCCTTTGTTAAGTGTGTGTTCTGCAATGCTGCAATGCACGAAAAGTACGCTACCCCTACATTATTAACACTGATTTAATTCTGGAACAGTGATCTTGTGTGTGACACCTCTGGAATAAAATGTGAGGGAGAGAGAGAGAGAGAGAGACAGAGAGAGATGAGAGCCCTTGAAAACCTAACTGGATGACCAGCTTGTGAAGAGAGAAATGGTGAAACAGAAAACATAAAGAGAGACGTTGTTACATTTACATAGTTAGTTATGTATTCAGCTGTATAGATAGACTGGAGAATTTCAGTTACTTAGATAGATTGGAGAAGCTTTCCTTGGAGAAAGAAGGTCGAGAGGACAGTTGATAGAGGTATTCAATATCATGAGGAGAAACTGTTCCCACTGGCAGAAGGACCGAGAACGGGAAGGCACAGATTTAAGGTAATTGGCAAAAGAAGCAATGGAGATATGAGGAAAAACTTTATCACACAGCAAGTGCTTAAGATCTGGAATGAGCTGCCTGAGAGTGTGGTGGAGGCAGGTTCAATTGAGGCATACAAAGAGGGAATTTATTATTATCTGAGAAGCAAGAATGTGTAGGGTTATAGGGAGAAGGTTACGTGGAATGGCACTAGGTGCACAGCTCATCTGGTGAGGCAGTACAGACACAACAGGCTTCCTTCTGTAAAAGCAAAATACTGCAGATGCTGGAAATCTAGAACCAAAACAAAAATACCTGGAAAAACTCAGTAGGTCAGACAGCATCTGCTGAGAGGAATACAGTTGATGTGATACGGACTCGAAATGTCAACTGTATTCCTCTCCGCAGATACTGTCAGACCTGCTGAGTTTTTCCAGGTATTTTTGTATTTGTTCTAGGCTTCCTTCTGTGCTGTAACAATCTTGTGGCTTGGAGATTCTAAGAAAGAGAGAGATGAGAAGGAGAAAGGTGGGGGAAAAGAATGATGGAGGAGAAGAGAAACATGGTTTGCCCACTCCACTTTTATAGTGCACTGTAGGATTCATTCGCAGCAATGCAAGTGGAAGTCACAGTCCCTCTGCCTGCTCATTGCTGTCAGGTTAGAGGAAGCAGGGCTCCAGAGTTTTCAAAAGCATGCACAGAACCTTGCTCCCTGTCAACTTCCCCAACCCAATCACCAGTCCTAACAAAATATGATTGAAAAGAGTTGACAAGCTCCTTTCAATCAAATGATGGTGGATCAACATGCAACATCATGGAGCCAATGGCCATTGTTATGATCAGGTGAGGAGGGGTAGAATATTCCGACTTTCACACACATATGCACTCAAAGTTCACACACCTGCCGCCGCTGCACATAAATTACAGAGTGGGAGGATAGATTAAGCAGTCTTTTTAGAGTCCAATATAAGTTAAAGGTATACAGTTCTTGTAGATTGATGACTTGGATGGTCAAAAAATTGAAATTTGATGGTCCTTCTGGATTTGATGCCGAGACAATTTAAATATGGTGATGAGTAATCTGTTCTTATGGAGTCAGCACCTGCTGAGTTGATTAGTTGCACACTGCCTGCATCATGTGGTTGGTCAAACAGCAGTCAGGGCTCAAACTTGCAGGCTGGATTGAGAGAGAGAAAGAAGAGGGAGAGAGAGAGTGTGTCTCATTCAGGTGTCCTGCCTCTTTGGCATCTCTTTTGCTTCTGTTTTCGTGTCCTTAACCACAAAAGAGGGTTAGTTGGCTTGTCACATGATCCTCTCTCACCAACTAACCAGTTATCCACACATGGTCATAGCTAGTGAATTCCAGATCCATGGTTTACATGATTAGATTATAGCTGGGTGAATTCCTTTCTCAGCCACAGTTCATTGTCTGAGGTGATTACGTTTGGCCCTCCACCCAGCTGAGTAGCCAGGTGGTGATTGGATGCTTTGTGAATAGGTTCGAAGATAGTCCATTCACACTACTTCAAGGTGATTGTTCCTGATGAGGTTTTCTAGATGGGTTGACACCACTGTAATGGCTTCGGAATCAGTGGTTTTCAGCCAGTAAGTGCATAAAGTCATTTGTGATGTACAGCATGGTACATGGTACATGGTACATGGTATTGTGATGTACAGCATGGTATTATAACAACATCCTTACATTGATTCCAAGTGATGCGTTTTGTTTGTGAGTGTGTGTGTGTGTGTGTGTGTGTGTATGTGAACTTGTGCTCAATGGAATTAGAGGGATACCTTTGTTGCAAAATGGAATAGTCTGCATTGTTGGCAGCCTGAAACAGCAGCAAACACTCTTTGGGCAGGCACATCGAGATTGGAGGTGAACAAATGCAATAAAGGTTGAAGTAAATCAGAAAGCTGCCTCCGGCATCCACACACGCGCAGCTAAACTTAGAAACCCAGAGGTCACTGTCAGAGGTCCTCCACAGTAATACTCCTCACCAACAGATTCAGCACTTGGATCGCTGCAATTCAATGAGCACCTGGCTAAATTCAAATGATCGTAATCAGCAATTTGGACCAAGTTTGTGTGCTAAAACTAGATTTTCAAAGAGCTCAGCACTCATTTAGCGCCTGTTTCAGACTCACACCAGAATAACCCCAAAAATGTACTAATATTATTATTCTGCTAATGCAAAGCGACGCCACTTTAAGGTCAGAAATCAAGCTGCTGTTAAGGGAAATACTTGGTGACTTCATTCAGCCTTTCTCAACAAAAGGTACAATAGAAAGGATGAACAAACAAATGTGCACTAGCATCGTGCCTTTCACATCCTCCCAGAATGCATTAGGATTCCTTTTGAAGTGTTGCTATGCAGGATCCACTTCAGGAATTACATTAAAACTAGCTACCTTTCTCATTCTTTATCCTTCCGTTTTTAAGTGTGACTGAGAAACTTGTACCGACATGAAGTGGGGCAGAAAAAATGCATCTCTTTTAGACAGGAATTATTTCTAAAAGTTCTCCTTCATGTGACATGGGCCAATGAATCAGTGTCTTAGAACAATTTGTAGCTCCTTTGATCATCTTCCCCAAAACCTGTTATTTGTGGTTGGCAAAGATGTCAATTAATGGTATAAAACGTTTTTAGAGATTTATAGTAAATCCTAAAAAAAACACCCTATAATTCTATATTAGATTTCAACCCAATAAATTTCTCAAGAGAAAATCTGATACTTTACAGGAATTTTGGCAATGGGTATGTAAGCTTCCACGTGGTACTGTGTCAATTACCAAAACTAGACTGACGCTGAACTTGTTAACTACTGAGTTGAACATGTATTGTAGCAATTATTAATGCCTGTATTAATGCATTCCTTTGTCTGCCACCATAAGGAGTTACCCTTTAATTTTAACCAGGTTAACGTGTTTGTAAAAGTAAAGAACAAAGGAATAGCATCAGTCTGTCCTTCACTAAAATTTCATAGTCTAATTTCAACCTTTGAATGCTCTTCGATCCACAGAGACAGGATCCTGACTTAATTTTCCTAATTCTGTAAAAAAGCAAAGGTGGGATTTTCCGGCCCAGCCCAGCGCCAGGATTGTCCAGCACCACTGAAAGTCAATGGGCTTTTGGCCGGGCCGCTGAATCTCCCATGGCAGGTCCCACCACAACTGGGCTGGAAAATCCCGGCTCAAAGACTTTTCTAAAGGAAAAACTCGCATTTATACAGCATCATTCACAAGCTCAGGATGTCCCAAAGCACTGCACAGCCAATTAAGTACTTTTTGAAGTGTCGCCCTTTTTGCAATGTAGGAAGCGCAGCGGTCAATTTGTGCACAGCAAGCTCCCATCAACAGCAATGTGATAATGACCAGATAATCTGTTTTTACTGATGCTGGATGAGGGATAAATACTGGCCAAGAAACTGTGGGGAACTCCCCTGGCTTTTATTTTGGAATAATGCCATAGAACTTTTTATATCCACCTGAGAGGGCGTCAGTTTAATGGATCATCGTAATCCTAGGCCAAGAAACATTAGTCCGGCAATACCAACAAATAGCAGCACCTCCTTGTTTAGCAGTCTGACAACCAGCTTCAGAAAAGCTCTTGCATAACTGCAAAAAGCTGTGTTTTTAAGGTAGCCTTTACTCAATGTAGTAGGGGTATCATTCTCCTTTGCTTGCTGGTCAGTCTGAAGTGATAAGACTATGGGGACTGCATAGGTCACTGGGTATATTTTCATATGTACAGAAAGCCCATAAAACAACACAGCTTTCACAATCTGTCTGATTGACAGTGCAGTGCTCCCTCACTATTGCACTGGGTTTCAGCCTGGATCCTGTGCGCATCTCTGGAATAGGACATGAGCCCACAAGGTACAACCCAAAGGCAAAAGTGTTATTCACTGAGGAGCAGCTAATACCTTATTTTCTACACGTCATATTGGTTTCTCCAAGTACAAACTGAGCTGGGGTAAAGGCACCAAGTAGGTACTGCGTTCATGGTGCCCAAGCTAATTTTACTTAGTGGTCTTACAGATGGCAGAGAGACAACACTGTACTAGACAATTCATTCTAGATTGAAATTTCTAATACTTTTTTGGCCACCCTCCCATCTTCCAGCCTCCAGAAACTTGAGCTCATCCAAAACTCTACTTCCTGCATCCTAACTTTCACCAAGCCATTCATGCATCATTCCTACACTGGCTCCCAGTCTGGCAACGACTCAATTTTAAAAGTCCCAGTTTTCAAATCCTTCCACTGCCTCACCCCTCAGTATCTCTGTGGACTCCGCCGGCCCTACAACCTTTTGCGATCTCTGCACTCCACCGCTGCTCATTGTGTCTTCAGCTGCTTAGCCCTAAGCACTGAAATGCCTCCCCGAAACCTTCCTCCTTCTCTATCTCTCTCTCTACTCATTTAAACCTATCCCCTTGATCAAGCTTTTGGTTATCTATCCTAAAATCTCCTTATGCAGCTTGTTTTATATGGATGTTTTACTACATTAGAGGTGCTATATAAATACTGCTATTGAATTTGAAACTTCATCTTAAAAGCAAAAAGATAACTAAACTTGTTACCCAGTCAAAAGCTACAAATATCCATGACAAGATAGTCATATAATGATGTGGGAAAAATTAAACAAATACAGAAATAATTCTGGAATAAGGGGATATTAATGTTGTTCTCAGGAGCCTCTGCAAAATATGAACAGGTTCTCGGTAAACTCCACTGAATGTTGATGCATTCCCATGCAAAGACCCCATGTCCTCCATTCCAGAAAGTGTCAGCTACCAAAGTCAAATTGTGCTATTGCTGCAGAAAACATTATTATCAGGTAACAGCAACAGAAATAACATTCCAATAAATCAGCAAAGTCAGAAAAATACAGAAATCTTTGGACATTTAGGGCTTCCCGGGATCTCCTTGTGAAACTTCTAGGACCTGGGGACTGTAATTTGAAAATCTATGGTGAAACAACATAAATTTGCATTCATGTAGGCTGAAAGTGGGAAGGGGTATTGAGCTTAGAACTACTGAGAGAAGAAAGATGATGTGCAATGCATGCAGTATCCTCAACACAATGATGCAAGGCAGCAATTATATTCTATAATGCATGATTTTACTACTTAACTTTACCAAACACATTTTTCATAAAGCACAGTTTTGGAGAGGTGATTGAGGTGCAGCGAGTTCAGGGATGATGGAAAGCTATAACTCTTGATTTATATGGTATTGAAATTATTTCCCATAATTGTTTTCATTTACAGTATATGGGTACCAGTCTATAGTCCAGGCATGTGGAAATGGGACCTGTGGTGTAATAAGTTCCTTGAAAGCCTAGTCAGGGAGATGGAATAAGCAATCCCTTGAAAGCAATATCTGGCTAATCTATACTAGATTGCCAATTACATTGCTACTTACTGGACAGCAGAGTGGTAAGAGAGTTAGCTGATTGTAAATTACAAGATTTGGATCATGTTGAATGTTCTTGTGCTGTGATTGTTCATCCAATGTTTGTGATCAAAATGATTGAAAGTGAAGACTATTAGTTGGTAGCACTCTTGCTTCTGAATCAGAAGGTTTTGAGTTCAAGTCCCACTCCAGGACCTGAGCACAAAAATCAAGGCTGGCACTCCAATGCAGTATTGAGGAGGTGCTGTGCTGTCAGGTGATGCTGTCTTTTTGGATGTGAAATTAAACCAAGGCCATTCTGCCCTCTTACGTCGATGTAAAAGATCTTGTGGCTATTTCAAAGAAGACAGGGGAGTTTTTGCTGCTGTCCTGGCCAGCATTTATCCCTCGATCAGCATCACAAAAACTGATTATCTGGTCATGATCACGTTTCTGTTTGTGGGAGTTTGCTGCGTGCAAATTGGCTGTTGTGTTTCCTACATTACAACAGTAACTTCAAAATTACTTAATTGGCTGTGAAACAGTTGGGGCATCCTTTGTGGTTGTGAAAGGCTCTTATTTTATCATTTGCATTTACTTAGGATTGAGATAAGTGGAGTAAGAGGGAAGGACCATAGATATGTTGTTAGATGTTGACTGTTATTATTAATAAAGCATCCACCTAGTTCAGGAAGGTGTTGGGTGTGTGTTTACACTGGGGGCAGACCCTCTGTGCATGCCATCATTCATGCAGTTGAATTCAGGACACCTCTCTGGGACTGTCTGAAGAGAACTACCTTCACCTACTATGGGGGAGACAGCGGCATAGTGGTAATATCACTGGGCTAATAATCCCACCATGGCAGCTGGTGGAATTTGAATTCAACTAACTAAAAAAAATCTGGAGTTAAAAGCTGGTCTCAGTACCAGTGACCATGAAACTACAGTCATACACTATGTCCTTTAGTGAAGGAAATCTGCTGACCTATTGACCTCTCAGGCCACTCAGTTGTATCAAACTGCTACAAAGTCTGACTGCGAGGGTTCAAGGAGGCAGCTCACCATCACCTTGCAAAGGGCAATTAGGGATGGGCAATAAATGCTGGCCCAGCCAGTAATGCCCACATCCCGTAAATAAATAAATCAGAAAGAAACAAGGCTGAGTTTCATCATGGAGGCAGTGATGGGAGATGTGCCTTCACCACAGTGATATAGGCAATGCCATCTTTAGCTTCTGCAACATGAATGCAAAGAGCACTTGAAACATTAGTGACTCCACAGAAGCACAGAGAAACAACTAGCAAGTGACTGATGCTTCGTTTGTCAAGGGAAATGTCCTCTTCACTTTGAAAGTGGTAAAGCAACAACAGAAGACACTACAATTCCTTAGCATTCTAGGACTTCACAGATTTCATACAGATACTTATTGGACCTACACATCCAGGAGCCCAGAAAAAGGTCACATTGTTCATGAACCAATAAAGGTTCCATTTCATCAATGTCCAGATAACCAGCACAGGAGTGTACAAGTTGAATCATCCTTCCCAGGCAACATTCCTCATTCTTTCATGGAAGATGTGCAAGAAAAGCCTCAGCCAATACCGAACCACTTTTAAAAAAGCAGTGGGTTTCTCTGGAGAGAATGTTCCCTCAAATGCTTGAGCATCCCATGTCACCATTTAATTATGTGGTAAATGATCAGTTTATGTGCCTAGTGTGGTCAGTTAAATGAAAGGGCAGGTTTGAAGGATGACTCCACTGAGCTGAAGGCTACTCTTTCTTAATGATACCTTGACAGGAGCCAAAAACAGAAAGTGAACTCATGCATCATGCCCATCTATCTCCTTGGAATAGAACAAAACAAATTATTTTCACCTTGAAGCAGCTCTTCAGCTACTTGGACGGATCAGGGAGTATTTTGCC
This sequence comes from Carcharodon carcharias, assembly GCF_017639515.1. NCBI lineage: Eukaryota > Metazoa > Chordata > Chondrichthyes > Lamniformes > Lamnidae > Carcharodon > Carcharodon carcharias. The sequence goes on from NC_054467.1 coordinate 8,831,351, forward strand.
GTTGAATCTTGCTATGCTCTGCCAGATCATGTGTTGCTGCAGTATCTAAATCTTTGCCATCCGATGAGGTCTAGCCATGGAGGAGATGCAAGAGAAGGATAGCCCAGCCACAAATAAAGCTTCTCACTCAAAAAAATTCAGAGGATGTCAACTGTTACAAAATGCATTAGGTTCTAATAGTGAGTACAGTGTCAAGAAGATATAATAATGTTATTGGAAATTATTTTAAAATAGAGTTTAGTGGTGTTTGTGTATATGTATGTGTATGCATGTCTGAATTGGATTAAAGCCAGCTGTTCTAGAGGCTTTGATGTATAGAAGAGAAGTAGGTTTGAAATGGTATTTAGGTAAACATGGGGAAGTTACAAGGTGAAGTGGAAAGGGAGCAATTTTCATTTTTAAATATACCATTCAAAAGAATGGGTGAAATATCACACCTAGCCAGAAGAAGCTAAACAACGTGTTTACTTTTTTCAAAGCTTACTAATAAAATTGGTATTATGAAAGGGTCTTAAAATTAGAAGAGGTAAAGCTCAAAAGACATAGTGATACAATTGAAAATTTGCATTCAAAAAGGAAAATATGTATAAAGAAAGAGAAGGCTGTTGGTAAAGAGAGAGGGATTCTAAGATCTAAAGCCTGTAAGCCTCAAGCTGCTGTCTGCAAGGACCCAGAGCTGAAAGAAACTCATTTTAAATTTGACTGTCCAGGGTGCAAAACTGTTTAAATCTATGTGTTTTACTTTTGCCTTAACGGAGGTGTAACAGAGAGTCAGATTAATTGGGAGATTTTTGTAGCTATTATAATAGTAATTTTGTAGACATATGTATGTGCTTACAATCTTTTTTGTATTAATAAGTGTTTAATTTCATTTTATAAAAACCTCTTGAGACTCGGTGGTCTTATTACTAATGAATTCAAAGCTTGAATCTTCAAACATACAAGTTGCAAAATAGGTTATGACAATTGTTTCAAGTTTCCCTCAGGGATTTGAACGCTCAGCATTTAACACTGACTGTGTCATAATAATTACAGTTATTCAAGAATCTGAATCCTGAATAATCAGTGTATGGGCCTGGTATGTTCTCTCCTAGGTTTTTTCCCCCTTTGTGACAATGTTTATGTGTGGCTTATAGAACCTATAAGAACTTAAAAAATAGGAGCACAAGTAGGCCCTATGGCCCTTCAAGCCTACTCCACCATTCAATAGGATCATGGCTGATCTTCTATATCAAATCCACCTTCTGTTTTATCCCTATATCCTTTGGGTTCAAAAAGCTAGCAATCTCAATCTTAAAAATACTCAACAATTGAGAATCCACAGCCCTCTAAGGTAGAGAGTTCCAAAGAGTCATAACCTTTTTAGTGAATAAATTTCTCTTAATCTCAGTCCAAAATGGCCAATCATTTCCTGAGATGGTAACTCACTGTTCTCAACTCTCCAGTCAAGGGAAGCAGCCTCTCAGCATCTACCATGTCAAGACCTTTAAGACTTTTACATGTAACCTAACTACGTATGTCTGATCTTTCCAGATGTTTTCCAGAGGGAGGTGGATGGCTGGTGGTCATTAAGAGAAGCCTTTTAGGTGAGGATGGCCTTGTGCTTGCTCATAGTGGCTTTACAAATGCTTCAACATGTCTGATGCTGCAGTAGTCACTCCACTGTATTGGTTGAGCAAGGGTTCACAGATCAAGGCACTCAATGGAAAACAAGTGTAACCCAGCTACATTGTGGAAGAAATAATGCACTCATATTGTTCAAAATGCAATTAAGCATGTAGAAGAACACACTGGAATCAAGATAATGGAATGCATTAGCAAAACATTTAATAGATCTTTTTTCTAGTTGCAGTATTTATATTTGGACATGCACCAAATACATCATCCTAATCCAAATGCATTTCTGTAGCGCTGTCATTCATTTCCGTCCAACATTAAAAGAAAACATGAATTATGAATATTAATTTAGATTTAGGTTGAATCATTAATTGTCATGACCGCTGCAATTTTTTTTTGTTTCAGCAAAACACCTATAAATTTCAACAGTCACTCACCTTTATTATTGAAGAAGTGGTAGAACCATCAGCCAGTTACGTATAGCCTTCTGGTTCATTCTGGCCATTGCCGGTAATTATAAATGGTTTCCGATGTCAGGGCATCTTACATTTCTCATGAGTCAGATGGTTGTGAATTCCAGTTGCATTTAAGAGTCATAAAAGTGAAGATGATTTTAATGTAGCACATTATCACTCAAACAACATCAGTAAAACCAATAGTACTAAGAACACACTTTTAAATTCATTCACAGGATGTTGGCATCACTGGCAAAGCCAGCACTTGTTGCCCATCCCGAACTGTCCTTGAGAAGACGGTGGTGAGCTGCCTGAATGGCTTGCTCGGCAGTTTCAGAGAGCAGTAAAAAGTCAACCACTTTGTTGTGGGGCCTGGAGTCACATGTAGGCCAGGCCAGGTAAGGACAGGAAGATTCCTTCTCTAAGGAACTTTAGTGAAGCAGATGGGTTTTTATAACTATCCAGTAGTTTCATCATCACCATTAATGATACTTGCTTTTTATTCCAGATTTATTTAATTAAACAAAGTTAAATTCCCCCAGCTGCTATGGTGGGATTTGAACTCATGCCTCTGGATCATTAGTCTAGACCTTGGGATCATTAATCAAGTAACATAACCACAATGCTACCGTAAGCATCACTAATCACATAAATATAGCATAATCACATGTGATAGGTTTGCATACAAGAGATTATTAGCAAAAATGGGAGCACAGTACAAAAGGTACTATAACCTTTTTGACTTAGTTTGGGAGGTAGGAGACAGATCGTAAGGATAAAGGGTAAATATTCTGATTGATAAGACAAGTGGTGTTCTCCCCATGAAACTGCTCTGGGGTCTCAATATTTCAACATATTTATTAATGACTTGGATTGAATAGAGAACTGCATATCCATGTTTGCAGATGACACTAAGTTCGGAGGCACTATATGATAGTGTAGTGGCTGATAATGTTGAGTTCAAATCCTACCATTACAAAATAGGGTTGCTAACTCTGTTTGGACATATTCCTGGAGGTTTCATCACATGACCTCCCTTGCATCCTACTGCCCCACCCTCGCACTCCCTCCACTGGACATCTGACACGTCCATCTTTGCAGTGCCCGTCTTCCTACACAAATTGAAAGATAAATCTGCAAATGCGCGGACCTCCATATTTAAGTTGCATAACATAGAATTTCCCATTATAAAATGTGTCAACCAGTTTCAACTTTAAAAGCATTAATTCTGTGCTTTAAAGAACTATTGAAATATTACTGTAGACTAGCACTGGTGGAATGCCTAGCAATCACTCAACACAGTACCTTGGGAGTAATTTACCACTGGCGCACAACGATTCAACTTTTCCATCACTGAGGGTTTCCTTTTATAAATAAGGTCCAGAATCAAGTTCCTAAAGTTGGCATTTCATACATTCTGCCAAGACTACTTCGCGCTGTTCAAAAATCTTGGCCAGTAGTTACTCAACACACTATGCTCATAAATCATTACCAGAGCTACCAACAGCATGTCCTGTTGGCACTGTGGGGACAAGAGTTATTCCACATTGTGTCAGGGTGACTACCATTTGGTAATTTACAGCAATGGAAAAGGTGCCTTATCATATCTTGGAAATATCGCAAGAAAAAGTGGTCAACTGATTTAGAGCACTGGAGACTTGTTTTAGATTGGCATGTGCATGGAACTAATTAAACAATCAAAAATAGAAAACGAAAAGTAAAATCAGCACCTAGGGATTTGGTATTAGCCACAAAACATCAAGCTCTCTACATTACAAGTTCCTGTGCTTTGACGTGATAATGAGCTTAATTATTAACAGTTACTAGCGCCATGGAAGAAAATCAAATGGTGCGTCCAAAGTGTGATTCAAATAAGAAAACGAGGAGAAAAAAATGTGCAACATTTGCCAGTTACTGAAATCAATTAAAGATGCCATAATACAAATATTATATCCTGAAAAGTACTATCCACCCATTTTATTAAAAACCTGATGAAAGAGGTCACTTTATACAGATAGGGCTCATGAGCCCCTCTGTCGTTTCAACCAGAAGCAAGTAATGGGGTATAATGACAATAATGCTTGTTGGAATGGGAAAGCTATCACAAGAGTTTTGTTACAATCAGGTTTGTACAAAGTATTGGATCCTGAAGCTATTCGTGATTCCTTTTACAATGAGCACTTTGGCCATCTTTCAATCTTTTGGTATGGATATCACAGCAGCTAGTACTGACAGCACCATCTTGATATCCTGTTCCTTTTCCATTAATGAACTGTCAAGGAAACAAAAATGCTACAGCATATACAATTGGGACAGACAGTACCATTTAATTTTATAACACTTAGAATTTGAAATGGCCACTGGTGTTTTCACTCCTAACAGGGAGGGGGGAATCATATAAGTGTAAATAACTAAAGAACTTTTCTAGGTGGCAGAACATATTGGCATGTCATGGCTGATGTCCTACTTTATCAATCTTAAAATTCCCATTCAAATTCCTCCATGCTCTTTTCCCTTTTGACCCACCACTGTAACCTCCTCCAGCCCTACTGCCACTGGGATCTCTGTGCTTCTCCAATTCTGGTCTCTTGTGCACCCCCGATTTTCATTACCCCATCATCGGTGGCCATGTCTCCAGCTGCCTGGACCCGAAACTCTGCAATCCCCTCCCTAAAATACTTAGCTCTCTCTACCCCATTAAGTCACCCCTTAAAGCCTACCTTTTTGGCTAAGCTATTGGTCACCTGTCCTAACACCTCTCTATGTGGCTGGGTGTCAAATATTGTTTGCTAACATTTCTGTGAAGCGCCTTTGTACATTTTTACTATGTTGAAGATGCAATCCAAGTTGTTGTTGGTTCCTGTGGTAAAGTAAGACACCATGTCTCTTTAAGAGAATGCAAGTGTATTGATCATGTGACAGCACTGACAATATCACTGAATAGTGCAGGCAATTGGGAACTGTAAGTCTAGTTCTGGAGGTTTCTGAATGAGCATGTATGATCTGGTGCTCTGCCCTATGTCTCAATAAACCATCACTGTTTATTCTTACATCAGTCTCTCCCCATTATTGATTGCAAGCAGCAACTGAAGAGAATATAGGAAGGCATGCAGTTAGAGTTCGGTTGGCCAACTAACTCACTTACCCAAGGCATAAAAGTGCCCATTCCCTACTATAATGTTAACCTACCCAACCATTTAAACCTATTAGCTCAAGATAAAGTTAGGGGGTGTTGTTAAAATTACATTACAACAATTGTTTACTTCAGTTTGTGCAATATTTAGAAAACAACAATAAGTTAAAAAGATTCTTTCAAGAGTCATTTTGCAAAGCCAATGCATTCTTGGCTGTAAATTACAAAATAAAATCCCTATTTTTTCCATTGAATGAATGAATTTTAAGCATTATATCCTGATAAGTCAAAGATAGCCAGGCAATTGAAAGATGAGGCTATAATGTAGAAATTCTGATTAGAATGCTTGTGAAATGGGAAGGTGCACCTCAGGATCTTCACGTTGCATGTGTCAGTTCTTATCTGAATAAAAGTGGAAGATGTGTCAAGATTAATGCTATCAAAAACCTGAGTTCATCCGAAGTTCTGCTGCCTGAAATGTGACTCACACTGAGTCTTCACTAATCACTGCCCTGTATCTACTGATCCTCATTGGCTCCTGGTCCAACTACTCTCCATTTTAAAATTTATATCCTCTGTGTTTCATGTCAAACCCCTCCTTATCTTTGCGATCTTCTCCAGCCCTACCCCACCCTGCTCTTCCCTAACACCCAGAGAAACTGGCTGCAAAGGATGAGAATGTACCTTTCAGAACTCCCTCTCCAACAGGTGAAATGTAGCTGGCCTCTAATGCTCACTTTAAATAAGCAGACTCAGTTTTCATTTGGGTATTATCCCTGAAGTATGGAAAATCAATAGCTGCATCACAGTATCCTCAATCTGTAGAGGAGGATCACTAAGACTCGGTCAATAAGAATTGACGTGCCGATCCCTGTTTTCCCAGTTACTGTCAGTGGAGACATTTCCACCGAGAGGAATTTCTACATCTTCAAACCAAGCCCATTAACCGCCCAACTTCTTGTCACTGCATTCATAACTGTTTACAGTTGCTCAATCACAACTTAAAGGCTTCCTACATTTCAGTATAATTTATTGTTTAATTCATCAAGTTGCATTCATTTATAATTCATATATATATGTGTGATGTGTATATATATATATATATATATATGTCTGTAATGCTTCGTATTTCAAGATGGCACATTTAAGTATTTGACTCCTGGTGCGCATGTTAAAGTGCAGACAAATCAAATTTTAATATTTAATCAGTGATTCTTTTTTCCTTTTTAACAAACTTTCCTCGCAATTTCTTTCTGCTCTTTTCCTGAACGCACTGACCCATGTTGGGATATAACACCGTGGGTCACCAGCAACCCTCCCATATTTCTCCCAAGTGGTCATTCCTCATGTTTAGACAGTTAGCGCTGGCAGGTTAATTGACCATGATAGGAATCAAGGCCAAGTCTGTTCCTATCATTGCACACACCGTCCGCTCAGGCAGAGCTTCCGGGACAGGTTCACCTGGATGGGAGCCAGGATTGGGCTGATTCTTTTCCATCGCTCTCTCTCTAGCTCAAGCACATCTGTAGCAGTCAGTTCTGCACGACTGAGATCAGAAAGTTCAGCACAGGCTGAGGTTCAACCTTGGGAACCTTCTGGTCTAAATGTTTCAGTGCCACATCTGCGAGTTAGTGCACTATGGACTGGAACACATTCAATCCCAGGCTGGCACTCGAGGCCTGAACTGTCAGTCTTCACAAAGTGAGCAGGCACAACGCACTATAATAGGCCGGACTTCAACTGAACAGAAGGGAGCCAAAATTGTCAGTGATTTTCTTTTTATTTATCTTCCAAATTATTGTCCCTACGTTGCATTAATGTATAAAGGATATGGTGCAGATAGTAAGAGTGGTGGCTGTGGGGCACAGATGGATTCCTTTGTAGATGTGATCCATGGTTCTGAATGATAGGTTGCTTCCTAGGTGCCAGGACATCATAGAGTAAATACAGAAGCTTTTGGAATGCGAGCAGCCTGAAGTTTTGTTTCATTCATGAAGCAAAAATGAATGTAGGAACAGGAGGCAGCCAACTCAGTCTCTTGGGCATGTTCTGCCATTCAATTAGAGCCTGGCTGACTTATCAGTCCATCTACCTTTGGTTTTGTAACCATTAACACCCTTGCCTACAAAAAAATCTAGCAATCTCCATAATTAAATTTTCTGTTGACCTCCAGCCTCAACACTTCCTCAGGGAGACAGTTCCACCATTCTTTGTGTGAAGAAGTGCTTCCTGACATCATCCCTGAATGACCTAGCTCTAGTTTTAAGATGATACCCCCTGGTTCTGGACTCCCCAGGCATAGACAGGAGCAAGTTTGAGATTCTGCAGCCAGGATTTCAAAAGACTAAATTCTAGGTCGAGTAGGACAACCTGCAAGAAGGCAGTCTCCCACTGCCGCACACTGGACCCGAAGATGAGATAAAGATAAGGATCGTCAATGCATGATTGGGAGGATGGTGTCGAATGATGGCTTTCGGATTCCTGGGCCACTGGGACTATTTTGAGGCCAGGCAAGGCTGTACAGACGGGTTGGCCTTCATGTAAACTAACAGGATACCCACAGAGAAACCATTTCTAACAATTAGGGAATCCAGAGTAGAGGGCAATAATCTTAAATTCAAAGCAGGGCCAAATGACAGTAAAATCAGAAAGCAATTTTCACACAAAGGACGTTGGAAATCTGGAACTCTCTACCCCTTCCCCCAGAAGGTTATGGATACTGAGATCGACATTTTTTTCTTCAGTAAGGGAATTGAGGGATATGGTGAAAGGTAAATAAATAGAATTGAGATAGAGATCAGTCTGATCTAATTAAATGGAGAAAGGTGCTTGATGGGCTGAACGTTCCTATGTGTGGACACCAGGTGAGTAAAAAATTGCCGGGGTCTACTAGCACCTGTAGAGCTGTACCCCCCAACACGAGTGGGTGCCTTCAGCAGAGGGGAGAAATCAGACTTGGCTGTTGGTGGGCAGGCGGGGGTGGGGGTGTTGAACTAGCAGTGGTGGAGTGGTGAGGGTGGAGGTGGCGAGGGAACAGAAAAAGGCTTCTCACGCAGTAAGGTATCCATTTGAGAAAAACGTGTGGCAAAAGAGAATGGGGAAAGGGGTAATTTTGCAAGTATCATTGCTCATGGTTGATGCACTTCAGAAATCTCAGACTTAGCGGAGGAGGAATGCAGTCCCCTGCGGTTTTCCAAGATTCACTAGTAACAGGTGAATCTCCCTCTCCCAGCAATATATAAATGGAAGTTCTCCTCAGTAACTTGAAAAATCGGACGTGAACACAACCTTGTATACATCCTTATTTTTAAGGAATGTGTAAAATCAACAGTCAAATTTTCTAATCGGAGAATGATACCACATAGAAGGAGGCCGTTTGGCCCTTTGTGTTCATGCCAGCTCTTTGTTTTCCCTTTATCCAATTCCCTTTTGAATGTACTATTGACTTGCCAATATTCAGGTTTTTGGAAAGTTGAATTACCAGACACACGTGAAAGTTTTCACTAGGGTTGGTATCAGATGCCCATCATATCCTAAGGCTTTTGCAGTAAGCTGTGAATTTGCAGGATACAGGGAGATCAATCCATTGGATCTTGACTTGCTACCCTCTACTTTTTACAGTAGATGAAAGTTAGCAGCACCTTTAAAAAAAACAACTAAAATTCAACGATGCAAAGTTAGAAATTAGACCTTGGCCATAATCCAGAAATTCATAGCATTAACTAGCAATGAAGCAGGTATTTGCTTTCAATGCTCAGAATCAGCAAAGCCCTTTTCATATGATACAGTACAGTAGCACTTAGAGGTTACAGCCATTAATTCATAGCCTTATACGCTGCTACACATTCCGAGACAGCGAGAACAAATGTTTGTGGTTATTTTTTCTGTTTGCAGCTTCGAAATTCTCAAACAAGTCCTATTCATTACCTTCCACCATCAGATTTCCTGAGGTTTTCCTGCCAGCCTAATATATACAGCCCTTTTCCATGTAGCTGGAATTCCACAGATGGTGTCCATATCCAGACATGACTACTCTTTCCAGATGAGCTAACATGAACAAAACTCTTTTTAAAAAAAATCTAGAGCACATTTATCAAGTCTGGGAGATCCCAAGGGCATATCAGTTCTCCGATACATAATTCTTCAATAATCGGAGATTAAAGTAACAGCTATTATTAGACCTACAAATATCAAGAAAGTCAATTATGCTGGAAAATGTGAAATGCAGAATTTTTCTAGCTTCACATATTGTTTTTACCCTGACTGGAACAGTCAGACAAGCCATATGAAATGTTCAATATTAAATAACTCACCGCAGCAACATTTTATGACATGGCTGATTCATCTGAACCAGATGTGGAGCATTTTAATATCACTTTCTTTTTTAACTATACCTGTAACGCATAAAGGTTGATCCAGACTTAAATGATTTACAGAATCCAGTGGTCATGATCTGAAGAAAGGGGGGGAAAAAAAAAGAAATAGCAATGTGGGGGGTCAGCAGAAAGAAACTCCCTAAATTAGCAAAGAAACGATGGTGGTCCTCTTGGATGGATCCCCCGACCACCAGGGAAGCAGATGCTTTGGACGCGCAGAGCACAGTAAGACCACTGTGGAAACAGATGGTTTGGCCCCTGCTAGGAGATGGGTGGTTCAGTAAAGTCCACTCCCCATTACATCAGAAAGATGGAAAGCACAGGCCTGTTAGATCGCCACAGCAACAGACACCTTGTATATACAAGTGCTAAAGCTCAACAAAAGTTGAATGAGCTGGATATAAAAGAGACAAAAAAGCTTTGAGATACGTCCATTGCAAAAGCAAGTGCCCGTGTCACTCTTAAAAGTACCGGAAATAGGGAAAGAAAGCCATCGGTGCCGGTGCAGGATGAAAAGGAAGGACTTGGGCAATAAATGATCATCTTCTAATGAATTTCTAGAGTCTCAGTTAAAAACAATGACCTCTAATTGAAAAGCTGAGCTATGTTGGAGCTATCACCCTCTTATTCACTAAGAAAGACAATCCAAATGTACTTGTGGCCTTAAAAGAGTTGCACCAGATTATACACTGCTCCAATCTCATAATACAATAATAAAATGCATCTGCTCATGATTTACAAAAATCCCCCAAACACAATCATAGCATCATTCAGCACAGTGGGGGGGTGGGGGATGGGTTGTGGGCATTTGGCCTATCGCACCTGTGCCAGCTCTCTGGGAGCGCTATCCAATCAGTCCCACTCTCCATTCTTTCTCCATAGCTCTGCAAATGTTACCTTTTCAGATATTTATCCAGTTCCCTTTTGACAGTTACGTTTGAATCTGCTTCCACCATCCTTCAGGCAGCACATTCCCCATGGTAACAAGTTGCTGTGTCATGTGTTAAAAATGTTGCCTCATCTTCCCCACTCCCCTCTGCTCCTGCCCTTTATGGCCAATTATCTTTAAACTGTGTCCTCTGCTCCGATCCTCCTGCTGGTATGTAGCTAATCATGAAACTTCCATTTATTCCCTGCAAGTTGTGAGCAAGAGAAAATCTAAAAACAGAGTGGCATTGTTACAACCAGTCCCTGGGCGAGTTCCCCCAATTTGCTTGCTTCCCAATTCTGTTATGGCCCCAGGTGAGGAGGAATGAGCTGGCTCCCCTTCTTTATTCAACCCCCTCGGTTGGTTGCAACAAGGTTAATTCAACAGGAATTCCCTTCCCCCATGGATACCTTTTCCCAGTCCAAATGTATTTATTTTCTAGAAGAAGCCAATTTAAGCAGGCATTCTAGAGTCAAAGAAGGAGTAGGTTTATTAGTTACTAAGAACGCGAGAAAAATAATAAAATCCCAACACACATACATATAAGTGAGAGAAGTTAAGAGTCTAAATAAACATTAAAAAATATATACGAATCAGTCTTTGGCTTGTCCGCAAGGCACAGATGGTGAAGTACTGTGGCCGTTAAGTTGGGTGACTCCAGTACAGCTGACTTGGGCAGTTTTGCAGTGGGTTTGGAGACACTTGGTTCTGCAGGATAGCTGAAGAAGTGGTCCTATTTCCTTTTTGATTGTGGCTTCTGCTAAACCTTGTCTCCAGCAAGACAGAGAAAGAGAGAGAGAGAGAGGCACTTCATCTGCAACTGCAGGGGTGGCTAGTTGAACCTCTTTCTGTCACACACACAACACACTAGCACACACTGCCCTGCTCTGCAGCTAGCTTTTTGACCCATTTTTCCCATCTGTGTTCCTGTAAGGAGAGAAAATCATGTCTTGTGCTCAGAGTCTGTTTTCTTTGATCTCTGACCGTTTTACACAATCTGCGATATGAATCAACAGGAGATGGATTTTAGATGACTGCTGAGATGTGGTAATCACACCTTTTGTCTATAACCACAGGAGATTAAAGTTCAGTCTTTTGCATCTTTCCTATCTCCCTTTTAAGTGTCTCTGCTTGACGAAGGCCATGACAGCTTTTTAGGTGTGACATTCCATGTTCTCTCAGGACGGGTCTGTCAGTATAATCCACATAGGAATTTTTCCAGAAAGTGGTTGCTTTACATTATCAGACATCATTTGCTCAGTGTCTTTACTGGTATGTCTTTAAAAACACACAGGTCTCCCTTAAAAAGTTCAGTGTGCCTGTAAGTAATTCATGGCTGAAATCGGCTTTTGTGACAGCATGATAGTTAGGAGAGTGGCAAAATGAATCAAAAAGTGAGAAATTGTCTCATTGGCCTGCGCACTGCTTAAATAGGCTGACTTTCTCCAAACTCTGTTAACAGTTGCAATTTGTTTCAACAAATCTAAAAAGGGCCAACTGAGATTAAATAAAAGTGAATCAAATCTTCAACCTACTTGAAGGTTCAGTAAAGACCAACTCGATCATCTAAATTCACTACTGCTCTGTAGTCACAGCCTCCCCTCCACATACCGCTGCACAAAGTTTACAGATTGATTCCAGTGACAAATGATAATTCCCTCCCCCCAACAACCCCACCAGGCTTACAGCCTTAACTTAATGTTAAGTCCACGATGATATGCCTTTCTTATCTTCTGCACAAAGTCCGGTCTCTTAATTGTCATCTATCCTTCGCTGACTCCAGTATGGCTAAGGTCTTTATCATTTGAATGTGAATTAAATACAGTTCCACCTCCAGTTAAAAAAAAATCCACATTCGCATAGGACCTTTCAGGACCACCAGGTGTCTGAAAGCACTTTACAGCCAAAGAAGTACTATTGAAGTGTAGTCATTGTTCTAATGTAGAAAGCGCGGCAGGCAATTTGCACACAGAAAGATCCTACAAACCACAATGTGATGGTGATCATAAGACCATAAGACATAGGAGCAGAAATTAGGCCATTCGGCCCATCAAGTCTGCTCCGCCATTCAATCATGGCTGATAAGTTTCTCAACCCCATTCTCCCACCTTCTCCCCGTAACCTTTGATCCCCTTACCAATCAAGAACCTATCTATCTCGGTCTTAAATACACTCAATGACCTGGCCTCCACAGCCTTCTGTGGCAATGAATTCCATAGATTCACCACTCTCTGGCCAAAGAAATTTCTCCTCATCTCTGTTCTAAAAGGTCTTCCCTTTACTCTGAGGCTGTGCCCTTGGGTCCTAGTCTCTCCTACTAATGGAAACATCTTCCCCACGTCCACTCTATCCAGGCCTTTCAGTATTCTGTAAGTTTCAATCAGATCCCCTCTCATCCTTCTAAACTCCATCGAGTATAGACCCAGAGTCCTCAAACATTCCTCGTATGTTAAGCCTTTCATTCCTGGGATCGTTCTCGTGAACCTCCTCTGGACCCTCTCCAGGGCCAGAACATCCTTCCTGAGATACGGGGCCCAAAATTGCTCACAATATTCTAAATGTCGTTTGACCAGAACCTTATAAAGCCTCAGCAGTACATCCCTGCTTTTATATTCTAGTCCTCTCGAAATAAATGCCAACATTGCATTTGCCTTCCTAACTACCGACTCAACCTGCAAGTTAACCTTAAGTGAATCCTGGACTAGGACTCCCAAGTCCCTTTGCACTCCAGGTTTCTGAATTCTCTCCCCATTTAGAAAATAGTCTATGCCTCTATTCTTCCTACCAAAGTGCATGACCTCACACTTCCCCACGTTGTATTCCATCTGCCACTTCTTTGCCCATTCTCCTACCCTGTCCAAATCATTCTCAATACTAAATCAGATAATCTGCTTTATGACATTGGCTGAGGGATAAATATTGGACGGTACACCAGGGATAACTCCCCTACTGTTCTTCAAAATAGTACAAAGGGACCTTTCACATCCACCTGAGAGAGCAGATGTTTAACATCTCATCTGAAAGGTCAGGGAAATAATGGTTTATTCTCAATGGAACGTCTGTGCCATATTCTATAGGCCACTGACCAAGCCACTGTTTCAACAATTGAACATGAGCAGTATCAGCCTCAAGGAAAAGAGATTGATGAACCATTTTTTTGCTTGTCTGGAATGGAGACAATCCATTCATCAATTTTTAACTCTGACTGTCTGCTCATACGCATTTCAGCCTTTTTTATTTGTTTTCAAATGGAGGTAAGAAACATATGCTTACTTTGTGAAGTCAGTGCACAGTTGTACAGTACTTGCAGTAGTTTGTACAGGTGCATCACAGTTGAGATCCTTTGCTCATATCCGAGATGTTATTATCTGCTTAGTATGAAAGTTAAGGATTCATGCAACAAGCAGCCTAGGGCAATTTAGGCTTGGGTTTAGTATTCTAAGAGCTAATTCCATTATCAGTACTTTGGCAACTCTTCGTGTACTTTCAAAATACACAGATGTGTCCCTATTATAGCAGAACACTGTGTGCTGGTGTACTGTTGTCATAGCAATATTACTAGCTTGTTAAATGTGGCAAGCAACAAACACTCAAGCAGCACAGATATCTGCATGCTGAGTGTTGACAAGCTTGCATGGAGGTTGCTAGCTTGGACACTTGGGGGAGAATTTTCTCCCTGTTGTGTTGGGGTGGGGGGTTGCGGTTGGACGGGTGTTGGCGGGCGCACGGCTGATCGCCACCCCCCCCCCGATCGGGTCCGCGCTGCCATTTTGCGTGGGTGGGCCAATTGAGGCCCACCTAGCTGACCGCTCCCTGTGCAGGTGGTGGTTGGGGGTTGGGTGGGGAGGGAGTAGGCTGAGTTGGGGCCTGCGCTCTTTCGTGCATGCGCTTGAAAGAGAGCTGCCTCAGGGAAATTAGTTTGATTTTTAAAAATGTTCAATAAAGAGAAAAAAAAAAATTTTAAGACATGTCCCCTCGTGTGACAGAGCTGGGACATGTCAACGAACTTTAATGAAAACTTTCATTCAACTTATAAACACTTCATGAAACCTCATCCTGCCCGTGGATGAGGTTTCATGATAAATGCGAAGGCCACCTAGGCTCTTCGTCTGCCCCCCCCCACCCCCCACCGACCTTGAGGTTGGGCGGGCAGCTCAGTTAATCACTTTAATTAGTTTCTAGATGGCCTTAATAGGCCTTTGACAGTTTGGTGGGCGCACAGCCCACTCTGCTGCGCGCCCGCCGAACTGAGGATCAGAGTGAAGCGCGGGTGATGTCAGGACGCACGGCTGATGTCACCGCGCGCGGGCGAGCGGGACCCTCCCCCACACGTTGACTCGAAGATTCTGGCCTTAGGCAGCAAACACACCTTCGTTTATATCCCTTTTCTGAACGGTATCCCTTCGCATCTGCTTGGAGGGCAAGACTACCTTGCAAGGGTGTGAGGGATGGGTGGGGAGGGGGCGATGTGCTTGGGGAGATCAGGGCCGGGACTTTCCATGAGTTGCGGGGTTGGAACCCAGTGCTGGCAGGCTTTGAAAATCGCGGTCCTGAATTGCATCTTGGGATCCTGATACCTGGGGGACAGTTTTGCATTTTCTAAGGATCAACAGGATACATAGACCAAGTAACGAGCTTGCTTGCTGCCAATTAATGACCCCTTGGGCTCATTAAGGAGCTTGTTAAGGGGCCTGGATTTTTTTTAACATTTTCCCAGCCAACCTGAACAGTTGTACACGTTAGTGCACAGCTCTCGGGTTCACAGCAGGGACTTGCTGCAGTCGCTTTGAGTTGAAATCTGAGGGGCTGACTAGCACCAGCTAGATTGCTGTTCAAACCTTGTTGTCCATATGGTTGTTTTGTACCCCCTGGCCTTACAAGGAATTGTCTACTCAAATCGGCAAGACAGTGGCAGCTCCCAACATCATCACTACCTAACCGCTCCCTATTCCTGGAGGCACCCACCATCTCTAATTGGTCACCGAACTCGGCTCAGGGCCAATCAGATTACTTAAATTTTAAAATAGCTCGGGCATGGGGTCAGAACCCAGAACTAATCCGGGTGCTGAGTTTCCAACTCCGCATTGAAAATCCAGCCCCAGAGCTCACCCCAAACTCATGGATAGTACTTATTGCTGTTTATCATCCTGCTCATTGTTAATTTACTCTCTCTGTACAACACACTCTGCAGTATTGAGCACACTGACTTGATTAGCCTTCAAACATTCAAAGTAACTTTTAATTGCTCCACCATTGGTGTCTTTGCCTCACACTGCCTAGGCCTTAGGCTCTGGAATTCCCTTCTTAAACCTCTCTGCTTTTCTACCTCTCTCTCCTTCTTAAGGGCTGAATTTTGCCTTCGGCGAGCAGGGGGTGGGGCCTGCTCACCGACATATAAAATGACGCAGGATGACATCAGAGGTAAGCCCTGACATCATCCTGCCCCATTTAAATTTTCAGGAAGGCGGGGGCTCAGCAAAATCAGCTGTGCGCCCGCTGACCTGCCAATAGGCAATTGAGGCCATTGACAGGATCATTGAAACAATTAAAGGACCTGCCCGTCCAACCTTAAGGTCAGAGGGCAGGTCAGGAGCCCCAGCGGGCAATAGGAAACACATGAAACCTCATCCAGCGGCGGGATGAGGTTTCATGTGGGGATTTAAAAAGTTTAATAAAGTTTTAGTGTAATTAATGAACATGTCCCATCTCATCTGACATTATCACATGAGAGGGACATGTTAAAGATTTTTTTTTCTATTTTTAATGTTTTTAAAAGTGTCAGCGATCTCCCTGAGGCTGCACTTAGCCTCAGGGAAATGTACGCTCTATCATGTGCATGTGTGAAAGAGCGCACTCTCGCTTTTGGGGAATCCCCCCCCCCCCCACCCCCAACCTGCACAGGAAGCAGATAGCGCTTCCCAGTGGACGTCACACTGGGCGGGGCTTAATTGGCCCACTTCTCCAGTGTGGATCGCTCCCCACCCACCGGAGATTGGGTCGGGCTTGTCCGCCCAGCAGGCTCTCCCTGAAACCTACCTCTTTGATGAAGTTTTTGGTTATCGGCTCAATTATCTCTTTATAATGCTTGGCATCAAATTTTCACAATGCCTCCCGCATTATGTCTTGGGATATTTTTGATATGTTCAAGGCAATGTATAAATGCAAGCTGGTGTTATTGTGGTAAAACAGAATAGGGATGAGCAAAAGGCTTTATTACAGGCTGGATGGGTGTTCTTCCTAATGTTGTGTTACCTGGTCAAACTCAATAAACTTACTTTGTGCTGTACTGTTGTTCCGAGCTGCAATTAACCCACAGGAAACAAAGGTTACAAGTTGACTCAATAATTAAAATCTGATCATGGTGTAACTATGTCTGGTAGTCATATCCTTGAAGGCTAAAGATCTGTGATCTGCAACCTTAAAAGCCACTATCTACAGAAAAAAGATGACTGGTCATTTTAACTCTGTCTGTTGGTATTCATTAGTGTGTTTCTGTGAATTTCAACAGGCACGGAGGTCCCTGGTGAACACATCATGTGGCTGTTAGTCACACTGTCAAGAGCAGCAACAATAACTCTACTCACAAGTCACAAGCATTTCAGTGGCATGGCTATTGCTAAGGTCCCAAATGAAGCTAAAGGACAAAACAGTTACATTATCCAGGGACGTCATGGGGGTCTGTTACCTCGATTGATAATGATCGTTAATTGAAAAAGACTTGCATTTATATATCACCTTTCATGACCACCAGATGTCACAACACACCTTACAGCCAGTGAAGGACTTTTGAATTGTAGTCACTGTTGTAAAGTAGGAAACACAGTAGGCAATTTGCACACAGCAAGCTCCCACAAACAGCTAATGACATGATAATCGGTTTTTGTAATGCTGATTGAGGGATAAATATTGGCCAGGACACCAGGGTTAACACCCCTGTTCTTCTTCAAAATAGTGCCACAAATCTTTTACACCTACCTAAGAAAGCAGACGAGACCTTGGGGGACTTAACATCTCGTCTTTCAGACGGCAGCTGCAGCTGTGCAATAACCCTCAGTACTGCACTGAAGTGTCTGTCCTAACTTATACATTTATATCCTGGTGCGAGACTTGAACATAGGACTCAGTGAGTCACAGCGGCCACACATGTCGACTAAAGTTATGAGCTTGCACGTTATAAGTTTGAGAAGCCATGTTGATGTTAAGACATGACAATTACAAAGTTTCCCCTTTGTGCATCACTGATTGAAATTTCAGCTGTACGCTTGGTCTCTGTATTAGAAAATGGATTCCGAGGCATTGTTAGACTAGATTGATTCCAGAACTGAGGGGATATATTTATCAGGAAAGGTTGAACAGATTGGGTTTCCTTTCTTAGGGAAGGAGAAGGCTGAGGAGTCACCTGATAGAGATCATGAACACAATGAAAGGGGTTGATGAGGTAGAGATAGAGCAGATGTTTCCACTTGTGGGGAATACAAAACCAGGAGGAATAAATATAAGATAATAAATCCTATGAGGAAATCACGAGAAACCTCTTTATTTAGAGGCTGGAATCTTCCAGCAAGCCCCCCCCACCCACCCCCCCACCAACTGCCCAGCGGGTTCCCCCATGGCAGGGCGAGCAAGCCATTGAAATCTCCGCTCGCATCAGCGGGAGCAGAAGATCCCACTGGCGTGAGGGGCTGGAACATTCCGGCCAGAGAATGGTAAGAATGTGGAACTTGCTACCACAATTCGTGAGGCGAATTTAAGGAGAAGCCACATGACTACACAATAGGAATAGAGTCATGTGCTGTCAGGTGAGATGAGGTAGGGTGGGAGGAGGATTGCATACAGCATAAACTCCAACATAGACCAGTCAAGCCGAAAGGACTGTTTCTGTGTTGTACTAAATATAATATATAGGATATTTCACAAATTATGACAAACAAAATGAAACAGAAAAGTGAGTCACTCTCACAAACATCTTGACGTAGAAAGAAAGAAATTAACAAAGAAAATGATGGGTATTGTTTAGTTTTGCAACGCCAATTAAAAATGCTTCTCCATGTGGCTCAGTAGCACTTTTGTGTCTGAGACAGAAAATCAGATCAAGATTAAAACAGGTTAATAGGTCATCATTGCAGTGCATCGCTGTCTGTGGGAGGTTGCTGTGTTCAAATTGCCTGCTGCATTACCCATGATACAGATACAACTACACTTCAAAAAAGTAATGATTTGGATTTAAAGCACTTTGGGACACTCTGTGAGGATATGAAAAGCGCTAGATAAATGCAGGTTATCCCTTTCGTTCGACCCAAATTCTGGACTCTTTGACTTGTAAAAAGTGCAAAACGAACCGTTGAAATGACTGTTCCTGGGTGTTTATGAAAATAAATTATTCTCTTAATAAGTAAATATAATATAAATAAAAGGACACTCGACTCAATTGCCGACCCTCAACGGCTGGCTTGCTGGCAAAATTCAAATGAATCTTGACAGCAGGGGAACAAATGCAATTCCCCTTGTCCTTATACTGAGGCTTCAGGTTTACAGATGTTAACCTTTTTGTTTTAATTTCTTTGATCACAGAGTGACTTTAAAATCATTTTGTGCTGGCACCAACATCTCTCCGTGTCTTCCTATAAACAAAGATCGCCTCCTTTTTAAAATCAGGCTGGATCAAATGCGGCTGCAAAGAAGCAACATGAGATTCCTATCGGTGCCTGCAAACAGTCTCTGCATTAAACAACTCCCCGTTTCTTTCAGGGAAATGAAACAACCTAAAGGGCGGTTGCATTAGGAAAATGGGTGGGGTTTCCAAGTTTTATCCATGTTAATGTCGGGTGAAGGAGGTGGTCTGGGAAATTCACACCCCCTCCCTCCCTCACTCACTCACTCCCACCCCCACAAATATTCCAGATTAAGATTTGAGCAGCATGCACAACACTGCAGCTTCAAAGTGAATGACGCTTTCCGCTGAAGCACCTCGCACCTCAACAATGGGTAACTCTTTTAGAGTTAAAACAATTAAACTAAATTAACAAAATGAAGGACAAATCAAGCACAGCCCCTAAGTCAGGTCAGCTGTAAAACTAAGGACAAAGTTCAAAGGAAACTTACAAACTTTACACCAAAATGTGATTAAGGGGGTCAATAAAACACCCCAGTCCCCGCGGTGCCCACCGAGCACAGAAGGCCTCGAGAGTGCCAGCAGACACCATGTGCTCCCTCTCCAGGGTCACCCGGCCGCGAACGTAGCCGCGGACTCAACAATGGGTAGTTGAGCACTGCTTACTCCATCCAATTCACCCTCCCACCGCCCACCACCCACCGATCCTATTGGGATCCTAACTGATAGAAACTTGGCTGCACAAGTGGGTCGTAATTCCTTGCCTCTGGCCAAATTTCCTTTGGGACACAAACCAATCAAACTGCTGACTTTCCGCACCAGACCACTGATAGATGGAAAATCTAACTCTGATTGGCATACCTATCCCCTCGCTGCAAAATGGTGATTTTTTCCCCCCCCACTCGAGTAATTTGCCTGACTTACCCAAAAATTTTTAGCCACGCAGAGGTAATATTTTTTTCCAGCTCGTTCTGGATCGCCTTTGTGAATCTTTCCACCTTTACAGTGCTAAATTTAAGGAGGGAAGCGCGTGTGTAAACTCCGAGACCTTAATCTACTCGGGCTAAAACAGAGGAGGATATTTCGTGCGTTCAGATCACTGTTTTTTTGAAGCCTTCCCAGCATCTAATTCATGGTCCATTTAAAGCCATTTAAAGCTTCATTGGGCCGGGAGATTTTCTAGACCTGACAATGTGGAGGGCCGGTGACTTTTCACCACGCACTATATGTAACCTCTCCAGACAGGAAAATGTGTTGCCCACTAACACCAATTGTCCGGAAATTCTTTGAGCTGGGCCAAGCACTCCCTTGACGCCACTTGGCATCACTTTAGTACAGTTATCACGGTTTTGCGTTTCAGGCAAATGTTTATATCTACCAGTGTTTTCCCGGTTCAAACACTTTTCTGGCCAGGCCTGCTAACATCATTCCATAAACGGGAAAACTCTGAAATCCGGAAACAACTTGATCCCCAGCTTACCAGTTGGGGAGGTGACAGCGTATTCACCTTAATCGGTTACCTGTTCGCACCTCATGTCGTCAGTATTTCAGTGCCGGCCTCCACTCATCACGGATCTCACAATCCATAGAAGGATACCGCACGGAAAGAGGACATTTGGCCCATCACACCCATGCTGGCTCTTCGAAAAAGCTGTCACATTAGTCGCAGTTCCTTGTTCTTTCCTCTTGGCCATGCTAATTTTACAAACCCCCCCCCCCACCGCTCCCGGCATATCTAATTCCATGTCATGAATGTGTATCGAAAATAGCAGTGATGCCAGCACACCCCCAACACACACCAGTCACACATCCCTCCTGTCTGAAAAGCAACCATTCACCATTACTCTCTGCTTTCTGTCCCTTACCCAATTTCGTCTCTGTGCAGCCACTGGCCCTTTAATCCCATGGGCATCAATTTTGCCAGCAAGTCTACTATTTGATTCTTTATCAAACACCTTTGGAAGGTCCACATACACAACAATTATTTCTGTTACTTCATCAAAGAACGCTATTCAGCATATATACAAATGACCCACCAACAACCACGTCCCGTGCTGACGACATCTGTTGTGCCAGCCAAGCCCCATCCTACTGCACCCTGGACCAGATCCTTAACGAAGATGTTGACGGACTACTGCAGCGACTTACATTGAATTCCTCTAAAATTATTTTCCAGTGCATTCCACCTCCACAATGCCAGTGCCAAAAAAGAATTGCTTATTTACATGGATGGTCAGAGACTGATGCATGACCCCAACGCAACAAAATTGGGAGTCACTCTAGACAGGACTCTGTCCTTTCGGGAACATTTGAAGAAAACAGCAGCAAAGGTCAAAACCAGAAACAAATTATTATCCAAACTTGCTGGATCAATGTGGGGTGCAGCTGCCACAATATTCCTGACCTCAGCACTTGCCCTATCATACTCCACAGCAGAGTACTGTGCACCTGTCTGGTACAGGTCACCACACACACACGTCTTGCTGATACTCAACTGAATGAAACAATGCACATCATAACTGGAAATCTCCCTCCCTTGGCTCCCTGTCCTCACAAACATCACTCCTCCACACATCCACTGATTGATGAAAGCCCATAAGCTGGCTGAAAACATCCCATGATGCACCTGACTTACCACTCCACAATGATATACTCAATCTAACTACTGCCCGCCTTCTATCTCAGTGCCCCATATGGAGTAATCTCCCTGAGAAAGGTCTACCAGTCGAGGACTTTGGGCCGAGGACTGCAAAACACAGGAAGTCACTAATAAGCTGCTTGTGACAATGCCCGCCTGTCGAATGGCAGGCTTTGGTCCACCATGGCGAGGGGAGTAGTCCTTGTTAAACAGGTTCAGGACACATCAGGGTCTCTGTGCAGCCAACCTCCACTGCTGGGGCTACAGTACAAACCCCTTATGCACTTGTGGAGAGAAACAAACAATGCTGCAAACTACCAAGGAGTGTCCTCTCCACAGACTAAGTGGCGAATTAATCACCTTAAATTCAGCAAATGAGGAGACGATCGCTTGGCTGTGGGGATTTGCATTTGTTAAATAAATAAATAACTACATAATCAAAGAACTCAAGATAATCATATGTTATTGGCCTTTAACAAATCCATACTGGCTTTCATTTATTAACCCATATTTTTCCGAGTGCTAATTATTTTCATCCAGATTATTGCCTCTAAGCTCTCTTACAAGTCAAAGTTGGATGAAGGTATCAATTTAAGGTGTAAATCTACTGTCAATAACAACTCACATTTATTCATGCTGCTAAGGTAGAAAAACGTCCAAGGCATTTCGCAGAGGCAGAACCAATGAATACAGAGCCCAAAAAAAAGGAAAAATTGGGATGGTAACCAGAAACTTCATCAAAAAAGTAGCTTTTATTGCCACAACTCATTGTCACTAGGTTCCCATACAATGCCATCACCACTAGAACTTGCACAGTTCAAGAATAAGACTCTCCACACCTTCTCAGGGTAACTAGTTAAAAACTGGACATTAATAACTCCACAATCTGAACTGCAGAGAGGTAAGCATGCTTTTTCTATGCACTGAATCCCTCTTTTATCTAGTTGGTTATAAAAACAGTGGAGTAAGCAGATGAGTCATATTCACCCTGACCTAAACACTATCTGCTGCTTCCAGCTAGGCACCTCCCACCTTTCCTACCACTTGTTGCCAGGATCTCCGCTGATGGGGCTTGGTCAAGGACTAGCGCTTGCTCACAGACCCATCTTTTCACCCATCATTGGCTGCCACATATTCATCACCTTGCCTCAACCTCCAAACGCCCTGCGTGCAACATTGCAGGAGACGTATCCAGTGACTTGCTTTGAAGCCTTTCCTGATGTACTGAATTATGTCACATCCGTCTTTTTAAATCACTGTCAAAATTCATTCCTATTGTTTTGATCCATCAATCAAGCATTCAATTACAAACATACAAACATACGAAACAGGAGCAAAAGTAGGTCATTTGGCCCCTCGAGCCTGCTCCACCATTCAATAAGATCTTGGCTGATCCGTTTATGTTTCGAGTTCCACATTCCTACCCCCGATAGCCTTTGATTCCCTTGCCTAACAAGAATCTATCCACCTTCACCTCAAAAATATTCAGTGATCCCATCTCTGCCACCATCTGAGGCAGAGAATTCCAAAGTCGCACAACCCACTGAAAGAAATAATTACTGTCCTATAAGGGAGTCCCCTAATTTTAAAACAATGCCCCCCAGTTATGGACTCACCCACAAGAGGAAACATCCTTTCCACGTCCACCTTGTCAAGGCCATTCAGGATCTTGTATACTTCAATCAAGTCACCCCTCACTCTTCTAAACTCCAGTGGAAACAAGCCCAGTCTGTCCAACCTATCCTCATAAGGCAACCCGCTCACTCCAGGTATCAATCTAGTAAACCTCCTCTGAATCACCTCCAACTTATTTACATCCTTCCTTAAATAAGAAGACCAAAGCTGCAAACAATATTCAAGATGCAGTCTCACCAATGCCTTGCATAACTGAACCATAGTATCCTTACTTTTATAAAACAAAATACTGCAGAAGCTGGAAATCTGAAATAAAAACAGAAAATGCTGGAAAAATTCAGTAAGTTTGGCAACATCGGTGGAGAGAGAAACAGAGTTAACGTTCTGAGTCCATATGACCCTTCCTTAGAGCTAAAGAGAAGTAGAAATGTGATGGGTTTTATACTGTTTAAGAGGGGGTGGGGCAGGTGGAGCAAAATAGAAGGTCAAGGATTGGTGAGAGCTCAGGAGAGATTGACAAAGATGTCATTGATTCAAACCAAAGGGAGTGTTAATGGGAGTATTAAAGACTAAAGAAGGTCCTGATAGTGGCATAAATGAAAGGTGACAGAATGCGTTAATAGCAGAATAAGGGTCAGCGCAAGTGCCCAGCTATAACCTCTTTAATGATCACCTGTAATATCTTCCCTATGACAGATGTCAAGTTTACTGGCCTAAAGTTTCCTGTTTTCTCCCTCCCTCCCTTCTTGAATAGAGGGGTTATATTTGCTACTTCCCAGTCTGATGGAACCTTTCCAGATTCTAGGGAATTTTGGAAAATTAACACCAACGCATCTAATATCGCATTAGCCACCACTTCTAGGACCCTAGGATGAAATCCGTCAGGACCCGAAGCCCACAGCTCCATCCGTTTACTCAGTTCCACTTCCCTAGTGATTGTAATTTCACCAAGTTCCTCTCTCCCCTCCACCTCCTGATTTATAGCTATTACTGGAATGGCTTTTGTATCCTCTATAGTGAACACAGGAGCAAACTATTTGTTCATTTCATCCACCATTTCCTTATGATCTACTATTAACACCCCTTCCTCATTCTCTGGAGGACCAACACTCATTTTACCTACACTTTTCCTTTTTAAATACCTGTAGAAACTCCTGCTATGTTTTTACATTTCTAGTTAGCTTGCTCTCATATTCTAACTTCTTTCTCCTGATTCAACTTTTAGTCATTCTCTGCCGTTCTTTATACTCTAACCAATCACTCATCTTTGCGCAGTTATATGCTTTCTTTTAAGCTAGATGCTTTCACTAACTTCTTTAGTTAACCACGGATGGTGGGTCCTCCCTTTAGAATTTTTCTTTTTAGCAGGAATATACTTATTCTGAGTATTCTGAAAAATCCCCTTAAATGTCTGCCACTGCTTCTCTATTGATTTACCCCCTAGTCTAGTATCCCAGTTAGCTTCAGCTAGCTCAGCTTTCATGCCCACATAGTTGCCCTTATTAAGTTTAAAATGTGAGTCTTAGATCCACCCATCTCCCTTTCATATTAGATGTAAAATGCAATCATATTGTGATCACTGCTACCTAGGGGTGCCTTCACCCTGTGGTCATTAATTAATCCTGTCACATTACACAATACTAAGTCTAATATAACCTGCTCTCTGGTTGGTTCCAGAACGTGCTGCTCTAAAAAACTATCTTTAAAGCATTATTCATGGAGTGTCATGGTGGGGGAGGATGAGAGGGAAGAACAATCTCAGCAGTTGCCTATTCCTGCAGCAGTGAATTAAATGGCTCCTCCAATATGATAAAGCACTGGATTCCACATTAACAGGTCGTTTTCACATTCCGACAGTGTCGCTAAATGATAAAGAATAGAACATGATCATTTTGTATGAGAACTTAAAGAAATATCATGAGGACAAAGCAAATCCCAGAGCTAATACCATGAACTAGAATTCTAATACCAACGGTAGTGTTATTGCTTCTGTAGGAACACAGCATAACAGGGCACTTCAGAATCACACAATGTGAAGTCATGAAGTAGTCAAAGGAATATTTCAGAAATAGTGGGTGGCTAATAAGTCAATGTACTTCAAAAATATTGATTATATACGAAGCACGTTAATTCAGTATATTAATGAAAGCTTTTCTTCCACTCAAGTTTCAAATGAGAGCACCACTGAATGCTTCTGAATCATCTCCTTAAAGTAGAAGCTGGAAGAGATTGTCAAATACTTTACACATGTCCTCAAAGAAATAACATTATATATATTCGTGCATTTTTGAAATATTCTAGATGGCAATTTGCAGATGAGGAATTTTAAACGCTAGTGAAAACTTAAGGACATCATATATCAACCAGTAAAGGTTGTTGTAAATTGCTATCTATGGTGGTTTTACAAGTCTGGAAAGGATAAAGGACCAGAGATTAATGCTTGTATACAAGAATGCTGGAGGGTCAATAGGTAGCACGCATGACTCTGAGTTAGAAAGTTGTGGGTTCAAGCCCCACTCTAGAGACATGAGGCAGGATTCTCCCTACCGTTGGGGGCGAAGTTGAAGGGCAGGCGCGCTTCCGATCAGTGCCGTCAATCGGGAGCGTGGTGCCATTTTACATGGGCAGGCCAATTAAGGCCCGCCCTGCATGACGTTCGCATGGGAGCGCTATCCTGCTCCCTGTGCGGGTGGGGAGGAATCCCAAAAATCGAGAGAGCGCTCTTTCACGCATGCGCATGATAGAGCGCAATCATCTCCCTGAGGCTAAGTGCAGCTTCAGGGAGATCGGCTCTAAATGTAAAAAAGCTAAAAATAGAAAAATAAAATTTTCCTAACATGTCCATAATTTTTACAAAAACTTTATTAAAATTTTTAAAAACCTACATGAAACCTCATCCCGCCCGTGGATGAGGTTTCAGGCTTTTTCCAATTCGCGCCAGGGTTCCCAGCCTGCCCAACAACCTTAAGGCTGGACGGGCAGGTCCCTTAATTACTTATAAAAACAAAAAAACTGCGGATGCTGGAAATCCAAAACAAAAACAGAATTACCTGGAAAAACTCAGCAGGTCTGGCAGCATCGGCGGAGAAGAAAAGAGTTGACGTTTCGAGTCCTCATGACCCTTCGACAGAACTTGAGTTCGAGTCCTGGACTCGAACTCAAGTTCTGTCGAAGGGTCATGAGGACTCGAAACGTCAACTCTTTTCTTCTCCGCCGATGCTGCCAGACCTGCTGAGTTTTTCCAGGTAATTCTGTTTTTGTTTTGCCCTTAATTACTTAATTGACTGTGTCAATGGCCTCAACTGGCCAGTGACAGGTCGGCAGGTGCACAGCTGGTTTCGTTGCACCCCCGCCTTCCTGAAAATTTAAATGGGCCGTGGTGACATCGAGAGTTCCACCCGACATCACCGCGCGTCATTTTACGCATCGGCGAGCAGGCCCCACCCCGGTCCCCACCCCGCTCACCGACACGTAAAATCTTGCCCATGAGCACACAAGCTGACACTCCCAGTGCAGTATTGAGGGAGTGCTGCACTGTTGAAGGCACTGCCTTTCGAATGAGACATTATACTGAGGCCTGGTCTGCTTTCTCTGGTGGATATAGCTCATGCCACTGTTCCAAAGAAGTGCAAGGGAGTGTCCCCCCTGTCCTGACCAATATTTATCTCTCAACTGATATCGCTTATAAGAACTTACCTGGTCACTATCACATTGCTCTTTGTGGGAGCTTGCTTTGCACAAATTCACTGTCACATTTCCTACAATACAAAAATGACTACGCTCCAAAAAAGGTACTTCATTGGCTGTAAAGCACTTTGGGACATCCTGAGGTCACGAAAGGTGCTACAGAAATGTACCTTCTTTCTACTTTTAACCAGCTGTCCTATACGAAAGGAGATTGTCACATTTCTAACGTGAGATCCTCTAATGGTTTTGAGACCGAGACAACGATAAGTTGAAGAAACTTAACATGTGACTGAACAAAATAAATGGAAACTTTGCATGTTCTCAATTATTTACAGTACTATTACGGTGATTATCAATTCTGCATTTGATTGAAAAATGACTTCAGTTCCACAAGGTTGATGGAAAAAATTCAAAAGATGTTGGAGTTTGCAGTTACAAGACCACATATAACCAAAATCCACAAAAACTGAAACATTCTTTACTCTATCGAAGTCATTCTCACCCAATTATAGGAGGTAAATAGGGTTCAGCTAACCAGCATTGAAGTCAAACATAAAGATAAAAGCAAAATACTGCGGATGCTGGAAATCTAAAACAAAAACAAAAATACCTGGAAAAACTCAGCAGGTCTGACAGCATCTGCGGAGAGGAATACAGCTAACGTTCAGAGTCCGAATGATTCTTCATCTGAACTCTTTTTGTTTTTGTTTTGATGTCAAACATATATGTTCAATCCCAGCGAGGAGTTAAGACGGTGGGAGTATAACCTACTGCATAACGGTGAGTAGCTAAATGTTCTTGTGGCCACATTGGAGCAAACTTGCTCTCATCAACAGAACAAAATCTTAAGAAAGCAACAGCTTCCTAATATTGTTCGATCTCGGCTTGAAAAATGTAATTAATGTTCTTAGCTTCATCTTTGCATTAACCTTCACCCTGGTCAAAAAGTAAACAATTGTCATCTTTGTAACAGCCTGGCTTGTACTGTTCAAAAATCTAACCTGTCCGCATTGAAATCAGATTTAATGTTTTCTAGTTAGTCCACTCATAAAATACTAATGGGAGCTCGTCAGACATTTATTATTACTGTCTCCTCTCTGGTACCCAGCCACACTAGGGGAGGGACAGACAGAGAGAGAAGCAGGCAGCTCTTAAATCCCTAGCCAGCTGAATAAACAGGAAATCCAAGCAGTTAAAATAATAAATCCAACAAATATCTTTAAGGGTTAAATTTCACTGTGGAATGTGTGTGTTAACTCGCACTGAGTCCCATTCACCCATCCTCTGCTGTGCTCACAGACCTAGCTTGGGATGCTAGAGATGCATATTTTCGAAAGGAAAACATTGTACAACCTATTTTCCAAATAAGGATCGTGGACTTGATGTGTCAATGGCTTTGTACAAGTTTAACAACATCCATTATCATTTTATTTCCCCAATTTTGCATTACTCTAGAATGTTCTTTTTCCATTTGGTTCAGAAATTAAGCCAGAAGACCCAGCAATGAATATCTGCTGCAGGCGAAATCTGGCAATTATCTTAAGTTATCATGTTTAGAGCATATTTCACACTTAAAATTGTAGGGCAACAAGTTTGTTGATATGCAACAAGTTCACGTGACCGGGATTATTAATATCTCTTTCTGGTTTCCACTAATGAGGGTTTGTGAGGAATGCAATTTGCACATTCTGTTAGTTGGTAATGGGCAGTTAAGCTGAATGCAGAGTTTCATGGTGCAGTAAATGAAACACTAAGAATATTGCAGAAATAATATTTCAGCAGGTTGATATGCTGGAGGGTGCGGAGTAGAGATATTGGGCTGAATTCCACTGGAGGCTTCAGGACCCCCAGATCTGCACAAATTGGGCACCCCAAGCTCACACTTGCTGCCAGTGACACTGGCTCAGCAATATTCCCATGGTGGCCACCTAATTGGTTGTCTCCAGCCACACTGTCCATTTAAGGACGGTGGGTGGGATGTGGAATCTGCCAGTCCAATCAGAGGGCTGGCGGGTCTGAAAGCTGTGTGGCCATGTAAATTGGAGGCAGGGAGTCGAATGACGAAGGCTCCAGGAAAAACGCCCAACCAGAATTGGCAACTGCACAGCATCCGCAGGGCTGAAGAAAATCATTGCGGGTTCCCACTCCTCACTGCTATCTGGTAATCCCTGCTGGAAGGTGCATTTGGGGAAAATGAAGAAGATCAGGATCGGAATCAGTTGCCGTGCTCCCTATGATTGAGTAGATTGCAGACAGTGATTATCTAAGATCACACATGATCTATAGCCATTTGGGTGAAAATTCACAGGTAGGGTTGCCAACTGCGATTAAATGTATTCCTGGAGGTTTCATCACATGACTTACCCTCACCCTCCAGCCATTAAGTGGCCAACACATCCATCCTTATGATGTACTGCCTTCCTAAGCCAATCGGAAAGCAAAGAGACTCATTAACCATTGAATGAGGCTTGACTGTCAGCCAAACAGCCTTCCCCACCCCCCCCTCATTTCAATATTTTTACATTTGGCAAAGAGAAATATTCAAAGAAAATGCCAAAAAAAAACTTTTTTAATGTCCTTATTCTTTTTCTCCAGGGTTGCACACAGCAATGTCCTGAAAATTGATCTTCAATTCCTGGAGACTGCAGGCCAATCCTGGATGGCTGGCAAACCTATACACAGGGCAAGTGGCCCTGGTGAAACAATGGCCTCAGGATGAGGCAAGAATGCTGGGAAAGGAGGGTAAATAATGAAAGGGGACCAATCAATGGAGAGGTTCAGACAAGAACTAAATAAAGGATTCAGATCAAACTTCAAGAGCAAAGCTTCAATAGTATTAACCTCATTTAACACAAAGCTGAGTTTCATCCTCTGATATTCACTATAATAACTGAAGTAGATCTAATGGTGGTAGTAGAGATGAGCAGCAATACATCAACTGAAAGTAAATCAAACTGAACCTCAAAAGGTATTACTTTGCAGGAAAAAGAATGTACCGGGGAATTCTGTGACCTCTTTATGCTGTAAATTAACCTGGAAAGGACTAGTGCAAAGCAAGGAATGCATGTCCTGCAAGGATTACCAAGTATGACCTCAGAAAGTTTGCTTTCAGTTCCGATTCCTGGAAAACCACATTGCTCACCCACAAACGGATGGACCCACGTCAGCACAGATATCATTAAGAACTCAAGACGGCTCCATAGAGTCTATGCCTGCAACGAGCTGTCCACAAGAAAGTGTGTGATGGGATTTAGCAGAAAATCATCTTCTGCCTTCCCTTGTTCTTTCTAGTCTTAGCGTGAACTCCAGACTAACAGATTGAGAGGGGAGAGCTTCCTTCCCAATATTCCTATTTTAAGTATGCAATGGATAGACACTAATTCAGATCTAATAGGTGAGTGACTGCACTAGAGCAGTTACATGTTTCAGCGGCGAGCACAAAGATGGAATTCCCCTCCTACCATGCCACACATTACAAGTAAGGAGATGGGAAAGTAAATAATATTAGAGGGCAAATTCAAGGTGCATTATTCTTGCGCGCCTCTCAGGGACACCTAAAAAAAAACTGACCGCCTGTCAGAATCTGGTTTAACAAAGGGGCTTGAAACAGGCATTAAACCCCTTCCCCTGTTTTTCTCACCCACCACCTCCGCCACCAGCCCAATTATTAATGGACAATGGGGTCCAATAGCCATTCAGGGATGTGCCTTGAATGACAACACCCCAGTGCTGAATGAGTGCGCACATTCGGATTGTCAATTCTCCAGGATTGCCCTGAGGTCTCCACAAATTGAAGATTAATCTCCTAGGACGCTGCTATGAGCAATACCTGGGAGAAAAGTCATTAGAACAAATGTTTTTCTTGTATTTCCTTTGAACATGTATTTGCTATAAAAGCATTTGCGATGCCTTCTAGCTGATGTGGGAAGACGATGCGCCACAAAGATGGTGGGGCCTTGTGACCCATGGTGGATTACGGTAGGAAATCACGGAGTGAAACCTCCAGGAAAACATCCATCGGAGTTGTCACCTCCAGTGCACGCCTCAACGTTGTTCTGGGGTACTCCTTTACCCGATTTTTAACGTGTTAAATGGGCACCACGCAATCAAACTTGTAGGCCCAGATGCCAGCCTCCAAGCCACCGCGGATCAGGAAGAATCTGGATTGAAATCCTGCTTTGGGGAAGGGAGTGCATCCATCCCGCACCAGCCTTCCCTTTTCCCTCACTTCAGGAGAGCAGGCCTGAGAGAGTTCCCAGGCTCTACACGGGGAAATCATCCCATTCTAAGGCCCCAGGAGAGGCCGGTCGCAATTAAAATACCAAAAAATTTCCCCCTTTGTGGCCCCTAGCTTGAGTGTCTTCCTCCCTTGACATTTATCAACACCATGTTCAATATGCTTTCTGCAACAATTGGGATTAATCCTGTGAGGTGTGCGTCTGTCGCAGTTCTCTCCATTGCTCTGTTGTTGTGCTTTCTAATGCATAAAGATGAAACAATGTATTCAAACAATTAGCAAGGGCGTGATTCGGTTTGGTTCCCATATGTCTCATCTCAAAGGAGAAGATTGAGAAGCCATACTGGGAAAGGAGAATGTGATATCCCCTCCATCTATTACCTCATTCGATTCCAAAATTGATAATGTACTGAAGTAAAACAACTGATGTGGAACACACCTTGAATCATTTCAAGTACAGCATTCTCTGTGTACGTCCAGCACCATGTAGCCAAGAACCTTACAGACCTGGAGGTAATTACCTTTTAAGTGGTCGCACATTTTTGTGCCATGCCGCAGCTGTCAAAGCTGCCCTGTTCATTTCTGATGCCCAATACTATCAAGAAGGATTACTGATATAATGATCCCCAGCTTATGGCAGATGACAGACACCTGGGAGTGATTACAAGGTCAGTAATCGCATCTTGGGCAATGTCAAAAACTGAGAGTGCAGCATCTATCACAACTCTCACTTCCATTACAACCACCACCCAGTCCCCAGTTCCCAAGATGAGAAAAAGATACTGAATTCATTGCTGCTGAAAATATATACTATTAACTTCAAGGTGCTTGTTCTGGGCAACTGATCATTTCTGATCACCGCATCCCTGATATAGACAATGGGTTTCTTTTTTTTAATGTGGATTTTCACTTCTAGACCACAGGATAATCGAGGCCAATTTCCACCCTACTAATAACCTGTAATTAGCTAACTCAGCAAGATGGGTCATGCATTGTTACACAGACTTCAAAACCTGTTCACCCACTGGGGAGTTAACTTTCAAGCTCTTCATACTATTAACCAATCATGATTGACCATTGTGTGTAGCTCCGAATGATAATCAGAAGCTCGCTAATTACATGAGGGAGAGAGGATAGGGCTAAATGAAAGGGTTTGCGAGGAGGCTCGTTGGGCATGTTTTTATGTTACCAATTCAATGTAATTAATTTGCCATTCATTATTGGGAAATAATATAGTCGGCATATATCAGATTCTTCTAGAATTTTCGTACCTTCTGTATCTCATTATTCCTTTGTTCCTGTAGTTATTTGATTGCACCTGCAGTTATGCCCTCAATGGGAAAGCAGGTTATTAGAATAGATTGAATTCAAATAAAACAACTGATTTTGGATTCTTTGGCTAGCTTAATATAGAATGAACTTATCCAGTTATTTAGTAACTCAAATGGGCTTGTTGCTCAACATTTTGATTCACTCATTTATTTTAACCTATCAACAATTAGCACCTTCAGTCCTGATAGCTAGTCGATGTTATTAGCAGAGCTCAGACATCTACCAATCTGTGACTTACTGACTTCCAGCACTTGGGAGATAGAAACTGGTCTTCTGCTTTTCATATCTTTCTTGTCTACAAATCACTTCATTACATGAAGAGGTCATACTTATCAGGAAAGATTAAACGGGCTCTTATCTCTAGAGAAAACAAATCTGAGGTACTACCTGTTAGAGGTCTTCTAAGATTATGAAAGAGTGGCAGATGTAGAGAAGGTATTTTCAATTGAGAGTGAGACCAGAATGAGGCTCCATCGATATAAGATAGTCATTAATAATCCAAAAGGGAATTCAAGAGAAACTTCTTTACCCAGAGAGTAATGAGAAGTTGGCACTTGCTACTGCATGGATTAGTTGAGTCAAATAGCATTGATATGTTTAGAGGGAAGCTGGATAAACATATGAGGGAGAAAGAAATAGAAGAATATGTTGATAAGGTGAGATGGAGAAGTCTGGGAGGAGACTCGATTAGAGCATACACACCAGTATAGACCTGTTGGGCTGAGCATCTATTTCTGGGCTGCAAATACAT
Organism: Carcharodon carcharias; assembly: GCF_017639515.1. Lineage (NCBI taxonomy): Eukaryota > Metazoa > Chordata > Chondrichthyes > Lamniformes > Lamnidae > Carcharodon > Carcharodon carcharias. The sequence goes on from NC_054467.1 coordinate 8,864,751, forward strand.
GATAATACTTTACACGTGATTTTCTTTGAAAGAAAAACACAAAATTTACTTAATTTGGTTGACCAAATTATGCCATGAAATCATATGGAATCGTTGCCATCAAGTGTGGCTTGTTAGCTTTGGTTTTTTATCAACTTTGCTTTTCTGGCTTCAGCATGTTTGATGATTCAGGTTAACCCAGGCCCCTTCTCCTTATAGCCTTTCTTGGTCTGTTCAGTCATTTTCATATGCTGCAGGAAGCTATTCCTGCCCTTTGAATGCCTGATTTGCTCCATACGCACATTACTCCTTCTGCCAAAGACCTCTTGCCTTTGATTCGAGGGTTGGTAACAATGCCCAGGGCTAGCTGTGCTGTGAAGATCCCAAACCTGTCATGATGTTCAAGATGCTTTAAATCAGAGTGTGCATTAAATCATATACGCAGCATTGAAATAACACTGGTGGGAACATTGGACGCTTGCTCGTATGCCTTCAATTAAGGCTTATTCCGGCCAATTGGAATTCTTGACAAATTTGAAGAAAATGATCAGATTCAGTGGTTTGGGACCTGACAGAAAACTTCCAGCCTCTCATTCAGCACGAGCTAAAGATCATGTTAGGAGGATGGGGCAGAATTTTCAGGTTGATGGTATGAGGCTTGAAAGTTAACTCCCCAATGGGTGAACAGGTTTTGAAATCAACGCATGACCCATCATGCTGAGTTAGCTAATTACAGTTTATTAGTAGGGTGGCAACTGGCCTTGATTATTCCGTGTTGAAGAGGTGAAAATCAATATTGTAAAAAAAGAAACCCATTGTCTATATCAGGGATGCAGTGATTAGAAATTGTCAGTTGGCCAGAAAAAGCACCCTGAAGTTAATGGTATATATTTTCTGCAGCAACTCATCTTGGGAACTGGGAACTGGGTGGTGGTGAGCGTCCCAATGTCATCCCACGCTCGTGAGATATTTCAGCCATCGGGAGTGCGCAAAAGTCGGAAGTGCGCCTGCTGATAATTAAGAGGGGAATTAAGCCCATTAAAGTCATAATTGTCCCCGATTTTTTGTGATCTGTCCAACCTCCTGGTTGGCGGACGGGTGAATCGGCCAGGCAGCCTTTGCGTTTTTTCATGAAACCTCACCCAAGGACGGAACGAGGTTTCTGTTATTAAATTAAAAAAAATAAAAATCTATGGACGGCATTTTTATAATACGTACGTCCAGGTGACTGTTTGTGAGGCTTGGGCATTTTTGTTCTGATTTTAAAGCCTTCATTTAATACTTTTGAAGTCTTCAGCTCCCTGAGGCAGCTCTCTGTGACTTCAGGGAGCTTTCACTGCACGCTCGTCCATGCCCGCGCTTACCTCGGCGCCCACCCTCCTCCCACCCCTGCACCCCGGCAGCGCTGAGCATTTCAGCACGTGCTTGACCGGCCAGCCATGAAATCACGGTCAGCAGCTGACTGCGGTCAGAGGTCCGCTCCCCAGCCGCTTCCGCACTAACCCATCGCGCCCGCCCACTGACCTGAAAGTTCTGCCCTTGGTATTAGTAAACCTGCTAAAAAAATGTCTGCCTCTCCTCCTCCATTTGTTCTCTCTCACCTCCATATCTATCCCGTCTCCTTCTCTTCTTCCTTTCACTCCTTCTCTCCTCCATATTTTCTGGTTCTTTCTCTTCTCCACTTTGTCTCTTACTTGCCTCCTTAACTTCTGTCATTCAGTTGCCCTCTTCTCCCTTGGTTTCATCTTGCTCTCTCCAAAATCACCTTTGTCCTGTCTTCCTCTTATTTTTCACCTTATTTTCCAACTCCCTCCCTCCCTTTTTTGCCTCTTCACTAACGTTCTCTGCACTCTACTTCCAGTAGTGTGAGAGCCATCAACTTGGGGACAGCCAAGGGCAAAATGGGGGAGTGAAACAGATCTCTGAATGGTCCTGGAGCAGGATATCACTGATAAAAAGCAAAGCAATTGGGAAACATGGTGAGCTAACTTCTGTTTACTATTGGTGGAGAATGCCCATCCATTCTGGGCAATGGTGCACCACTATCAGCAGTACCACAAGGAATCTGATATCTTCATTCTGTATCTTGAAATTACACTACAGCATCTCAGTTAACATTTCTGCGGAATCTGTACAGGACAGTGAGGCCAAATTTCCACAGCATTCCACCAGACTCCCAAATTAACTCCATCAGGCATATGGCAGAATGGAGTGGGGGATAAGGCTGAGCTTGGGATACAACAGGTTGACCTGAACCTGTGACATCCATCGGGTCTTTTAAGGGGTGGTGCCTCTGCTCATCCAGTATAAAAACAGTCATTTCAGAATGGGGGTTGGAGCTAGGGATTCCCTACTCTGAGAATTCCCATTTCTCAAGTCCAGAAGGGGATCCTGACACAAGGCCAGGTGTTGGTAAGCTGAGTCATGGAAAAGCTGGCCTCCAGGTGGGTAGAAGTGAGCCACGCCAAGTGGTTGAGTGGGATCCAGATGAGAATGAGTAATAAATGCCAGCCTTGCCAAGGAGGCCCACACAGCCACACACAGACTGGTATTCAGCCCGAGTGCTTTTGTGAGACCAGGAGGAGCACTCTGGCTCCTACTCATCCCTTCAAAAATGTAAGTTAAATACATCTTTTGGCCATTTTTGTGCAATCTTTCAGTTCCAATGAGGAGGTTGCTGAATGCTAACACAAATGGGAAGAGTGATAGTTGCCCCACTCCCACCCATTTGTGCCTCGTTATGTGATTGGGCTCCCAAAGCATCAAAAGGACCCTGACTTGCATGTCACCCCTGGCCTCCCATCTGAAACAGGCAGGCGCTCAGGCTACCCCTTCCTTGCCAAAGGTGGTGAGGGCCAGATCACCAGAGATGGATGGAGGTAGATGATGCAACACCATTATCTGGCCATCATTGCTTGGGGATAGTGCTTAAACGCGTCCCACTAATTATTCCAGAACATGTCTGGAAAAATTGGACATGCACATGTGAGGACACTTGTGGAAAACTGTGAAAACCAATTCAGATCACAAAGGATCACGGGAACAGGATGAGGCCATTCAGCTTGTTCAAATTCAATGAAATCCAAACTGGCCCCATATCTATGAATACCCTTTTCCAGCAAAATTATATTTATTTCAGATTTAAAATTATTAATTGAGCTAGCATCTACCGATTTTGAGGGACAGAGCTCCACCTTTCTACTAACCTTTGCTTGAAGAAGTGCTTCTTAACTTCTCTCCTGAGTGGCCTGGTTCTAATTATAAGTTTTTGGCTCCTTGTTCTAGCCTTATCCACCAGTGGAAAAAGTTTCTCTCCATCTACTCTCTCAATTCCTTCAAAGCCCTAAAATCCCTAATCAAATCAACCCCCATAACCATCTATATTTCATGGAACACAAGCTTACTTTATGTAATCTCTTCTCATAGTTTAACCCTTAGCGCTCTGGTAATATGCAGGAGGTGGTATTGTCACTGGGCTAGTATTCCAGAAGACCCAGGGTAATGCTCTGGGGACCCGGATTCAAATCCCACCATGGCAGATGGTGAAATTTGAATTCAATAAAAATCTGGACTTAAAACGTCTGATGATGACCACGAAACCATTGCATATTGTCGTAAAAACCCGTCTGGTTCACTAATGTCCTAGTGGGAAGGAGATCTGCAGACCTTGCCTGGTCTGGCCTACATGTGACTCCAGACCCACAGCAATGTGGCTGACTCTTATATGATCTCTGAACAGGGCCTAGCAACACCCATATCCCATATCCCATGGATATATACTTTGGTAAATTTGCACTGCACTGTTCTGTTTCCAAGGCCAATATATCCTTTCTAAGGTGATGTGGTCAGACAGTACCTAGTACTTCAAATGGGACTGAACCAGAGATTTGTATACCTGCAGCACAACCTCTTGCCCTTTATCTTCTAGCCTTTTAGTTATAAGGACTAGTGTTCCAATAGTCTTATGAAGGGGTCATGTGGCCAGATTACACTGTTATGTAATTGGGTGGTGGGGAAAACTCCTGAACGCAGGAGTGTTTAGGGCCAGGGTGATTTAGTCAGCCTGACAGGGGTCTCGCCCACCAGTCAGAGAACTGGCAGTTTCATGGGGGAGACCCAACGGTATTAAGAGCCCTTCAGGTATTTAAGTGGCCACCGTAAAGCCTTCCCCAGGACTCAGGACCCCTCTGAGAGCTACTGGCCAATAAGAGGTCAGCAGCTCTCCATTGCTCATCAGCGCCACCAGGAATGTTGGCAGTGGCAGGCAATGCAACCACCAGAGGCCCAGGATCATTAAGGGAACCCCAGACCAAAGATGAGTGAGGGCGGGATGGAGTTCACGGCATGAAGGTTGCAGGAGAGGGTGGACAGGGGTCTGGGAGGCAAGGCAAGGGAGTGGCTTTCAGCGCCACACCCAACCCCAGCACCCCCTCCACCTTCCAGATGCTGGATCCCTCAATCAGACACAGAGTGCCTAATAATGAGGGCCCCCACTCCGGGTGGATGGGGTGGGGGGGGTTTGCCAGGTTTGCTGATCAGCCCTCAGGAGGCGCATGGCTCCCATTTAATCCCTGAACTATTACATTGCGATGGGTGTCAATTGGCGTCCGGACTGGGAGTCTCCCGTCAGTCCCTTCCTCCCTCCAACTTAATTGGGGAAGGTTCAGTCGCCGCCGGGAGACTGATGCAGGGCCTCTCCCACGATTAAGTAGGCCTGGCTGCCATGGTTCCCACCATGACGGGCTGCATTAAGCTCAGCCCTAGGGCTGCCGTAGCCAGGAGAATAACCAGGGCGGATGCGAACTCTGTCACTGTCGTACATAGAAGGAGAAATCAAGTACCAAAATACCCTAAACGGGATAGCCTGGCAAGACATTGAAAAAATTGAAGTCTCTTTCCCTCAGCAGGACCTCTCCCAAGCTATGGGGGGAATAAAACTGCAAGGTCCACGATGCATTCGTTTTACTGGCGAGCTCTAATCCACTGCTCCGGGCTTTGGTGTAGCCTTCTTTCACTGTACCACCTTGCAGCAGAGAGAGGCCGAATGTGAAGAGAGAGAAGGATGACAAAAGGGAAGCCGAGAAAAACGATTGAGGGAAAAGAAGAGAGCAATCGAAGGGGAAGAGATGACGAGACTTGAAAAAAAGTATGTGGAATATTAACGACCCTCATGATGGATACTTTTCTGCTTCTATGGACGAGGCCAAGATTCGGACTGGAATCCCAAGTATTTAGTGTAATGGAACCAGCCAGCTGCATCTCTGACTAGTGGGCCATGAAGATAGAGCAGTCCTTTAAAAGTATCTGACATAGTTTGAACTCTTTTCATGCCTGTAGGAACAGCCCTGCAGAGAGAAACAAAGTTCGACATTTTCAATATTCTGCCACATCATCCAATGTTACTGCTCCTGTAATGGGTAAAATACCACGGCTGGTATTTTCCAGTAATTTGTTTTAAACTACCTATTATTAAGCACAGCTCTAATGCAATACCACATGTTGACGGAACAGCATGTTAGGCCATTTATTAGGCACAGTGAGCACTAAAAGTACAGTTAAGGCAAGGTCAGATGTCCCCCCCGATAACTGTTCTCAAATACCTCGCAATTCTTTGTACATAAACAGAAATCCTCTAATGGCCATGTAAGCGGGAATTAAAACCACAGGTGTTCATTACCAATGACAAGGAGGCAAACACATCGTTCAGGAGGAATTTGGACTAAAATAATTGCTATGATTACTTTGTACAATCCTATTCTCTTTAAAGCGATAGCATCAAAAGTTCTGAAAAGCTACAAAAAAGAGCAACATGCTCAATTGATAAACTGACAAATTATGTTCACTGCGAGAAGCTTCTGCTGTGTTGGCACCTGACTGATAATATATCAGCCAACTAATCCCAGGATCACTATCCTGCTGAGCTATCCATCAGAAGATTCTGAAAAGACTTTTCAATCACCAAAAGTGCTATTGAAAGCAAACAATGGTTTTTCTACCATCGATGATTCTCGAGTACAAAAATGGCAAGTTCAACAACCCACATTTTGGAGGTCCCATGGGCCCTTCTTTCTCCTCTTAACTGTTATTTCATTTTAAAAAGCAACATTACCAACAAACCTGAAGTGGAGAGAGCGGTGCCCAGGTATCATAGAATTTACAGTTCATTTGGCACAGCCTGTTTGTGCTGGTATTCAGGCTTCACACAAGCCTCCACCCACCCTACCTTATCTCATCCCATCAACATAGTCCTTTCTCCTTCATGTGTTTTTCTAGCTTCCCCTTAAATGCGGCCCTGTCATTCACCATAACCATATCCACTCCCTGTGGTAGTGAGTTCCACATTCTCACCACTCTCTGGATAAAGAGGTTTCTTGAATTCCCTTTAGGATTTATCAGTGATGACCTTATATTATGACCTCCCATTATTGCCTTCCCACAACTGCAAATATTTTTGCCACAGTCTACCATATCAAACCGCTTCACAATTTTAAAGAGCTCTATCAGGTCACCCCTTGCTGTTCTCTTTTCTAACAGAGCGAGCCCCCGCTTGTTCAGACTTTCTTGATAGTCATAAGTTCTCAGTTCTGGATAAGCTCTCCGTTCTGTTATCATCCTTGTAAATCTTTTTTAAAAAACCTCCTTCAGTGCCTCTATATTCTTTTAGTAATCTATTTTATATCTATTTGAAATAAAAGATTCCTAATGTGCTCTGGGTGCCAACATCTCTGAGGAAACTGGAGCTCAGTGCTTGGGTAGGCAGTAACAAAGTTAGTAGATCAGCTGTAGAGACAATTTCCTTCTGTGTCCAGGTTTCCAGGATAAGAATAGAAGAACAGGAGACCGGTCAGACTGTCAGGCCTGTTCTGTCATTCAATGAGATCATGGCCGATCTGTATCTTAACTCCATCCACCTGCCTACTCGATGTCCTTTTATGCCCTTTTGCCGAGCAAAATTTTATCAATCTCAGATTTTAAATTATGAATTGAGCAGTAGCATCTGCTGCTTTATTGTGGGGGAGGGCTCCACACTTCTATCACAGTTTGCGTGAAGGAGTGTTTTTCCAAACATCTGTCCTGAAAGACCTGGTTTGGATTTTAAGTCGCTTTTCCTTCTGCTTTGCTCCTAAAGCTATGGATCTTTGCTGTGGGCCACAGGAGCCCAGGCACCAGATAACCTCCTGCAACTCACTCAAATTTGTTGTATGGGAGTTTGGGCAATATGTATCAGATATTTAATTATGGGCAGAGATTTATACCTCAGCCCAATCCTTAAATAAGTAGTAAGTCGGATACAGGATAGCTATAGGATTGGAACAGCTAGCCATTTTTTCCCTGTGACTCATGATTGGATAAAGGTAATGCACATAACTTGCACTGATTGAACTAATCTGATCAAAATTGATCAGGTCTGATCTGAGCATCCAAACTTCTGGAGACTGGAGCCCGTAACCTATGCTGCCATTTCAGTGCGATACTGAGGGAGAGCTACACTGTCATCAGTGTCGTATTTGAGGTGGAACAGTAAAGTGAGAGAACCCCTCTCAAGTGGATGGAAAAAAGTCCCACTGCATCAGTTGAAGAGAAATGGAGCTCTCCCCCATACTCCTGGCCAGTATCTGTCCTTTGACCAACACCTGAAACAGATTATCTGATTATTTATCTCACTGCTGCCTGTGGGGGATTGCTGTGCACAAAATTGTCTGCTGCGTTTCCTAATTTACACCAGTGACTACACTTCAACAGTGTTTAATCGGTTGTAAGGCTCTTTGGGATGTCTGAAGGCAACGAAAGGCACTCTATGAGTGTAAATCTGTCTTTATTTAAAATTGAGACAACACATATGCAAAAGGCACAGACAGCCAGTTCAAGAGCATTTGATCGTTACATCCCTGGGTCCCGCTATCATTCCGGTAGATATAAGTCAGCTCCTGTGAAAATAAATGCACAGACCCTTTACAAGAAGTCTGACACCACTGAACTTGAGAAGATATCTACGGCAATCATGGATTTGTAACAGTCACTATCCATGCCTGTATTTTACTGGAACACATTCAAATTTGCTAATCATGTATCCCACCCAATGAATGGCTATACTCACAAGTCCCAACAATTCCATCATAAAAGAGACAGCCATTCACAACCTCAGGACTTTAGTCACTGAAGTACTTATAAAGTTGCAATATAGGACATGCAGCAGCTGGTTTGAGTGCAGCAAGCACCCCCAAACAACAGATGATTTTGATCTGGTGCAGACTTGATAGCTTAAATTGGCTCTTTCCGGGCTAAACTGTCTTCTGATTCTATTGGTTAAGGGATAAATATTGGTCAGGGCACCAGGGAGAGGCTCCCATGCTCGTCTTCGAAATAGCACCATCAGGTCGTTTGCATTCCCCTGAGATAGCAGATAGGGCCTCAGCTGAAAGTTCAAAAGATGGTACATCCAAGAGTGCAGTACTCCCTCCCTGGATTATGGCCGTAAGTCCTTGGAGTGCGGTGTCAACCCACAACCCTCTGACTCAGAAACAAGAATCCAAACCACTTAGCCACGGCTGACACCTGAACTGGCGCCATGGGATACTTTACGTTCACCCGAGAGGGCAGATGGGCCCTTGGTTTGACCTCTCATCCGAAAATATTATGGTATTTATTGTAGCATTAAGGTCTAAGTTGTTTCTCGTTAAATACAGCAGCATTGTACACAGTCTGCCTTTTTGGAATGGCAGTGGGTTGAACTTGTTCCAGGCATTTTAATAGGTAGCAGGTCACAAAATAAAATTCACGATCAAAGATTTTGACACTACCAAGTTATTTGAGGTTGCGTTATCACACAAAATCTGTGATAACACTCAAACTGCTGTGATCCAAACATTGCAGAGCTGCAAAGTAATTCTATAAGAGCAGTAAAAATTAATTTATTATGAAGTGTCATTCCGATTTCTGCGCATTATAAAAATAAATCCTAATCACTGTAACCAGGACTGCTGCTTTGGTCTAGTCCAAACCAGAATTTGGCTAACAACACTAATGTCATTGCCAACATGACCATTTATGCCGACATCTATGAAGAGAAGTTAAGAAGTTAAACTTCATAAAATAATCTGTACAAAAGATTAATCAGCAAATCAGAATTTATGGCCTCAATGGCTAAAACATAAATGAAGAAACTTGCATTTACATAGCACCTTACCATGTGCTTACACTTAGGAACAGTCAGCATCCATTTTAAACACTTGCAGGAGGTTTTCAACATTTTTATACACAATTTTTTTTATGATGAGCAAACGTGGAGGTCCCTGTTTTTACGTTATTACAAGCAATAGCATCATATTTTACATCAATGTTTTACTTTTAATGTACAGTCCGTGATAATCAGTTCAAACTGCTCCATGTGTCAGGCTTCCTAATATTTTAAAATCACTCCTTCCGGTTTGCCCGTGCCAAATTCCCACACTAAGTTAGGGTCAGGGCTTACGTCTCGTCACTGAACTAGCATTCTAGAGACCCAGGATAATGCTCTGGGGACCCAGGTTCGAAACTCACCACTACAGATGGTGAAATTTGAATTCAATAAAAATCTGGAATTAAGAGTATAATGATGACCACAAAACCATTGCCGATTGTCATAAAAACCCATCCAATTGACTGAGGTCCTTTAAGGAAGGAAATCTGTCATCCTTACCTGGTCTGGCCTACATGTGACTCCAGACCCACAGCAATGTGGTTGACTCTTAAATGCCCTCTTAACAAGGGTATTTAGGGATGGGTAATAAATGCTGGTCTAGCCAGTGATGCCCACATCCCATGAATGAATAAAACAAAATTATTTACAGACTCAATGAAAGTAGAAGCCATTCCGCACTCTTCTTACCTCACAACAGTGACTACACTTCAAATGGACTATAAAGTATTTTGGGATGTCTGGAGGTTGTGAGGGGCGCTATATAAATGCAAGTTTTATTTTTCTTTCCTTCCCCTACCCCACCATCTGCAATTTCGTTCACTCTGCACAAAAGCCAGTTACCTGGTATGGATTTTTACTGCCTGCATGTGCTTCCTATGCAATAACAGTAGGTCACACAGTTGTTGCAATATAGATCTTGGGCAATTATGGTTTACTTTTATTTCCCCCAGCCAAAAGGTGACCCCAAGATAACAGTCATAAAGTCACATTTTTGCTACAGAAAATTGAACGCCAGCAATCATTTCAATATTTGAGCAGCAGTATAAAGGCCTGCTGTTTGTCCCTGAAGAGACAACTTTTGGTTTGTTGATTTCAGTCAATGCATATTAGGTCCAGGTAGAAACTGTTAGTCATACTTGTTCACCTCCCTCCAGGTGACTGCCAGTATCATTTTCACGAATACCTCAGACAAACATAAAAACCATTGAGTTAAATATTTATTCCCCTCCCGTATTACATACAGTACTGACAATAGCCCAGCTTGAAACTATTCATGGATGTGTTACAAACAGGCTAAGAGCTACAACATAACCACAAAAAGGATATGAATGAACAGTGCACCACATTAAAGGGGACAGCAGCCAACCAGGGGATTATGCATCTAGTACAACATATATGGAAGAAAATAAGCCACATAACAGGAGACTCTCAAATGGTCAGAGATACACTCCAGTTGAGGTATTGGGACCCAGTATAATAAAAGGAACTCTGAAACTATATAGCACTCTAAAATCTAAGCCAGCAAATAATGTGTAAACCAACTAAATCTTAGCAATGCTAAACAAATCAATGTTGAATGTATTCACAAACAAAAGCTGCTAATGTGTAATTGAAAATAAAACTCATTCACTAGATACACCTTTTCTCAGAGGGAACAGATTTGCAAATAATCATTCACAAAATTTAATTATCCCGAATAACAAGAAATTTTTTAACGGAACTCTGAAAGAAATAAAATAATTGAAGGCTTACCTTCCACATCAAACCCAATTTACCTTTCTGCACACACCCAAAACCTACTCATTTGTTATTGTAATTAATGATCAATTTTAAGTTTTCTACAGAAAGGTTGAATGGGTTTTAGCGATAAGCTTCATGTGCCTGATTCACCTGGAATGTATCAAGCTAGGCTACACTCCATTCACAAAGGGGTAAAAGGATAAGCTAAGTAACTATTGGCCAGTTAGACTCATATCAGTGCTAAAGAAGTTACTGGAGATCGCAATGTGGAATAAGATTAGTAAATATATGAAAGGTGTGCCTAATAGAGTTAGTCAACATAGATTGCAAGGGATACGTCAAAGTTGATTAACTGAACTGTGCATATAGACAAATGTAATGCAGTAGATAAAGCCTATTTGGACATTCAAAAAAAATTCCTAAAGTAAGAGACATAAACTTTCTATAATGTTTTCCACTTCCAATTCAATCATTTGAACTAATAATCTCTCAAAGGATTACCTGTGTGAAAATGATACAAATTGAGCCCTGCATTCTCATAATTTCATTACATATATTGGATTTTCAGTAGTTAATGTCACCTTATGTCCAGTGCAGCACTAAGGGAGCGCTGCTCTGTCAGAGTCCCTTCTATCAGATGAGATGTTAAACCAGGTTGACATAAAAGATGCCACTGTACTGGGAGGGAGATTCCCCTTGGGACCTTTTACATCAAGCTAAGAGGGTGAATGGGATTGACTGTAAACAGGTATCTTTAAAAGTACATTAAGGAAACAACTGGTATTGGTGCATTACCAGGATAAGTAGCACTAAAAAAAGATAGAGCTCAATGATTATGAAAAGTAAACCACTTTTAATCACAGTTCTCAAGTGCTATGTAATTCCACACAACTCAATTTTCACTTATCAACTGATTTCCAATGCAGATCTGCTAAATTATAGATACCAGTTATCTTTTATATTTTGTAAAAAGAAAATTATAACATCCTAAGAACTGTAGCAATACATTTTTCCTGAATAGCTTGTCATCTAGATACTGTAAGTAATGATTATTCACAATTTTTTGTTCTTTTTAACCATTGTCAACTTCTGCACTCCTAAATCCTTATCAACATCTACTTCACCATTTATACCAGGGCTTTATTGTTTCCATATTTATCTGCAAGCTGGTTTTGCCTCATAAGCTATTACTGGTAGCATCAGACACACAGCAAGAAATATCCAAGATGGAATTAAATATAATATTGTTAATTGGACATGCAAAGCAACAGCTCAGCATGGAACCATTGTTGTCTGGCTGCTATAATCTTGGTCACATAAGCCATCTCAAACAAGTGAATTATTTAGTGCTGAATTCTGAATTATAGCAACAATACGCCGGACAAAGTTAAAGACAGTTAGGCGGCCTCCCTCGCGATCAGGGACCAAAAAAAAAGACAGTCAATATCCATCAATCTAATTCCATCACTCCGAGATTTGAGGAACAAACGCCGCTTTATAGTTAATTTCCTTCTGAGGCACTCTGCATGAATAAACATGTTGATAAATCCAAGGGACAACATGTGTGACACAATAAATATCTTGCACTATTTTCCAATTGAGCTGCTCAGTCAGGTTGGGTTGGAACATGCTGCTGCTGACTAATTTCTCCGTTTATTAAAAGGGCATCAGGCAAACGCTGACCTTGTCCATGCATAACCATGTCCTGCTCCTTAAGAGGATACACAATGAAGAACAGTGAAAATCACTTCTTTGCCAGAGAAAAATAACAGCTTCACTCAGTAAGGATATGAAGACCTTCCCATGGCGTGAACCAAGCTAGGTATTCCATCTTTAGACTGCCTATTCCGTTTTCCAATATTTAAGATCGAGAGTAAAATCCTTCCCGCTGACACTTCTATCACAAAGATAGGCTGTTGTGCCACTAAAATGATAACGTCTTTAAAATCGCTGTATGGTTAGCATTCAAATCTGAATGATAGTTTGAAACAATAAGAGCAAAAAAAAATTATAATCAACTAGGTTTAACATATATTCATATTCTGAATGAAATTAAAACTTCAAAATAATAACCACAGCAATTCTATTACTGTTAATTTTCTGGTGGTGTTTTCTTAAAACCTTAAAAATGGACCTTTTCTTGCAATATTTTAATAAACACTATTTGGCAGGAACGTAGAGAACGAGCGCCTCCTTTTACTTTTTGACATGTTCCTAAGACTCCCATACCCACATTTACACACAGGTATCTTCACTGCAAACTCCTGCACTCACCGCTCGCCTCTGCTTAACCTCCTGCAATTATTTTTCTGTCGGTGAGTGAAGGCTTCTCTCTCGTTTTGCGCCCACTTCACACAGGAGCACAGGAGTTCTGTTGCACTGATGGGTTAAAAGCCCCCCTTCGGCTCTCGCTCCTGCTGCGCTTCTCCAGTGACTGACAGCAGAGTCTCGGGCTCCGGGCTCTCACTAGCCGCAACACTTCGGCAATCTCCGCAGGCGACACAAGGCGCCGAAGCACTTCGGCAGTCTCCGGAGGCAACACTTCGCCCAGGCTCCCCACGGCCCTGATCACGCTTCGGCAATCTCCGGCAATCGTGCTGCACTGGGCCATTGTCAACTCAACCTCCCCTTAAAAAGTTGACCCTTCCCGCCCTGTTTTGCTCCGACTCAAATGGCATCAGAGCAACCACAAGTACTATGACACTATTACTTAAAAAGAAACAGGCAAAATGTTCAAATGGAAAACAGGCATAGGTAAATGTTAATGAAAATTAGGTTACAGGAAACATAGACACATAGGAAATAGGAGCAGGGGAGTAGGCCATTCAGCCCCTCAATCCTGCTCCACCATTCAACTAGATCTTCTACCTCAATGCTATTTTCCTGCCTTATCCCCATAATCCCTTGATATCTTGAATGTCTAGAAATCTATCGATCTGTCTTGAACGTAATCTGAGAGTCCACAGCTCTCTGGGGTAGAGAATTCCAAAGATTCACCACTCCCTGAGTGAAGGAATTTCTCCTCATCTCAGTCCTAAGTGCCCTACCTCTTATTATGAGACTGTGCCCCATGGTTCCAGACGGCCCCCAGCTGGGGGAAATATCCTGCCTGAATCTACCCTGTTTATTTCTGTAAGAATTTTGTATGCTTCAATTAGTTCATCTTTCATTCTTTTGAAATCTAGAGAATATAAACCCGGTCTCCTTAACCTCTTTTCATAGAACAATCCCACTATCCCGGGAATTAGTCTGGTCAGGTCATGTAAAGTAAACAGAATTAAAGAATACAAGAGCAGGGAGGTTATGTTAGAACATTGTATTAAGCACTAATTAGACCACAGATAGCATACTGCATACTGTTCTGGTCACCACATTACAGGAAGGATGTGAAAGCACTAGAGAAGATGCGGAGGAGATTTACGAGGATAATGACATGGATGGGGAAATTTATCTATTAGAAAGGATTGGATAGGCTGGGGTTATTTCCTTTGGAGAGGAGGCTGAGGAGAGATTTAATTGAGGTGTACAAAATTATGAGGGGCCTGCAGAGAGTGGATAGTAAAGATCTATTTCATTAGTAGAGAGGTTATTAACCAGGGCCATTGATTTAAAGTCATTGGCAGAAGGATTAGAGGGAAGTTAAGGAGTGAAGTTAAGGGGGAACTTTTCACTCAGAGGTTGGCGGGGGTCTGGAACTAACTGCCCAAAAGGGTGATGGAGGCAGAAACCCTCATCGTATTTAAAGACACTTGGGTATGTACTAGATGTGCTGTAACCTACAGGGCTACAGACCAGATAAAGCTAGGGGGCTCTTTTGCAGCCAGCACAGACACAATAGGCCAAAAGGCCTCCCCCAGTGCTGTAAATCTTTCTATGTTTCAATTAAACACAATCCTGGCTGGTCTCCCATATTCTACCAAAGTTCTGCTGTCTATATCTTAACTGTCACCAAATCTCATCCAACTACCATCCCTGTGCTTATTGACTTACACTGGATCCCAGTCGAGCAAAGCATTGATTTTAAAATTCTCATCCTTGTTTTCAAATCCCTCCATGGACTTGCCCCTCCCTATTTCTGTAATCTCCTCTACTTCCACACCCCTCCAAGATATCTGCACTCCTCTAATTTTGGCCTCTTGTGCACCTCCAATTTTACTTGCTCCTCCATTGGTGGTCAGGCCTTCAGCTGTCAAAGCCCCAAGCTCTGGAATTCTCTTCTTACACATCATCATCTCTCTATCACACCATCCTCCTTTAAGGCACTACTTAAAATCTGCCTCTTTGACCAAGCTTTTGGTCATCTGGCCTAATATCTCCTTTTCTGGCTAGGTGTCATACTTTGTTTTATAATGCTCCTGTGGAGTCCCTTGGGACATTTCATCACATAAAGGCACTATATAAATATAAGTATGTACATAAGTCATTGTCAATCTTGTGAGTGTATACCAGATGGGAAAAGCTTAATGGAAATGGACTCCACATGATTGTACTCCATTGTCACCATGCACATATTAAAGAACATGAACAGTGTCGAAATGTTTTTATCCATTCATGGGGTGTGAGCATTGTTGCCATGCCTTTGAGAAAGTGGTGGTGAGCCATCTTCCCACAATACTCTTTTGGGGGGGTGGGGGGAGTTTCAGGATAATGTCCCAGTAATGATGAAGGTAGAGCGATATATTTCTAAGTCAGGATGGTGCATGACTTGGAGGGGAACTTGCAGGTGGTGATGTTCCCATGTGCCTGCTGCCCATGTTCTTCAAGGTGATAGAAGTCAT
This sequence comes from Carcharodon carcharias, assembly GCF_017639515.1. NCBI lineage: Eukaryota > Metazoa > Chordata > Chondrichthyes > Lamniformes > Lamnidae > Carcharodon > Carcharodon carcharias. The sequence continues at coordinate 8,880,429 of NC_054467.1, forward strand.
GGGTTTGGAAGATTCTGTCAAATGAGTTGCTGCAGAGCACCTTGCAGATTGTGCGCACTAATGCCACTATGCATCGATGGTGGAGGGAGTGAATGTTTAGGGGATTTGAACGTGCTGCCAAACAAGCAAAATTTGGACCACTTCTCACTTCCTACCAACTGGAGAATGTTCCTTTATCCCTACTGTCTCATACTTCCCAAGCAATTATGAACCTTTATTATAAGGCTACCTGTAATCTTGTGTGTTTTCATTTTTGATGATAAACTTTGTGCAGGATTACATTAAATGCCTTCTGAAAGTCCATATAGACAACATCCATAGCTACTATACCTCAAAAAAAGATATATTAGCATCCCATATTTTCATCAACCTCTGCTTTCGTCTGTCTGGATCCTAAATTCTAAAATCCCCTCCCTAAACCTCACTGCCTCTCTCTCCTCTTTCAAGATTTTGACCACCTGTCCTAGCATCTGCTTTTGTGGTGGGTGTCAACCTTAACATTTATTACACAAGAGATTTCCATGACGACTTGGGGAGCATTCCTGTTCCACCTGCTCCATAAAAGAAAGGATATTTTATAAAAGGCTGACCCATTTGGGTCTCTTCTGGCCTCAGCCCCTTTTCCCAATTGTCTTCAACTAGTGGGAAAGCCTCAGTGGCTTCTTGCTGTCAGGCCATGCAGTTGAAATTGCAGTGATCTCACTATGACACAATTTGCCCACATTAGGAAGGGCACTGCTGGCTTCAGTTAGATGTCTTTGCCATATTGTTCAGTCAGGCAGGTTAAAATTTGGAACAGTCAACGCACAGCAGCTCCAGGCATTTGTAAACTGGTTTCCTCCAGGCAGGTAGCGTTAAACTCAAACCTCCACCATTTTTTTATTCATTCACAGGGCTTGGGCTTCTCTAGCTAAGCCAGCATTTATTGCCCATCCCTAGTTGCGCTTGAGAAGGTGTTGGTGAGCTGCCTTCTTGAACCGCTGCAGTCCATGTGGCGTAGGTACACCCACAGTGCTATTAGGAAGGGAGTTCCAGGATTTTGACCCAGTGACAGTGAAGGAACGATGATATATTTCCAAGTCAGGATGGTGAATGGCTTGGAAGGGAACTTCTAGGTGGTGATGTTCCCATTTATCTGCTGTCCATATCCTTCTAGATGGTAGTGGTCATGAGTTCGGAAGGTGCTGACTAAGGAGCTTTGGTGAATTCCTGCAGTGCATCTTGTAGATTGTACACACTGCCACTATGTGTCGATGGTGGAGGGAGTGAATGTTTGTGGATGTGGTGCCAATCAAGTGGACTGCTTTGTCCTGGATGGTGTCCAGCTTTTTGAGTGTTGTGGGAGCTACACTCATCCAGGCAAGTGGGGAGTATTCCATCACACTCCTGACTTGTGCCTTGTAGATGGGGAACAGGCTTTGGGGAGTCAGGAGGTGAGTTACTCATCGCAGGATTCCTAGCTCTTGTAGCCACAGTATTTATATGGCTAGTCCAGTTCAGTTTTTGGTCAATGGCAACCTCCAGGAATGGGGGATTCGGTGATGGTAATGACATTGAACTTCAATGGTTAGATTCTCTCTTCTTGGAGATGGCCATTGCCTGGTACTTGCGTGGCACGAATGTTACTTGCCGCTTGTCAGCCCAAGCCTGGCTAGTGTCCAGGTCCTGCTGCATTGATACATAGATTGCTACACCTTCTACACCATTAAATCGCTTAGAATTTCACCTGAAAAAGTAGAAACATGAGGACCTTTATTCCAGTTTTTTTATCCATTTTGTTGTTTGGTGTCTCCCTGTTCATCATGTTTCCCCAATCCAAACATGGTTTCTTCAGTGACTTCTCCCAGCCTCACATTTGGAAAATGGAATCAGAATGGCTCGCTCTTCAATTTGCTCTCCTTTCCTGGAGCTCCCACTCAAGGCAGATACAATATTAATTGGTACAAATCACTGTTGGAATAGCTATCAGAATTGATAGGCTTGAAGGACAAAACCTTACCCAAATCCCTTTTTGCTCACTTCAGCCTCACACTGACCAAGAGAATCTGTGTTGTGTGTATCTGATATCATTTAAGACATATTTTAGTTATTTGACAAAGCTTTGAGCGCATTTCAATTTAAATTTTACTTGCTGCCACAGATTGCACAATGGTGTTCATTAATTCACCATGGTGTCAATGGCAGCCTCTGAGCCAGAAGATCATGAGTTTCAGCTCCATTCCAGGGAGTTGAACACATCATCCAGAGTCACACTCTCCAGTGCAGTGCTGTGGGAGTACTGCACTGTTGAAAGTGCCTTCTTTTAGATGAGATGAGAAACTGAGGCCCCATCTGTCCTCTCAGGTGGGCACGAAGGATCCCATGGCAGTATTTAAAGAGATGGAAGCATGTCCTGGGCTCATATTTATTCCTCAGCCAACATCAGTGAAACGGATGATCTGTTCATGATCACATTACTGCTCATGGGAGCTTGCTGTGTGCAAATTGGCTGCTGTTTCCTACACTATAAGAGTGACTACACTTAAAAGTTACTTCATTGCTGCAAAGCATTTTTTGGCACAGAGAAACTGTGAAAAATGCTTTATAAATTTCCTCTGAACCCTCTTAAAGACCCTGATGTCCTTTCTAAAATGTGGTGTCCAGAGTTAGTTATAATAATCTAGCTAGGGCCTGTAATCAGTGACGTATGAAAGTTTAGCTTAACTTCCTTGCTTTTGCATTCTATGCCTCCATTTATAAAGCCAAGGATTCTGAATGCTATTTTGACAGCCTTCTCAACTTGCCCTGCAACTTGTATATGTCCATTGCCAGCTCTCTCTGTACCCACAGGCCCCTGACAAGAACCCCTAGGTACATGACACAGGGTTCAAAAGCGGGTAGTTGGTTCTGAAGGCAGTCTAGCTTCCTTTATATCTCCTGTTTCTGCAATTGTAAACATTGACAGCTGGGGAGATGGATTAAATGCAATGAAACATTATCAATTTACGAATTAAGCTAAAGACTAGCCTGGTACTGATTTTGAATTGGCATCAGTGGCTAGGAGTGTAAGCCAGCACAATGACATGCCTCAGTAGAGAAAAATACATCGGTTATAACTAAGCTTTCAGACAGGTTTTAACTAGGGGTCCTTAATTGCCAGCGTAAAGCTTCCCATTCCCTTCTTTTCAATTGTTGAAAAGGTGGAATGTGATACACAATGACACACACAGTCTTTTGTGTTGTTTGGTTTCACTTTTCACTCGCTACCTCCGTTGCATTTAGCCATTTGACTTTGAACTTCTCCCATATTGTGACATTATAACTTACACGCTTGTCCAACAGGGAGAGAGGAAAAAATAAATTATTTACTTTGCCTTGACATATAACACGATATCTCTCGAACTGGCTACATGTAATGCATTTTCTGTACTTTATATACTTGGCTGATGGTTAGAAATGAGGTTAATAGGAAAGGAAGTTTGCCACTGTTCAATGGTAAATGCATAACGTGATGCCTTAGTGAGCCCAGCAGAATGATCTGTTCTGTTGAAGGGTCATAAGGACTCGAAACATCAACTCTTTTCTTCTCCACCGATGCTGCCAGACCTGCTGAGTTTTTCCAGGTAATTCTGTTTTTGTTTTGGATTTCCAGCATCTGCAGTTTTTTGTTTTTACCAGCAGGATGATTCCAAGCCTGGTATGTGTTCTGTGTTGAATTAGCTGAGCTGAGTGAGCCAGCAGCAGAAGTCAACCTAGTTCCTTAGTAAACAAGTGGCCAGGGTCACCTCTATGGACAGCTACCGAAGGTGCATGGATGTGGATGTTGTGATAAGGTGGTCAGGCTCAAGCACAAATCCTTCCATCGCCAGGTAACTGGTCAACGCCTCTGTCTTTATGTGGAAAATGGCAGACTGGATGCTGAAGAGTTGCTGGTCCTCGTGACCTCCAACTTCACAGCAGATGAAGGAAGAAAAGCAGAGATAACTAGGGTGGGCAAAGGGAAAAATGAACAGACTGCCCAACATAGAATGGTTGTTAAAAATGGGAGTATTGTTGATGTCCTTCTTCACGCCATCCCATTCACCCATCACCCATGTGCTTGCTGACCTTATACTAGTTCCTGGTTGAGCAATGCCTTGATTTTAAAACTCTCATCCTCATTTCCATGGCCTAACCCCTTTCTTTCTCTATAATCTCCTCCAGCCGGACAACTCTCCCGAGATACCTGCCCTCACCTAATTCTGGTCACTTGAGCATCCCCAAAGTTAATACTTTTGCCCTTGCTGGCCGTGCTTCAGATGCCTAGGCCCTAAGCTCTGCCTCTCTAGCCCACTTTTACCTTTTTTAAGACATATCTTCAAATCTATCTCTTTGACCAAGCTTTTGGTCACCTGCTCTAACATCTCCATTTGTGATTTTGGAGTCAAATTCTGCTTCGTAACGCTCGTGTGAAGTGCCCCGGGATATTTCAATATGTTAAAGGCGCTAAAATGCAAGTTGTTATTGTTGAAGATCAGACTTCTGTGTGGGTGGTGGAAGAAACAAGCGAGCTTTAAGGAGTCAGACTTTTGCTTGGTTGCACACCACACCATGCTTCTAACTTCCTGCTTCTTTGGTTTTTATTTCAGATTTCCAGCATCTACAGTATTTTGCTTTTGATTTGCGCTTTCTGTACAAGTGTTTCTTCAACCTTTTCTAATGTGCGCCAAGAAAACACTGCAAAACATGACACAAAGTCAACAAGTTGCTTTATTTCCCAGTAAATCAATACAGATCAGACTTGCTTTAATTCAAACAGGTAAACTTACCTTTACACAGTAAAATGAAATAAAAAATGACATTTTTTTCCACAAGTGGCTTATCTTATCTGATTCAAACAAAAACATTTCTGAATGCTCGACTATGGCTCAGCTGGGAGTACCAGTAAGCCTCTGAGACAGAAGGTTGTGGATTCAAGTCCCACTCCAGACACCCGAGCACAAAATTCAAGGCTGGCACTTAGGCTCAGTGTTGAGGGAGTGTTGCACTGTTAGCTGTGCTGTCCTTTTACATTAGAACACTAAACTATGGCTGCCTTCTCAGGTGGACATCAAAAAATCCATGGTGCTATTTGAAGAAAAGCAGGGGAGATCTCCCTGTGTCCTGGTCAATATTTATCCCTCAACCAGCATCACAAAAAGACACATCATCTGGCCCTTATCACATTGTTGTTTGTGGGAGCTTGTTGTGCACAAAATTAGCTGCTGCATTTCCTACAAGAGTGACTACTTCAGAAGTGACCACAGTCACTGGCTGTGAAATGCTCCAGGATGTCCTATGGTTAGGAAAGGCGCTATACAAATGCAAGTCTTTCTTCTACTTTTGTCTGTTTGCTCCTGTCTCCTAAGCCACTCATTGCCTTTGCTGCCAGGGTACTTCACAGCCGAGTACTAATACATTTGTGGAGCTTGGGGGATCTTTAAACACTTACCAGAATACAGCAGCTTGTGCTGTTAAAGGGGGCAAGGTTTTTGCACTGATTCTCTTTGCTGCTCTCTGCAAGGACTCCTGTGCTGAGGGAGTTCTTCTCCGTCGTGGAGCCTTTACAATGTATGCAGGTAAGTGGGGAGCTTTCTGTCTGATCAGTGTCAGGGACAGGGGTCCTGGCTCTAATCTGAAGGCTTGGGCCAACCTTTCTTGTGTGGGTTGCTGCCTTCTACTCACTTAAAGGCTACTGCATCTCTCTTCATTTCTGTGCAATGAAGCTTGCAGAATTTAATATTAGCAAACCATTGTCAATGCCCATATCTTAAATGTAGTGACAGAGTGATCCCAGTTTGCAAGTTACCCTGCTGGATCTAGGTCGACTATCAGCTGTTGCTCATCACTAACCACCAAGTCCAATATATTGTCTCTAGCGATTCAAGGACAAGTGAGAAGCAACTATTGGTTGAATCAATGAATACATGCCTCATCCCCTCCCTTTGTTCATCCACCTCAATAAATAAACTGAACCATCATATCCTCCCTTTGAATGTACAGCTGAAAATCTGCAGCCCTTCCTTGGATGGAGCTCAGTGATATTCTTTGTTTTGAGTTTTCTTTGTGAATTCAGTTAGCAAGACTGGTTGATATTGGAAAGCAGCTAACAGTGAGTGTCAGCATTGGGTGTTATGTAGCCTCTAGTTCCTTGGAATTTGAGAGATAAGTAGAATAAATATTAGATCTATCGCCTATGACACAGCCTGAAATTGGGAGCCAGTATTCAGTATATGACAAAATGGGTAAGGGGGAAAGACAATTGGAAGATTTGTTTAGAGAAACTAAAGGGAGAAATCCACAGTAATCCTCAATAAAAGGCAAGGCCATCTTGTTGAGCTTGGAGTTCTGGAAGTAATCAGCTTGGTTGTAGTTTGGAACCATAGCAGCCGGCTATTGGAAACCATGGGTGTTTTTTTTTGATGTTTTAAGCCACTGTGCAAGAGTCACAAGGGGTCCCGTGCTGGAGCTGTGGAATCCAGAGTCATGAGCTTGGTGAAGAAATTGGAGGGGCGATTATCAAAAAGCTAATGGAAGGACACCTATGAAATCTTGTACCGTGGAGAAAGCTGGAACACTAAGGAGAAATCAAATAAATTCCGGAGAGCTGCGACAGACCTTTGGTTTGGTCCCAAAGAAGAAGTGAACGAACCTTCAAGATTTTGTAAGAGAAAGGAATGCTTGAGGGTGAAGTAAAAAGTAAATCTGTGTTTATCACTTTAGTCTTTAATAAGATATACTACCATGTTAATAATGCTTACTTTAATTCTTTTGGATATGCAATGAGGTTTGTTCCTGTTTAAAAACGTGAAATTTTGTCACACAGTTCTGGTAGTTAATTTCAGGATGTTCAGATTTCTTTTTAAAAATGTAATGGTCCCTAACAGGATGGTAACATGAGGTAGTATTCTAGCATTTCTGCCAAATTCCCAGTGGAAGTCAGTGATTTCCTACTATTTACCCCACTTGGAACATTCTCCCTCTCAACTACATTCATTCCCTTCTTAATAAAAAAGTTACCCTCCCCTCACCCTCATCTCCACAAACTCACCCAGTATCCAATCTATCCTTCCTAAATAACATATATGCATGCATATGGTAGAGTAGTGTGCACTTCCGGTTTTATATTACATTAAAGTTATTGTTTATTTACATCATGCCCCATTGTTGTTTCCATATTCTTATTGATGTTATAGATGTCTGTTGTCATCAAATTTGCTATTGTATTTGATACATTTTCCATACTTACAGATAAGCAGTTAGTTTGATCAGGCTTTTTGTGTTATTGATTTGAACAAATTATTGATTGCAGAGTAAGTGGTGATGCAGTGAATTGCTCTTATTGTTGGCACTGCAGCATTTATATAATCAGTGTTTCATTTCTGGACTATTTAACTGTACAACTATGACTGTGTTAGTAGTTTGGTCTCAAGAGTATCTCACCTAACACAACTAAAATTTCATCAAGGCAAAGCTTTTAATCTCTGTTATGAAACACTTACAATTCTAAACTTGCTACCCATTTAAAAACAGGCCACACAGAGGATAATGGTTTAGTTTTCAAAGATTTTCATTTGTCTAACCCCACCCCATCTGTACACCTGGCTTGAACTGTTGGCTGCAGCTCAGTGGACAGCACTTCTGTCTCTGACACAGGAGGCTGTGGGTTCAAGTCCCGCTCCAGGAACACAAGCACAAAATCCAGCCTGACACGCCAGTGCAGGACTGAAAGCGTGCTGCAGTGTCAGAGGTGCTGTCTTTCAAACAAACCACTAACCGGAGACCCCCACCTGCTCTCCGAGGTGGATGCATAAAGACCCTCTGGCACTATTTCAAAGAAGCAGGGGAGTTCCCCTTAGTGGACTGGCCACTTTTTAAACCCTCAACCAGTGTCACTAAAACAAAGTATCTGGTCATTTTCACATTGCTGTTAGTGGAAGCTTGCTGTGCTCAAAGTGGCTGCCACCTTTCCTACATTACAACTGTGACTACATTTCAGAAAAGTGATTAACTGTATATTGCTTTGGTACATCCTGCAGTTGTGAATAGATGTCTATTTTTAAAAAATTTTCTTTTTAATAGAGTGGTTGGTTGCTGCTTGCATTCATAAGAGTGTAATAAACTTCCTATGATTCTTCTATATTTCGATAGCCATTTGCTTACTCTCAGTTGGGGGGGGGGGGGGGGGGGGGGGGGGGGGGGGGGGGGGGGGGGGGTGGCATGGTGGTTTAGTTGCTGGACTGGTATTCCAGAAACCCAGGGTAATGCTCTTGACAAAAACAGAAAATGCCGGAAAAACTCAACCGGTCTAATAGCAACTGTGGAGAGATAAAAAAAACGGAGCTAATGTTTCAAGCCCGTATGACTCTTCTTCAGAGCTGATGAGACAAAGAATAAAATGAAACTGGGGACAAGGACAGTTTTGAGATAAATCCTGCTGAGTTTTTTCCAACATTTTCTGTTTTTGTTTCAGATTTCCAGCATCCACAGTGTTTTGCTTTTAATGTTCTAGCGCCCCAGGTTCAAATCCCACCACGGCAGATGGTGAATTCAATAAAAATCTGGGATTAGAAGTCTGATAATGACCACGAAAACATTGTTGATTGTTGTAAAAACCCATCCGGTTCACTATTGTCCTTCCTTTAGGGAAGGAAGTCTGTCATCCTTATCTGTCCTGGGGTACATGTGACTCCAGACCCACAGCAATGCGGTTGACTCTTAAATTGCCCTCTAAACGAGGGCAATTAGGGATGGGCAATAAATGCTGGCCTAGCCAGTGATGCCCACATCCCATGAACAAATATTTTTAAAAAGTTGTTTAGCAGAGAGGTAACGAACAATACATTAGCATTTTTACGTGGGCATTTAAAACTAGTGTGGGATGTACCAAATACCATGTCAGGTTCAACCAGCTGGCATTGATGCTGATAATAGATCTCTAAATGTAAAGAGCTCTACATTGTGCTCCCTTTGTAGAATATTGTTGTAGATTAATTAAGGAGACTCATTTCACATCCAATGTATGATCCAAGAAGTTGCAGGTACAAGTTGCAGTAATTTCCTTCATATTTCTGAACCCCTTGGAGCACCACTTGCTTTTTTTTGACCAAATACTTGAGGCAGAACTTTAGACCCATAATCACACCCAGCCGAATTTTTAATAGGTGCCATTTACTGTATTTCACAATGATTAAATCCAAGGTTTTCAAGTTTCTCAATTAGCTATCGATATTCATAATCATTGCCTTTCTTTGCAAATAATAGTATTTCCCTAAAGCCAACCGTGATTTGTGTTTACGGGTGGATTGTAGAGATCTAAGATCCAATTTCAATTCAATGCCTCAATAAACCACAGAATCCAATCACTAGCTTCTTAAGGATGAATTATCTGTATATTTGGTCTTGTTCTGTTTAAATAAATAGTCGTTTGGTCGTACAGAATTTTGAGTATTGCTGAAGAAAAGAGACATGTCAAAGCTTTTCATCTTGCACTCATCAGGACACTTTGCAAGAGAATAAGGGGAAAAGAGCAATTTATACTGTATGAGAAGAGTGTGCTGATTGGTTGACAAGTGGACTGATTGCATTATCTATGGCAATGCCTCGACCAAAGAACATGTACCCACATTGTGCCAGTTTCAACTAAACAAAATAAGTAACAGCCATTTGCTGACTCATTCCTCAGGGCAATACCTTGACTAATCAGGGTCAAGCTGCTTGTTTTAAATTTCAGGCAATGCTTGGCAGTTAACTGTCAGTCACCATCAATTAGTGCATTCCCCATGGCAATACCTCTATCAGAGACAAATTGCCAACCAATCAGCACTCTTCTCATACAGTATAAATTGTTGTTTTCCCCTTATTAGTATTTTTGCGTAGTGTCCTGATGAATGTAAGATGAAAAGCTTCAACACATCTCTTTTCTCAGCAATACTCTGTTTGAATAGTTACTTATCTGGTACAAAAAGTACTTGTATACAGGTTAAACTCTTCAGTGGCCTCAAGTTTTTAACTAGTACATTTTCAGTCACATCCTTGTAAGTAATTTAATTGTTCTACTTTGTTAGCTTAAGGAGCCAGCGATGTTCCATTTCTCCAAAGGTAGAAGCTGGTTAATTATCTGTTCCTTTTCAGTTCAGTATCTCAGCAGTAACTTGTTTTTAAAATATTGACTTGTTGTTCTTCAATGACAAACGGCATAGGCAACCAGATCGCAGCTGACAGACTGAGTGAAGACCTGAGTTTGGTGAGGGGGGAGGGGAACGTGGGGAGAGGGTTGGGGGGGGAAGAAAGAGGGTTGGAGGGGGGGGAAGAAAGAGGGTTGTGGGGGGGAAGAAAGAGGGTTGTGGGGGGGGGGAAGAAAGAGGGTTGTGGGGGGGAAGAAAGAGAGTTGGAGGGGGAGGAAGAAAGAGGGTTGGAGGGGGAGGAAGAAAGAGGGTTGGAGGAGGAGGAAGAAAGAGGGTTGGAGGGGGAGGAAGAAAGAGGGTTGGGGGGGAAGAAAGAGGGTTGGGGGGAAGAAAGAGGGTTGGGGGGGAAGAAAGAGGGTTGGGGGGGAAGAAAGAGGGTTGGGGGGGAAGAAAGAGGGTTGGGGGGGAAGAAAGAGGGTTGGAGGGAGGGAAGAAAGAGGGTTGGAGGGGGGGAAGAAAGAGGGTTGGAGGGGGGGAAGAAAGAGGGTTGGAGGGGGGGAAGAAAGAGGGTTGGAGGGGGGGAAGAAAGAGGGTTGGAGGGGGGGGAAGAAAGAGGGTTGGAGGGGGGGAAGAAAGAGGGTTGGAGGGGGGGAAGAAAGAGGGTTGGAGGGGGGGAAGAAAGAGGGTTGGAGGGGGGGAAGAAAGAGGGTTGGATGGGGGGAAGAAAGAGGGTTGGAGGGGGGGGAAGAAAGAGGGTTGGAGGGGGGGAAGAAAGAGGGTTGGAGGGGGGAAGAAAGAGGGTTGGAGGGGGGGAAGGAAGAGGGTTGGAGGGGGGGAAGAAAGAGGGTTGGAGGGGGGGAAGAAAGAGGGTTGGGGGGGCAGACGAAAGAGGGTTAGAGGGGGGGAAGAAAGAGGGTTGGAGGGGGGGAAGAAAGAGGGTTGGGGGGGAAGAGGGTGGGATGGTGGGGAGAGGGTTGGGGGAGGATGGTGGGGAGGGGGTTGGAGGAGGGGAGGGGGGGTTGGTGGGGAGAGGGTTGGGAGGGGGGCAGATGGTGGGGAGAGGGTTGGGGGGGGGCGAATGGTGGGGACAGGGTTGGGGAGGGGTGGGGGATGGTGGGGAGAGCGTTGGGATGGGGTGGGGGATGGTGGGGATAGGGTTCGTGGTGGGGGGATGGTGGGGAGAGGGTACGTGGGGGGGGGGACGGTGGAGAGAGGGTACCTGGTTGGGGGGTGGGGGGATGGTGGGGAGAGGGTACCTGGTGGGGGGATGTTGGGGAGAGGGTACGTTGGGGGGGGGGGCAGATGTTGGGGAGAGGGTACGTGGGGGGGGCAGATGTTGGGGAGAGTGTACATGGGGGGGGATGGTGGGGAGAGGGTACGTTGGGGGGGGCAGAAGGTGGGGAGAGGGTACGTGGGGGGGGCAGATGGTGGGGAGAGGGTACGTGGGGGGGGCAGATGGTGGGGAGAGGGTACGTGGGGGGGGCAGATGGTGGGAAGAGGGTACGTGGGGGGGGATGGTGGGGAGAGGGTACCTGGGGGGGGGGGGGGGGGATGGTGGGGAGAGGGTACCTGGGGGGGGGGATGGTGGGGAGAGGGTTGGGAGGGGAGAGTGTTGGTGGGGAGAGGAAGAGGTCGGTGGGGGGAAGAGAGAGTGGTGTAGGAGAAGGGAGAGTGGGGGGGTTATGAGAAGGAAGAGCGGGGAGGTAGGAAAAAGGAGAGCGGGGGGGAGGAGAAGGGAGAGTGGGGGTGGAAAAGGGAGAGTGGGAGTGGGGAAGGGAGAGTTCAGTGGGGGTAGAGGGGAGAAAGGAAGAGTTCAGTGGGGGGGGGGAGGGGGAGGGGGAGAAAGGAAGAGTTCAGTGGGGGGGAGGAGGGGGCGAAGGAAGAGTTCAGTGGGGGGGAGGAGGGGGCGAAGGAAGAGTTCAGTGGGGGGGAGGGGGCAAAGGAAGAGTTCAGTGGGGGGGAGGAGGGGGCGAAGGAAGAGTTCAGTGGGGGGGAGGAGGGGGCGAAGGAAGAGTTCAGTGGGGGGGAGGAGGGGGCGAAGGAAGAGTTCAGTGGGGGGGAGGGGGCAAAGGAAGAGTTCAGTGGGGGGGAGGAGGGGGCGAAGGAAGAGTTCAGTGGGGGGGAGGAGGGGGCGAAGGAAGAGTTCAGTGGGGGGGGAGGGGGGAAGGAAGCTTTCAGTGGGGGGGGAGGGGGGGAAGGAAGAGTTCAGTGGGGGGAGGAGGGGGGAAGGAAGAGTTTAGTGGGGGGGAGGAGGGGGGAAGGAAGAGGTTAGTGGGGGGGAGGGGGGCAAGGAAGAGTTTAGTGGGGGGAGGAGGGGGGCAAAGGAAGAGTTCAGTGGGGGGGAGGAGAGGGGCAAAGGAAGAGTTCAGTGGGGGTGAGAGGGGGCAAAGGAAGAGTTCAGTGAGGGGGGGAAGGGGGCAAGGAAAGTTCAGTGTGGGGGGGAAGGGGGCAAGGAAAGTTCAGTGGGGGGGGAAAGGGGGGAAAGGAAGACTTCAGTGGGGGGGAAAGGAAGACTTCAGTGGGGGGGAAAGGGGGGAAAGGAAGACTTCAGTGGGGAGGGGAAGGGGGGGAAAGGAAGACTTCAGTGGGGAGGGGAAGGGGGGAAAGGAAGAGTCCAGTTGGGGGGGGGAAGGGAAAAGTCCAGTGGGTGGTGGGGGGGGCTGGATGGAAGAGTTCAATGGTAGTGGTGTTCTGGGGAGGTGGGGGGTGGGGCGGAGGTGAGAGGAAGAGTCAGAGGTCTGCAGCACAAAAAAGGACCTTCGGTCCATCGAGTCTGCGCTGGTCAAACACATACCTAACTATTCTAATCCCATTTTCCAGCACTAGGCCCATAGCCTTGTATGCCATGGCATCGAAGATGCGCATCCAAATACTTCTTAAATGCTATGAGTGTTTCTGCCTCTACCACCCTTTCACACAATGAGTTCCAGATTCCCACCACCCTCTGGATGAAAAAATTATTCCTCACATCCCCTCTAAACCTCCTGCCCCTTACCTTAAATCTATGCCCCCTGGTTATTGATCCCTCCACCAAGGGGAAAAGTTCCTCCCTGTCTACCCTATCTATGCCCCTCATAATTTTATACACTTCAATCATGCCCCCCCTCAATCTCCTCGGCTCCAGGGAAATTAACCCCAGCCTATCCAATCTCTCCTCATAACTAAAACTCTCCAGCCCAGGCAACATCCTGGTAAATCTCCTCTGCACTCTCTCTAGTGCAATCACATCCTTCCTATAATGCGGATTCCAGAACTGCACGCAATACTCTAGCTGTGGCCTAACCAGCGTTTTATACAGTTCCAGCATAAGCTCCCTGCTCTTATATTCTATGCCTCGGCTAATAAAGGCCTTCTTAACCACCTTAACTACCTGTCCCACTACTTTAAGGGACCGGTGGACATACACACAAAGGTCCCTCTGATCCTTGGTTCTTCCCAGGGTCCTACCATTCATCATGTATTCCTGTGCCTTGTTTGTCCTGCCCAAATGCATCACCCCACACTTATCCAGATTAAATTCCATTTGCCACTTATCAGCCCATCTGACCAGCTCTTTTATATCCTCCTGTAATCTAAGGTTATCCTCCTCACTATTTACCACCCCACTAATTTTCGTGTCATCCACAAACTTAGTGATCAACCCTCCTACATTCAAGTCTAAATCGTTTATATACACCACAAACAGCAAGGGACCCAACACCGAACCCTGTGGAACCCCACTGGACACAGGCATCCAGTCATAAAAACACCCCTCGACCATCACCCTCTGCTTCCTGCCACTCAGCCAATTCTGGTCTAATTTGCCAAATTGCCTTGGATCCCATGGGCTGTTACCTTCATGATAAGGTCCCACATGGGAGACTGATAAAAAGCCTTGCTGAAGTCCAAGTAGACCACATCAAATGCATTGCCCTCATATACACACCTGGTTACCTCTTCGAAAAATTCAATCAAATTGGTCAGACATGACCTCCCCTTAACAAAAATATGCTGACTGTCCTTGATTAATCCCTGCTTCTCCATGTGTAGATTAATTGTCCCTCAGAATTGCTTCTAATAATTTCCCCAGCACTGTGGTTAGACTGACTGGCCTGTAACTCCCTGGTTTATCCCTTCCTCCCTTTTTGAAAAACGGTACCACATTGGCTGCCCTCCAGCCCTCTGGCACCTCTCCTGTGGCCAGAGAGGTATTGAAAATTATTGCCAGCGCCCCTGCTATCTCCTCCCTTGCCTCACTCAACAGCCTGGGATACAGCATCGGCGGAGAAGAAAAGAGTTGACGTTTCGAGTCCTCATGACCCTTCGACAGAACTAAGTAGAAATAGGAAAGGAGTGAAATATAAGCTGGTTTAAGGTGTGTGTGTGTGTGTGTGTGTGGGGTGGGGGGGGGGGGGTGGGTGGGTTGGTGGGTGGTGGTGGGTTGGGTGGGGGGAGAGAAGTGGAGTGGGGAGAGGTGTTGTTGTAGGGACAGGCAAGCAGTGATAGGAGCAGATCATCAAAAGATGTCACAGGCAACAGAACAAAAGAACACATAGGTGTTGAAGTTGGTGATATTATCTAAACGAATGTGCTAATTAAGAATGGATGGTAGGGCACTCAAGGTATAGCTCTAGTGGGGTTGGAGGGAACATAAAAGATTTAAAAATATTTAAAAATATTGGAGATAGGTGGGAAAAAGAAAAATCAGGCCTTCCGGACTGAATATTGAATTCAACAACTTTAGGTCTTGAGCTCCCTCCTCCATCCCCACCCCCTTTCTGTTTCCCCTTCCTTTTGTTTTTTTTCCAATAAATTATATAGATTTTTCTTTAGTGCCCTACCATCCATTCTTAATTAGCACATTCGTTTAGATAATATCACCAACTTCAACACCTATGTGTTCTTTTGTTCTGTTGTCTGTGACATCTTTTGATGATCTGCTTCTATCACTGCTTGTTTGTCCCTAAAACCACACCACCCCCTCCACTTCTCTCCCCCAACCCAATCCCCCCCCCCCCGATGCCCCCCACCCCCCCCCACCCCCCGCCCCCCACACACACACACACACACACCTTAAACCAGCTTATATTTCACTCCTTCCCTATTTCTACTTAGTTCTGTCGAAGGGTCATGAGGACTTGAAACGTCAACTCTTTTCTTCTCCGCCGATGCTGCCAGACCTGCTGAGTTTTTCCAGGTAATTCTGTTTTTGTTTTGGATTTCCAGCATCCGCAGTTTTTTTGTTTTTAGCCTGAGATATACATTTCAACTGAGCCTGGAGATTCATCTACTTTTAAGCCTTCCGGACCACTTAGGACCTCCTCCCTTTGTATGCTAATTTCTTTAATTATATCACAAACGTTCTGCCTGATTTCCATACCCACATCATCCCTCTCACTTGTGAGCACCGACACAAAGTATTCATTTAGAACCCTATTGTCAGACTCCTTGCATTAAAACAAATACCATCCAACCTTGCCAAATCCCCTTGTGCCTTAACTGGTCTATAATTTCTATGCCTTCCAGACTCACTTACTCTCTTCTAATTTTGGCTGTGCATCTCCCCCTGCTGAACCTCCTCTCAGGATCCCATTCCCCTGCCAAGTTAGTTTAAGCCCTCCTCAACAGCACTAGCAAACCTCCCCGCAAGGATGTTGGTCCCATTCTGTTTCAGGTGCAACCCGTCTGCCTTGTACAGGTCCCACCACCCCCAGGAACAGTCCCAATGTCCCAGAATTCTAAAGCCCTCCCTCCAGCACCATGTCCCCAGCCACAAATTCATCTGGACTAACCTCCAATTTCTATACTCACTAGCACGTGGCACCGAAAGTAATCCAGAGATTACTACCTTTTGAGGTCCTGTTTTTTAATCTGCTTCCTCGCTCCCTAAATTCTGTTTGCAGGACTTCATCCCTCTTTCTACCTATGTCTTTGGTACCAATATGTACCATGATATCTGTCCGTTTGCCCTCCCCCATTAGAATACCCTGCGGCCATTCAGTGACATCCTTGACCCTGGCACCAGGGAGGCAACATACCATCCTGAGTCACGTCTATGGCTGTAGAAATGCCTGTCTGTTCCCCTTACTATTAAGTCTCCTATCACTATTGCTCTTCCCCTCTTTTTCCTCCCTCCAGTGCAGCTGAGCCACTCACAGTGCCATGAGTGTGGCTGCACCCCCCCAGAGGAACCGTCATTCTCACCGTTTGCCAACAAGAAAAACGGTTATCGAGCGAGATGCACCCTGGGGATTTCCTGACTACCTGCCTGACACCTTTCTTCTGATTGACAGTCACCCGTTCTCTGTCTGCACTTCCGTAAGCTGTGGGGTGACCACATCTAAAAATGTGCTATCCACGAAACTCAGCCTCGTGGGTACACCTCAGCGTCTCCAGCTGCTGTTCAAGCTCTGAAACTCGGAGCTCCAGTAGCTGCAGCTGGTGGCACTTCCTGCACACGTGGTCGGTCGGAGCGCAAGGAGCGTCTAGGACTTCCCACATGTTGCAGGTGGTACATAAGACGGGACTGAGCTGCCCTACCATGCCTCTAGTTGGAAAAAACCTCCTAAAACACTTACCCGCTACTCACCAATCAGCTCTCACCTTTGTGCTGGTCACTTTCTGAAGCTTCCCTGCACTCATGCTGGTTCTGATCTCTCCGCCACTCTCTCGCGCTGTCTTGTGATGTCACTCTTGTTATTTCCAACAGGAATTGACTGCAGAACACTCTTCCCAGAGAGTTCCCATAGCCGGTTGCGGGCGGTGGGGGGGGGTTGGCAGTGCAGTGAAAGGGGAAGGGCATTTGAGTGAAGTGGGAGGGGTGGGGCGGTGAGGGGGTGTTGTTCGTTTCCTCTTTCTATCTTTCTCACCCCATAGAAATTGGTTCCTGTTCTATTACAGGGAAAGGAGCTAGCTGTTTGTTGAGCATTTGGTAAGTGGGTAAGTTCTATTCTACCCTAAGGTTTAAAATAGTACACAATTTGGTGGTAAAGTTAATCAAATATGTAAGGAAGCAGCATTAATTAAGTAATTATTTGGAACATATTAAGGATGGCAGGACAGTTGATGTGTCACGGTTGCAGCATGTGGGAGCCCCTGGATAACATTGTGATCCAGGGCAAACACGTCTGCAGTAAGTGTTTGTGGCTTGAGGAACTTTGGCTCAGAGTCATTGAGCTGGAGGCCGAGTTGCAGACTCTGTGACACATCAGGGAGGGGAAAAGTTACCTGGATGCTTTATACCAGGAGGCAGTCACACCACTTAGGATAGGATTTTCTGATTTGATCAGTGGCCAGGGACAGGAGGGCGTGACTGCAAGTGCAGCAGGAGCGTAAGCCTCTGCAATTGTCCGATAGGTTTGAGGTTCTCTCGGCTTTTGGATGAGAGGGGGGGCTGCAGGGTGGATGAGGAAACTGACCATGGCACCGTGTTACAGGAAACCATCCAAGTGGGGGGAGCAAAAAGGAATGTAGTGGTAGTACGGGACAGTACTAGGGGGAGATGACACTGTTCTCTGAGGCCAAGAGTTCAGACAGCTTTGTTGCCTGCCCAGTGCCAGGGTTCAGGGCATCTGCTCAGGGCTGGAGACAAACGTGCAGTGGATGGGGACAGATTCCAGTGAACGTAGTCCATGTAGGTACTAACAACATAGGTAGGATGAGGAAGGAGGCTCTGCATAGTCAGTATGACGAGCTAGGCACCAAATTAAGAAGCAGAACCTCAAAGGTAATAATTTCTGGATTATTACTTAAGCCATGTGCAAATTGGCATTGGACAAATAAGATTAGAGAAATGAATGCATGTGGTAGAAGTGGGTTCTGGTTTGTGGGGCACTGGCACCTGTATTGGGGAAAGTGGGATCTGTACTGTTGGGACGGCCTACACCTGAACTGTGCTGGGGCTGGTGTCCTCGTGAACCACCTAACCAGGTAAGTAGAGAGAGTTTTAAACTGAACAGTGGGGGCAAGGAATCAAATTTGGGAAGATGTGGTAAGCCAAGGCAAGAGAGACAGGTATTAATATGGGAAATGATAAACAGACTGTGACAGGAAGGGACAGAGAGTGCAATTCTAAGAATAAATCATCAGATAAGGCTAGACGCCACAAAAACAATAAAAGGACAAAACTAAAGGTTTTGTATCTAAACGCACATCACATTCAAAACAAAACAGATAAACCGATGGCGCAAATAGAAACAAATAAGTACGATCTAATAGCCATTACAGAGGCATGATTACAGGCTGACAGAGATTTGAAATGCTAAATACGTAAACATAGCTGAAGTCTTAGAATGTAAGGTGAGGAGAATTTGCATTTTTAGATAAATCAGGGCAGTTTGAATTTCAGAGCTAGCTGGCTAGTGTAAAAATCCTGCTAAGCTAGGCCAAGCAGAGTGTTTATTTTTCCCAAAGGTTACAGACAATATTAACACCATAAAATGTTTCATATTATGGGAAAGTGCACTTTAGAAGACATATGGAACAAAGAAAGTTACAGTTTAAAGAGAGAAAAATGTGTAAAAAGGAGAATGAATAGCTATGGGGAAAGGCCCTGTGACATCTAGCAGAAGCTTGCGAAAACAGCCTAAGGTTAAAGCCTCCAGCCTTGTCTACATGAGTCTGCTGCATCCAGCCCTTAAAGGTGATAACTGTGCTGGCCTGTCTTTTTAACTTCTAATGCATATGTTTGACATCTTTTCTTTGGTTAATAAATATTTTAGTTTAGTTTTTAAAAAAAATCTCAATGTCTCAGTGGACTTATTACTTCTGAATTCAATGCATGCATCTCGAAATAATAGGAAGGGGCAGGTTGTCCTATGAGGAAAGGTCGGACAGGTTAGACTTGTATCTACTGAATTTAGAAGAGTAAGAGGTGACTTAATTGAAACCTTTAAGATCCTGAGGGGTCTTGACAGGGTGGATGTGGAGACGATGTTTCCTCTTGTGGGAGAATCTAGACCAGGGGGTCACTGTTTAAAAATAAGGAGTCACTCATTTTAAGACAGATGAGAATTTTTTCTGAAGGTTGAGTGTCTTTGGAGTTCTCTTCCTCAAAAAGCAGTGGAAGCAAGGTCTTTCAATACTTGTAAGGCAGAGCTAGTTAGATTCTTGATTAACAAGGGAGTGAAAGGTTATCGGAGGTAGGCAGGAATGCAAGGCTGAGGTTACATGCAGATCAGCCATGATATTATTGAATGGCGGAGCAGGCTTGAGGGGCCGAGTGGCCTACTCCTGCTCCTATTTCCTATGTACTTAGCTGTTCAGCTCAGTGCAATAAAATCTGTTCTGAACAGATTGCCACCAAGCACAAAATCCAGACCAAAGGAATGGAGCCCGCTGTTAATTGCATTTACAGCTGCCTACAGACTTTTTCATGGGCCATTGAGTAACAATTAGGGTTTTCAGACAGCCATACACAGCACAACACCCTCTACAGGGGATCTGCAAAATGAGTGAGCAGGGCAAGCAACACTGTGGCTCTGCAAACAATCAATTTAAAGAATCCTCACTTAGCCATGTAATGTTTAAGCCAGGAAGAAAATATTTGAATGTAATATTCTATGTAAAATCGGGTACAGAGAGCAAAATAAAGACAGGGAAAGACAGATAAAATTGAGAAGGGGAATAAGAGACAGGTAAGAATTTCAAAATTTTAATGTTTTGAAAAATCTCCACCAATAATTTCATTGCAGATCCAGGGGCAGAACTTTCTGCTTGTCAGGAAAGCGCGCGCCCGACCTGAATGAGCGCAAAATGACACACGATGGCGTCAGGCAAACATCCCGACATCATTGCACAATCATGCAATATTTCGTAAATTGTAATCGTAAGGTTGGACGGCCGCCAAAAATTTAATTCAATTAGATTGTGAATGGCCTTAGTAGGCCTTTTAATTGTTGGCGGGTATGCACGGGAATTGCCTTAATTGGCCTCTCAGCGTGAAATCGCGGTCTGGCCCCGATCGCGGGCGGTGGTCAGTTTCCCGACCGCTCCCCCACCAAGCCTACCCGACGAGGTAAAAATTCTGGCCCGTGTATGTAAAATTAAGCTTTCAGGGTCAGAGACATCGTTTGGCAGTAGTTAAGAGATATCACACCAGGAGAGCATTGGAGTAGCCATCAGTGCGTTGAGTGTAAAGGCAGGAAGCACAATGCTGTAAAACTACAAGTCCTCATTAGAATTGTAACTATCAAGGCTTCTTTGATAAGCACCTCCCAAATGCATCAAAAAGGAGAAAGAGCAGCAGGCGCATAGGAGCAACACAATTTTCAAGACAGACACCTTCCTGACTTGGATGTATAACCCCATTTCTTCAATGTTACTGAGTCGAAATCCTGGAGCACTCTCCTTCATTGCACTGCGGGTGTATCTACACCATATGGACTGGAGCAGATCAAGAAGGTGACTCACCACCATCTGTCTCAAGGGCAATTAGGAATGGACAATAAAAGCCAGCATTTTCAACAACACCCACATCCTCTGAATAAGAATGTACAAAAATGAGGTCCAGTCAGCATTCAGGAATATTGGAATAGTCGAATCTGAAGATAACAAAAGGTTGAATGAGGGTCTCTAGGATCAGGTGAACAAAGGAAGGGAGGGAAACAAGACAATGTTTCAGAGGTGAAGCCGATGGTCTTTTTGATGGAGAGGGTAGGAGGTCAGAAGCTCAGATCAGGTTTAAGTACAAAGAGAAGTTCACAAACAGTCTGGTCTGGTCTGGTTCAGGCTCAAACATTGGTGGTTGGGGGTGGGGCGGGTGGTGGTGGTGGCTTAGTGTGAATGGGAATGGAATCTGCAGAGAGAACAGTTGTTTTATCAGCAGAGGTCACCAGAGTTCCATTTCCATGGGGATGATGGGGACTGCAAACAAGAGCTTCAGTCCTCCCAACACTTAATTGGAGGAAATTTCTGTCTTCCCATTGCTGGGTGTACTTCCTGCTGTTGAGAAACTTGGCTTTTCATTGCAAACATTGAATCAATAAAGTCACCAATTGGAGGACCAAGAATGCATGTGGCATGATGAGACAAATGAGGAGGTACTTGGAATTACAAGAGCAAAAAGAACTCTAAAAAGTGACACCCAGAAAAGAAAATGTCAGTATTTCAGCCATTTAATCAGAGCTGAAAGCCACAGAGAAATCTTCGGTGTAGTCAGATGAAGCACACACAGAGCAGTTGCAGATGAGCTACAGTGGATGTGTGAGGATGGCGCAAGACAGTCGAGCGTGACATACCATGACAGTAGATGTCCTGGTAGGGGTAGCTACGCAACAGCAGTGCATAATTGCTGCAACATAACAGTATGCATATATTGAATGTAGTGTTACCTTTTTTGATAAATCCTCCTGTATTAAAATTAATGTCAGACTGTGGTTGAAGGCAGCCGATTTTCCTTTAGTGGTCGGCCCACTAAAGTTCCAGAAATTCTGAACAACATAATGAGGAGGAGGTGGAGGTTTGGGGGGTGTGGGGCTGGTGCGGTGGAGGGCACAGAGACATAATAATCAGGAGGAATAGACAATATGGGCTCTTGAGCTTGCTACCCTATTCAATAAGATCATGGCTGATCGCCATCAACTTCTACATCGCAACCTATCCCCATATCCCTTGATTCTCTTAGAGATCATTAGATTCTTGGGCACTATCTTGAATGCACTCAATAACTGGGGTGTCCACAGTCCTCTGGGGTAGAGAATTTCAAAGATTCACAGCTCTCTGACTGAAGAAGTTTCTCTTCATCTCAGTTTTAAAAGTTCGACCCCTTATTCTGAGACTGTGACCCAGTATTCCAAATTCCCTAGCCAGGGGAAACAGCCTCAGCACGTACGCTGTCAAAACGGTTTGAGGAATTTTATACATTTCACTGAAGTCACCAGTCATTCTTCGGAGTGTCAGAGATTAGGGCCCACTCTACTCGATCCCTTATTGAAATGAGTTTCAGCCTCTTTATCCTGACCTTTGCATCTAAAGCAGAGAGTTATATTGGCACAAATAAAAAGAGCAAATCAAATAACTCCTTTTAAAGATGGTGAGATAAAAATTTATTAATATGTATATATAAGAAAGCAAACCATGTTATTCTACTTTTGTTACAGTCGAGCTACTGATTGGATGGAAGCACATCGGCAATCAAGCATTTCAGTTCAAAAGTATTCTCACTGTATATATTTATAAAAGAGGCATGCATAAATATAAAAGCAGAACCCTCATACAACTCAAAACATTTTAAATCCAGGTAGGTTTCCTTATGTTGTTTTAGTGATTTTACTTTTCAGTTCTCAACATCTTAAAGCCTTTTTAAAATCAATTCGGAATATATTTGGAAGTTGTGCAGACTCAGGTAGTTTGGCTATCTGAAGTGCTTCTTAAATACTTCAAAAATATTTAATACAAGCTGCTCAAGAGTGGTGAGAGGGAGAATGTCCATAACATTCTGTTTTGAGTCATAGTAAAAAGGCTTCAATGTGTTTGCTAACAAAGGTCAACACAGTCTAACTGCACAATGAAGTGTACCACTCAAACAGGTGACTGAGGTTTAGTACAAAAAGTTAACCATTTTCTCTAAGTGCACTGGATACCGTACAAACCCCAATCAGTTTGCAGGGAGGCTATGATGCAGAGAGCAGAGCAAAATGAACCAACTGCAAGTGAGCTTATTGCTCCTGTAACATCTGTTATGGGCTATGTAACAAATGTCTGGTGAGGAAGAAGTGAGGAACTTAACACACATCAAAATCTCCACCTTCACAATGGCCACCATCACATCTTCCTTTTAACACAACCCTGGATCCTCCTCCATCATGGCAAGGCATTTAGATTAATGAGGGAAAGTATGTACCTTGGGCACAGGATGATCCAATTTATTTCTTATTCTAAAATGCACTGAGAGAAAGACTAGCACAAACCTTGTTCTTTTTAATCAAATCATGAATTTTTCAACAATACCTTCTTTTTCCTCTCAAGCGATTCACTCCTGGTGTACAGTCTTTGTTCCCCTCTGGTTTATAGAGGTGGTACAGTATCATTGAAGGGAAATGGTACAAACACACACATTGACACATTCTTTCATTCCTTCATTCCAACCTCAGTGTGCACATACAGAACCAGCCCATTTCTATTAGTTTCAATGCCTGGAACCATACGTCAAGACATTTAATAAAACACGTTTCAATTTTTTTTAATGTGCCAGGGTGACAATTACCTCCTCAAATGCTCAGTACACTATTGAGAATTTCAGTTCATCTTAAGGAACAATGATCTCAAAGTTCAGGCATTAGCAACATTTTTAGGCATTATTGTGGCACATTATTGTTACTGTATATCTTGAGATGACAGAGAAATATTATGACATTTGATAAGCATCTTGTGTTGCTCGTGTTAAGGCCTTAGCCAGTGACTGCCGCACCCCTCCACCACCACCACCTCCCCACCCCCCCCCAAACCCCGCAACACTTGTCTATCTTAAGATACAATATAAGCCCCCTCACCCTAATAGTTCCAGACAAATTGAATAACGTAACAAGAGTTAGGTAGTTTTAAACTAAGCTCTTTAGTTCCTTTCTATGGGTAACAGGGCTACTTGGTTATCCCATTACTTAGTTGTAGATTCTAATCAAACCACCCATATACAGCAGACAAGACCCAAAGCGTGCCATTCCATTGAGTAGAAGAAACCACGCTGGAATAAAAAGGGAATTTCCTGGCTAATTTGCCTTTTTACCCCGAGTAAACGAATTGTATTGGAGCTGTTCCCCTTCCCTGATTTTACAAAACCATTGCGTTAACCTGCGAGACAGCTGAAGAATATTTAATCTGTACATCCTGTGTTAAAAATTAAAATACGCCACCAGCCTGGTTCATATATTAGAAAAAAATAGCAATGTCATGCAACTTTGCTTGTGTAACCAGCATCGATAGGTGGAACTCGTGTAGCCGACCACGTAAATTGCAAATTTGCATAAAGCACAAAACATATCATGAGTAGAAAGCTGGCTTCCATGATGAATAAACGAACATGCGCAGGTGTAACTCTTTGCCTCACGCCCAAGTCTATACACGGCCCTATTACACAAGCAAAGCAAGAGCAGCAAATATTTCAACTGCTGAGGGAAAAAGCGAAACATTCTGACAAGGAGAAATGTTCTTCATCCGCAGCCAAGTGGTCTCAGCTCGAACAATTTTCATAGACCTGAAACACTGGAGGCTGTTTGCACTTAAGTGTGCCGGTCACGACAACATCGCAACCCCTTTTATAGGTTCGTCAACCCAATATGAAGCCAAATGTTGGCTGAGAGTCAAAGGAAAGCATTTGAAAACTCCTCCCCCACTCCCGGCGCCAGTACTGCCACACTCATTCCTGTGCACAGTGGCCTGCAATGCCTATGCACAATAGGGCAGTTTAACCTCATTTCAGGATACAAACCAAAAAAATAGAGTTCAGCCGCCCATTGCTTAAACAGATACTCAGCACATTTAACCAAAAAGGAGTCCACAGAAATAGATGGCCGATTGTACCAGTCAAATCACACACCCCACCACGCACCCCCCACCACGCACCCCCCACCCCCCCAACCCCGACAACAGGTGCCTCGTATTTGGGAGGTGGGGGAGGGAGGTGGAGGGGAGGATGAAAACATTATCCACACACACTCGGCCATCTCACGATACAATATAAACCTCCTCACCCCAATAGTTCCAGACAAAATGAAGAATGTGTAACAGGAATTAGGTAGTTTTAAACTAAGCTCCATTATCCAGTAACAAATAAGCTCTCCTGTTCATACCATGGATTGCAGCATATCTCGGAGGTGAACTTGAGAGATTTTTTTACTTTTCTCTAAAGAAAGAAGTTCAATTCGAGATAACTCCTGGTTTTTACAGAGGGAAAGAAGTACCTGATCCAGTCTGACCTTATGGTTGGATACATAGCCCAAGTGTCTATGTCATGACAAACAGCAAGAGATTGCACACAGGCCCACTTTCAAATCTGGAATCCTTCTTTTCCCCCCATACTTAATAAGCACTAAAATGCAATAATTGGCAAGAAGTTCCCTCTCATCCCAAAGATTTCCAGCTCTTAAAATTCAGATTATCAGCAGAACGTCACTTTGGTGGTCCTCAGTTACCTCTACGTCTCAGAAGAGATGTACGTTTAAGACGCACTACGCTAACTTTAAACGAAGCCCAGTAGATCCAGAAAAATAATTACCAGTTAATTTGTGGCATTGGATCTCATACCACGTTCTTCCAGTTTATGGTTGAGTAAAAATGGACAACAATCCTAGGATCCCCAAAGAGTTTGGTGGTTGCATTATTCCCAATCATGTTTGCATAACAGGGTACCATTTAATCTGACCATTTAGCAGTTGTTAAAGATGCTTCACAAGAAGGACCTCACTATCCTGTAAAACCCTAGGAATGCTGGGACACTTGTTTTCCCTTGATTCATTTTTTTCTTTTAAATTATGCATATTCCAACAGAGATCAAGATTAGCTCATCCATCACCTTTGTGTAAATAAAACACTATTTCCCTTCATAGACTTCAGTCAAATTCCATCAAACTTGTTCACAAGGCCATAACCAATGATTCATGTATTAACAAATTCATTTCTTCCAAGAGAAGTTGATGGTAATAAGGACCTCAAAGGTGCAAATGCTACTCAATGTAATGAAAAAGGGACCAGGTCAATTCTGAACCAACCAAGGGCACGAATTCAAAATAGACAATTACTCAGTGCGATTTTGTACAAATTAGGCTGATACTATACTAGGAAAAGTTAAGTGTTGTTAGACATTTAGTATGATAGGTTTACCTGAATTTCTACATCATCACGTGGAGCTTTTAGAGCAACAGGGATTATTTATGCAAATTTTGAATTAAAAGGTGTCATCTGTGTTTGAAGGCCACCTTGTGTTTCTAAACAAATTTTTACACAACAGGTCAATAAAAGATTTAAGATAGGTTTCTGAATGCAGTTCTTAAGCAGGTGAAATACGATAACTTCACAACACTGGCCACCAACCACCCAAGTATTTTTTGTTAAAAATCTAAGTAAAGGCGAAAACCAAAACAGATTCAAACACCTCACAGCACGTTCCTTTCCCCTTCAAACCCCAATGACTAAGTTATGGTTTGGATGCCTTTCACAGCAACAACAACAAAAAAAAAAGAAAATTATTCATTTGCTTTTCATCTCTTCTATATGTTCTCTTCAATCCTCCTCTTTCTTGCATCTCATCAGTGAGCTTTAGATATTTACTGTGTGAGCATGCTTCTTGCACAGTAGCTTGTCCTTCTTGGAGAAGAAGGTTTGGCCTTCCAAATTTGCAGAACACACCTGGGGGGGGAAAAAAACAAACAGAAATTAATAAATGACACAAAAATGTCCATTTGTGTGAAAAGTCGAGGTCGATTTTAACAGGCAAATGGGAAAAATGTTAAAAGTTTCAGCCAGATCATGTCAATAAATGAAAATTTGTTCAGTATTTAGACAGTCATCCCTAGTATTTGCTCATAACTTCACTTCCATTGCCTGTGCAGTAATTTGATTAATTGCGATCAGTGACATTTTCAAAGGCATAAGAAGAACACGTGAAGTTAGTTAAACTAAAACACTAACACTTACAGTTTCTGACAAGAAAACTAAATATTTATCCTTGGATAACTTGTGCAGTGTGACAATCCTCCAAACACAACAGTGACTCAAAGTACTTCAAATAGACAACTTTCCCTTAGCATAAAAACGGTTACAAAATTTGGATTCCAGGGCTTGTGGCAGAGAAAATAAATCTTGAGAAAATAAATAAGCATTTCTAATAAATTAAAACTAAGTCCAGGCCCCTTTTTTAAGGAGGGGCCGTTAGTATGTAGGTGGAATGAAAGGCAGAAAAAAAGAGGGAAGGCAGGAGAGAGGAAAGAACCAATCTGCATGTATATACTCAGGATGTCCCCAAGTGTTTCATAGCCAACAAAGAACTTCTGAAGCGTAGTCACTGTCGGAATGCAGGAAACATGGCAGCCAATTAGTGCACTGCAAGATCCCACAAACCGTAATGAAATAAATGGCCAGATAATCCCTGGTTTTAAGTGTTGGTTGAGGGATAAATATTGGCCCCAGGACGCCAGGGGAAAGTCTCTGCTCTTTGGGTACAGGTCGAGTATTCTTTATCTGAAACCCTGGGTGCCAACTGTGTTTTGGTATTCACCTTTTTTTGGTTTTTGGATCTAAAGTAGGCCTAGGGTTACTTACATTACAATAGCCTAAGCTTAGGCTAGCTATAGTCGACAAATGTAAAGCTGTTTTTCCATTTGCCAACTCTCGCAGACCCTACCTTTTACCTGTTAACACTTATTACACCTGTAATATATTATTACATTGCTTTATTAACATACAAATTAACTGCATAGCTGTTCAAAAAAGCATTTGGTTTTTGGATGTATGGATAAAGGAGATTTGACCTGTAGTAACTTTGGATCTTTTGCTACCTGAAAGAGCAGAGAGGGTCTCCGTTTAACATCTAGTCTGAAATAACGACACCTCCGTCAGTGCAGCACTCCCTCAGTCCTGCACTGCAAAGTCAGCATAAATTATGTGCTCTAGTCTCTGAATGGAAGCTTGAACTCCGGCCTTTCTGACTCTAAGATGAAAGTCCAATGCACTGGGACAAGATTTAGCCCCATTCTGAAAATCTAAGGGCAATGTTACGAAACATTTTTATAAATGTCGTATTTATCCATAGTTTGCATAATGTACACTTCTATTCTGTGTCAACTGAAGATATGAATGTGTTTCATGTAAATAATTGCATTTCCAATTATTTCTAATCCATAGCTACTTTAGCTTTCAAAGAATAACACATCTTTATTCGGAATCTGATGTTTGTGCGCACTTATGGCCAATTTTCTCTATTATAACTTTCTATGCTGACATCCATGAAGAAAGTAGCCTATGCAAAATGGCCAAACTAATGAAACACTCCCACCAGTGAAGACAGAGCAGTTATGGCCAGGACATTTCGTCTGTTGTGTCAGAGAGCAAGACCTCTCCTAAATGTCTGTTCTTCTTTCCCTCTTGCATTCTGGCCTTTTTCTTCATTTTTGGGTGAGAACTGGTCAGTGGCCTGATGTGATACAACAGAGAGGGGCAGAATCTACAGCCTGCATTGGGGAAATATGACCCTTAGTGGCTTCTCCTTAATTCTCTTTCCTAATTACTCATGCTTCCTCCACTTCCTTGTTCCTATTGAGTCCTCTACCTTTTCTCCCATCTATGAAGCCCTTCTCTTCTTCACTGCTATCACTTCCACCTATTCCCTTGCTCTGGCCTTGCACTCCTCACTCTTAACATTCTACGCACCCCCTCACTCCTACTCAAGAGCAGGTAGTTAAAGGCCAGAGGCCAATATGCTTCCCTCTCAACCTTTCCTGTCTCTGTCCTTCAAGGTACTTTGCTTCAAAATTGAACGTAACTTAAAGAAAAGTCAAAATAGAATGAGGGAAGACACGGTCTGTCTACCTTTCTCTAGATTAGTCTTTTATCTTATGGATTTTAGTAAACGTCATGTCTTGCAGCTGTAAACAATTAGTAGTGGCTTTCACTGTCAAGAAATCAGTAAGATTCAAAATTTCACTCTCTCTTACTCAGCTTAATACATTTTCTAAAAAAATTATAGAAAACATAACAGCTGCACCCAGTATGTAATTTGTACACAAAGCAGAGATTATATTTTCACAAGCAGTTTGAACGATTGTTGGGAAAGCTACCAGTTAACCAAAGGTTACAAAAGGAAATTTGCATTCTAAACGCAGACATAGGAATTTATAATGCACAAAGGTTGCCCAAAAAAGTATGATGAAAGGAATGACCAGAGGAAGCAAGTCTTTGTGGGTGGGACGTACGTGCAGACGCAAGGTTATCTTAATAAATTACAAAGATTATGAGTTCGTAGTTATGCTTTACTTACTGCACAGACAAAACAGGTATCATGCCAAGTGCGACCCAGCGCTTGAAGGAATTTATCTCCAGCTTCAATAGGAAAGTCACAGCCGTGGCAACTAGTGCCAAATAAATTATAATAATCTGTGGAAAGAAAAAAAAAAAATGTGCATTCATTCCATCGCCCTTTTGTATTAGGAGCTTTTTAATGAGCATCAAGATATGATGTCATGCCTGACAGACAGAGTACAGGTGCTAGTACAATATTACTGAAAGTACTAGACTAAATCCCCTTCACCACTTCAAAAATGCATGGTTTTCCAATATATCTATTAAAAATGACTTTAAACTATGAATGGTTTATAGGGTTGTCCACATGTGCGCTGTACCAGCATTGTTCCCTCAAACGGTTGGGTGGGGGGGCGGATGTTGAGCATATCCTCAGCTTGTTGAAATAACATTCTTGTGCAACGCTGTAAGGATCAAGGGCGAGCATTTACCTTTCTCACAGTAAGGATCCCCATCCTCCATGTGGAAAATATTGTTGCGAATAGGTTGCATGCAAGCCACGCATACAAAGCAGTTAACATGCCAGGTCTGCTTCAAGGCATTAATGATTTCCTGTGAGGCCAGAAAAAACAAGAGTGAGAAGGAGCGATCGAGTCTGAAGGGCCTTATTCACATTCTGAGCGGAAGGGGAGTTGGGCAGTCGTTTACCCAAAAAAGCCAGGGCCATAATAGGAAGAGAAAAAGTGAAACAAACTCACACAAGAGATAATTAAAACCTGCAGGATCGCCAGAGGGCGGGTTTCGTCCAGTGTTCAAGTGTTGGCAATTATAAACAGTAAAATACGTAAAACACATTTTCATAAGCCATAATTTGTCCCGTAAAATTATCATGCATAATTAATAATCATGTTCTGATGAAAGATCATTGACCTGCAACGTTAACTCTACTTCTCTCCACAGAAGCTGCCTGATCTGCTGAGTATTTCCAGCATTCTGTGTTTTTAATATCAGCTTTCCAAAATCCACATTATTTTGCGCCTGTTGTAATAATCATGTTGGTTCCTTGTCACCCAACTGTGCAACCCAAACCACCACTGCAGTAAAGGTTTCACTTTATGCATTCCCAGGATATGGGATTGCCCACCCTTGCTTATCCTGAGATGGTGGCAGTGGGTATAGTTCATGAGCTGCTGCAGTCTGTACGATGTGCAGCTATTTGACATCATGAATATTTCTGAAATACCACCTGAGCAGAGGCATCAAAACAATTGTACATCACCAGTTTCGGGATTATGTAAACAGAATATAAGAAAGGCTTACATTTATATAGAGCCTATCATGACCTGCTTTGATCCCTAAGCGCTTAACAGCCTATGAAGTACTTATGAAACGGAGTGACTGTTCTAATCTAGGAGATGGACAGCAAGCTCCCACAAACCAAAACATGGTAATGACCAAACAATGGAGTTTGTAGGTCATTTTGAAAACACGATGTTGAGTGAGGGGTGAATGTTGGCTAGGACCTCAGGACAACTCCCCAGCTCTTCTTTGGAATTCCTCAACTAGTAATATATTCTTAAACATATTAAAAGTTTTACGAATTACCTCCCTGGTTCACTAACATGGTTGAGTCAGATCCACTTTGCAGCTTTCTGGGCTTAGCATTGTGTTCAAAAACTTCAGACCACGAACTTTGTCCTCCACTTTGTATTTTTTTTCCCTCTAGTGCGAGTCTTTTGCTCTCAGACAGTAGTGACCTTTATTCTGCTTTTTAACACCTACGTTGCACCACTTTGTTCCTTTACTAAAAAACACTCTTTGCCTTTGTTCCATGACATCATTGTAATTTAATCACCTCTGCACTGACCCCTCCCTCTTTTTCAATAGCATAAAGCCCACTGCATTTCTACCTCTCTTCAGTTCCAAAGAGGAGCCAAATCGGACTCAGAACGTTAACTCTATTTCTCTCTCCACAGATACTGCCAGGTCCACTGAGTTTTTCCAGCATGCTTTGTTTTTTATTTCAGATCTCCAGCATCTGCGGCATTTTGCTTTTATTACTTGTTTGGATGTCTCTTGACAAGTAAACCCCACTGAGGGGGTGGGGTGGGGCTGGGGCAGTGCTTGACTGAATCCATTTACAGTATTGTCACAGGGTTATGTTACACCACTATAACACAAGAATCAAACAAATGGACCCCAGTCTTACAAGACCAAGGTCTAGAGAAGGCATCCGACATAAAAGTAATTAGATGGGGATTTAAAGATCAGTATACTCGAGGCAATTCAGCTTTTACATTTCATAAGCAATTCTATCACAGCAATGCTTTTTGAGAGTAAATCAACAGTCCAAGGCACAAATCACTTCAACCCTCCCAAACTTCTGACCCTTCCTTAAAGGTCAATTTATGTGTTACATAACGTGGTCACATTATAAATGATCAAGCGTCCTGTACCCAGCCTTAGGAGTGGGTGCTGACAATAACTTTGCCAAAACACCTCATCTCACCTCATCTGATGCAGAAAGTTTCTATACCTGTGAGACATTCAGTGCCTGATTATCTGTTCAAGGGAGGCAGTAAATTATCAGAAATACATTTGTATTTCTGTAAGTTCATAGAGGCTCACATGGTACAGACAGGCCACAGGCATCAAGCAGGGAAGGGAATTCCAAGGACTAAAGTTTCTATAGTAAACAATCCCCTGCCCCCACACCCAACCCCCTCCCCTGCTCCTAATAACCTGGATCTGACAGGGAATGGGGCTCTTGCACTTAGGGACTCTGCAGCCTGGTTGCAGCCCCTCATGGTCTGTGTATATCCTATGAACTGGCATTGAAAAGATCGGAGCTATCCACGCCAGAGTTCTGAGGGAGACTCTGGCTATGGTCCTGACCTCAGGCAGGGGTGGCAGCCAATTGCTTTCCAAAGTCCAGAAAGTATTCCTCTGGCACAGCTTAGCAATTTGACTCCAATTAGGGTGATGTCTTGGGTTGGTTCCATCTGGGATTCCTTCATATCCATCAAAAAACCCAACTTTCCATTTGAGTTTTGGATATTTTCTCCTGGTCCCTTTCCTGGAACCAGCCAACTTGTGATCCATCTAAACAATTACGTGCAGCACTCTCCGATTATCGACGTGCTGCTAATACCGGACACTTTATAAAGAATCGGACAGCAGAGATGCGACAGGTACTAGAGTATCCCACAATTGTATCCCACATGAGCTCCAACCGGAGCGTAGGAGGGTCTCTGTGGCTCCAATAATTATACGAAAGCACACCTCAGAACTACATCTGGGCGTGCTAGTTGAATAACTGTGGGTAGCCTGGACGTCTTGAGTTTTATTTTTTCCTGTTTTTATGGATAGTGTCCAGATTCCTGAACTTTCCAATCCCCATTGGGAAGAGCAGGAGTTTCAGAGAAAGGGAACTTTTGCCACAGGTTTTCTGTTCAAATTCAATATCTTGGGTTGGAGTGGGAGAGGGGGCTTTTTGATGAACAACCCCTATTTGATCACCTTTGACTTCATCTTGCTGGAGATGGATAAGTCAGCCATATCTTTTCCCTGAGACTAAAGGGAGCAGCAGTAGAAACCATATTGGCAGGCAGAGCAGTTAGAACGGAGTGGCAAATTTATCTGTTAGCCTCCTGCCCTTGTATTGTTGGCACTCTTGTCAGAAAGATATAATAATGTCTATAATGTTATTGGAATTTATTGTAAAATAGAGTCTGTGTCTATGCGTCTATATGTACCTGTGTGCGTGTGAGTGTCTGCATGAGTGCACGTGTGTGTATGTGTGCGTGTGCGTGCATACGTGCATGTGACTTAACTGAATTAGGGGCAACTAGTCTGGGTGCTTTGATGTAAGAAAAATAGGTTTGAAATGTTAATTAGGTAAACATGGGGAAGCTTTAGAATATGAAGTGTAAAGGGGGCAATTTTCATTTTTAAATAAACCAGACTAGATTGTTTTCAAAGGAGGAGAGAAATGTGTCACAGGGCCAGGTGAAGTTAAGAAACAGTGTGTTTACTTTTCCCAACGATTACTGGTAAAACTTAGTGCTATGAGAGATTTTTATTATGAGAAAGATAAAGTCCAATGACAGAGTGAAAATATGGGAATGTGCATTCACAGGGGAAAATATGTATAAAGGAGTGAAGGCTGTGTGTAAGATGAGGCTGTGTTAAGATCTAACAAGTGTGAAACACCTTCAGCCTGCATGTGCCAAACTGCTGCCTTCAGGGACTGAAGTTAAGAGAACTCACTTTGCATTCTACTGTTCAGGGTATCAATTAACTTTGCCCAGGTCCTTTAAAATCTGTGTGTTTTACTGTTGTCTTAATGAAGGTGTAACTGGGAATCAGATCAAGTAGAGGGATTTAAAAATTATTGTTCCAGCAGTTTGTAGACATATGTATGTGCTTACAATCTTTTCTTTAATTTTTAAAAATTTAATTTAGTTTTATAAAAACCTCAAGACTCGGTGTTCTTATTATTACTGAATTCAAAGCCCGCATCTCAAAACATACGAATTGAAAATTGGTTGTGACAGTTGTTTCAAGTTTCCCTCTGGGATTTGAACAGCTCAGCATTTACCACCTGCTGTGTCACAACACTCTCATCTGAATATGCAAATCAAGCTCCAAGTATGTTGTCAGGGAACCGGCTACAATTTTAACCTGAGGCCTGAGCTTTCAGGACATTCACATAATGACCGTCTCACACAAGGAAGGGCATGCTTCCCTTGGACAAGGCGAAATAAAGGTTCACCAGATTGGCTCCTGGGATGAGAGGGTTGTCCAATGAGGAGAGATAGAGTAAAATGGGCCTTTGGTCTCTCAAGGTTAGAAGGATAAGTGGTGATCTCTTGTTTGAGGGTTTGACAGGTTAGATGCTAAGAGGCTGTCTCCCTAACTGAACAGTCTAGACCTGGGGGTCATAGTCTCAGAATACTGGGCCGGGCACTTAGGAGATGTTTATTCTCTCGGAGGGTCATGAATCTTTGGAATTGTCTACCCGGAGACCTGTGGATGCTCAGTCGTTGAGTATATTCAAGAAGGAGTTTTGATAGATTTCTGGACATTAAGGGAATTGAGGGATATGGAATTTAGCCATATCTTATTGAATGGCGGAGGAGGCCCGAAGGGGTGTATGCCCTACTCTTGTTCCCATTTGTTAATTTATGTTCTTAAGATTCAATCGGCCTTGTTTAAAAAAAGAATTGCAGTTTCATTATGAGCCAGACTGAGGAGTGTTCTTTGGGGTCCACAAGGATACCTGAGGTCTCCTCAGGTTAGGCTATTTCAGAGGGCCATTAAAGAGTTCACCGTGTTGGTGTGGGACTGGGGGCATAGAAGCCAGACCAGGTCAGGATGGATGGCAGGTTTCCTTGTCTAAAATGGAGGTTATTGAACCACTTGGGGTTTTGCATTTTGGCGATGCAGTTTTTAAAAAAAAAACCTGAATTTAAATGGCCATGGTGGAATTTGAATTTGTGGGTAATCTCTGGATTATTATTCTAGGTCTCTGCATCATTAGTGCAGAAACAGGGGAGATGGTGGCATAATGGTAATATCACTAGACTAGTAATCCAGAGACCCAGACTCCAGCTCTAGGGACATGGGTTCATGGCAGCTGACTGGATTTAAATTCAATTAATAAATCTGGAATATAAAACTAGTCAGTAATGGTGACCACTAATGGGAAGGAAATCTGCCCTCCTTTCCTGGTCTGGCCTACATACGACTCTATATAAGACTCCAGACCCACAGCAATGTGGTTAACTCCTAACCACCCTCTGAAGGGGCCTAGCAAGGCACTCAGTTCAAGGGCAATTAGGGATGGGCAACAAATGCTGGCCTTGCCAGTGACACCCACATCCCATGAAAGAAACAAAGCTACTGCACTATTGTACCTAATTGATTGGCACCCCATTCACCACTTTAAACATTCACACCCTCAACCAATGACAGCAGCGTGTATGTACCATCTACAAGATGCAAGGGTCCTTCGACAGCATCTTCCAAATGCACAACTTCTAACACCTGGAAAGACAAGGACAGCATCTGCATGGGAGCCCCTCCAAGCCATACATCTTCCTGGCTTGGAAATATATCGCTGTTCCTTCAACGTCACTGACTTGAAATCCTGAAGCTCCCTCCCTAACAGCACCCATTCCACATGGAGTTGCAGTGGTTCAAGAAGGTGGCTCATTAAAGGCAGTTAGGGAGGGACAATAAATGTTGGCCTTCCAGCAACACCAACATCCCAAGAACAAAGAAAAAAATGAGAAGTTGTCATTTGCACAACAATAACTTCTATAGATCATTTTAAAAGGTAGGAAAAAAGCTATTCCTAATATGTGTGTAAATAACAAATTATACCAACACTGCTTATGTATTCAAAATGTATTGTTTAAGTTGCAAAGTTCCAACACATGGTACAATGGAATTATAAGATTCCACAACTGCCAATCTCAGCCTCATGACCAAGGACAGCTGTGCACAGAGTGGAGTTACAACACTGACCAGATGTTAAATATCTCCCCTGCAGAATGGAAAATCTAAATCACTTTTACGTCTTCAGCAAGTGACTGCACGTGCAAGGGAAGGATCGTGTGTGTGTGTGTGTGACTCATTGGCTAAGAAATGATACATTGTGAGGCCTTCAGAATGGAGGTTTCAAAATGAAAAGGAGATGGGTGATAACGAAAGGATGGTGGTATGCTGCCAACCTAGGAATATAGGCCAAGCGCAATGAGTCAGCTGAATACGTGAATTATTTAGGTTTTGGTATGACTGGTTCATTCAGGATCGTATCTTAAGTTATATTTCAGTATTACTGGTCACTGGGATCAGCATCTTAAATTACTTACCCCTAAAATCTTCCTCTGGCATCTGGCACATTCAGGGGCAAAGAACTGCTCGTAGCACTTCTCACAATACACAGATCCCTTCTCTTCCACAAAGCCAATGTGGGCAAGGGACAGGTTACAATAAGCACACGTAAACTCTTCAGGGTGCCAGGAACGACCCATCGCCACAAGAAACGGACCTCTGAGAGAGCAAACATAAAACAATCACTAAACAAACAGGAAAAACAAAACTACTTATCCAAACGTCAAAACTTCTCACAAGTGAAAGAGCGAGCAAGAATTTTTCAGCCATTCTCTTGACTCAACCCTTCCCCTTCAAGGGTAAGGAGGAACCTTTCACTTTAATTTTAAAAAGGAAGTCGCTCTCCAATAGATGTTTCATTGTCAGAAATGCAGGTGCAAATCAGGTTTGGGTGAAGAGTTGAAGACAGTCTGTGAGAGACATAGACTGTCTAAGCTAAGGTGCACAGGTCATTGAAACACTCACCCACTATTCAGCATTATATCTCAAGGATAATGCAAAGACAAAACTACCCCAGTAGCCTGAAGGCCTTGCAAAGGGGCACAAAATATCCTCACTTTAGAACTTCAAATCTAAATTATTTGGCAGAAGGGACTAGAGGGGAGTTGAGGAGAATTTTTTCCAGCCAAAGGGTGGGGAGGGGAAGAGGTGATAGAGCCAGAAACACTCGTCACGTTTAAAAGATACTGGGATATGTACCTGAAGTGCCATAACCTTTAGAGCTACAGACCCAAAGTTGGAAAGAGCACTTTCCCAGCTGACAGAGACATGATGGGCTGAATGGCCAGCTTCTGTGCCGTACCTTTTCTATGCTTCCATGACAAAATCTACTCAAAGGAGTAAGGGTAGGCTATTCAGCCCCTTTGAGCCTCCTGTGCCACACAATTAGATCAATGGCTGATGTGCATCTTAACTCCATCTACCTAACTTGGTTCCTTAAACCTCGATGTTCATGTCTAAACAAAAATTTATCAATTCAAGCTTCGAAATTTGCAAACAAATCACAGCCAAACATCATGTTTTTTTGTGTGTGTGTGTGTGGTGGGGGGGGCTGCATGGCAAGAGAATTCCAAACGCCCACTGCTTGGTTTTTTAGATTTCAAGATGAATAAGCCCCTGGTGCTCTGAAGGCCGACACAATTTCACTGATATAAACAATGTTTAACCAGGGTTCGTGTCCAACATCTTCTTTCACAGCTGTAATCATTATACTGAAAATAAATTGAAAACCAGTGCATCTACACGTCACTGCACACTATTGCAAGACAATACATAACTTTGGACGTGGGGAGGGCAGAACTGGTTTACCATTACAATTGTGGAGTGAGCACAGGTTGATGGAAGAGGTGGAGAATGAGGCAAACTAGTCCATTCATGCTCCACGTTTGTTACACTGTGATCATGTTCAGGAGGGCCATTATCCAACATGAGTGCGCATTTCAGATATTAATTAGCCTGCATTGCTTCTACAAAGCCTAATCTGTTAACCGAATGGGCCATTTTAAACACCTCATCCATTATTCAATGGACATTCCATTGTGAGATATATCTGCCAGTTTTAACATTTGTACAGCACTCTCGTCAATCACCACGTCAGGAAAGTAGTATTACACTCTCCTGCAGAACAACCTGAATGATTTCATGCGTTTTTAAGCTGCAGAAATTTAGTTGCAGACAAAAATTGGAAGTGCTAAAATGGAGAATAATTTTCAAGACAGCGTGGTGCTGCAGCAGACACTAAAAATAGGATATTGCTTAAAGGTGGGCGTGAGGTTGACACATAGGGCAGCGCGTTATGGGGGAGGGACGGGGGGGAACAGGGGGATGTACAGCCCGCTAACCCCTGCCCTCCCACCCATTGGAAGCAAAGTCAGCGTGGAGCCAACTCTCTCCATGCCGCTCCGCCCCGCATCCATAACGCTCTGCTGGTGGGCTGAATAGGTTGTCTGTGGGTCTTCTGTCCCTCACTGGGGAGGCCCACCCTCAGGAGCTGCCAGCCAGTCCACTTGCCGGGCAGTTCCAGCAGCGTCAAGAGCACGGGAGAGTGCGCAGCCAGGACTGCAAGTCCCAAGAAGGGAGCCCCATGGTTCCTGGAGAAAGTCCAGGGTCTGGGGGCAGGGAGGGTTTGGGCGATTTAGAGAGAGGATGCAGGGTGGTGGGTGGGGTCACTGGGGGTGGAGTGTTTCACACACAGGTTGATAGAAAGAAAGGGGGGGGGGGGTCACTACCTTAGGGAAGCTGCCCCTCCCGTGATGGGCAAAGGGCACCTCCTCCCAACCCCAAAGGTAGTACCCCCTTTCCTTCCCACCCTTGGAAAAGGTTTGTACACAAAAAAAAAACAGCCTGCTCACTCTCACCCAACTGCCCACACCAACCATATAACAGCAACGGCATGGTCAGTGTATTATCCGGGTCAATTGACTTGTTAAACAATTCAATTAACCCTTGGGGCAGAGCTTTCCCCCCCCCCGTTTGCAGGGGGGGAGGGGGGTTGTTCGTGAACGCGATTGGTGCCCCCAATTGGGGCCGCAGCGCCATTTTGCATGGGCGGGCCAATTAAGGCTGAGCGCCCCCTGTGAGAGCCGGGGGGTGGGAGATGGGGGAGGGAGAGGGGGGGAATTCCCTGAGTCAGGGCTCGCGCCCTTTCGTGTGCATGCGTCCAAAAGAGCACAGAAATCACGAGTTTTGTTTAAGTTTTAAACCTCTGAATAAAAGAAATTAAAAACTTTTGAAACATGTCCCGGCGTGTGACGGTGTCACACAAGCTGGGACATGTCAATTGATTTAAAAAAAAAAAAAACATTTTTATTGAATTCTTAAACCCTTCGTGAAGCCTCACCCCGCCCGTGGATGAGGTTCCATGAAAAATGCGAAGGCCTGCCCGACGAGCTGGAGGTTGGAGGTTGGTCGGGCAGCTCACTTAATTATTTCACTTGGTTTTTAAAGAGGTCTTAATAGGCCTTTGACAGGTCGGCGGGCGCACAGCTGACTCGGCCGCACCCCCGCCGAACTGCAAACCTAAATGACGCGGGGTGACGTTGGGACGCTCGCCCGACATCACCCATGTGTCATTTTACCCCTCGGCGAGCGGGGCCCGAAAATTCTGCCCTTGGTTATGGTGGGTGGGTTGCCGGTTTCAGCAACCCCCATCACCCCACCCCACCCACCTCCCCCCGCCAACGTATTCTGGGGGTGGGTGTGGGAAGGTGGTGGGGTGGGGGGGGGCGGGGGTGGCACCTGCCCTATTTTATGTGCCTTCCCCACCAGAAACACACCCGGCGGAGGGGCACGGATACTGTTGACTTAAAATGCGCTGCGGGGTCCTGGTCAGTCGCTGA
Source organism: Carcharodon carcharias (assembly GCF_017639515.1). Taxonomy (NCBI): domain Eukaryota; kingdom Metazoa; phylum Chordata; class Chondrichthyes; order Lamniformes; family Lamnidae; genus Carcharodon; species Carcharodon carcharias. The sequence continues at coordinate 8,919,718 of NC_054467.1, forward strand.
GCTGGTCCTGCTTAGAATCGAGGCAACGTGCCTCCAAAGGATTGTGGGTGTGGATGCCCCAGTCTTCCCTTGCTCAGTGGTGGAGGATAGGAATGCAGACCTCGCCTGACGCACCTCCCACCCTCGCGACAAGCTCCTGCTGACATCCGTGCTCCTTTCAGATGCTCACCTGTCCAACAATGCCGGCCCTTATGTACAACAAGTGGCTCACCTCTCATTGTGGCACTAAACCAGTCCGGTGGATTCATTAGCCAGGGTATTGTTAACTAAAAAGAGGAAAAGCTCTCCTCGCCAGGCAGGATCAGTTTTCCCACCTCTTTACATCCACTGTAGTCCCATTCAGGGGGGGAAGCTTCCGGAAACAAGAGCAGGCAACTGCTGCCGACAGATGGGCAGATTAGTCAACTGGAGCAGGAATTTAATAAAATGTCTGAATAATCAATCGTGTGCACAGCACTGGAATTCTGATTCCTGTGAACTTTTTTTTTAAAAGAAACAAGACATATCAGAGCAACTTATTTTTTGCATATATTGGATTGCAGTTTGGTTTACAGTATTACTTGGCTGTAACCAAACAGGTGTAAAATGAAGTGTCATTTGAGACTACTCTGCTGCCTACAGAATAGTGGCAGAAGGGCATGAACTGTAATTACACTGAAACAGCCTTCTTTGATCTGACTGATCCACTTTCAAGCAGGGAGTGACATGATATATTTATTAGTCTAGAGAGGAGGCAGCTTTGTTTAATTGACAGCGCGTTGTATTAATTACACAAATCTATAATGATCTAGTACTTGTAGACAGGCCATTTTTCTGTGCCACGAATGCCAAACGTAACTTGAAAGGCTTCACTTGTAGTAATGGGGAGCCTCGAGATTGGAACGTTTTAGAATTTATTTCAGGCTGCGTGAGACTTTATAAACAAAAGCAGCAAAGCCTCCGTTAAAATAGCAAAAAGAGAGAAATTTCACACAAATTTGTCCTCCAGCTGCAATGGGAAAAGGAGATCATACATAAATGCATTTATCACCTTGCAAACAACCGATTTCAATCTTGGCTTCCTGCACAGCTCCAGTGAAGCTCAATGTAAAGTCAAAGAACTACATCTCATCTTTCCATTTGGCAGTTTACAGCCTTTATGGAATCATAGAGGCTCATGAGGCAGCTATTCGGCCCATTGAGTCCATGCCAGCTCTCTGTAGAGCAATCTAATCGGTCCCATTCTCCCTGCTCTATCCCCAGAGCCCTAAAGTTTATTTCCCTCGAGTTTCCTTTTGAAATCATTGACTGCCTCTGCTTCTACCTCCCTTGTAGACTGCGAGGTCCATTACTGCTTGCTGTATAAAAATGTTCTTCCTCACAACTCCCCCGGAACCACCAATCCCCACTGCACCTCTTGCCCAAATCTGTGTCCCCTCGCCCTTATACAATCAGCTAATGGAACTTCTCCGCCGCTGCTGCCAGACCTGCTGAGTTTTTCCAGGTAATTCTGTTTTTGTTATGGAAACAGTTTGTCTGCCTTATGCAAACCTGTCATAATCTTGCACATCTCTACCAAATCTCCCCTCGACCTCCTAGCTTCTCCAACCTAGCCTTGTAGAGAAATCCCTCATCCCTGGATCTATTCTGGTAAATCTCCTCTGCGCCCTCACAGGGACCTCACATCCTTCCTGAAGGGTGGTGACCAGAACTGGGTGCAAGACTCTAGTTGTGGCCAAACAAGAGCTTTATAAAAGGTTTGCTACAAGTTTCCTGCTTTTGAACTCATTGCCTCTACTTATGAAGCCCAAGGTCCCATATGTTTTGCTAACCACTGTCAATTTGTCCTGCCACCTTCAAAAAATCTATGCACATGAACCCCCAGGTCTTTCAGTCCCTGTACACTCCTTAGAACTGTGCCATTATCTTTCGCTTTAACAAGCTTTATCTTAACTACCAATTCCACTCTCTCTTGGACATTCCGTAGCCATTGACACCCCAATTGGACTCATCTTCTGGCTCCACGTTTGTCCCATCCATTGTCCTTTGGCCTTTCGCCAGCATTTTACCATTTGATCGCTCTTACCCCTGCCCCTCCTCTCACTGATTTCCTCTTTAATTCTTTCCCTCCGCACCATCCCCTCCCCCGCCTTTCCCCGGCTCTGTATTTATCCAAAAGCAGCTCGTTTTCATGCACCATCCAGCTATGGTGAAAGATCATCGCCCGGAAGCGTTAACTCTCGTTTCTCTGGGTGGAACTTTACAGCCTTGTCGTGGTGGGGGGTGGGACTGTAAAATTTCGGTGAGCCGTTCAAAAGTCCATTGACTTTAGGAGGGCCGTAAGATCCCAATGGAGGGTGGGGATGTAAAATTCCACCCTCTCTCTCCACAGATCTTGCCTGACCTGCTGATCACTGCCAACATTTTTATTTCAAATTTCCAGCAACCAGTCTTTTGCTTTTATGATTTTACCCTAACTGCTTTTCACCCCAAGGTACTTTTTTTGCAGGGTCATGCGACAGAATGGCAAACTAACAAAACTTCCCCAAAAAGTTTTAGGTAAAATTTACAAGGCAATTGTCTACAATTCCATTAGAGAAATAGCAACCTATTGGGAAACACTCTTAAGGGCAGCTCATCATAGCAAATGGATCTTATTGAAATGGATGTTTGGAGGGTGGCTGTAGGTTGATGGGTCAATTACTCTGATCTGCCTGTGTTAAAACCATCCGCTCACACAGATGCGGTCTGGGTGAGGAGGAAAGAGAGGAACAGACAGAAAACTGAGCTCCGCACGCGTCCTCAAAACTCGCACAGAACACTGTTCAAATAAATAATGGGACCACAAGGCTCAACCTGAAGGAAAACATGGGGGGAGAGAGAAAAGGAGTGAGGAATGCAGTTGGGGCAGGAGCAGGAAATAGAACAGTAACGAAGGAGACCCAAAAATCGTAGAGGGAGCACCTGCAGTGCAAAGTGAAAAGCCAATTAAAAAAAAAGGATACATATATATGATGAAAGCAAAATACTGCGGTTACTAGAAATCTGAAATAGAAACAAAAAATGCTGGAAAAGCTCAGCCGGTCTGGCAGCATCTGTGAAGAGAGAAACAGAGTTAGCGTTTCAACTCCGTATGACTCTTCTTCAGAGCTTATACCCCTTCACTCAAATGACCTATGTCTGAGTGTTTCCACACTTTGTCTGTGCATTCAAGCTCACACAAACCTTACTTTTATATAGCATCTTAAACATAGTAAGACGGCCCAACACACTTCACAGAAGCACTATCAAACAAAACGTGACACCGAGGCACATAAGGAGATATTTGGACAGGGTGATCAAATGTTTGATCAGAGGCAGGGTAAGAAGCGTCTCACAGGAGGAGGAGAGGCACGCAGAGAGCTTTAGGAGAGGGAATTCCAGAGCTTAGGGCCCAGCCAGCTAAAGACACAGCCACCACCGGTGCTGCAATCAAAATTGGGAACACGCAAGAGGCCTGAAGTGGCGGGGCGCAGAAATCTCAAAGGGTTGTCGGGTTATGGAGACAGAGAAAGGGGAGTTAGGGACATGTGCTCAAGCAGGAAAGCTGATCCACAACAGTGAGCACTACTTTTAATCGACACTTACTGATGTCACTGCTCCACAGTCTGGGGAAGCTACGCATTCCAATAATTTCCAAACATAAAGAGAAACCATCCGCAAGGAAAAACGTTTGTGTTTATTTGCAAGCAGAGAGTTTACCAAAGGTCCATGATGCAACCCGTGCCATAACTTCACTTGTCTACAAAAACCAATGTCAGTGATTTCCAAATCTTCTACACCATTTTCCTCTCAAAGACCATCCATCATTGTGAATTAAAGAGTGTATTAGTTAGGGAGGAGTTAACAATTGTGCATTAGGGGAGAAGCTTGTTTAGTCTAAAACCATGAAATGTTACTCACTTAATTGTTAGTGTACAAATTTAGAGACCATAAATATAAGATAGTCACTAATAAATCTAATAAGAAACTCAGGAGAAACGGCTTTCCTCTTATCATTTCTTTCACCCAGAGGGTGATGAGAGTGTGGAACTCACTACCACACGGAGCGGTTGAGGTGAATAGCAGAGACGCATTTGTGGAAAGCTGGTTTGAATACGTGCAGTAGAAAGGAATAGAAAGGATTTGTTGAAAGGACTAGGGGGGAAAACGTGTGTGGAGCATAAACTCTGGTACAGACCAACTGGGCCAAGTGGTCTGTTTCCACGATGTGGACTCGGTTTAACTAACATTTCACCAGTTTTGTCTTTCTTGAACGCGATTCTCATTTTATGAAGAGTCGGTTTCTTGGCTTGCCTCCTACCTGATGATGGAGTTGCAGTGAGCACACATGGGAGTCCTGTTGCCGGCAGGGATATGCTCAGCCATTTGAACCAGTGTATCGTCATCCTGCTGCTCTGGTTTGCTCATCGTGGTGCCAGTGCCCTTTGAGTTAGACCCCCATCCTGGTTGATTGGCCGGAGAAACGTGTGCAGTCGGCAGTGCTGTCTTAGGGAAACTGTTTGCTGCAGGTTAATGTAAGCACAAAATTATTTATGTTTAAAAAAAAAGAACAGCTTCATGCAAATCAGAGTTATTTAACAATATGCAGGTTAGAAGGCTTGCAGTTCAGTCAACTGATCTGATATATGCCAAGATCTAAATGCTGCTTCTAAGTTTGGATGAAAGGTTACCCGGAGCCTAATTTATCTAAAATTATACTTTGCACTCCACAAGGACTGGGCAGGGGTGAGGGGCGAGGGCTAGAGGGCCTAGCTTTTAAGCAAAATAATTGGGACAGAGTTGGCCATTGGTTGACCTCATCCTTAAAAAACAAGGACACATTGAGTGCAAGGCCTTCTTTTTTTCAAGTGGCCCAGCAATGAATTGGCCCAAGCTTTCTGTTTGGTACTTGGTCATCAAGCAATCTCCCCTCTTTCCACTTTCCCCTCCTCTCTGGTGGACTTTTAATGAAGTAAAAAATACCATTGGCCCAGTTGGTCAGAGTTTATGCTCCACTCACGTTCCCCCCCTGGTCCTAACAACAAATCCTTTCTCCCGCACGCCTTCAATCGGCCTCAGGAGGGTATCAGAGGTGGGATGACGGGGCTGCCCTCCGAGGAGAGATCGAGTAGAATGGGTCTCTAATCTCCGGAATTCAGAAGAAGAAGAAATGATCTCATCGAAATGAATAAAATTGTTATAGAAACGAGAACAAAAAAACGCTGGAGATACTCTACAGGTCAGGCAGTGTCCGTGGAGAGAGAAACAGAGTTAATCACCCAGCCCAGTGACCTTTCACCAGGACTGTCGTCTCTAAAGCCTTCACATCCTCTTAGAGCGTGGTGCCCAGAATCGGACACAATACTCTAGTTGAGACCAAACCAACGTTTTATTAAAAGTCCACCAGAGAGGAGGGGAAAGTGGAAAGAGGGGAGATTGCTTGATGACCAAACACCAAACAGAAAGCTTGGGCCAATTCATTGCTGGGCCACTTGGAGAAAAAAAGAGGGCCTTGCACTCAATGTGTCCTTGTTTCTTAAGGATGAGGTTTGGGGTTGGGTGGGGGAGTGGAGGGGATAGGGAGAGTCAAAACTGGTTGGAAGTTATATCCCAAACAAAGCCTCTCGTCAAAGAATGTGCAGCAGAAATATCATCTGTGGCACAGTTCAGATCCCAGTCTATCTGAAAGAACAAGGTAGGGGTAACAGCAGAGCTAAAAGCTGGAGAAAACAAAGAGCAACATATTTCATCGGAAAAAATAGCAGCCACTTGAACTGATGCCAGACAGGTTTTTTTTAGATAAACTACATTAGAAGTCAAAAAATACCATTAAAATAGTCAAACCTCAGGGTAATTATGAGCAATCCCTTTCCACACCTGTCAAATTTGACATCTCCATGTAAAAAATCTACATTGCATTGGGGTTTAACATGACTGACACTGGGACAACAGCAGTTTCTTTGTGGAAGGCTTAACTAAACCACCGCCTAAACAAACACTTCGTCACCACCAGTTAATTTTCTCCCCGCGCTTTTACACACTTGCTAGCTTTGCAGGAATGAAACATTTTGATTTAGGTTTGGGTTCACATCAAAAGGATAGAAGTAAAAATATATTTTAGCTGGTACTCCTATCGGAGAGGAGGGGTTTCTGTTTGTAAAGGGACTTAAAAGGTCTCCTTGTCCTGAGGGGATTCTGAGTTTCAACCTAGTTGTCAGGCGTGTAAAAGCAGGTGAAGCGATACTGCCTATTCTGGAGAAGCTCTGAAGAAAGGTCATACGGACTCGAAACGTTAACTCTGTCTCTCTCTCCACAGATGCTGCCAGACCTGCTGAGTTTTTCCAGCATTTTCTGTCTTTGCTACCTATTCTATAGCGTTTAAGCAGCTTTGGGCCCCCTATCTAGATAAAATGCATTTATCAGGATGGCTAAGAAACATGCACATGAACCATTTTCTTTTTAAAATTTGCCAAGACTACAGTCTATCCACAAGAGTTGTTTTGTAGGAAACACGGCAGCCAATTTGTACGAAGTAAAGCCATGAAGAGAACATTGAGATAAATGGTCAGAATCTGCTTTAGATGGCGTTGATTGAGGACTAAAGGTTGGCTAAGACTCCAGGAGAATCTTGCTCTTCAAAGTAGTTTCACCAGAACAAGCAGTTGTGGGGGTGGACCTCGGTTTAACAACTCATCTGAAAGACAGCACCTCCAACAGTGCAGCACTCCCTCGCTACCGCACTGAGAGGTCAGCCTAGGTTACCTGCTCATGCCTCTGGAATGGGTCCTGAACCCACAACTTTCTAACTCCGAGGCAAGGATGCTACTCACTGTGTGAAGCTGACTCCCAATACCGGGGAGGTGCTACCTAAAGGGCTTGCACCAAAGCCGTTCAAAGTGTGTGCAGGTTGTTGGCTTTAAAAAGCATCGTCAAACATTTATTCAGGACGTTAGTTTACTTAGCACTGCGATTTTATCACATGTATTGTGAACACCAGACAGCCTCAAAACCTTACCTGTACTGATCCTATCATCTAAACTTCTTCGTTTATCCTCAATGATACACTACCGGTTAAAAAAGAGCAGAGATAAACTGTGGGTGGCCTTCAATTTAACCTTTCAGTGAAGCTCGAACGTTGTAGTTTTAATAGGAAAAGTAAGCAAGTGGTGCAGAAACCCCCCACCTGGATCATGATCGTTAATCCTCGCTCTGTAAAACAGCAACCTGTGTTTCATGTAGCAAAATATCCCAAGTCTTCATTTAAAAATTAATACATGTGAAAACGGGAGGACATAAGGACAGATGATCATTAGCTTGGCTAAAGAGGCTGGTTTTAGAGAACGAGAGAGAGAGAGTGTGATGGGTGGGAGAGACAAAGAGGTTTGGTGAGGGAATTCTACATCTTGGCGCCTAGACGGCTGGAGGCGCAGCCCATAACGACTCGCAAAGGGAGTACACAGTGGCCGCTGGTGGGGGAAATGCAGAGCTCTTGGAGGGTTGAAGGGCTGCAGGAGTTCACAGAGAGAGAGAGAGAGGACCAGGCCTTGGAGGGATTTGAACACAAGGATGAGAATTTTTAAAATTACAAAGGTAGTGTGAAGCACCCCATCCACCGCCTTAAACTCTCACTCACTCCAACCTTGGTGCTCCGCAAGGCAGTGTGTAACATCTAGGAGGTGCACTGCAACAGCTCGCCAAGGCTCCTTTGGCAGCACCTCCCAAACTCTACTACCGAGAAGACCAAGTGCATCAGGTGGACGGGAACACCACCATCTGCGAGTTCCCCCCCCCAAGTTTCATGCCATCCTGACTTTTTTTTTAAAAATTCACTCCCCAGGATTTGGGTACCCATGGTAAGGCCAGTATTTACTGCAGTCCTTCTGAAGGTTCTAGCAAATTTGATACAACCGAGCGGCTTGCTTGGCCATTTCGGAGGGTAGTTAACAGTCAGACACATTTGCTGTGGGTCTGGAGTCACACGTAGGCCCAGACCGGGCAAGGACAGCAGATTTCCTTCCCTAAAGGACATTAGTTTTTACATCAATCCATTAGTTTCATGGTCACCATTACTGAACTAAGTGTTCTTTTTTTTTCAAATTCCGGATTTATGTTATTAACTGAGTTTAAAGCTCTTGCAACCAGCTCATTAAGTGAGGCCTACTGGATTATTAACCCAGTGACACAGCCACTACACGACCCGCACTCCCAACTTGAATGTGCACCGGCCTTGCCTTCACTGGCATTGGATCAAAATACTGGAACTCCCAATCTAAGAGCACGGCAGGGGTTCACTGCACTGACTGCAGTGGTTCATGGTGGCAGCACAGCATCACCGTCTCGAAGGTAACTAGTAGCGGGCAACAAACGTTGGGCCTTACCAACGATGCCGACATCCCGTGAATGAGTAAATTTACATTTATTTTGGCAAGGACTCTATTCTGTGCCTCCACAAACAGGGTTAGAATTGAAACCGTCTGTAAGGAAAATCACAACAGTGCAGCCACGTCCAACTAACCTATTCAACAGCTGGGCTGCTGTTCCAACGAAGGGTGAGAGTAGACTGCCCAGCTCCAGTCAGTCTGCAGGACCACGACACAAGTTTGCGCTAGGCTCCCTGAAACTAATTGGGAGTCTTTGCACTGAGACAAGGTGACTAACATTTTACGATTGTAATGCCAATTTAAGAAATAGGCATTTACCGTGCTGTTACTGTGTGGCCCCACTCTCCCAATGACAAGGGTAAAATTGAAGGGGAAGCAGATTTTGAGCACAGCTTTAGCCCTGGGCAAGGCAGTAGCTCTCAGAAGGGAGAGAAGGGGCGGGCGAGATGAAGGGGGAGAGCGAGCGAGTGCGCCAGGCACAGAGAGAGAGGGGGAGAGAGAGAGAGCACGAGAGAGAGTGAGAGAGAGAGCGAGAGAGAGAGAGCGAGCGAGCAAGAGAGAGCGAGCGAGAGAGAGCGAGAGAGAGAGCGAGAGAGAGCGCGCCAGGCACAGAGCGAGAGAGAGAGAGAGCGAGAGAGTGTGTGCCAGGCACAGAGCGATCCAGAGAGAGAGTGAGAGCGCGCGCAAGAGAGAGCGCGTGAGAGAGTGAGCGCGCGCCAGGCACAGAGAGAGCGAGAGTGTGCGTGCCAGGCACAGAGTGAAACAGAGAGCGAGAGCGAGTGCGAGAGCACATGCGAGAGAGCGCACGCGTGCGAGAGAGAGCGTGCGTGCGAGAGAGAGCACGCGTGCGAGAGAGCGAGAGCAAGAGAGCGCGAGAGAAAGAGAGCGCGAGAGAAAGAGAGCGCGAGAGAAAGAGAGCGCGAGAGAGAGAGCGCGAGAGAGAGAGCGCGAGAGAGAGAGCGCGAGTCAGGCACAGAGCGCGAGAAAGAGAGCGAGAGAGAGAGCGCGCAAGAGAAAGCGAGAGAGAGTGAGAGAGAACGCGTGAGAGAGAGCACAAGAGAGAGAGCAAGAGCAAGCGAGAGAGCGAGAGCGAGCGAGAGAAAGAGACAGCGAGAGAGAGAGGCAGCGAGAGAGAGAGGCAGCGAGAGAGAGAGAGAGGCAGCGAGAGAGAGAGAGGGGCAGCGAGAGAGAGAGGGGCAGCGAGAGAGAGAGGGGCAGCGAGAGAGAGAGGGGCAGCGAGAGAGAGAGGGGCAGCGAGAGAGAGAGGGGCAGCGAGAGAGAGAGGGGCAGCGAGAGAGAGAGGGGCAGCGAGAGAGAGAGGGGCAGCGAAAGAGAGAGGGGCAGCGAGAGAGAGAGGGGCAGCGAGAGAGAGAGACAGCGAGAGAGAGACAGCGAGAGAGAGAGAGACAGCAAGAGAGAGAGCGAGAGAGAGAGACAGCGAGAGAGAGAGACAGCGAAAGCAAGAGCAAAAACGAGTTAGCAAGTGTGCTAGGCACAGAGCGAGAGAGAGAGGGAGAGCGAGAGTGAGAGGGAGGAGAGCGAGAGCGAGAGCAACAGCGAAAGCGAGAGGGAGAGCGAGAGGGAGAGAGCGAGAGAGAGAGCAAAAGTGAGTTAGCAAGCACGCCACGCACAGAGCGAGAGGGAGATAGAGCGAGAAAGGGAGAGAGAAAGCGAGAGCCTGAGAGAGGGAGAGAGAGAGCGAGAGAGGGAGAGAGAGAGCAAAAGTGAGTTAGCAACTGCGCCAGGCACAGAATGAGAGAGAGAAAGCGAGAGAGAGAGAGAGGGAGAGTGAGAGAGAGAGCAAGCGAGCGCACCAGGCACAGAGCGAGAGAGAGAGAGCGAGAGTGGGAGCAAGAGACAGCGAGAGAGAGAGAGAGACAGCGAGAGAGAGAGAGAGAGAGAGAGACAGCGAGAGAGAGAGAGACAGCGAGAGAGAGAGAGACAGCGAGAGAGAGAGAGAGACAGCGAGAGAGAGAGAGACAGCGAGAGAGAGAGAGACAGCGAGAGAGAGAGAGACAGCGAGAGAGAGAGAGACAGCGAGAGAGAGAGAGACAGCGAGAGAGAGAGAGACAGCGAGAGAGAGAGAGACAGCGAGAGAGAGAGAGACAGCGAGAGAGACAAGGAGACAGAGAGAGAGACAGAGAGAGAGCGAGAGAGAGCGACAGCGAGAGAGAGACAGTGAGAGGGAAAGAGAGCGAGACAGCGAGAGAGAGTGAGAGACAGCGAGAGAGACAGGGAGACAGAGAGAGAGACAGAGAGAGAGCGACAGCGAGAGAGAGACAGTGAGAGGGAAAGAGAGCGAGACAGCGAGAGAGAGTGAGAGACAGCGAGAGAGAGAGAGACAGCGAGAGAGAGAGACAGCAAGAGCAAGAGCAAAAGCGAGTTAGCAAGCGCGCCAGGCCCAGAGTGAGAGAGAGTGAGCGAGCCAGGCCCAGAGTGAGAGCGCGCACGTGCTAGGCACAGAGCGCGAGAGAGAGAGAGAAAGTGTGAGAGAGAGAGAGAGCGAGCGCATCAGGCATGAGCAAGAGAGAACGAGGGAGAGCGAGGGAGAGAGAGCACGCGAGCGTGCCAGACACAGAGCGAGAGAGAGAGCGCACACACCAGACACAGAGGCAAAGCGGGAGGGAGCCAAGCAGACAGCCAGACAGGGAGAAAGTGCTAGAGAGAGAGAGAGAGAGAGAGAGAGAGAGAGAGAGAGGGAGGGAGAGAGCATGCTGGACAGATAAAGAGAGAGAGTGACAGAGAGGCAGAATGGCTTGTCAGAATTCCCAAGCTAACAGCACAGGCAAATGCAGGCGAGGCCACCAGTGGTGGATTTAAAGGAAATCAGGGAGGAGGGTAGGAGAAAGAGAGGGAGAGCAGAGAGCGAGATTGAAGGACTGGAGGATGTTACAGGGATGGGACTGGGCTTTTTCTGTGTATGATAGAAATGTTATCAGGCTTCTCTTGATACTGACCATGTGACACATGGCAAATAAACCGACAAATGCATTTTCAATGCAGCTGTGTCCCTGACGTACCCAACAATCTACCTGAAATGAGCATCATTCTCAACGACGGGGCTTCTGTTGAAGGAACTTCACAACATCATTAAGCAGCAATACCAGAAGCGAGGAAATGTCACTTGGTGCTGGATAGCCCAATCCTTGAATTATTCCTTTGTGTGAGAGTTACTAGGCAGCAATTAAATGGAATAAACTATATCAGCAATCATCTGGTCTCGGACAGCTGGAGAACATGTTTGTTTTAAATCGTTCTCTGGGGTTTTCTCCTTTTTCAGGATGGTGTAGAAACACCAGATCATTTTCACCAGCCGCCTTCGCTCAAAAATAAGACACTTCTAGACTTGCAGGATGTCCCAAAGGACTTTACAGCCAGTGAAGTACCTTTGAAGTCCGTCCACTGCTGCAACATGGGGACGCAGCAGCCAAGTTGCGCACAGCAAGCTCCCACTAACGGCAATGAATTAAGTGGCCAGATCATCGGTTTCTAGGCGTTGGGTCGAGTAATCAGTGTTGGCCAGGACACTGGGGAGATCCACCAGCGCAAAGCTGCCAAACTAAATTTAGAAAAAGACTTGGAAAATTTGGAATACTTACACAGGGGGGCTCCTTCAAATGTTAGGAAAGAATGTGCTGGTTTCCACCCTCCCCCCACCCATAACGGAGTATTCAGGTACATTTTCAACAATAGTTTCTTTCTGATTGTGAGACGTGATAGAGAGAAGGAAGGGGGGGGGGGTGAAAGAAATGGCTTTATTCTCGAACAATGGATTGAACAAAACAGGATGTGGCTTTTCCATTATTTGTAAACTCAAATGTTACACTGATCTTAGCGGAGTAACTCTGAGTAATACTAACAAAGCAAAGCAAACATGGAATCTGAATGCCCTGGCAGCAACACGATCTCCTAATGCAACTTCTTTACCGAGTCGTTGACTTAGTGTTTAAACTGGAGACGTGGCATCTTTCTGTTCACCATTGCCTCTCTCTCGTTTGCCACGATCACACACAACACATTCTCTGGGCAAGCGTGTGCAGATTTGACAAAAATAAAATTCTGCAGTAGAAAGATCCAACTCCAGATAAAAATGGGCCTGTCCTTTATTTTGCTTTGGATCCTTTGTGCTTTTCGAGCAACTTGTGCTTCTTACACTCCTTCCCCAGTTGCCTCTTTTGAACTGCAGTTCCAACAGATGCCTGGCTTTCTGAGCAGATTTCAATCATAAGGATATTTCTCCACATACAAGGCACCACCTCGACGCACACAGGTCCTGAATTGTACATCGTGGATTGATGCACAGCTAGGAGGCCACTTGACCCATTTGTGCTCGTGCTAGCTCTTCGCAAGAGCTATCCGATTAGTCCCGCTTTCCTGCTCCTTTTCCCCATCGTCCTGCAAAGCTTTTCCCTTTCAAGTATTTATCCAATTCTCTTTTGAAAATTACAATCGAATCAGCTTCCACCACATGTCAGGCAACCCATTCCCCACTGTAACAATGCACCGCATAAAAAAAATTCACCTCAGCTTGCCTCGGAGATATGCACGCCTGTGGATTGCATCACGCAGAGAGCTCCCCCAAGCCAGTTCTGCTAATAGGCCCTAATCTACCCTGGTGTGTGGGGTTACAGTCATGGTTCCAGAAGGTGAAACCAACCAGCTTCTTCGTCATACATCGCACTTCAAGGCAGAATTACATTCAATTATCAACAGGGTTATTTTTCCAAATCTCTAGATTTTGTTCGGTTGGCATACAACCATCCTAAAAGCTGTTTGCCAAACTTTTCAACCATTTGCTAGTTGCATCTCATGAAAGTGATGTGAAGGGACGGGTACTGTTTACAAAATAAAGGCAGAAAGCTCCTGCAAAACATTGCACACCCTAACACCTCTCCAAAAGCCACCTCAACAGCCCCCCAATCCCTTCAGAGGCCCACTCCTCCTCCTCCTTACCGTCTCCCTCAACTGAAAGATTGCTTACCCACTTCCCCAGCTCAGGGGCGCCCCTTTCTCTCCCCCTTACCCACACTCGCACGAGCACAATTTACCTTCCGTTCGCGGATGAGGGATTCCAGTTACACGGAGAGATCGGAGAACGGCACTTGTTACCCTTGCGGCGTTAAGGGAAACTTTAAGAGAGGTGTCTAAAGCCATGGAGGATCCTGAGATGGGGGAACAACAGTTTCCACTGGCTGGAGGATCGTTAACCGGAGAGCACCGGGTTTAAAGTTACTGGCGACAACATCAAGGTTGAGATGAGGAGGCTGGTTTTCAAAGTCAAGAGTCACGCTGATCTGGAATGCACTGCCTGAAATGGCGAAGGCAACAGTTTCAACAGTAACTTCCAAAAAGGAGCCGGATTATGTGCTTAAAAGCAGGAAAATAACGGCAGGGCTATGGGGGGGGCGGGGGGGGAAAAGATCAGGGGGGTTGGAACTGATTGAATAGCTCCATCAGCGAGCTGGCACAGACACCATGGGCTGAACGGTCTCTTTCTGAGCTTTAACATTCTATAAGGATGGTTGGTCAGGCATACCCTGCATCTTCTGAATCTATGATGACTACCACTTACAGCAGGAGAATGGATCGTAAGTTTGCTTTTCATGATCGAATCCATCGCCGTATTTTTATTTTTGGAATGGCGGGTGACGAATGGGGCTGTAATCGCTGGTACCTGTCCTAATACCCACTTTGAATATGAATGCTGAGCAGGAACTTACACATGGACGAAAGGTCATTAACCTGAAACGTTAACGCTTTTTCGTCGCTCCACAGATATTGCCTGACCACCACCAACACCCCCCCGCCCCCCTCTGGAGTGTTGTCCAGCATCTATAGTACTATTCAGTTTGCTGTGATAAAGAGAATACCAACATGGGCCATCAATCTAGTGTCGCACAACAGCCAACTCTTTACCATGGAACGATACACCAAAAGGTAAATGAATGGTTTTCATTCAGGTCGAAAAGAGAGAAAGCCCAAGTGAGGAGCATGAAGAAAGAACGGACATGTTTGAATATATTGGTGCTGGGCGCCCCCTACTGGCAAAATGCAATGAAATCGGGGGGAAGGATGAAATGAGTTCTCGCACGCAAAAGAAAAATGTCTGTGGTCCAATGAGTTAGATCAGGGAACGAGATAGGTTTGTGACAAGGTGAGGGACCTGCAGCATACAAAGAGAGAAAAAAATAAAAAAAGTGACTATTACTTTGTCTGAGTTAATTTTTAATTCATTCTCAGGACGTGAGCGCTGCTGGCAACACCAGCACTTACTGCCATGGAGAAAGTTGGGGGGGGGGGGGTGGGAGCTGCCTTCTCAATAGCTGAGGGGCTTTGCAAGGCCACTTCAGGGAGCAGTTAAGGGTCAACCACATCGCTGTGGGTCTGGAGTCAGGTGTAGGCCAGACCAGATAAGGGTGGCAGATTTCCTTACCTGAAGGACATTACTGAGCCAGATGGGTTTTTACAATAATTGATTATAGTTTTTAAAAAAATTCTTTCATGGGACATGGCATTTATATGGCCCATCCCTAATTGCCCTCCAGAAGGTGGTGGTGAGCCGCCTTCTTGAACCGCCGCAGTCCATGTGGTGTAGGTACACCCACCGTGCTGTTAGGGAGGGAGTTCCAGGGTTTTGACCCAATGACAGTGAAGGAACGGCGATATATTTCCAAGACAGGATGGTGAGTGGCTTGGAGGGGAACTTGGTGTTCCCAGGTGTCTGCTGTCCTTGTCCTTCTAGGTGGTAGAGGTTGCACATTTGAAAGGTGCTATCCAAGGAGCCTTGGTGAGCAGTTGCAGTAGATCTTGTAGATTGTACACATTGCTGCCACTGTGCGTCGGTGGTGGAGGGATTGGATGTTGAAGGTGGTGGATGGGATGCCAATAAGGTAGCTACTTTGTCCTGGATGGTGTCAAGCTTCTTGGTAGCTTACAATTACTAAGACTAGCTTTTTATTCTAGATTTATTTATCTAACTGAATTTAAATTTCCTAGCTGCTGAGTTAGTATGCAGGTGCAGCAAGTAATTAGGAAAGCTCATAGAACGTTGTCGTCTATTGTAAGGGGAATTAAATACAAAAGTAGGGAGGTTATGCTTCAGTTGTACAGGGCACTGGTGAGACTACATCTGGAGTACTGTATACAGTATTGGTCTCTTTATTTAAGGAAAGATGTAAATGCATTAGCAGTCCAGAGAAGGTTTACTACACTAACACCTGGATTGAGTGGGTTGTCTTAAGAGGAAAGGTTGGACAGGTTAGGGTTGTATCCACAGGAGTTTAGAAGAGTAAGAGGTGACTTGATTGAAACCTTTAAGATCCTGAGAGGTCTTGACAGGGTGAATGTGGAGAGGGTGTTTCCTCTTGCAGGAGAATCTAGAACTAGGGGGTCACTGTTTAAAAATAAGGGGTCGCTCATTTAAGACAGAGATGAGGGAAGTTTTTTCTCTCAGAGGTCATGAGTCTTTGGAACTCTCTTCCTCAAAAGGCAGTGGAAGCAGAGTATTTGAATGGACAGAGGTAAATAGATTCTTGATAAACAAGGGGGTGAAAGGTTATCAGGTATAGGCAGGAGGTTACAACCTGATCAGCCATGATCTGATTGAATGGTGGAGTAGACTTGAGGGGCCGAGTGGCCTACTCCTCCATGTTCTGTACGGTGCGATTTGAACTTACATCTTTGGATCATTAGTCCAGGTTTCTGGAATTCTACTCTAATAACATAACCACTAAGCTACCACCAGGTCAGATTCTTAATTAGCACACCAACCACAAAACGCAGGAGCAAATAAGAATCCTAAACGTAATGCCGATCCACAAGACGTAGAACAAAACAGCACATCGCTTAAACTGGTCTACACAAGGGAAAAAGCAGTAAAATTTCAGGAACGTTGAGTTCTTCGGTAATTAAGTCAAACTGAAAGTGCTGTGAAATGAATCTCATTACTTGCATCGACTAGGTTGGTTCAGCAGCAAGCGTTTGTTCAAAGCACCTTATAAATCAATACACACTGCTGGGTCCGAGTTTCGGAATAAAGTCAACTCTTTAATTTGTTCGTTGATGGTTAACAGAAAGTTTTAAGTTGAGCTACTTTGCTTATACTTTAATCCTTCCCCAATCCAGAAAGCATCATCCCCAGGGTTGACAAATCTAAATTGATGTTGCAAGAGGAATCTGTGGAGTGGGGCACAACAGGTCAAACATCTGTGCTAAAAGGTTGAGCCCAACACCTGACACTCTTACTGTCTTTATATCTCATCACCTCAGTGCTCCTGTACCGCAAATCCTGCTTTAAATCAAGCTGCTACCTCATATACAATCCTCGGTGCTGACCCGCATCATTTCACACGGCCTATTGAAAGGCTGCGTGTTCCAAAGACTAGATGCAAATACGCTTAGCGCGTCGGCAACTTTGGCAGTCACAAGCTGAGCCTCCAGCAAGCGACAAAAAAAAAACCCTCAGGTGCTGGAAATCTGAACAATCTCGGCGACTGAATCCTTCCGTCATCTGCAAAGAAGCCAGAAGCTCGTTTTACCCGCGAGCCACCGAGCGGAGCAATCCCCATGCCCGTCAGTTGGGGCACCTGAAGTAATCCAACATCTGAAAAGGGGGTGGCTGAGGGGAATGGCCTGATGGAGGTCTTTAAGATTATGGATTAAGGTTTGACACTTGTGACCTGGAAAAGATGTTTCCACTGAACAGCGGAGACCAGAGCTGGGCGCCATAAAAATAAAATAGTCGCTGGTAAATCCAATAGGGAATGTGGGAGAAACCCAGAGAGTGGGGTGAGGGAGGGGAACGTGGAACTCGCTCCCCCAGGCGGTGGTTAGAATGAAGAGCGTACACGCATTTCAGGGGAAAGCTAGATAAACACACATGAAGGATAAAGGAACAGAAGGATATGTTGATGGGGTCAGAGCAAATTAACGGTCACTTAATGTGCCTCGTCCCGCGCTTTTTACTACATGGTCTGGTGCGGGGCAAAGGGCAAAGGGCTGTGGGAGCCCTGAGCCCACCACAGCCACCCCTCCCCCACAAGGTCATACTGCCCCTTTAATCCTCCTCCTCCTCCCCCCCACCCCTCCTACCCCGGCCTCTTAAACCTGGCCCCTCGCTGGGGCCTGCCAGCCAGGTCTCGCCAACACCCCGGGACACAGCTGAAGTCTGCCATCGGCGACTAACCCCTTCTTCAGGGGCTGGCTGTACAGTCCAGGTAGCGGCCACCCTCAAGACCGGTGCCGCTGGGACCAATCGGCCAATCCGATTGGCCGTTAGCTTCCCGGGGGGGGGTGGTTAAATGGCTACAGGGCTACTGGGCTTAGTGGGGGGTGCGTACCCCGTCTCTGCTTTCCCAAAAATCCTGCCCAATAGACTTGTTGGGCTGAACATGGCCTTTGCTGTAAAAATTTAATGTAAAACCACCCCTTGGTTTCTCATTGATAGCCACACGAAAATCCAATTTTCTGCAGCCTAAAAACTTTCTTCAGCGTTTTATTGCCACAACCGAGCTACAGGAACAGCCGGAGAGCACTGTTAAAACTGCGATAATGCGATAAGGCTGTTAATGGACAGACGAGTGGAAAGGCCCCATCATTCTTCACACAGTTTTACGAAGAAGCTGCTGATTCACAGGAACAGTTTGTACCGGAGCTAAGGGTTTATTGGTGACTCTTTAGCCAGCCAATTGATCAATGATTAGATCAGCATGTGTATCTAGCGCTTCACACAAGAACATCTAGAGGTATGCTTGCAGTGCAGACTACTCAAAACGTGCGGGTTTTTTTTTTGCTGTACTTTAAAAGTCAAAATATAGTTTCATTTATTGAAATGGCATCTTGTCAAAGGTCAGTCCACTAAGCAGTATTTTTTTCCATCAGTGAGCAGCATTTAGTGTACGTGTATAACCTCGCAACCTTGTGACTGTAAACACTGTTCCAGTCATAATTCACTCGTGAACACATAGGTCGGCAGCACTTCAAGAGATTGCACCAAAACCTTAAA
Organism: Carcharodon carcharias; assembly: GCF_017639515.1. NCBI lineage: Eukaryota > Metazoa > Chordata > Chondrichthyes > Lamniformes > Lamnidae > Carcharodon > Carcharodon carcharias. The sequence goes on from NC_054467.1 coordinate 8,938,102, forward strand.
TACTTGGGCCCAGTCGATGTTTTCAACAAAAAATTTGCACCCAGGCTGCTTCTACAGAACTAAATGCTAATCCTAGTCATACGGTCGGTTAAAACAATAATCGGGAATGATGCCCTAGTGGTAACAATGCTGGGCTGGTAGCAGCAGTAGTGGCTCAGAGACTGAGGCTAATTATCTGGGGACAGAGGTTCAAATCCCACCACGGCAGATGGTGGAATTTAAATTCAATTATTAAACCTTGGAATTAAAATCCAGTCTCAGTAAAGGTGGCCATGGAACGGTCGAGCTTGTCATAAAAACCCATCTGATCCACTAATATTCTTTAGGGAAGGAAATCTGCCATCCTAATCCGGTCTGGCCTGCGTGACACTGTGTGGTTGCCTCTTAGCTGCCCTATGAAATGGCTTAGCAAGCCACTTAGCTCACCACCACCTCCTCATGGGCAATGAGGGATGAACAACAAATGCTGGCCTCGTCAGCAATGCTCAAATGAAAGAATTTTTTTTTAAAAAAAAAGGTGAAAGTGCCTCATGTTATCCTGAAGCCTGGACTATGATATACTTGAAACCAGAAGATAATTCCTGATGAAAGGTCATTGATGAGAAATGTCTCTCTCTCTCTCCACAGATGCTTCCTGAACTGTTGAGTGCCCCTTGTCCACCTTCATTACTTTCCATTTCCCTTTTCAGAGCCTTCAACAATAACTGTATTTACACAGCGTCTTTAGTGCAATAACACGTGTCCAGAGGCTTCACAGGAGCATTATAAAACAACATGCAACACCGAGCCGCATAAAGAAGTGGGTTTTAAGGAATGTTTTAAAGGATAAAAGCGAGGTGTAGGGAGGGGATTCCTGAGCTTGGGGCCTACGCAACTTCTGCCTATGGTGGAGCGATTAAAACTGGGGAAGCCCATGAGGCCAGGATTAGAGAAGCACAGGGGTCAGCTGTTGCTTCAGGGATGCTTTTGAACTTGCAGAAAATAGTCAACATCGTCATTCTCAGTAGACTACAATGTAGAGCTACAACGATACAAATGACCCTGAATACAGCCCTCAGCTTAATAGTTTATCCACAACTTGACCACATTGAAACCAAATGAAACACAGTTTTACCTGCTGGGTTACCAGCTTGCCAACCTGTTGTTTTGCCAGCACCGGGGGCTGCAGTAGGCTTGAAGGCTGGGCCAGACGGAGCAGTAGCTGGTGACATGTGGCAGACCCCACCTGGATGCTTGGTCATGGGCTTGACTGAAGCTGTGGCTGGGCCAATGGGCTGAGGAACCTCCGCACCATCTCCACTGTAAAAGAGCAAAGGAAATCGGCCCTCAGTTCCTTAAGTAATAGCTTCCATAATACTTACAGGTTAGGGATATTCCTGGAACAGCCACTTCATTCCGGACCTATGAAGCAAATTCCCTTATCCGAGGCTGAAATCAAAATTGTAACAACGCTGCAATGCTTTTGTTGCTGTTTAAAGTCAGGAATCGTGAAGGAGGTTTTTATCACAGTTGAGTTTCTGTTTTGGGCTGGAAGAAACAGTTTTGGCTTTGACTTCTTTTTTTTAAAAAAAAAGTGCTTTGCCATATATTCTATGTAAAGTACCTGTGATAATGGAGTCATTTTTGGAGACTTGGGAAGAATGTACATTATGTTCTCGGCTCAGAGAAGCACCACACCATTGATGATAAAAATAAACATTTGCACATCGTTCATCAATGTGCTTCACACTGTGTGTCAGAGCAGATCCAGTTCCAGCCAACATTATCAGCATCAAGTCCAAAGCACCAGCAGAAAAATGGCTAATTAAGGAACTGTTCCTTTGCTTAAATCCAATAAAAGCACTCAGAACCTCACAGCGCAAAAGCAAGCCATCTGACCCATCATGAAAGAGCTATCCAATTTAGCCCCACACCCCAATTATCTCCCCCAGAACCCAACAAATTAACTCTCTTCAACTTCATGGGCAATTGCCTCTCAAAACATCCAAAAGAATCGGATTCCACCACATTTCCAGTCAGTGGTTTCCTGATCTTAACACATCAGTGAAGATTTTTTTCCTCATTTCCCCTCTACTGGATTTGCCAGTTAGTTAAAGTCCATCACCTTTGCACTTGTGGTGCAGTGGGTAGCGTCCCTGCTTCTGACCCAGAAGCTCCAGATTCGTCCCACCCCAGGACTTGACGGCCACGGAAGGTGCCCTCATAACATGTCCAAACAGGTTGAGTATCAACCTGCAAATCCTTCCAACACTAAGGAACCAATGGTAGGTGATAAGGAAGGGAGAGATTCCTGGACATCCATGTGATGGAAAGAAGGTTGGAGCCTCCACCATCACTGTCTGTGGCTCCAGACTACAACAGCCATGGAAAAGTGCAACGTTGCCACGGCAACTCGGACTTCCTGAGTGACATGTAACACCACCACCACCTCGGGTTAGCTTCTGCCTACTTGCTCTGTCAAAATATTTTAGGATTTTGAATAACTACATTAGGTCTCCCCTTAACCTTCAATGCTCCGAGGAGAACAATTCCAGCTTCTCCAGTCTCTCCAAGCATCATCCTGGTAAACTCCTCTGTACCCCATTCAGAGCTTTGACATCCTTCCCAGAATGAAACAGTGTTCCAGCCATAATACTCCATTCCGAAGCCTGATCTGTAAATCTTTAGTGTGACTTCATTGTTTTTGCATCATTGCTCCTAGTTACAAAGCCAAGAATCCCAAATGCTTCCTTAACTTTTACTTAATACATAGAATTTACATCAAAACAGGCCGCTCGGTCAATGTTTATGTGCACACAATGCTCCATCCTCCCCATTTCATCCACAGTGTTAACATATCCTTCTTTTCCTTTCTTCCACATAAACTTATCTAGCTTCCCCTTAAATGCATCTATGTTGTTCACTTCAACCATTCCATGTGGTAGTGAGTTTCATACTCTCAACACTCTCAGCCATGATGGCCCTTTTGAATTTCTCGTTGAATTTATCAGTGACCATCTTATGCTAGAAACACAGTCAGAAAATGTACCCTCTTCACGTGCACAGTTCAGTGTGCTGCAACTCCCAATCACTACTTCAATTGGAGTAGCGTGTACACTTGTGGTGTCAGCCACGGCTCAGTTGATAGCGCTCTCACCTCAGAGTTAGAAAGTTCCGGGTTCAACTTCCACTCCAGGACTTGAGCACAAGAATCAAGGCCGGTAACTCAGCGCAGTAGTGAGGGAATGCTGCACTGTTGAACTTTCAGATGAGATACCAAACCAAGGGCCTACTCTTCCCTCACAGGTAAGAGAATCAGTGGCACTATTTTGAAAAAGAATAGGGAAGTTCTTACCGGTGCGTTGGCCAATATTTATCAAATGACCATCGCAAGAAACAGATTATTTGGTCATTATCACATTGCTGCTGGTAGAAGTTTGCTGTGCGCAAAATTACAACAGTGATTATACTTCAGAAGTGCGTCATTGGCTGCAAAGTGCGTTGAGATGTCCTGTGGTCCTGAAAGGCACTTTTTAAGTTCAAGTGCTTCTTTCTATCAAATTCTTTGGTAACTAATAGTGATCAGCTTGGTTTCCTTTGAATCGTCCAATTTCATCAGGAGCTTCACAATTCAAAAGGAAAAGGAAATGATCACTGAACTCCCAATTACAGTCTGAACATCTGGTGCATGAATGCATGCGTGGACGGACATACAGACAGCAAGCGTGCACATCGGCAAGTATCTAGTCAGACAAGAAACAAGAGAACATGTAAAAGAGGTATAACTATATATAATCATTATATGTTCATAAGATGGGTTTCTCTGAGTTTCTGTAGCTTTAGGTATATAGGAATAGTAGATTGTTTTTTCCCTGTACACACACAAAATGAAATACATTGGTAGAAATATTCAATACAAATTATATCTACACGATTGTATTACACAAAATACTCTTCTCGGGTTAATTTTTACCGTCTCAAATAATAATTAACTTGCATTTATTTCCTGTTCCATAAACCAACAATTTTGGGTATCAATTCAACCTCAAAAACACTGAAGCAATTAATATGTAAAGATGTCTAATTTTGTAATCAAGTAACGATGAATCACACTGGAAGCATTGCAAATTAGCTGATCGGACAGTCGTCTGGACACGACATTTGACCTTAGTGGCTTCTGGCTCGAAAAACATCAAATGAAACTGGCCAGTGTTTTTTGCTCCTGATCAATTTTGCCAATGATTCCTGTTGGAAGGTGTGCACACACGTGGGGTCATTAGAGAGGTGAAATTCTCCGCAAACAACTCCCGGTTCCCAGGGTCACTTTGGGAAGGTATGTGGATTACTCTCTCCTGGGATGCCCACAGGAGGGCAGACATCCAATCTGTCAATACCAGAGCAGATAGGGAGAAACTTTTACCGGTTAATGGGAGGATGGATAGCCTGAGGACACGGATGCAAAATAATGGGTTAAAAAAAAAAAACCCAGGCTGGGAGAGAGGAGGAGGAACGTTTTCCCTACACACGAGTTATGACCTGGGACATGTTGACTGAAAGGGCGGTGGTGGGTGCAGATTCAACAAGTACTTTCCAAAGGGAACTGTATAAACACTTTTTAAAAAATGCACGGCGATAAGGAAAGAGAGGGATAATGGAACTAATTGGTAACTCTTTCAGAGACCCAGTACAGGCATGATGGGTCACATGGCCTCCTTCTGTGCACCACGTTTCTATGTTTGATTCTGGGCTGCTGTTGTCACTTGAAAACGATGCAGGATTGGTTTGAGTGACTATTACTGATTAACAGCCGAAATATCACGGAAGACGGCAGACTTAAGTATCAATACAACTGTTCTCCCTCCCCATATTGTTTGCTTCCTTTCCCATTTCTGTCCCAGGTTAGTTTCCTCGGGCAGAATTTAGCCCTTGATGGGCGGGCGGGCAGCCGATCGCCGCCACTGAAACGGGCCCCGCCGCCATTTTGAGTGGGCGGGGCCACCCGACAGGAAGCGCTGTGCACCCCCTGTCCGGTGGGGGGTGGGGGAGGGATTCCCCAACAGTCAGGGTGCGCTCTGAGAGCAGGAAAGAGCACACGTCTCCCTGAGACTAATCGCTGCCTCAGGGAGAGCGCTGACAGTGTTTGAAACTTTAAAAATAGAAAAATGAAAAACAATTATTAACATGTCCCCCTCATGTGACAATGTCACACGAGGTGGGACGTTAATAAATATCACAAAAACTTTATTAAACTTTTTAAAAACAGACATGAAACCTCACCCCGCCGGTGGAGGAGGTTTCATGTATTATCAGAAGCCCGCTGAGGCTCCTGGCCTGCCCACCAGCCTTAAGGTTGGACGGGCAGGGCCTTTAATTGGTTTAACTGCCCTGTCAATGGCCTCAATTGGCCATTGACAGATCGGTGGGTGGACAGCTGATTTCGCTGTCTGCCCCCCCCACCCCCGCCACCGCCTTCCTGAATATTTAAATGGGGCGGGATGACTTCGGGGGTTCCTCCCGACATTATCCCGTGTCGGTGAGTGGGTCCTGCCCCCAGCTCGCCGACGGAAAAATTCTGCCCCTTGTGTTCATAATGCGGCCCACGTACATCTCATTGGACCCCAGCAACGTGCAAAGTGATTAGTGCTCCTTTCACCCAAACATGATCTGATCAAGATTCTGGCTTCTTAAAATGAAAGGGGGGGGCGAGGCGAATAGGAGAAACCCTGCATGAAAATACTTATAAGGTGCAATCACACTCTAGCCAGTGCACTGATGGACAATGTTTGGCTTTGTACTGATAATGTCCTTAATGTAAACACTTTCCGAGGTTAGCGTCTGGACTGGAAACTGGATATGAGTGACACCCCTTGGAGAAGGCAGTCTTACTCCACTTCACTTGTGACTTTGGGTCTTGGCTCTCACTCCAAAACTCCGCTCCCCGTTCACATTAAGCTCTTGATCTAGATCTCAATCTAGATCTCCTCATCAGTCCAAATCTCCAGTTTCATAGGAAGGCCAAGCTCGGATCGCCCGACCGACAACCTGCATTCGTATAGCGCACTCAATGCAGTAAAACGTCCCAAGGTGCTTCACAGGAGGTTATCGAGCAACATTTGACACTGAGCCACGTAAGGAGATATTAGGTCTTAAGAAGTGTCTTAAAGGAGGAGCGAGAGGTTGGAGGGATGAAGAGGCTTAGGGAAGGAATTATAGGGCACAGGATCTAGCCAGCTAAAGGGCAGCCACCAATGGCGGAGTGATGAAAATTGGGGATGCGCAAGAGCCTAGAATTAGAGGGGTGCAGAGATTTGGGAGGATTTCAGGGCGGGAGGAGATTACAGAGATAAGGAGGGGGTGAGGCCATGGAGGGATTTGAAAACAAGGATTAGAATCCAATTTAGCAGTACCAGAGGTTCACACAATGTAGATTTCCAACCAATCCAATTTTACCCTTCTATAAGTCGCTACTCGGCCAAAAGACTGAGAAATATTACCTAGACATTGAAGACTTAATTGGCGAGATTGAAAAGTTTTTGCAAGAAGACTTTTCTTTAGAGGAAACTGATTCATGCCATGTAACGCTGTGAAAACAGAAAGGTCGGATAAAAGAAGAGCACATTTATAGGTACAGTAGAAAAGAAGTGTTCAAAAGGAAGAGCTTAAGTGAGGTCAGAACCTTACTTTCTTGCTCTCTAACCTTCCCTCCAACACCTTGTCTGAGTGGATATATTAACTAACCCATTTCCATGCCATCGAGTTACCCAGGAATGGGACTGGTCGACTATTTCATGTTTTGCCTTTCTCTCTCGACCGGGAAAAGTATGAGTCTCTGCTCAGCATGTGAAAGCAAAGTGTAGGGGCTCACACTTGGACAGCACACCCACCGCCCGCCTAATCCCCCTCCAAAACTCTGTGCCGATGCGGCCCCAATCTGGGTCACCTGCTTCTAAGATTCACCCTCATTATATTTACCAGTTTCGCATTAGATACTGCATACTTAATTCATACATGCAGGCATATGGTCTAAAGTTGAGCGTGTTAAATTTCCCAGTAAATTGTGCAAGCAATGGCCTGGGTCCCATTATTTAAAATAGGTCCCAATTTGGCTTTGAGAGACTTTCTAGAGCTTCTGAAGGTCATCAAGCATTCAGCCAATACACATTCTGTACACAAAAGATTCTGGGTGTAAATTCAATACATGAGATGACAGATTTGAGAATTTCTTCCAGCGCCCTGTAAAGGGCAGGAAACAGCTTCACAAGTGTTCACGACTTTGGGCTTCAAATGAAAGGTCTGTCACTGATGAGGACAGTAAATCCCTTCAGGGGGCTACTGTCATCAGAGCACCTCTGTGCTGCTTCAGGAGGTATTGATTGCAGTGTGTGTCTTTTCAACTGGACTTGCTGTGTGTGTGTCTGGTAAGTCACAGGCACAACCCCACCTCCTATAACAATTGATCACCATCACCAGAATGGCATTCAAAGCTTGCAATGACACATTAAAAATTATTTTCCATTATTCGCAACAATCGTCGACATCCGGCCATGTTCACGGAGGTTGTGGCACCTTGTTCGAAAGTGAGAGATACAACCTGCACAAAGCAGGGATTGTAGAAAGACATTCCATCATAGAAGAAGCATTGCGAGGGGACTAGGAACGCTGAGGCTGCAAGTATTTTTTTTTTGGGTAGTAGAGAAATCGAGGGATGTGGGGATAGAGCGGGAAAGTGAAGTTGAGGTAGGTCTTCTTGAATGGCGGAGCACGCCTGAGGGGCAGAATGGCTTACTCCTGCTCTCATTTCTTATATCTTCACATAATCCAAGAGGTAAATTGTAAAATCAGCATCCACTTCCACACAACAGAGCCAAGAATTCAATACATGCTGAAAGCAGGAACTTAAAACGAAGCTGCCATTCTCTTTTGCTCTAATTCAACAATTACTCGATGTTGCTAAGTGTTCACGAGGAAATCGGCGGGTTTTTTTTTGTCACGGGAGCAAGGGGAGGGAGGGGGTGAAATCGGACGTTCAGCATCAGAATATACGCTCCATCCTCGGCTGTAGCATCCCCCCCCCACCACCACCGCCCCCACTCCCTGCCATTTCACGTGCTGTTCAAAGGACTTTAAACTCTGGCAGCGCACCTGCTCACTGCTCAATAAACCAAGAATGCATGTTCCATAACACGGCCATTTAATGTGGTAATACTGCCCGGCTCAGCTGCTCAAAGTACATCTCACAGTTGTGCACAATCCCAAACAGGGATATGGTTTATGTAAGCCAACACTGGTCCATAAGCAAGTTGGATGCTTTAATGGAATCAGCCTGTTGGTGCACATGCACACGCATGCATGCACACGCACGTGCAAAGAGAGACACTTTTTCAATATTGTTGAAAAGAGAGAAATGTTGCCAAAGCTTTTCGTCTTGCACATATCAGGACAAACACAAGAATGCCAAATTTCAAATGCCTTCTTGTGTTTGTCCTGATGACTGCCAGATGAAAAGCTTCAGCAACATGTTTCAAGTTCAACAATATCGAAACTCTGTGCACACTTTTTCCTTCCAAGTAATTTGATTTATAATTTCAGCAATTTTTGATAAGCAGTAACGACTTAAATATCTAAAATAAGAACAGAAAATGCTGGTCAAGCAGCGTCAGTGGAGAGGGAAGGAGAGTTAACATTTCAGGCCAATGACCTCTGATCAATACTGGAAGAAGTTAGAGATTTAACAGTTCTTGAGCAAGTAAAGAACCAGGGAAAGTAGGTGGCGGGGTGGGGGGGGGGGTGTGGTAGACAAGGAAAGAACAAAAGAAAAGGGACAAAATAAAAAGGGAGTGCCCAGAGGGGATGTAAATGGTGACAGTAGAATCATTACTAGCTGCTGTCTGAGGAAACAGGGTTATTATCTGAAATTACTGAACTCAATGTTGAGTCTGGAAGGCTGTGAAGTGTCTAAGTAAAATATGAGTTGCTGTTACTCGAGCTTCACTGGAAGTTGAGGTGGGGTCTAGGACAGTGGAGGTCAGACTGGGAGTGGGGTGGGAAGTTAAAGAGGCCAGAATTGGAGAAGTGCAGAGATCTCAGGAGTTTACAAAGATAGGAAGGTGGGGGGGGGCCAGGACACGGAGGGATTTGACAATAAGGATAAGGATTTTAAATCTGAAGCGTTGCTGAGCTGGGATCCAAGGTAGGTCAGCAAGCACAGGGGTGATTGGTGAACAGGGGCTTGGTGTGAGTCAGTCGATCAGCAGAGATTTAGATGAGGTCAGAGTTATGAAATAGAGGTGTAAAGAGGTAAATGCGCTTTTTATTGTTCTCTCCCTCATTCCTACTTTGGAAGGCACTCTTGCCTGCCTTGAAGAAGGGTAGGCTTTGGACTGACCAAGCCATGCACAGCCATGCCACTCACTGTCTTTAAGCTTTAATCGCACTTCTCTAAACTTCCCAGAAAAGTTTCCGGCTGTTCATGGAAAACAGTTTTCATTCAAAATGAAATCTCTTTAATCTCTTTCCCAAAGAAAAGCCGAAATTCTTGGCCAGGCAGATTCCTGGTGCTGGCATCTGCACACCAGCTTACGGGTCTTCAAGTGCAATTTAGCATTCGTGCAAACACCGTGGGACAGAGCAATGAATCCATCAGAGTTGGAGGCTGGAACAGTTGATGCACTCGTCCCTGCTACTTTCCAGCACAAATAAAGTCTAGCATATCCAACAGAACACCACCTATATTTGTAATGTGCCACCGCACACGCTGCTCTCAGCTGTCCAATTACTCTCCACAATGCAGACAGCAACTGCATTCAGTCCTCCGGGCTTTTGTGGGCTGTCTACGCCCGATCAGCTCTGGTGGTTACAGGTTCAGGTGGCTTCATTTCCCCCTGCCCCCAAATACATTCCTAATGGGTGTTCATATACACCTCGGGAGGAGGAAAGCATGGAAATTGAAGTGAATTAAGAAGCTGCACCAACTTGGGGCCTTTTCTCAGCTGCAAAGTTCATTCTCGCACAAAGAACAAATTGTTCAGGCATTTAAACCATTAAAAGGAATCATGAGGGGATCAACTACTTCCTCTGGCTGGGGAGAATACAGAGCAAAGGGACGTAATCCTAAAGTTTGAGCCAGGCCATTCAGAAAGCAACGTCTCCACGCAAAGGGAGAAGGAAAATGTGAAACTCTCAGAGGTTGTGGACCCAGGTAAAATTGCAATGCCAGTGTGATGAAACACAAATACTCACCCTCGGAGGTGGGGAACTTCCGCCTTGTACCTTCCACACACGCGGTGGCCAGGAAATAGCGGGCACACGTGCAGCGCGTGTCGTTTTCATTCTTTAGGCCAGGAACCAGCCATGCACGGCTGGACAGTGGAAAAGTAGCAGGATGGCGCAAAAAAAGCAGGTCGGGTGACCTGCTAGTGGAGCACCATGGTGCTGAGTGTGTCCCAGGGAGTAGGGCACGGGGCAGGTCCCAGAAGAAAGTCCCAGGCAGAGACAAAGACAGGGAGCAGTGAGAAGTCCCAGTCGTCAAGCTAAAAGAAAGGAGCAGAGCAATAGGCTCTGAGTTAAAGAGAGAGCTGCAAGGAGCAGACTTGAAGCAAAGCAGGCTTGAGAGAAGCCCTGAAGATCCAAGGAGGCTGCCAAAGATTTGTGACTCCTTACTGCGGGCTTTTTGGAGCAGTGGTGTTTTGCTTGGCACAGCCGGGGATCTGAAATTGTGCCGGGACGGTGAAGTGTGAGTACACTCAGTGATCCAGGGGAAAGGAATCTCGGAAGGTGAGGTTCAGCAAAACCTGGCTTGATCAGCTGGACAAGTGAGCTGCTAAAAGAGCAAAAGGTCTGAGGGGCTTCTTGAGTTAGAGCTACAGACATGGTGGAAGGGGACAGGTACCACACAACTAATACAGTACCAAACCCTTAAAAAGGACCAATTTCCTGTATCCTGTAAATCAGCATAGAGAGGTGAGAATGAGAATGATCTGTGGAGAGAGAAACAGAGTGAACGTTTCAAGTCCGTATGATATCTTCAGAGGTTTGAATGAGAGTCATACAGACATGAAAGGTTCACTCTGCTTCTCTCTCCACAGATGCTGCCAGACATGCTGAGATTTTCCAGCACTTTCTGTTTTTATTTCAGATCTCCAGCATCTGCAGGATTTTGCTTTTATTTACTAGAATGATACCTGGACTCAAAGAGTTAAGTCACGAGGTCAGATTAAAAAAAATTAGGGTTGTATTCCCTGGTAGCCAGAAGGTTAATGGGAGATTTGATTAAAGTTTTCAAGATATTAAGCAGAACAGACAAGATAGAAACAATTTCTGCTAGTTGGTAAGTCGAAGGTTCCATTATATTGGAAAATAGCAAATGTAACTCCTTTATTCAAAAAGGGAGGGAGACAAAAAGCAGGAAACTACAGACCAGTTAGCTTAACATCTAGCATAGGGAAAGTGTTAGAGGCTGCTACGAAAGATGTTATAGTGGGGCTCTTAGGAAAGTTTAAGACAATCAGAGAGTCAGCACAGCTTTGTGAAAGGGAAATCATGTTTAACTAATTGATTGGAATTCTTTGAAGAAGTAACATGTGCTGTGGATAAAGGGGAACCAGTGGATGGACTGTACTTAGATTTCCAGAAGGCATTTGATAAGGTGCCACATCAAAGGTTATTGCAGAAAATAAAAGCTCATGGTGTAGGGGGTAACATAGGCATGGATAGAAGATTGGTTGGCCAACAGGAAACAGAGGGTAGCCATAAATGGATCTTTTCCTGGTTGGTGGGATGTAATGAGTGGTGTGTCACAGGGATCAGAGCTGGGGCCTCAAGTGTTTACAATTTATATAAATGACTTGGATGAAGGGACTGAGGGTACGGTTGCTAAATTTGCTGATGACACAAAGATAGGTAGGAAAGTAAGTTGTGAGGAGGACGTAAGGAGGTTACAAAGGGATATAGATAGATTAAGTGAGAGGGCAAAGATCTGGCAAATGGAGTATAATGTGGGCAAATGTGAAATCGTCCATTTGGCAGAAAGAATAAAAATGGATATCATCTAAATGGTGAGAGATTGCAGAGCTCTTGAGATTCAGAGGGATCTGGGTGTCCTAGTGTATGAATCACAAAAGGCTAGTAAGCAGGTACAGCAAGAAATTAGGAAAGCTAATACAATGTTATCGTCTATTGTGAGGGAAATTGATGACAAAAGTAGGGAGGTTATGCTTCCATTATACAGGGCACTAGTGAGACCACATCTGGAGTACTGGATACAGTATTGGTCTCCTTATTTAAGGAAAGATGTAAATGCATTAGAAGCAGTTCAGGGAAAATTTACTAGACTAATACCAGGAATGGGTGGATTGTATTATGAGGAAAGGTTGGAAAGATTAGGCTTGTATCCTCGGGGTTTAGAAGAGTAAGAGGTGGTTTGATCGAAACTTTTAAGATCTTGAGGGGTCCTGACCAAGTGGATATGGAGAGGATGTTTCCACTTGTGGGAGAATCTAGAACTAGGCGTCACGGTTTAAAAATAAGGGGTCGCTCATTTAAAACAGAGATGAGGAGAAATGTTTTCTCTAAGAGGGTTGTGAGTCTTTGGAACTCTCTTCCTCAAAAGGCAGCTCAAGCAGAGTTTTTGAATACTTTTAAGGCAGAGCTAGATAGATTCTTGATTAACAAGGGGGTGAAAGGTTATCTGGAGTAGACAGGAGGTTACAATAAGATCAGCCATGACCTTATTGAATGGCAGAGCAGGCTTGAGGGGCTGAGTGGCCTACTCCTGCTCCAATATGCATATATGCTCGTTTGTAAGACCAGGGGGTAAGGTCCAAGGTATTATTGCCAGACCTTTCAGGAGTAAAATGAACAAACACTTCATCACACTAATGGTAGATGAAGTTTGGAGTTCTCTTCTGCAAACGGCAACTGATGCTAGATAATTAATTTTAAAACTGAAATTGATGGATTTTTGTTAGCCAAAGATGTTAAAGGAAATGAGTCAAAGGCAGGTTTTATGCAGTTAGGCTCCAGATCAACTATGGTCTCATTGAATGGTGGAACAGTCTCAAAGGGTTAAATGGCCTCCTTCTTGTTCCCATGTTCCTGGTGACTCATCTCACTCTCCTCTCCATTCTACTTGGATCAGGGACTATTTACTGAAGTGGGGGTGGGAGCGAAGGAAGAGTCTTGGGTGCCCAATTGCAGGTGACCCCTGGCTCAGAGTGAAGAAACGAACCCGCAAAGCATGCTTAAAATTTTTAAACTTAACCTGGGGCAACAATTTGCAAAACAATCTTACAATCATAATGCAGCTTCTTAGATCTTCCACAATCTCAGATGGGAAGGGGCACACACCATGCTGATCTTCCCTTACCTCTTGTTCTTCTGCACGTACAGAGAGCTGGTGGACTGACGTTTGGGCAATTTAAAGGGTTGTGCAGGTGGAGGCTTTGCAACTGGAGTGATGAGCAGAGTGTCCAGGTGATACGGAGATACAGCAGGCTCAGACAGTCTGGTAGATGTTTTAAAAAAAAAATTGCAAAAGAATATCAAGGAGAAGAGAATCAGAAAGAAAATATACCGAGCAAGGTGGAACAGGATATGGGAAGAAGTATTTCATTTAAAAAAAAAAATAAAGTGCTAGAACGTGTGTGTCAGGCAGATGAGTTTGAGGATTCTAACTGATCTAACATCCAAAAGCTACGGTGCACAGGACACTTTAAAGAGGAGAGTCCAACATCTCATTGCTCCTCTGTTAAGATCTGCATAAAACCTTTATTTTTAATGTAATTAAGTTAAACATCGAGACTTGTTTACCATATCAACCTATTTGACCTGCAATCACTAATCCATGGTAATCTCCAATGACACCCATTAGGCACCGCAAGATTATCCTCTCAGTGGTCACCATGTATAACCGTTACATGAGAGTGTTTCTCAAGATCCTCATAGTTATTGAAGCCTGTTTAGACTTGGTTTAAAGTGCCTGAACTCCCCAATGAGTTTATAATCTCTCGCCGGTATCCAGAATTTTCTCTACAAAACCTACGTACTTCCGATAAATTTCTTTGCTCTCCGGTACGACCCCCCAAGCTTCTTTAACTCCTGAGATGTGCCTCATCGTTCGTTTTTTTGAAGCAGCAAACTGGAAGCCTCGATTGCTTTGACCATCTAAACCTAAATCATTCTTTGCTTCCTTGAAATGAGTCAGGAGGGTCAGGTGTGTTTATTGTTTCATTTAAAGGAATTATGCAGATGGCAGCCAGGGTTATGCAACACTGACCTGGTTTATTATAGCCGAAGAAGATCAATTATCGCCACGGGACCATGGTTGTAATAGAGCTGGACTTACCAAGCCCAGTCTGGACAAGTGACTGTTCGATTCTTGCCCGTGGGACAAGTGTGATTGTTCCAAACTTAGCCCCACAAACTGAAACACAAAGTGATAGGTCCCTCCCCTTCCATTCCATAATCTAGGCTGACACAACAGCGCAGTACCGAGGGGATGCGTCATGTCTGAGGCCTCTCTTTTTTTTTTGAGGTAATGTTAAGCCCAGGCCTCCTCTGCTCTCAGCCGTAAGATCCTGTGGCATTGTTCAAAGAGCTGCAGCGAAGCCCCACCCTACCCCACCCCTGGCCTCCCTGATGACCTCATCAGCATTTAGCCCTCAACCAATACCACGGGGAATGGACCGGTCTGGTCGCCTGTTGCTGGTTGTGGGATCTTGATGTGTGCAAACTAGTCGCTGCATTTGCCCCCAAAAAAAGCAGCGGCTACTCTGTAAAAACATGTTGCTGTTTTGTGAAGCTCTCTGCAATGTCACAAAGGCGCAATATAAATGTAAGTAGGGTGGTGAACCTTTGGGATTCTCTACCCCAGAGGACTGTGGATGCCCAATCATTGAGTATTTTCGAGGCTAAGAGCAATGGGTTTTTGCAGACTAGTGAGTCAACGGATAGGGGGAAAGAGAAGGAAAGGAGATTGGAGGTAGATGGTCAGTCATAATCTTTATCAATGGTGCAGCAAGCTGGAGGGGTTGTATGGCCTACTCCTGCCCCCATACCTCATGTACTTATTGCAACATACTGACGGCAACATGCACAATTATCATGATTATTCCAGAAAAAGTGAATGTATCTGCTTGGCTCACAGGAAATTCAGGTTCTACCTAGCTTGAGCAGCGAGTACTGCGACAATTGTAGCGGCTGCACTCTTGGCCTCTGGGCTTTGCTTCACAGGTGAGAGACGTGGGGATGACTTTGGCAGAGCTTCTAAGGGATTTTCCAAAATTTTCCTGGGCAAAGATGAGAAAGAGAGAGAAAGTACACAAGTGCACAAGGGAGAGAGAGAGAGAGAGACAGAGAAAGAGAGGGAGAGAGAAACAGACAGACAGAGAGGGAGGGGACACGCTTAACATAGAGACAGCATGACAGAGAGAACGACAGCGTTACAGAGAGAGAGAGACACAGACAGAGAGGGAGGGGGCACGCATAACAGAGACAGCATGACAGAGAGAATGAGAGCTTTACAGAGAGAGAGAGAGACACAGACAGAGAGGGAGGGGGCACGCATAACAGAGACAGCATGACATAGAGAACGAGAGCGTTACAGAGAGAGAGAGAGAGAGAGAGAGAGACACAGACAGAGAGGGAGGGGGCACGCATAACAGAGACAGCATGACAGAGAGAATGAAAGCGCTACAGAGAGAGAGAGATCAAGAGAGACAGCGACTTAGAGGGAAACAGTGTACTACAGAAGCATATTTAAAACTACATTTACAAAATGTATCACGTTACTTTCAGAAGAAACTTAAATCATAGAATTATACAACGCAGGAGGCGGCTATTAGGCCCACTGTGCCTGTGTTGGCTCTTCGAAAGAGATATCCAACTGGTCCAGCTCCCCTGCTTCTTCCCCAAAATCCTGCAAATTTCTTCTTTTCAAGTATGTATCTAATTCACTTTGGAAAGTTATTACTGAATCTGCTTCCACCAGCCTATCAGGCGGTGCATTCCAGATCACAGCTTGCTGAATAAAAGAAATTCTCATCTCTTTGCCAATCATTTTAATCTGCGTCCTCTGGTCACTGATCCTTCTGCCAGTGAAAACAGTTTCTCCTCATGTACTCTATCGAAACCCTTCCCGATCTTGAATACCTCTCTCAAATCTCCCCTTCCCCTTTTCCGATCTAAAAAAGAGCAGGGCAATTTCAGTTTCTCTAGTCTCTCCGTGTGGCTGAAAGTCCTGCATCCCCATGAGCCGGGACTGTGCACGCCCTCGATCTCTGTACCTTTTCGAGGCGCTTGGAACGCAGGCAGTGGGATCTGCAGCTCCGACAGAGGCCGAGGCTGGTGGTGCAGCAGCCAGCGCCAGAATTTCACACGTTTGTACAGCCGCTGATTGCTCCCCAGCACCTAACGGACAAGGATTAACTCCAGTAGCACGAGGTGGAGAAGCTGACGACACTGAAGACACCTTTGAAATCGCCTCTTCTGTGACGTGGATAAATCTTTACATACAAAATAGAACAGGATGAAAACAAAACCGGACGTGCACAATTCAACGCCAGTGAGATTAGTCTTACCCTGGCTCGGGGAGAATCAGTGGGGTTTTTTTTTTTCCCTCATCTTATAAAATGGACAGAGAGAAACTTCAAAGGCTTCATTCCCAAAAAAAAACAATTAACTTGCATTTGCAACTGATCCTCCTCCCTCTGGCAGAGACTTGCGTGTGAGGATGTACAGCAGCAAATCCCACTTCAGGTTTTTGCTGTCTTATTGGGGATAAATTTGCTGGGTTTAAAATGCATCACAGATATACAAAATGGGGAGAGTGACTTGCGGGACCAAGTCAGTCTTCTGAAGCAAGTTGGAAAGGGTTGAGGGGAGGCAGTTCCCAGCTAGCTCAAGCCCAGGGTCACGGTCTCGAATCCCACGTTGGGTGACGACTTAAAAAAAAAAATTTGATATTATTCATTTATTATTTTTATTTTATGCTGTTTATTTATTATTTATTTTACTGAGGGATACTCATTGGTAGAAAACAAAATAAATCCTTTTGGTAGCGTCTGCAAAAAGTCCTGTTAAAAAAGTAATAGCCCAATTTATTTCTGACAAGAATTTGAATAATAACGACTGATAAATGAACAGGACATTTTGGGGAACAGTCAATCCTAACATGATTCTGCTTGAATTCACTCCCGAATTCCAGGTTTGAGTTTGCACTTCAAAATTAAATTGAGGCTGTCTCTCTAGTCACAAATGATAAAGTTACGGGCTTCACTGTGACTGACAATTGATCTGCACATCGGCAGAAAGTGCTCCCCCTAGTGTTGTGACACAAATAAACAGCCTTCCAAAAACATGCCATCCAATTTAGGCAGATAAGTACAGCGGTTGATGGATACTCTCTCGGGTGGACCTAATAGATCCCACTGCATTGATTTGCAGTACAGGAGAGTTCTTCCCTCCCTGCGGCAGAATAATATGGGGGGGTGGGGGAAGGGGGGTAAGGACAGCAGATCATTGGAGCTGCTGGCCAATCCGATTGACTAGCAGCGCCCTCAGTCCCAGTGGCGCCAGGAGGGCCTCAGTGGCAGCTGCTGGGACTGCAGGCGAGGACCGGAGTCCAAGGCCCAGGACCTCCAGAGCAGGTATGCCCGGGGTCTTGGCCCGAGAGGGTTTAGGGAGAGGGCAGTGGGGGGTGCAGGGGGTGGGTTTAAGGGAGGGAGTGGGTAGGAAGGAAGCGACTGCTCAGTCTAAGGGTGGCTGCCCCACAATTGGCAAAAGACAGCCCCCGAAAAGCGACCACAACTCCCTCCCGCCATTTAACTATTTCATGTTCAAAAAAAAAAAAATCAGGCTCCCCGCTCCAGCCCTGTTGCCCATGCCAAACGTTTTATGGCAACGGCAGCGTATTATTAGGGTCACTAGGCTTGCTAATAAGCCTAATTGACCCTTAAGTGTTGTTTTAAATATGACGGAGGGGCCGCCAATTTCGGTGCCTGTCAACCCCCGTTCTATGGGAGTGAGCTCGAGAGTGGGTGGGAAGGTGGTGGAATGGTCACCCACCCACCCTGCGCAGGAAACACACCCGCTGTGGGCAGGTAACATTCATGCCCCTGGTGTCCTGGTCAATTTTTACCCCTCAATCAAAACTGGAGTCAATGGCAATCGGGGAAAACTCTTCACTGCTTGGAGTCAAACCTAGCACAAAGGAAAGCGGTTGTGGTTTATGGAGATCAATCATCTCAGTTACAGGACAGCACTGCAGGAGTCCCTCAGGATAGTGTCCTCGGCCCAACCACCTTCAGCTGCTTCATCAATGACCTTCCTTCCATCATCAGGTCAGAAGTGGGGATGTTCACTGATGGCTGCACAATGTTCAGCACTGTTCACAACTCCTTAGACACTGAAGCAGTCCATGTCCAACTGCAGCAAGACCGTGACAATATCCAGTTTGGGCTGACAAGTGGCAAGTAACATTCACGCCACACAACTGCCAGGCAATGATCATCTCCAACATGTGAGAATCTAACCATCGCACCAAGTCATTCAATGGCATGACCATCACTGAATCCCTCACTATCAACATCCTGGGGTTACTGTTAACCAGAAACTGAACTGGACCAGCCATATAAGTACCATGGCAGAGGTCAGAGACTGGGAATTCTATGGAGAGGAACTCACCCCAATTCCCCAAAGCCTGTATACCATCTACAAGTCAGGAGTGTGATGAAATACTCTCCACTTGCCTGGATGAGTGTAGCTCCAACAATACTCAAGAAGCTTGACACCATCCAGGACAAAGCAGCCCGCTTGGTTGGCATCTCTTCCGCAAACATTCACTCTCTCCACCACCGACACACAGTAGCAGCAGTGTGTACCATTTACAAGGCACTGCAGGAACTCACCAAGGCTCCTTAGGCAGCGCCTTCTAAACCCATGATCGCTACCATCTAGAAGGACAAGGGCAGCAGACACATGGGAACACCACCACCTGCAAGTTCCCCTCCGAGTCATACACCATCCTGACTTGGAAACATATCGGTGTTCCTTCACTGTCGCCGGGTCAAAATCCTGGAATACCCTCCCTAACAGCACTGTGGGTGTACCTACACCACATGGACTGCAGCTGTTCAAGAAGGCAGCTCACCACCACCTTCTCAAGGGCAATTAGGGATGGGCAATAAATGCTGGCCCAGCCAGCGACGCCCACAGCCCATGAATGAATATATTTTTAAAAATTACAATAACAGATTATCTCTGCTCATTATCACATAGCTGTTTGTGGGAACTTAGTGCACTCAAAAATTGGCTTTCCTACATTACACTCCTAAAGTGCTTCATTGGCCGTAAAATGCTTGGGAGGTCCGGATGTGAAGACACACACTGTATAAAATGCAAGCCTTTTTTTCCCCTTCGTTGCAGAGATATTATAGTCCAGGCTGGCAACAATGCAGCACTTTGTAAGTATTATACTGAACAAGACAAGGCCATTCCCGTCTCTCCCCCACCAACCACCACTCCCCCCCAACCCCTCCTCCAAGATCTTCTTTTTCAACAGGGAATACATGATCTTTTGAGCGGAGATCTGTTGCACCCCGCAAGCACTCATTTTAAAAATTCAGTGTTCGATAACAAAACGCAAGCATGACAGCATCCGGGTAACAGAAAACTCTACCTAGCTGTACTGATGTTTACAGTAGAAATAGTGGCAACATGGGCTTTGGCCTTTGGATCAGACTTGATCGGGGGTGGATGTGGGGCACACTTGGGTAAGGCACCCAGAGGATTGTTCAGGTATATCTTTCTGAAGAGGAGGAAGAAAAACAAGTCAGGAACAGGTGGAGACAAAAAAAAATCAATTTGCCTTGAGACACAAACACGTCAGAGCAGTTTGAAACAAAGAGTTGGAGTGCTGTATGTATTTTAGGATGCTGCAGAGGGGATTGCCTTTCAACTGGCTCCGCCTACACCATCTGGGCATCATCAGCAGAACCAGAGCAAATGATCAGGGAAACAAAAACAGAGTTACCTGGAAAAACTCAGCAGGTCTGGCAGCATCGGCGGAGAAGAAAAGAGTTGACGTTTCGAGTCCTCATGACCCTTCAACAGAACTGATCAGGGAACTTACAACATCCCAAAACCACTTAACACCTTGTTTTCCTCACTTGATCTTTTAACCCCCTTTAAAATTTAATTGGCCTATTGTGTTCCCTGCTCCCCAAAACTGGCCACACCACCTCCATTACCCCCACCACCTCCCCTCCATCCCCACGTTGAAATTGACAGCGTCTGCCAATTATGTTGGCAGAAGGTGGTCCCTCGGATTCCAATCGCTTTCTTAGTCACACAGGCGCTGGGCATGTTTTAAAAGTTTCACTCGGGTCAGAAAGCACTGAATTTACTACGAAACCGAACTGGTGTTCGCCAGCGGAGCAATGAAATACTTCAGCGTTGTCTTAAATCATTTACGGTGGTTTTAAAATCAGGTTACCCACAGGGGGAGAACCAGGCGCCCTCGTTAAGGATACTTAACTTTGACAATAATCCCATCTTCGGCTGTATTAATAAAACTGCACCAGGTTTATTACTGTTAAATACATCGAGGAATTGCCCCAATGAAAGATAAAATGTATTACTTCCTGGTACACGGCCCGATTTCGCTGGTTCATCGAAGGTTTCACATCTGTGATTATGCAAATGAATATTAGCAGAAAGTTGAAGCCTAACTCAACCAACACAATTTCAAGTGCATCTTGGGTACAATTGCCCCCACTCCAATTATGTCCAAAGTGGAAGCGTTGACTACTTTTTATAAAGCACGGCAAAATCACAGGTTTTGATGAGGGGGGGGGTGCTGATGGCTGATTTTTTTTGTACCGAAGAGGAGGTGGTGTTGAGAGAGAGTATGAGGCGGACAGGCTAGCAGGTGGACTGACTGGTTTCCGAACAGCTGCTGGTGAGGTCATAGAGGCAGGTACAGCCGGAGCGAGCTCACCTTCACACCTAACAGAAGGTAAACAAGCAAGGCAGTCAAGCGTTACTACGACAAGAATGATCAAATATAAATTTATTTTTAAAAATCCGTTTCAAAAAATGCATTTTCTAAAATTACCCCAAATATCCATGGATGATTTCAACTGTACAGAACTGTCGCCTTTAAGCTGAACTCACGGCATCTCTCATCACTGAGAGACCCCCATTAAGAGTACTGTATCCAGTTCTGAGCATCACGTCAAACGAAGGATATTGTGGCCTGGAAGAAGGTGCAGTGCAGATTCACCAGAACGACAGACCACTGCTTAAATAGGTTAAAGTATGAGGCCAGGCTGACTTCAGGTTTCTAGGATACGAAAGATTAAAGGGTGGTCTAAGTGAGTGAGGTATGTAAGACGGCTAAAAGGAATTGGTGGAGTATTTAGAGAGAAACTACTGGCGTCTGGTTTGGGGGGGGGGGGGGGGGGTGGAATTCCAGAATAACGGAGGCATAAGCTTAAAATTTGGGCTAGGCCATTCTGGGGTGATTTCAGGAATCTGGATCTCTCTCCCCAGAAAAGTTGTTGAAGCTGGCCGGGGGTGGGGGGTTGGTGGGGTGGGTGGGGTGGGGGAGAGGTCAATGGAAAATGTCAAAACGGAGATTGATGGATTTTTGTTAACAAGGGTATGAAGGGTTACGGAATCAAGCAGGGTAAATGGGAGTCAAGATAGAAATCAGCCATGATCCAAATGGATGCAGAACTGGATTGAGGGGCTGAATGGCCTTCTCCTGTTCCTACGAGCGAACCCCCAAATTTTAAAAAAAGGCCTGCACGTGTGCCAAAATCTCCCCCCCCGCCCCCCCAGCGTAAGTTCTGCAGCTTCCCGTCTGCTGATTAAGCCAACCAACAGGTAAGAGAAACCGCAGCGTGCACACGCACAAAAGCGCGTGCAGATTCGGTAACTTGCCCACACTCGGCGCAGCGACGGCTGGTTCTGTACCTCTCTGCCGCTGCTGGCGGAGTGAACCCAGCAGCTTCCACCCTGGGGCTCGTGGTCGGTGGCGCTTCGGCGAGCACGGGGAGTTCACAGGTCTGGTTGGTCACCGAGCGCACCAGGCGGGTCACTGCGTCGCCTCCTCCACCTCCTCCGAGCGTGCACGTACCTGTCGGGCGCGTACGCAACTTTGGCGAAGGTTCCTCGTCTTCGAAAGTGCTTACATCGAGCGGAGAAAAGTGGTCAGTCATTCGGGGGGGGAGGACATGAAGAGTGGAGGGCGGGGTTGAACAGGGTGATGTACAGTGTTCCTCTTTTCCCACGTTATATACAAAAAATATACTACTGCTGGCATAGATTTAGCAAGGGCATAAAGCAAAGAAGCATCCAAGGGGAAGGGAGGTAAACACAGGATGGACAAAGGAATAGAAGGACATGCTGGTAGGATGAAATGAAGAGGGGAGGAAGAAGGCTTGTGTGGGGTATAAATACTGGCAGATGGGCTGAATGGCCTATTTCAGTGCTGTAAATTCTAAGTAATTCGATGAAATAATACTGCAGTCGCTATTACCCTTCCTATTGGCTTCAATGTAAAAACACAGTGATGCCATTTATCTTAATTGCAAAACTGGTCACAAATTTCATTTGTTTGCGATCTTTGTACAAAATTGTTTCATTTCACTGAAAACACTGAACGCGGAGATTATGCTTATTTCTACATGTGAACTTTCAACCAACACACACTTAATGTTAAACTGCATTCAAGCGACCACTTTGTAGAATCACGGATTGGCTACAGCATAGAAGGAGGCCATTCAGCCCACTGTGTCTGTACCAGCTCTTTGGAAAGAGCTATCAAAATCCTCCCACTCCCATTGCTCTTTCCACCAAAGCCAGGCGACTTTTTCCCCCTCTTCAAGTATTTGTCTCGATCCCCATTTGAAAAAGGACTACTCAGCAAAACAGAAGGTAAGGGAGCAAAATGAAAGCAACAAATGCAAGCCACTCTGTGACTAAATGACAGCTTATTCCAGATCTATCCAGATTCCAGTGCAGAAAACATTGGGCGAGTTAACCACGAATCAGCTCAGGAGAGAGTGACGCTGGTGCAAGTTGTTAGAATGCAGGTACATGTAGCACAGTACCATGTGGAATACACACTGCTGTCAACGCCAAGACTTACTTTGTGTTTTAAATAGAACGGCTTAATTATTATTATTTTTTTTTTAAATGGGGGCTGTCGTCTACATCGCGTCTTTGAAATTAGGCACCAAAACGAAACTTGCTGTCACCAGGCTTTGCCGCTCAGCTCTAGGCTGGCAGGAGTCACTTCCAGTGAAGGTATCGGGAACCGACGTCAGTGAGACATCACCTCTCTCAACGGATGTAAAAAGGAAAAGGTTACAGATTTCTTGAGATTTGTTGTATAAGCACCGGTGCTCGTGGTAGGTTGAACTCATCGTGAAAGGTTGGACAGTCTCGGATCTCTTTTCTCACGTAAAGAGAAGGCTGGGAGGTGGCCTCATAAAGCTCTTTAAAATTGTGAAGGGGTTTGATCAGGTAGACGTGGAGAAGGTGCTTCCAACTGCGGACGGCACCAGAACGACGGCCAGAAGTAAGACAGGTCATTAATAAATCCAACGTGGAATTCAGGAGAAGCCAGGGAGTGGGTGGAAAGTGGAACTCACTACCACAGGGAGTCGTGAAGCGAATGGCATAGATGGATTTAAGAGGAAGCTGGACAAACATGAGGGAGAATGGAATTGAAGAATATGTTGATGGGGTTAGATGAAGAAAAGCGGGAGGAGACTCGTACGGAGCAGCATAGACCTGCTGGGCTGAATGGCCGGTACTGTAAATACTTGGTAACATCAGGACAGTTTTGTAGTCCTTCTCCAACTTCTTGTAAAACATCTCAGCTATTTAAAAATGCCAGCAACAGCTCAGTTGGTACCTGCCAAGTCATAAGATTGTGGGCTCAAGTCCCACTCCAGAAATGTAAGCACATAATCTAGACTGACACTCTCATACAGAACTGAGGGAGTGCTGCATTGTTGGAGGAGCTGTCTTTTGGATGAGATGTTAAGCCAAGGCCCCTTTTACTACTAAATCTGCTTCCACTGCCCTTTCAGGCAGCGCATTCTAGGTCATAACTTGCTGCATTTATTAAAAAAAAACTCATCTCGCCTCTGGTTTCTTGCCAATGACTCTGAAGCTGTGTCCATACTGAATCAAAAGAACTGGTAAGATCTGGAGATCTGCAGGTTGAGCTGTATTCAATGTGTGTGAAGAGTTAATCCAGTGCTGGGGTTTACTGGTTAGGCGCTAGGACTGTCCAGCTAACTAGGCATCAGCAAACATGCAGTCTGGTCAAAAATAAATTAAACCCATCCATCTCTGGAAGAATTCAGGTGGTGTGTGCAGCTAGTCACAACTACGGAAGTTATATTTGAAGAAATAACAGCAGAGCCACCCACTGTTATATTTTGTACTTCAATCAATCACTTATTTACAAAACTTAAACTCTTTGCCCTTAAACTTAAAAGGTCAACGTCAATTTATTCCAAAGAAAAAGCAAGTGTTATGTAACCGTTATACCAGGAGGTAACTCCTCAATCTCCCATCTGTAACGGATGTATTAACATTTCTGCTTTGAGTGCGTGCTCTGGCTCAGTGGGTAACTCTCTCATTTCTCAGTCACAGCGTCATGGGTTCAAGTCCCACTCCAGAGAGTTAAGCACTAAATCAAGGCTAGCACTCCTATACCGTTAACCCGAGGCCCCCCCCCCCATCTGCCGTTAATCCGAGGCCCCCCCCCGACGTCTGCCGGTAACCCGAGGCCCCCCCCCACGTCTGCCATTAATCCGAGGCCCCCCCGTCTGCCGTTAACCCGAGACCCCCCCCCACGTCTGCCGTTAATCCGAGACCCCCCCCCACGTCTGCCGTTAATCCGAGACCCCCCCGTCTGCCGTTAACCCGAGACCCCCCCGTCTGCCGTTAACCCGAGACCCTCCCGTCTGCCGTTAACCCGAGGCCCCCCACCATCTGCCGTTAACCCGAGGCACCCCCCCACCGTCTGCCGGTAACCCGAGGCACCCCCCCACCGTCTGCCGTTAATCCGAGGCCCCCCCGTCTGCCGTTAACCCGAGACCCCCCCCACATCTGCCGTTAATCCGAGGCCCCCCCGTCTGCCGTTAACCCGAGACCCTCGTCTGCCGTTAATCCGAGGCCCCCCCGTCTGCCGTTAACCCGAGACCCCCCCCGTCTGCCGTTAACCTGAGACCCCCGTCTGCCGTTAAACCGAGGTCCCCCCCCCCGTCTGCCGTTAACCCGAGGTCCCCCCACCGTCTGCTGTTAACCCGAGGCCCCCCCACCGTCTGCCGTTAACCCGAGGCCCCCCCAACGTCTGCCATTAACCCAAGACCCTCCCGTCTGCCGTTAACCCGAGACCCCCCTCATCTGCCGTTAACCCGAGACCCCTACCCGTCTGCCGTTAACCCGAGACCCCCACCCCCCCGTCTGCCGTTAATCCGAGACCCCCATTGGCCGTTAATCCGTGACCCACCCCCCCCCGTCTGCCGTTAATCCGAGACCCCCACCCCACCGTCTGCCCTCCCAGGTGGATGCAAAAGACCCCATGGTGCAATTTTGAAAAAGAGCGGGGGGATTTTCCCCAGTGTCCTGTCTCTCAATTAACACCTAAAAACTAGATTAGGTGAGGGAGCGATTTGGTTGAAGTTTTCACGATAATAAGGGGATCAGAAAAGGTGGATAGTGAACAGCTCTTTCGGCTGGTTGGGGAGACCAGGACTAGGGGGACATCGTTGAAAAATTAAACCTTTTCAGGGGTGAAATTAGAAAACAAATCTACACACAAAAGGGTGAGGTAGATGTTTGGAACTCTCTCCTGTAGACAGCAATTGATGCGAGATGAATTCTTAATGTTAAATCAGAGACAGATAGATTCTCGTTGGTCAAAGGTATTAAGGGATGTGGGACAAAGGTGGGTATTTGGAGTTGTATATAAGGTGTATACAGAACTTTCGTTGATCACACTAATTGGCAGAACCAGGCCTCATCCTGTATACCCACATTTGTCAAATATTCCTAAGTACCTCTGGCCAACAAAAATCTATCAACCTCTTTCTAGGATCCTAGATTATCTGGTCAATAGCATAGATAAAAACAAAAAACTGCGGATGCTGGAAATCCAAAACAAAAACAGAATTACCTGGAAAAACTCAGCAGGTCTGGCAGCTTCAGCGGAGAAGAAAAGAGTTGACGTTTCTGTTGAAGGGTCATGAGGACTCAAAACGTCAACTCTTTTCTTCTCCGCCGATGCTGCCAGACCTGCTGAGTTTTTCCAGGTAATTCTGTTTTTGTTTTGGTCAATATCATGCTGTTTGTGGGAGCTTGCTGTGCACAAACTGGCTGCCTCGTTTCCTATGTTACAACAGTGACTACATTTCAAAAGTGCTCGATTGGCTGTAAAGTGCTCTGGGACGTCCTGAGATCCTGAAAGGCATTATAGCAACGCATTCATTTCTTTCTCTACTTTGAGGTGGAGCGTTGATTCTGATCAGAAACTTCAGCTTTGCTACTGAATGTCGTCTGTAGGTGGCGATGTTGCCCAGCCCTTGTTCCATCAATGCCTGCAGGCCAGGTTAAACCAGGCAAATAAGGATGTGGTGTCTCGTGATAGCTCAGAGGTACACCAGGGGTAATGGGGAACAACTGCAAAGTGCGCGGCGAATCCCTACCAGTCCTGGCCGATATTTATCCCTCGGCCAAAACCCGCTTCTAAAACAAGAGTAACAGCTCGTCATCGTCTGCCTGCTCGTGGGAACTTGCGATGTGCAAATTGGCTGCCCGGTTCCCTACCACAGGGAATACACTTCAGAAAGTACTCCATTCGCCGTGAAGCACTCTGGGCCATCCTGAGGTCATGAAAGGCGTTATATGAATGCAAGTTGGCTTGGAGCAGCAGGGTCTGCACGCAGTGTTATTAGAAGTTTTACCAGTTGGTGTTCACGTTAAAAAAAACATTCACGTGAGACCTGAAGTGAAAACCATTTGACTATTGGTGAATTAGTTTTTGGAAACATGTCCCTCTGCCCAACATCACTGATAAACACAGGTTTATGAATTATCTTTCCCTTTTGCTACATTCAGCCACCGGTAATATTTTATTCCCCACCTGATGTCCCAGGGTGGTTAGTGCCTGTACATTCAACATAACAGTGACGTGTTACAGTGAAAGCACACGTGATTGGTGTTCTGTCAGCTTTTACCTGTACCTTACTTCGCCATTTTCTGTCCCATTGTCTCTGAAGATAACGGATAAATGGGAAAATAAAAACATTTTTTTTTTTAAACAAACGCATCGCGTCTCTGTTTATAACCGCCTGTGGGGAGATCCAGAATCTCTCTCAGCCTGGTGTGTACAGTACAGAGATAAATACAGAGCTGCAGACTGCTGGCAAAGTTCCTAAACAGGTAAATCCAGAAATGCTAAATCCAGAAATGCCAGGGGGCATTAACTCTTTCATAATCATCAGCTCGTTAAATTGTTAGTGACAGCTCGCCAATAATATTTTTGTTTTGAAAAAGAATGAATCCAGCCATCTGTTGAAACAAGATTCTCATCACTGATAAAATGTAGTGTGTGTACACACCCCGAACATAAACTGCATCAGTAACACTACACCTGCCAGACTTTTAAAAGAAAATATTTGTTCATGGGGCATGAGCATTGTGAGGCAATAATTGCCCATCCCTAAGTGCCCTTGAGCCGGCGATGAACTGCTTACAACTGAGTAGCACCATTTCAGAGGGCAGTTAAGAGTCAGATGCATTCCGGAGTCCCACTCTGGCCAGGCTGGGTAAAGGACATTAGTGAGCCAGCTGGATTTTTACATTAACCCAGTAGTTTCAGGGTTCAATACTGAGACTAGCATTTTATTCCAGATTTAATTAAATTAATGGAATTTAAATTGCCCCCGCTGCCTTGGTGGGATTTGAACTCTCATTAGTCCAGGCCTCTGGATTACTGGCCCAATAACATTACCGCTCTGCTACCATCACCGACAGTTAGCAGCATTCACCTTTTACCGCAAATTCTGCAAACTGCAGAAATCTGAATATTACTTTAGAACAGCAGCACTTCTTTAACAATGAAAACACACAGAATTAAATATGCTTGAACGGAACAGCTTCACAATTCTCACACCTCCCAGTCACAAAGGGGTAGGCTGAAGTCCTACTCCAAGGACTTGAGCACAAGGGTCCAGGTTGGCGCCTTCACTGAAGGAGTTCTGCACTGTCAGGCGTGCTGGGTAAGGAGGTGATATCGGCTGTGTCCTGTCACCGCTCCAAGTTACATGCCTGCGTTACATGGTTAGGTTAAACCTGTCCGTGGTGGACCCCCTGGGTAGTAATGAGGTGATCTCAAACTACCCACAGTATCTGATGCAGAATGAGGGCAATAGCTGCTCCGTTTAGAATACCATTCTCCTATTGGGGCTTCTGGTTTCAGCTTCAGGGGCCATTAGTACAGAGCCGGGGTGAAGTTTGGTACTTCACCCAAGGTTTAATCCTTGGGAAGTTCGAGAATTAAGGTCCTACTTTCAGTCGAAAGACTGTTGGTAAGAAGATGTTGTTCGGGTGAGATGTAGAGAAGCAGGAGGCGTGTGTGGAACCCAAACACCACCATGAACCAGTTGTGTGGAATGGCCTGCTCATGTGCTAGAAACTCCATGTAATAAACTATTACAAAACTTTATGGAACAACATGCACAAGATCCCAAAACCAGCGTGTCACAAGTCAATAAAAATGAAGACTTAATTAATAGTTAAAGCATGTTTATTAAAATACAATTTCAACTCCAAACCAGCAAATATATACGAGTATCTATAAAGTATAATACAAATATATTACAGGCTGAAATGCAAACTTGAGGGGGGGGGGTGGCATTGGAGGATTTTCACGGCAGTTTGAAGCTCTCAATGGGATGTCACTTCTCCGTTTGAAGATGGATCCGTTTGCATAACTTTTTTTTTTAAAGAACAAACCCAGCCATTCCGGCACTCCCCTCCACAAAAGGTTCCAAACGAACTCGCCACCCGCCCAACTCTTGACACAACCGCCCACGGGTTAGTCCCTAAGAATCCAGGGACCACTTCAATCTCACTTGAGTTGGGGCTTCGCAGGACCTTTTGCTTCAATGGAAGGGCGCAGCGGGTGGAAGCAGAACTCGCTTCACGAGAGAGAATTTATCTTGACGGGAAGTGAGGGGGGTTGGGGGGGGGCAAGAAAAAAAACCCATGCACAAATCTGACCTGTGCCACAACTCTTTTGTTCAAAAGAAAGCGGAGAACGTCAAAACGTTCATTGGTTCAAACGCACTTATCCCAGCCGCCCACGCCTCTCCAAATTGCTACAACAACAACAACCAAAAAAAAAGCCTTGGGATGCTTATGGCGCATATAAATGCAACTTATTGCAGGTTTACAGAAGCAGCCAAATAAAGATGTCAACAATCCATTTCTAAAATCTACGACACTGTTGATTCAACTGCTTTTCTTTTTAAAAAAAACAAAGGTGGAATTTTAAGAGGAGAAAGAATAACAGAGCAGCCAGACTCATCTTAGAAACAGAAGCGAAATACAAGTAAAGGGATATCTCCAAAAGAAAGAAAGTGTAGCCTGCCGAGTAAAAATATTTTCGTAGCTCGTCACCTCTTCGGTAAGTTAATTTACATTAAGAACACGAGCAGAAACGCCATGGTGCCAGTCACGCAGTTGTGCATATTTGGGGCTGTACCTTATGGTAGTGACCTTTGGCCTATGGGTGTGGGGTGGGGGGGGAGAAAGAGTGACAGACAGACAGAGAGGGAGGGAGGGAGAGAGGGAGGGAGGGAGAGAGAGAGAGAGAGATGAAAAAGAAGTGTCATTAGAACATGCGCAGGTGCGTCACTCACTCGCCAGATGCATTTATGTGATCACAATCTTTGAAAGAATAACATTCGAGCTTGAGGAAGGGAAATTCCCTCAAGACACAGGGAACTCGTGCGTTAATCGGATCCGGTGCTCGGAGTGGCATGGATAAGGGTGCTGCCCTCGTGGCTAGTGGTCAACACCAAGACGAGGGATTACACAAACTAGCGTCGTATTCTTTGGAATTCAGCAGGTTATAAAAGGGGGATTGATCGAAGTTAACAAGACAAGAAGAGAAACTACTTCCACTGGCTGGGGAATCTTCCGGCGGCAAGGTTGGAGGTAGGAAGGGCGTGTGATTAGGTGAGATGTTGGCACACCAGAACCCTGGCACCTTCCCACCTCCGCCAGAATTACGTTCTGGGTGGGAAGGCCACCAACTGAGGCCCTTAAGTGGTCAATTGATGTCCACCCTTGATCAAAGGCAATCAGTGCCTGATTGAGGGATTAGACATGGGGAAAGGGGGGCCCAGTGAGAGGCACTCTGCCTGCCTTTGCTTCCAAATCCCTTGTCCCTACCACCCCCCCAACCCCAGGAGTTCTCCTTGTAGCCCCCGCCCCACAAAACGTATGTCCCCAACCCCCCAACATTAGTTACCTGTCGCCTGGGGCCTACGCAATCCTGGGACTCCAGGGGACACGGATTGGCCGGCAGCTCTTGCTAAGCGGGCCCTCTGCCCCAGGGCCTTGATTCCAGTGGGAGGTCCGCTGGTGGCCTGGCCACTGCCTTGATTGGCCTGTGACAGGGCCACCAGTGGGCCTTCCTGGAAAAGAGGCACCGGGGATGGGTGGGGGTGGGGAGATCTCTCGTCAGCTCTCCAGCTGGCAGGCTAGACCCCCAAAGCCTCAAAAAGATTCTGCCCTTGGGCTTTGAACGTAGACTGAAGATCGGAGCCTGGCCTTTTAGGAGTACTATAAACAAAGGATGGTAGAAATTCTGTAATCGTCTTCTGCAAACAGCAACTGATGCTAGATTAAATGTTATAATAGACTCTTGTTAACCAAAGGTATTAAGGGGCTTGGGGCAAAGGTGGGTATACGGAGATAGGTTGCAGACCAGCCATGATCTCACTGAATGTTGAAACAGGCTCGATGGACGACACGGCCTGCTCCTGTTCCAATGTGATTCTACACTGGCATCGTACAGGAGTCAGAAAGCTACCCGATTGATGTAACCTCCTATATATAGAGAGAGAATCAGGGCTTTAAAGCTTATACTGTTTGGGTTATCGTTTTCAATCCCGCGTCCATCGACAATTGGCTCTTGCCGTGTCTGGTAACAGGAAGAAATGCCCAACTGAAATCTGGGACCTTCACAATCCCTGCTGCATTCCGGGCATTTCACTTACCAACCCGGCCGTTAGGGTAGGGTCACTGTGCATATTTGCTTTTTCTCCCCCAACAGGGTACAAAGCCTGGATTTTTACCTAGTTGCACATGGCTGCGACTTACACACATTTGCTTTTAGGTGTGGGCGACACCAATGATGGCCGTGTTCCCATCCCTCGTTGTCCTGAGCCAATCGTGCAGAGTGGGCATGGAGTCACGTGTAGGCCACCACCTGGTAGAATTAACAAGTCTTTCCCTTTTCCGGTGCCGGTCCAGATATAACCAAATTTAGTGAATTCAATTTCATACCTGTTCGTGGTAGGATTTGAGCTCACGACCTCTTGAGTTCCTAGCCGGTGTTTCATGCCTAAACGACAACACGGCTTGAGTGTGGAAGCGGCCCACAGTGAGGTGATCAAGACGGCTTCAACATGTCTCCCTACGCTTGGTTTCCAGCCAGGGGCCCTGCAACTGCCGTGCCAAACATCGGAGTGCCGGTTGTCCACACAGCGACACTGTGTGGCAGGTCACACCAGTGGGGACCCCGCGGTTTTCAGTATCACCCACAAATTTGGTTAGGCTAACGGGGAACTGATTCGTCTGAAGGCCTCAACAAGATAATAGCCCATCGCTCGGTCCGGCTCTACACTCGATTCTATGGACGCTTGCTCAGGGAGTTCTATGCTGCTTGGGATCAGCATAAAATAGTTACATGCAAAGATCATGCCACCATCATGCAAACTGATCAAAATGCAGTCATGGCATGCATAGGTGAGGAAAGACATCGCTTTCCAAGCGGCAACCACCAGATTTGGCAACGCTGTACAAAAACAATCATGAAAATGCACCAACGTAGTCAAGGACTGATACAGTACATACTTTCATTGGCACTCTATACACACACACACACACACACACACCCCTACCTGCCGTCAAGCGGCACTTGCTTAGCAGTAACCCACTCGCTGACGCTCAGTTTGGGTTCCGCCAGGGCCACTCAGCTCCTGACCTCATTACAGCCATGGGTCAAACATGGACGAAGGAGCTGAACTCCCGAGGTGAGGTGAGAGTGATTGCCCTTGACACCAAGGCAGCATTTGACCGGGTGTGGCATCAAGGAGCCCCAGCAAAACTGGAGTCAATGGGAGTCATGGGGAAAGCTCTCCACTGGCTGGATTCTTAACCAGCACAAAAGGAAGATTGTTGTGGTGGTTAGTGGTTAATCATCTCAGTTTCATCGCTAAATCCCCCAATATTGACATCCTATAGGTTACCATTGACCAGAACCACCACTGGACTAGCCATATAAATACTGTGACTACATGAGCAGGTCCGAGGCTAGGAACCCTGTGGCGAATAACTCACTCCCGACTCCCCAAAGCCTGTCCACCATCTACAAGGCACAAGTCAGGAGTGTGATGGAATACTCCCTACTTGCCTGGATGAGTGTAGCTCCCACAATGCTTGAGAAGCTTGACATCATCCAGGACAAAGCAGCCCACTTAATTGGCACCACATCCACAAACATTCACTCCCTCTACCACCAATGCACAGTAGCAGCAGTGTGTACCATCTACAAGATGCACTGCAGGAATTCACCAAGGCTACTTAGACAGCACCTTCCAAACTCACGACCACTACCATCTAGAAGGACAAAGGCAGCAGACAGATGGGAACACCACCACCTAAAAGTTCCCCTCCGCAAGTTACTCACCATCCTGACTTGCAAATATATCACCGTTCCTTCACTGTCGCTGGGTCAAAATCCTGGAACTCCCTCCCTAACAGCACTGTGGGTGTACCTACACCACATGGACTGCAGCGGTTCAAGAAGGCAGCTCACCACCACCTTCTCAAGGGCAACTAGGAATGGGCAATAAATGCTGGACCAGCCAGCGAAGCCCCCACATCCCACGAATGAATAAAACCAAACATTTTGCAGCTGTTCTCAACTTTATCCTTTCCGCTTTAAAAAAAATTGAATCCATGGGATAGGGTCAAAAATGTGCATCGTGTACATTTCAAAGTCTTTGGACTTTAGACCGAAATTTTTAAACAGATGTGTTGCTGCATGGACCCTAACGGTGGATTTAAATAAAAATCAGCGTGTGAAAACAAGCAACGTCCCAGACGTTCCAGAGATCAACTGCTCGTTCTGGTTGGTAAACCGACGTCACTCGTTCCCAAAAGCCATTCAAAGACCAATATTTTGCAGATCCAAGTGCTTGGATTCAAATCACGGTCTGCACACCCAGTGCGGTTTCCTTACCCTCACCTATGTGGGCATCCAGGCACCATGTGGCACAATCCTGCCAAAGCAGTCACTGGGACAAGGTCGACAGCACAGCTACTGCAGAACCTTGGGTGGTCAACAGAGGTCGCCAACAGCCTGCCACTGAGTCTCGACTAACACAATATTTTCAGCCTTCTGACTGTAATCCTCAGTTTGATAAAAAATAACCATTTCAAAAAGCAACTGAAGACAGTTGATCACTTAAATGAAGACAAGAATTCCAAAATGAAGTTCTAAAATACTTCAAAATGTGATTAAGAGTATCTACGCATAAACCTGCACAATGGAACACAAGTCAAACTTCCTTAGAAAAACTCAGCAGGTCTGGCAGCATCGGTGGAGAAGAGCACAGTTGATGTTTCGAGTCCTCATGACCCTTCAACAGAACTAAGTAAAAATAGGAAAGGGGTGAAATACACGCTGGTTTAAGGGGGGGTTGTTGGGACAAGCAAGCAGTGACAGGAGGAGATAACCAAAAGATGTCACAGACAAAAGAACAAAGAGGTGTTGAAGGTGGTGATATTATCTAAAAGAATGTGCTAATTAAGAGTGGATAGCAGGACAAGCAAGGTACAGATAGCTCTAGTAGGGGTGGGGTGAAATAAGACTAAAAGGGCATAAAAGGTATAGGTAAACGATGGGTGGAAATACATTTAAAAATAATGGAAATAGGTGGGAAAAGAAAAATCTATATAAATTATTGGAAAAAAACAAAAAGGAGGGGGAAGAAATGGGGAGGGGGTGGGGATGGAGGAGGGAGTTCAAGATCTAAAATTGTAAAAATTGTAAAAACTCTCTTTTTAAACAAGTCAGTTTGTTTTTAAAACCACCCCCGAATGATTCTTGCGCTGGGACGCAGTCTAGCAGCCAAACGCTGCTCGTTGTTCAATTAGCTCCTCCATTGAAAGAACGTGGAATGGTTGGCTAGAAGCCAACAAATGCTACTGCACGCGCAGGGAGCTTTACCATCATTCAATGAAAGGGGGACTGCCAGTGCGTACCATTGTAGTTTTATACCCAAGTACAGCTTAAGGTAAAGCTTCCCAGAAGCTTGAGGAGCAGCACTTCATCTTTTGATGAGGCACTTTGCAGCCTTCCAGACTCTACATTGAGTCCAATAATTTCAGATCATAACCACCACTCTCATTTTCTCGTACCATAGCGGTCGGCAATAATTATACTTTTGACATTCTCCACCCATCTTTCGTTCCTTTACTTGTCCCGTTACCACCCACTATTGCCAAGCGCCATCATCATTTTTTCATTCCTGCCCTGCCCTTCTCTCTCTCTCTCTTGCACTCCCAACTTCCCAGCCTGTGCGCTAGGTTACAAACTGTTAAATCCGGACTTCCAGTTCTGGTGAAAGATCAACGACCCGGAACGTCGACTCTGTTTCCCTCTCCACACATGCTGCCTGATCTGCTGAGTATTTCCAGCACTTAATGCTTTATATCAGATTTTCAGCAGAGACAGTATTTTCTGTTTGCTCCAGCCATTTTGTGCCGATTGCATTGGATCGATCGATGTCTATTTGTATTTGGTTATTTTTTTAAAAAATAGCTTACTTGGCTCCTTTACAGCAAATCAGGAATTTAATTGCATCCATCATTCCTGTAACCCACTCACTCACGTAAAACTTATTTTTGTGGAACTATTACAATAAACAGAAGAACTCGAAAGCGGTCATACCAAGGGAGTCTCAACGCAGTCGTCCGCTTAAAATACAGCTATTATGTCAGCATCTTGTTTGTGAACCGCGAGCTTAAAAGTGTGCAACAGCTCAGAAGCACAATACCCCTAAATTATCTGCACTGGTACAGCACCTTTAATGCAGAAATTCCACCTCACCACCCCGAGCCACCACAGTACTTCAAAGAGACGTAACTTTAGAATCGTACACCCGGCAATGGAAGGGCATATTGGGAGCTGAAAACACAGCTGCTAATGTCAGAGTGGAAGGAGCAGGAAACCAGAATAACAGGAAGGTGAAACTCAGGGTTTGAGAAGGTGAAGGTGGTTACTGCAGAGCTGGACCAAGTCAGAGGGAGGGAGGGAGGGAGGGGCAAGACTATCAAGAGGTTGAAAGGCAAAGAGTAAGAATTGAAAGTTAACAAATTAAGTGTGTGACGAATCTTAATCAGCAGCAATTTTGCTCGTGCCCTATTTAACAAAGTGATGAGTTAAATCTTGCCTGCTCCATTGTCTGCTGCTCCACCTCCAATGCAACTTTTCCCAGACCTCAGAAGTGAGAGATTCCTAATTCCCCAAGTCTTCTTTTCCTCTCCCAAATTTAGAGGCTTACAAAACTGTAGCCTGCTTTTAATAAGCCTGTTTTCCCTAGTCTGATATCCAAACTATAGGTCTTTGTTTCTCAATAAGAAAAGTTTAACATGCCCTCAAATCCCAATCCTTTAACACTTGTGCTTCAAGTGCAGACTTTCACACCAAAAACAGGATTGCAGGTTACAGCCGTACTTACACAATGCACCAGCGCCCACCAAATAATGGCAATCTAGAGCTACAGCCATACAGCAGGCGAGAAGCAGACACCATCACCCTCTCTCAACAGACCCAGGTTGTAGGCCACACTGACTGAGGCCAAAATGCAGCGACAGCAAAGTCCTGTACAGGAATGTGCTAAACCTTCACTGGTAGCAAACGTTTGCAGCTGCGAGAAAACTGCAGCCGTGTTTTGTTTCCGACAAACATCAAGAACATTCCGTAGAGAGAGGTCCAACTTTGTACAGTCCTTTCACCACCAAGTGAAGCTGGAGTGAGACACAGTTGGGCCATAGGGCCCTCGGTATCAGTTAAAACAGAACACCCGAGTAACGGTTAGTGTTTTCCACAGACACCAACTGGCCCAGCAATATAATTGTACTCCCAGGGAAGCAATTTTGACTTTGGACTTTACTACAGTCAACAGAAGATCAGGAGCCTGCTTATACATAATGAAATACAAACATACCCTGAAGGCCAATCTTCTAACAATTTCCATCAGAAGGGGAGATCTATTAAAGATATTACAGTCCCAACACGGGATCTATTAAAGATATTACCGTTATTTCAAAATTAATTTTGGCTCACTGAAATGAAATCATCTGGTAACCCAAATTAAAGAACACAAATAAAACAGCAGGGCACATATTTTGTGCTCGCAAAGTCGAATTAACCATGTTCCAAATAAGTGACTTTGAGTTAAGGGTGCCGGCAAGTGCATGTGGATTCAGTGAGACTTTTGAGGCGCTGGGTTACATTCTCAAAATAAAAAATTCACTCCCCCCTCCCCACCCCCCGACCCAATGTAATCCATCCCATCAGGCAAGCATTCCAACAAACAATACAATTTCTCGCACATCTGTAGTTCAGCAATGTCAAACGAAGTTAGATTATAATGGAGCACTGTGTCAGTATTAATAACCACACACACCAGCTCACACTTCAATGACAACAAAATGGCAGAAGGGCAAAAAACTCCACAATGATAACTCTTGCACAGAAACTCAACACAGCTTCTTACCTTGTCTTCTTGTCAGTCTCGCTTGCTGGGGTAGCATCGCCCACTGGAGCAAGAACAGAAGGAAACAATGAGCTACTGTGAGAGTGGATAAAAGCGACACAGGCAGTCCAAAAATTCAAGTTTTTAACATACATACATACATACGCTGTAGTTAATGCACTCTGGAATAGAGGAACAGTTGGAGGCCATTCAGCCTCTCGAACCTGTCCCACTATTCAATGCTATCATGGCTGCTCTGACAATAGGTCACTAAGCAGCTACAGCAGGTAATTAGGAAAGCTAAGAGAACGTTGTCGTTTATTGAGAGGGGAAATGATTACAAAAGTAGGGAGGTTTGTCTTCAGTTGTACAGGGCATTGGTGAGATCCCATCTGGATTATTGTGTACAGTACTGGTTTCCTTATTTAAAGACAGAGTTAGAAGCAGTCCAGAGAAGATTTACTAGACTAATACCAGGAATGGACAGGTTGTCCTATGAGGAAAGGCTGGACAGGTTAGGCTTGTATTCACTGGAGTTTGGAAGAATAAGAGGTGACTTGTTTGAAACCTTTAAGATCCTGAGGGGTCTCGACAGGATGGATGTGGAGAGGGTGTTTCCTCTTGTGGGAGAATCTAGAACTAGGGATCGCTGTTTAAAAATAAGGGGTCACTCATTTAAGACAGAGATGAGGAGAAATTTTTTCTCTCAGAGGGTTGAGTGTCTTTGGAACTCTTCCTCAAAAGGCAGTGGATGCAGGGTCTTTGAATATTTTTAAGGCAGAGTGAGATAGATTCTTGATTAACAAGGAAGTACAAGGTTATCAGGGGTAGGCAGGAATGTGGGGTTGAGGTTACAATCAGATCAACCATGACCTTCTTGAATGGCAGAGCAGGCTCGAGGGGCCGAGTGGCCTACTCCTGCTCCTAATTCATATGTTTCCAAATACCAGTTAACCAATAGATTACTCAGCCATCAGATGGAGCGCCACTTAATTAGTAAAATGGGAGGCTGAACTGATATCCCTCATTTCAGTCTGGCAATGCCTCCATTTTAAATTTCTCATTCTGGTTTTGAATTCCTCCTTGGCCTCACCTCGACCCTACCAACCTCCATCCATCTCTATAACAACCTCCAGCCCTACATTTATCCGAGATGTCAGCCCTCCTGTAATTCTTGTGCACGCCCACTTCCATTTGCTCCGTCACTGACGTCCATGCCTTCAGCTGACTAGGTTCTACGCTCTGGGATTCCTTCCTCATGCCTCCCTATGTCTCTCTTTGAAACTTTAAACTGTGGATGCTGAGTTGATTACGGCATTCAAGAGTGAGAATCAATAGATTTTTGGGTGGTAAGGGATGTGGGGGATGGGGCAGGATAGCAGAATTGATGTAGAACAATCAGCCCTTATCGCACTGAATGGCAGAGAAGGCCCTGGGGGGTGGGGGGGGGCGCGCTATGGCCTACTCCTACTTCTTATATCCTCTTCTCGAAGATGCTCATTAGAACCAACCTGCCCTAACATGGGGTTTGAGTTAAATTCTGCTTGAAAACTTGTGGAGCACTTTGGCACCGTTGACTACATTTAATGCAGGCTGTTGTTGGTGCTTTAACTACCGTTATCTTTATCCAGAAGCTACCAGACGACCAGCATTGTTAATTCCGCTTGAGGTAGGGTCGTTTAATTGTTGCGGCTGCTTAATAAAAGTATCTTGCTCTCATTTTTTAAACTTGCCTCCTTTTCAAAAATGAAAACACACTCATGACCGGGGATAACGAAACAGTTAAAGACGCTGGTCTACGGGACCTTAAGCAGATTAAAGCTTTCACGCTGTGCTCTTGTCTGCTATTCACCCATTTCATGTTCAATTCTGCCACAACGTGGGGCAGGGCCCCCCTCATTCACTGCAACAAGGACCACGGGTCACGGGAACAAAAATTAATAGGATTAACGATGCTTTTGTACTCGTGTTTCATCCCCTCAGCACGAGAGTCCTTCACCCAACTTTACTGGAATTTTGTTCTTTTTGAAAAGCCGGATGTCATTAAGACTCAACAATGCCTGTGAATGCTGAAGCGTTCTGAAGCTTTCACGCCATGGCAATTTCGCTCTGAAGCAATTTTCTCTCTCCCTCAGATACAAGCGATACAAAACCAATCACCTCGGCGAATAAGTAAATGCGTCCTCCCTTCAACAGGCCCCAAGGAGAGTAGCGACATGGCACAATTGTGCAATTACATCTTATAGGAGCAGGAGGCAGCCATTCAGCCCTCGAGCTTGTAATGTCATTCAATTAGATCACGGCCAATCCGCCCCCAAACTTTGCCTACCCAACTCGGCTTCGCAACCCTCAATAACTTTGCTGAACAAAAATCTATCAATCAAGTTCCGTTCTGACGTTTTCAATTGGCCTCCTGCCTTCTTCAAAAGCCTTCGGGAGAGAGAAATCCAGATTCTTTGTGGGAAGAAGTGCTTCCTGACATCAACAAACCCCCCCAAACCCACCACCCCGCTCCCCACACCCCACCCCCCACACCCCCGAATGGCTTCACTCTAACTTTAAGGTTGTGGCCCCTCGCTCTGGACTAACCCCATCTGAGGAAACCGTTGCTCTCTATCGACCACATCGACTCCTTCAATCATCTGAACAGACAAACCAACAAAGGCGGCTGACAACGCATGAAGGAGGCACCAATGCAACCGGTGGGGGGGGATGAATCACTGACCTCCCACACAACGGAAATCAACAGTCCCCATGTTACTACAGCTCTTCGCACTCCAAGATAAACAGGAACATTACTTACGATGCTCAGTGCCAGTCATTTGGGCAAGGATACAGAACGAGCGTGACTGAGCAGTGCCAGTCTTCGGCTGCCAATCTTCAGTATCTTGCATCAAGCGTTTCTTGCTCTGATCGCTAAGGGCATGATGAGGGAAATCAGGTTGGGCACTGGCCATATATCGCCGGGGAGAGCTGCATACAAGGGAAGAAGCTGCCATTAAAAAAACACTTTGGATGCCTGCCTTGTCAATATTCAAAGATGTTAAACCATTATTATTGCCTGTAATTGCAGCACAGTTTTCCCATACGCATCTCTTTTTTTCTCAGATGTTCATAATGAATCATTTTTTCAGCCATTTTAATGGTGAAACATTTAGACCACTCAAAGTTAAAATCACACAGGGCCAGGCAAGTCCCAGCTTCGATCCCAAGTACTGAAATTTACTTGCTCGGAACAGCGACGATACAAATACAACAAAAACAGCAGCAACCCGACAATCACCTCAGGGCTGGCGGAGGTAGGCAGCACTCATTCAGGATTTCCACTCTCGGCTTCTCAGCAGGAGGGTTTGTGTAGCATATACATCACAGAAACTAGGCCAACTGGCCCAACCCGTCCATGTCGTTGTTTATGCTGCCCTCAAGCTTCCTCCTATCCTTCCTCATCTAAATCTACCATCCAGCCCTCCATTCCCTTCTCCCTCATAAGTATTTTGTACGTCTTCACTGAAAGCATCCCAATCATAGTAGAAAATCGAGGGGCAAAAAGGAGGGAGGAACTGAAGACGATCAGTGTCGCTCAGGAAAAAGTACAGTACCAGGAAAATGAAAGGCTGACAACTCTCCGTGACTTGTATCCTAGGGTTTTAAGGCCATTTGCCCCATCGTGATTTGTCCATCTAGTCTCACCCTACATCCACCCCACCGCCACTGCTTTTCATCTCATTGTTGCTGGTCTGAATCCAGGGTCAGTTGTTGGGAACAGGAGGAGGCCATTTGGCCCTATGATGCAGTTCTGCCTCTACCTGTATCTCAATTCAAGACAGTCCGTCTACCTTTGTTCCCTGGCTCTGACTTCAAGTTTATATCTCCTTATTCAGGGCTCTCCTACTAGTTTCTTCCCCCCATCAACCCAGTTAATCATCTTAAACCTTTTAATCTTCAAGTCCCTTAATCTTAAAGGAGGGAATGTGAGCTATGGACATCAATGGGCATTGTTATAATGATTTGTACAGTAATAACAGCCAAGAGTACCCATCATCTGGCCTCATGATTGAGTAAAGGCCATTAAGTCAAGGTACCAGGAGATGTCTGAAAATTGTCAAACTTCAAACCTGCGAGGAGTCGGTGGTTTGAAAGGAGGGATGGAAAAATGGAGGGGAAAAAAAAGGACTTTAAGGGCAAACAAGTTAATCTTTATTCAGGTACTTGCCTCAGCAGCACAGTAAGACGACATTGGGTCTGGATAATTCCTACGTGGAGAAATTACGGACAATAGCGGACAGGTGTTTATCTGTGACATTGCTGCTCTTGCCCTCTGTGCTGCGAGTTGCGGAGGGAGAACACAGAGTGCCTTCCGCCAGCCCACACAGCTCAAGAACGGGAGCCCAGTTTTCCCACAAAATCGTATAACGCTCACACAAGCTCACCGCGCTGGTCACCAAACATTCCCTACTGCACCTGGTTGCCATTCACGCCGTGAACAAGATTAAAAGACCTGCAGGATTACCGTCTAAGTAGCTGTCTCCTTTTATAGATAGGAAGGAGGTGGTTGAAGCCAGCGTTTGAGACATATGGAAAAACAGACAAGACAGTTCCCAAAGGTGGAGGAGGAAAAGCAAAAAAGAAATGAACAGTTCACATAAACCATGACTCAAGAGTACAATACAAGACTATGACACACACAGGAATTGGTTAAGCCAGAGTAACCAGGCAAACACATTTATAAAGTTGATCTAAATCTCAGGTCTATCACGAGCAAGTACAAAACCTCTAACTTTGGGTATCAATCGTTACTTAGCACTTTAGCCCCTGAGTCTGCAACACCTCATACTTATATAGTGTCTTTAACGTAATGAAACGCCCCAAGGTGTTTCACACAGGAACGATGAACAAAGTATGACACCGAGACACATAAGGAGATATTAGGTCAGGGGACAAAAAGTTTGGTCAAAAAGGTAGA
Source organism: Carcharodon carcharias (assembly GCF_017639515.1). Taxonomy (NCBI): domain Eukaryota; kingdom Metazoa; phylum Chordata; class Chondrichthyes; order Lamniformes; family Lamnidae; genus Carcharodon; species Carcharodon carcharias. The sequence continues at coordinate 8,980,126 of NC_054467.1, forward strand.
TTTGAGGGAGGGTCTTAAAGGAGGAAAGTGAAGTTGGGTGAAGGTGTATGGAGGATGTTCTGAAGGATATTCCGGAACGTGCGGCCAAGGCAACTGAAGGCACAGCTGAGGCAATTAAAATTGGGAATGCTCTAGAATTAGTGGAGTGCAGATATTTCAGAGGCTCGTGAGCTGGAGGAGGTTACAGAGATAGTGACGGGCGAGGCCATGGAGTGATTTGTAAACAAGGGTAAGAGTTTTAAAATCAAGGGATTGCTTGACTGGGAGCCAAGGTAGGCCAGAAAGCACAGGGATGATGGGGGAATGGGACTTGATGCAAGGCAAGACATAGGTAGCAGAATTTTGGATGACCTCAAGTTCACAGAGAGTGGAATTTGGAAGACCAGCCAGGAGTGCGGAGGAACAGTCAAGTTTGAAGATAACGATGGCAAGAATGAGGGTTTTGGCAGCAAATGAGCTGAGACAGGGGCATATAGAGGTGAAAATAGGCGGAATAAGTGACGCCACAAATTTGAGGTTGGAAGGTCATCTCGGGGTCGAACGTGACACCAAAGTTGTGAACTGACTGGCTTAAATCTCAGACTGTTGCCGGGGAGAGGGATGGTGTTGATATCTAGGAAATGGAGTTTGGAGCAGGATTCAAAAACAACAGCCTCAGTCTTCCCAATATTTAACAGAGTCAGAAAGGTTTTTTTTTTAGGAGAAACTAGATAAGAACGTGAGGCAGAAAGGATGGGTGAAATGAAACAGGGACTGAGGGGGTTTGCAGAGAGTGTGAGCACCGGCATGGACCAGCTGGGCTGAATCACCAGTTTCGACATTGAAAATTCGGTGTCGGTTTACGTTTGTGAATAAACTCCTTTCAAATCCATAGCTTTGAGCTTTCTCATTCATGCCTGGTCACTGGACCATTCCAATGAAGCTTAGAATTATGGTTGACTGACTATTTAACCCACAGCTGATGGGGAACTGTGCCTTGGGACCATGTGATTTATGAAGAGATAGTAAAGTCTCAAATCACTTTCTTCTGGTATTTAGAATAGGTGTTTGATGTGGCTGGAAGAAAATTAACCAAGCTTGATCAAGCACTCTTGCTCTTGCCAGAATAATTGCAGCCACAGCAACTTTTCGGACCCAGGCTTCAGAAGTGGTGAAATGTATTCAATCTTAAAATAGCCTTGCAAAGAAATTAAAATCATACATTATGGAAGAGGGAAAATTGCACACTAAACAAGAATGCCACAGTTTAGGTTTTGTCACTCTGACTGGCTTAAGTACACCTTAGGGACCTCTGAACAGGAGGCCATTCAGCCCCTCGAGGTTGTTCCACCACTCAATTAGATCACGATAATGCTGCATCTTAACCCCACCTCCCCACCTGCCTTGGTTCCTAAGTGAGGAGAAACTTCTTTAGCCAGAGAGTGGTGAATCTATGGAATTCATTGCCACAGAAGGCTGTGGAGGCCAGGTCATTGAGCGTATTTAAGACCAAGATAGATAGGCTGTTGATTGGTGAGGGGATCAAAGGTTACGGGGCGAAGGTGGGAGAACGGGGTTGAGAAACTTGATTGAACCATGATTGAATGGCGGAGCAGACTTTGATGGGCCGAATGGCCTAATTTCTGCTCCTATGTCTTACGGTCTAAGCTTCAATGCCCTGGACCAACAATTTCAGTTTTGACGTTTTCAATTGATGTCCAGCCTCCCTTTTTGGGGGAAAGAGTCTTCCAGACTTGCACTACCCTGTGTGAGATGAAGTGCTTCCTGATATCACCCCCAATTCTAACGTATCTCTCTTTGTTTTATCGCTGCTCCCCAGAACTGCAACTTTCAGTTCTCTTCAGCAAGGGTGCTCTGATCTTAAAATACAGTTGGTTTTTGCAGAAGGATAATTAATATCCCACTGCAGTAAAATAGAAATTCTTATTACTGCAAAGAGCGCAGAGGATCGATTGAAAATCTAAAGAGAGACGTACAGACAATGGCCAGTCTACTTACTCTGAAACATGCGTAGGACCGCTGCCAGGCACAGGGGAGAGAGAGAGAGAGCATGAGACACAGAAGAGTTGATAGTGTTTCGTGGAACACAAATGAATGAGTGAAGATGGAAAAAAAGTGAATAACTGAGCAAGCCAAATATTCTTGTAACGCAGGAGGCTGGGGGAAGGGGGAGGGAGAACGCAGGAGGCTGGGGGAAGGGGGAGGGAGAACGCAGGAGGCTGGGGGAAGGGGGAGGGAGAACGCAGGAGGCTGGGGGAAGGGGGAGGGAGAACGCAGGAGGCTGGGGGAAGGGGGAGGGAGAACGCAGGAGGCTGGGGGAAGGGGGAGGGAGAACGCAGGAGGCTGGGGGAAGGGGGAGGGAGAACGCAGGAGACTGGGGAAGGGGGAGGGAGAACGCAGGAGGCTGGGGGAAGGGGAAGGAGAACACAGGAGGCTGGGGGAAGGGGGAGGGAGAACGCAGGAGGCTGGGGGAAGGGGGAGGGAGAACGCAGGAGGCTGGGGGAAGGGGGAGGGAGAACGCAGGAGGCTGGGGGAAGGGGGAGGGAGAACGCAGGAGGCTGGGGGAAGGGGGAGGGAGAACGCAGGAGGCTGGGGGAAGGGGGAGGGAGAACGCAGGAGGCTGGGGGAAGGGGGAGGGAGAACGCAGGAGGCTGGGGGAAGGGGGAGGGAGAACGCAGGAGGCTGGGGGAGGGAGAACGCAGGAGGCTGGGGGAGGGAGAACGCAGGAGGCTGGGGGAGGGAGAACGCAGGAGGCTGGGGGAGGGAGAACGCAGGAGGCTGGGGGAGGGAGAACGCAGGAGGCTGGGGGAGGGAGAACGCAGGAGGCTGGGGGAGGGAGAACGCAGGAGGCTGGGGGAGGGAGAACGCAGGAGGCTGGGGGAGGGAGAACGCAGGAGGCTGGGGGAGGGAGAACGCAGGAGGCTGGGGGAGGGAGAACGCAGGAGGCTGGGGGAGGGAGAACGCAGAAGGCTGGGGGAGGGAGAACGCAGGAGGCTGGGGGAGGGAGAACGCAGGAGGCTGGGGGAGGGAGAACGCAGGAGGCTGGGGGAGGGAGAACGCAGGAGGCTGGGGGAGGGAGAACGCAGGAGGCTGGGGGAGGGAGAACGCAGGAGGCTGGGGGAAGAGGAGGGAGAACACAGGAGACTGGGGGAAGGGGGAGGGAGAACGCAGGAGGAAGGGGGAGGGAGAACGCAGGAGGCTGGGGGAAGAGGAGGGAGAACACAGGAGACTGGGGGAAGGGGGAGGGAGAACGCAGGAGGCTGGGGGAAGGGGGAAGGGGGGAGGGAGAACGCAGGAGGCTGGGGGAAGGGGGGAGGGAGAACGCAGGAGGAAGGGGGAGGGAGAACGCAGGAGGCTGGGGGAGGGAGAACACAGGAGGCTGGGGGAGGGAGAACACAGGAGGCTGGGGGAAGGGGGAGGGAGAACGCAGGAGGCTGGGGGAAGTGGGGAGGGAGAACGCAGGAGGCTGGGGGACGGGGGGAGGGAGAACGCAGGAGGCTGGGGGAAGGGGGGAGGGAGAACGCAGGAGGCTGGGGGAAGGGGGGAGGGAGAACGCAGGAGGCTGGGGGAAGTGGGGAGGGAGAACGCAGGAGGCTGGGGGAAGTGGGGAGGGAGAACGCAGGAGGCTGGGGGAAGGGGGAGGGAGAACGCAGGAGGCTGGGGGAAGGGGGGAGGGAGAACGCAGGAGACTGGGGGAAGGGGGGAGGGAGAACGCAGGAGGTGGGGGAAGGGGGAGAGAGAACGCAGGAGGCTGGGGGAAGGGGGAGGGAGAACGCAGGAGGCTGGGGGAAGAGGGGAGGGAGAACGCAGGAGGCTGGGGTAAGGGGGACAGAGAACACAGGAGGCTGGGGGAGGGAGAACACAGGAGGCTGGGGGAGGGAGAACACAGGAGGCTGGGGGAGGGAGAACACAGGAGGCTGGGGGAAGGGGGAGGGAGAACACAGGAGGCTGGGGGAAGGGGGACAGAGAACACAGGAGGCTGGGGGAAGGGGGAGGGAGAACACAGGAGGCTGGGGGAAGGGGGACAGAGAACACAGGAGGCTGGGGGAAGAGGAGGGAGAACACAGGAGGCTGGGGGAAGGGGGAGGGAGAACACAGGAGGCTGGGGGAAGGGGGACAGAGAACACAGGAGGCTGGGGGGAAGAGGAGGGAGAACACAGGAGGCTGGGGGAAGGGGGAGGGAGAACACAGGAGGTGGGGGGAAGAGGGAGGTTGCAAAACACACACACACAAAATTCCAAACTCTTGTGCATCACACTTCAGTTCAGCCCATGTTCCCCTTGGAATCCCCTTGGTGAAATCTGCTATTCAACTTTGAATGACTCTAATTACATGAGAGGGCCCTGATCATAGAATGGTTACAGCACAGGCGGTTACTTAGCCAGCAACGCTCTGGGAGGTAAAAGCAGTCTAGTGCACATTTGGCCCAAACGTGAATGGTATGCCACCTTAACCCTTGTGCAGCTCTGCCCCATACATGTATGGTGCGTGGCTGGCACAACGAATGCTGTAACTGGGCCACTGATTCCAAGTTAGTTGGTGGGGAAAAAAAACACAAAGGGGAGAATTCTCTGTATGGAAATGATAACGGAAGGAGTGTCGATTAAGAAAATTGAGGGTTCGAGTGAAGAACTGGAGTACAGGCGCATGGGGCCCAAATACAAGCCAGTAGCCACTTGGGCTGGAAGAGCGCCAGAGATTTTTTAAAATTGAGCCTGCGCCCTGCCATTTTACGTGGGCGGGGCCAATTAAGGCCGGCCCGGCGCGACACACACCCAGAAGCGCTGAGCGCTCCCTCGGCGGGGGGGGAAGGAGGGGGAGGCGGGGCCTGCACTCCTTACGCGCATGCGCGCAAAAGATAGCGGAAATCTCCGAGGCGCAGAGCTGCCTCAGGGAGGTTAATTTAATTATCAAAAAGGGAGGAAAAAAAGATTTAAAAATGATTCGGACATGTCGCCTCACGGGACAGAGTCACATGAGCTGGGGCGCATCTATGAATTCTATTAAAAATTTTTACTAAAGTTTAAAAACCTTCCGTGAAACCTCATTCCACCCCCCCCACTGTGGATGAGATTCCACGAAAAATGTGAAGGCCGCCTGGGCTCTTCCCCTGTTAATTGTTTTAATTACTATTTAAATGGCCTTAACAGGCCTTTGACAGTTGGGCGGGGGCACAGCCGACTCCGGTGCGCACCCGCCGAAATGAAGATTGGAATGAGGCGCGGTGACAACGGGACACACGCCCAACATCACCGTGCGTCATTTTAGGCATCGGCGAGCAGGCCCCGCACACTCACACCAGCCCGAAGATTCGGGCCAAACAGAAGGGAAGGTGGGTGTCGCTTGGGTTGGAGAAGGGGTGCCGTGATGTGTCCCAACTTTATTCTATGTCTATAGTTGACTTGGAAATAGATAGTGCAACGCTAAAATTAAAGGGCTCGGTAAATAATGAGGACGTTGTTGGAGAGGACAAGAGACGCTAGCTTCACAGGCAGGTAGGTGGTAGATGCAAGTTACCAAGGTGCAGCACTTTAGGACGAAAATAACGAACTGGACTATATGGAAATGATGACGGAAAGAGTGTTGATTAAGAAAATTGAGGGCTCAAGTGTACAATTCCCCAAAAGGAGAGCGTACAGGCACATGGGGCCCCAAACACAAGCCAGTAGATACTTGGGTTGTAAAAGTGCCAGAGATTTTTAAATTGAGCAACTAGGGAAAGAATGTTTTTTTTCCCTCTGGGATGTCAGTGACAAGTGGTCTTCTATTTAAAATGTCCACATAGAGCGGTTAGGGGAACATTCTTTAAGCAGGGGCTGTTGGGCCATGCAATACCTTGGCATAGGGAGTCGCCAAGGAAGGGATCACTGTATCTTTTAAAGGTAAAAGGTGACAAACGTTTGGAATGGAGGAAGATACAGGGCTAAGTGGTAAAAGCAGGGCAGTGGGATCAATTTTGTGCTATTCCAACAACAAGTCGGCACAGTGACGATGGGCCAAATGGCCTCTTTCTTTCAGTGCGGTAAATATAGATGATTTCACTAGTGCTGGAAAATATATGTAAATCATTTATTCTATAATACTTCAGATCCCAGGAAATTTTCAGGGAGGCCTTTTAGAAGGTAGGTCTGGAGCAGGCCAGACCTCCTGTTTGCCTCTTGAACACCCACCCAACCCATATTTTGGCTTCGGGAGCATTAATGTATAGGTGGGAATCTGGGACATTTACATTGTCCACCTCAGGTGGTGAAAGGACAAAGGGAGGGAGGAGACCCAACAGATCTGAAAGGGTTGCACGTTATTTTCATTTTTCAACTTATAGCCAAATTAGATTTTTTTTAAAAAAATCACCAGGAAGTTCAATTGGCAGAAAAATGTGGAGACTTGGCAAAATCAACCATGCCCCCAAAATTCCACTCTCACCCGCCCGCCCAGAATTTTCCACCCTTTCGCATTGAAACATTTAAAATTTTTCCCATCATCTCATGTCGAGCCTCCCTTTCTCTTTAAGCGTTCCCTGCTTTTGGGGAGGTATGGCCTAATTCCAGGCCCTGGCCACTCTGAAACTAGACGTTAGGAAGGCATACGCAAACTGGCTGGCAGGTCCTCCAGGTCTTCCTCATTTCCCTGTGGCAGAAATCCCTGGCCTACGATCAGCATCTTAGTCCAGGGGACTCCCCGGGCCTAGCATGTCCCAGAGTACAGCTGAGGGCAGGGAGTGTTGGGCTGTGGGGTTTGGGGAGGGAAAGGGAGTTCCAACACGCAACTCATTTAAACAGCACACAATTTTCTCCTTTTTTTTAAAAAGAACCAAGATGAGGAGATGCAGGAAATATGAGATGAGATGAGTTGAAATATGAGAGGAGGTTAGTGGAACATCTTGAAGGTAAGAACTTTCAATGAACAGCAGCATACCTAGACTGCAGACATCCAGAGTTCCAAGGCACTACTCACTTGGCCTTGCATTCTAAACCAGGAACCCCATAGAGCACTTACTTACAGATAGTACTTGCTTCTTGAATATAATCTGCACTTCATGGGGAGGAGGGGAGGGAAGAGTGGGAGCTGGGTGTGGAGATGGTGGGTTCAAATCAGTTTTCCAGAAGCTGCTATTTAAGCAATGATAAAACTGCAAATGCTGGGACCCTGAAACACAAATAGCTGGAAGTGGATATCAGGGCTGCAATCATGTGGAAAGGGAAAAGGCAGGTTAACACTGCAGGTAGAGATTATCAGTGAAAACTGGGAATGTGATCAGGAACCACCTCTAACAAGGTGCTCGCTCCCAAAAAACTGGCTCCTCTCTTCTCTTTCCAGATGCTGATGGGCCTTCTGTCTAATTCCAGTGGTCCCCACCCACCTCTGCTGCCCCTTCACCTCTGGGTTACGTTAGTTAACTAGCATTTTTATCAGCAGTTTCCAACACAACACATCCAATTTTCATCATTTTCAGGGGAGTCTGGATTAGGTGCTGGTTGATTGGACGTTCTTTTCACTGTTATCCTACTGTCGGGATAGTAAGAGACAAGGATAATAACAGAAAAGAACAGACCTTCAAGTGTAAACCAAAAGGATTAAAAGCAGAGAAAATTCAAAAGCCAAAGTCTATTTTGGGACAGCTTCATTAATTCCACAAGTAACCTTTGGCATCCATTTTATGATTATCGTGAGAATATATTAACTGCACAATTAAGTTTCCGAAAAACGTTAGTTTTTTTTTAAAACAATAAGAATTTGTTCAGCGCCTACAGCAGAAATGCAACATCTACTTAAAAACAGCCGCCCACATTGGGTGTTTGGGAAATGAAGATTCATTTTCCTCAGTTCGAGGATCGCCAAGTCTTAATGACTGAAGTTGCACAAACTCTTGAGAAAAAAAGGATACAAAAAAATGGAGCCCCAAGAACTTTCTGTTGCCCCACTTTGCTCTGAGCTCAGCAGTAAAAAAAATCTTCATAGAATGGTTACAGCACAGAAGGCCATTCAGCCCAATCGTGTCTGTGCTGGCTCTGTGAAGGAGCAATTCACCTGGTGTCATTCCCCTGCCTTTTCCCCCTCGCCCTGCACATTCTTTTGTTTCAGATAATAATCCAATTCCCTTTGGAAAGCCTCTATTGAACCTGCCTCCACCACACACTCAGGCCGTGCATTTCAGATCCGAACCATTTGCTGCGTGATAAGGCTTTTCCTCATGTTGCCACTGCTTCCTTTGCCAATTACCTTAAATCTGTGCCCTCTTGTTCGGAATTCTTCCGCCAATGGGAATACTTTTTTTCCTACCTACTCTGTCCAGATCCCTCATGATTTAGAACACCTCTACCAAATCGCCTCTCAACCTTCTCTTCTCCAAGGGAAAATAGTCCCAACTTCTCCAATCCACCTATGCAACTGAAGTTCCCCTTCCCTGGAGCCATTCTCGTGGTTCTTTTCTGCACTCTCTCTAATGCCTTCATGTCCTTCCTGAAGTGTGATGCCCAGACTGGTCACAATACTCTAGCTGAGGCCAAACTAGTGTTTTATACAGGTTTAATATAAACTTCCTTAGTCTTGTACTCTATGCCCCTACTGATAAAGCGCACGATGCTATTTGCTATATTAACTGCTCTCTCAACCTGCCACCTTCAATGATTAATTCACATATACACCCAGGTCCTTCTGCACCCCGTTCTGACCCTTTTCTTTTATATTGTCTCTCCGGGTTCTTCCTACCAAAATGAATCACTTCACACTTCTCTGCATTAAATTTCATCTGCCACTTGTCTGCCCATTCCACCAAACTGTCTATGTCCTTTTGAATCCTCCTCTCAGTTCACAGTACTTCCAAATTTTGTGTCGTCTGCACATTTTGTAATTGTGCCCTGTACTCCAGATTCTAGGAGATTAATATATATCAGGAGGAGCAGGGGTCCCAACACCAACCCCTGGGGAACTCCACTATAAACCTTCCCCCAGTTTGAAAAACATACATTAACTACTACTGTCCGCTTCCCGACACTCAGCAAATTTCATATCTATGTTGTTGCTGTCCCTTTTATTCCATGAGTTCTAACTTTGCTCGAGTCTGTTATGTGCCACTTTATCAAATACCTTTTGAAAGTCCATGTATACCACATAACATTACCCTCATCAACCCTGTTATCCCATTAAAAAACTCAAGAAAATTAGAAACATGATTTGCCCTTAACAAATCCATGCCGGCTTTTTTAATTAACCTGCCATTGTCCAAGTGACCATTAAATTTGTCCATCTACTATTTCTACTCATTTAAACGACTTTTGGGTTCCTTTTTATGCTAGCTGCCACACTCTTCTCACACTCTCTCTTTGCTTCTCTTATTTGCTTTTTCAATGTCGCTCTGAACCTTCCGTATTCAGTCTGGTTCTCATGTGTATTACCTACCTGACATCGGTCATAAGTACACTTTTTCTTTTTTTTTTCTTTTTTAATCTTAATCTGTATCGCGTTTGTCATTCAGGGAGCTCTGGATTTGTCTCTCCCACCTTTTCCGTTCATGGGAATATACCTCGACTGTGCTCGTACTACCTCTTCTCTAAAGGCAGCCCATTGTTCAGTTACAGTCTTGCCTGCCAACCTTTGACTCCAATTTATCTGGGTCAGATCCATTCTTACTCCATTGAAGTTGGCTTTCCCCCAGTTAATTATTCTTACTCTGGATTCTCCTCTGTCCTTTTCCATAGTCAGCCTAAACCTTATAAACCAACAATCAATGTCCCCTAAATGTTCTCCTACTAACGCTTGATCCACGTGTCCCACCTCAGTCCCAAGAACCAGCTCTAGCATGGCCCCCTTTCACGTTGGACTGGAAAGACTGCTGCCAAAAATTCTCTTCAACATGCTCTAGGAACTCTCGCCCCTCTCTGCCCTGGACAATTCAATTTCCCCATTACAACTACTCTACAATTCTTGTACCTCTCTCTAATTTCCTTTCAAATTTGTTCCTTTACAAAATTTCCCACTAGTTGGTGGCCAGGAGACTATGCTGAGCAATGTAATTGTACCTTTTTTGACCCTTAGCTCTAGCCAAATTGATTCTGCCCTTGATCCCTCTGGGACATCCTCTATCTCCAGCACTGCGATGCTCTCCTTAATCAAGACCAGCGCCGCTCCCCCTTTCCCTCCCTTCCCATCTTTCCTGAACACCTTGTATCCAGGAATGTTTAATATCCAGTCCTGCCAATCTTAGAACCAAGTCTAGCTATGAAAAAATGTCCATGCGTCACAAAATACTGCATGTACGTTAACTTTCCAAATTTACAGACGTATCATGCACTTATCTAGTAACGACTTACTTTCTTTAAAAAAAAAGTAAACGCTCACTTTAACTTGAATCTTTGCCACCCCCTCTCCTCAAAGTTGCTTATTGTGGGATTTCCTTTTGATGTGTAAAGATTGGAAAGAATATAAAAGGTGCTGAAGAGTTGGGCAGTTATTCAAGACATTAATCTTGCTGGAAAGATCAGGTATAATGAATCCAGCCCTTGTACAAATGTTGAATCTTCATCTTATTATGCATCACACGCATTTGCCAGTCAGTGAAGGATAAATAAAAAGCAGGCGAGTTCTGACAGAACATATACACCACTGGATAGTGACGTCACCCAATTTGCTCACTGCATAGAGATTAAGCCATGACAAAGAGAGAGAGAGAGAGAGAGAGAGAGAGAAAAAAAGATGGAAGCAACACTCTGCATGGAGTCATTCCTTGCATGGCAACCACACATGCTCATTACTGACAAATCTTGAGTCACAAGACGGCAGTAACGTAGACACTAACTTGGCCAGGATCTGTGTCTGAAAAGAAAAGAGATCATGTTTCATCAGTAAACAGTCTTTTATTTCATGTTTTATCAATCCAAGCCTCAAAAAAAAAAAAAATGGGTCTTGAGTGCGTGGATGGATCAGATACAATCCTTGGGGTCAGTCCAGTGAAGAGACACGCTTTGGAATAGTGTAAAATAACTTTTTCTTTGGGTTGCCTTGAGGCTGGGATCAACGCTAACTCAGCAAGCGGCAGACACAGCTTCATGCAAGGGTAGCCTTGTTACACTGACAAGAGTAAGTTGCAATTAAAACCAGATCAATCCCATCGCAAATATCAAATGAGGAGAGGCTTTTATTTTAAAATATACGCAACATGTAGCTTCACAACAGGTCACACAAGCAACGGTGGCATTTAACGATACACTATAGGGGTGGAATTGTAAACATGCGTTTATAATACATTAACGAGAGGCCATGGAAGAAATCTTTCCCTGCCTGGGAAGGGTGAGCTATTCCTGCACTGTAAAAATCAGTATCTCACATCCAATATGGTATCTGCACCGTTTTAGGTTTAAATTAAGAATTAACTTTGGTTCATTTTGAATTTAATAAAAGGTTTATTCCTATAAACCCATTAATTTATCTGCATGTTTAGTTTAGATCCTGAATTCAGGCCAAAATCTTATAGCCACATTAGCAGGTGTAACATAGGCAGCTAAAATTACGCAGGTCGGACTATATATGGGGATCAAGGCAGTTATTCCAGCACTAACGTTACACCAGCATCAAGTTCTCCCTTTGCAAGCAGATTTTTACTGCACAGAACAAACATCTGAGAACAAGATGTGAAACTACAGCAAAATTAAACTCTTCAGAAAATGTTTCTTTCCTGGAAATTTCCAGTTTTTAAAAAAAAAACATACCAAGTTCTCAACCTTCACCTGAAGAACCGAAGGAATAAAACCGTTCGGTATCAAATTCGTTCAAAGTAGGTCAAATTATCAACAGGAAAAACGGCTTTTTAAATGTTTTTTTCTTGCACCCTGGTCAAAAGATTCTGCGAGTGGTTCCAAGTTTACTTTAGGGGTCAATTTCTGGGAGGTCTGGCACAAGCAAACATGAACTAGCAAACCAGGCACGGAGGGAGCGTTACACAACTTTCCAGTGCTTAAGACCTACTTTAACCCACAGGCTTTCCTGCCGCTGCAAGAAATTGGAGTGACCTAGCTGGACAAACTAAATTACAGAATCACTGAATCTCACAGCACAGAATTAAGTCGTTCGGCCCATCATGTCCGTACTAGCTCTTTTGAGAGTCCCACCCAATTACTCTTTCCTCATAGCCCTGAAATATTTTTCCCTTTTCATGTCTAGATCCAATTTCCAAATAGGACAAGTTCAAAAGTGTAAAACTCTTGTTTAAGAAAAAAATACTTAAACGCATCAGAAGCAATGAATTCCAGACCAATCCTGGAGTATATTCAGATGGGATTACATGGGAAATACAAAATGTTTTAGCACTTGGCCAGCTGAGAATAAATCAGTGCTTTTGACATCCTGCTGCAATATGTTAAAAAAAAATTTTTGTGCTTCTATGACAGTCTTAGAAACTAAATTACAGAACTGTCGAGGCACCTCAACTTGCGTCTTGGTGCAGCAGGAACTCATCGAGCTGATCACCTCTCTTGGGAGTTGAATGGAATTCTCTTTGACAGGCCACCCGAGAGTGAAGTGTGTCGGCTGCTTGCTTCCCAGTCTGTTCTAGAAGGTTCTTAGGAAGCCACCTACCCATTCTGCTGCTTGGCATCACTCTGCCCCTCTTTCAGTCCTCTCTTCTGTCCCTCTGCCACCTCATGGGCGTTGTCAGAGGAGTAGAGGTTTATGGGCGTGTTGTACACTTTGGGCTGCCGTGGGACATTAATGGACGAGGTTACTGTCGTTTTAGCAGTGGTCACTGGCGGCGTGCGCCCATTGGCACCAGCTTTGGCACTGGCATGCATATGCTGTGGAGATGCAACAGGCACTGATGGGGGAGCAGCGGAATTATGGAGAGTGGTGGATGCCAGTGATGGAGGCGGAGGCTGAGTGAGGGGTGACGAAGCTGGGGAAAAGGGTGCAGGCTGGGGTGATGCAGAGGTAGGCGTGACTTTTGGAGACACCGAGGCTCCAAAAGGCCGAGCTGTCTTATTGTAGGCCGAGCTGGGTGCAGATGGGATCTTTGGAGCCATGGGGGCAATGGATGCAACAGGTACAGTGTGTGTTAACTCCTGGGGCTCATCCTGAGCAAGATGGGAGGGGAGAAAAAAGACAAGTTACATACACACACACACAAAACACATGCAAACAAAGAAACTCATGCTTCGTATCTGCCCTTTGGAAGTGTTCCCAGAAACTCCATGCTGGCTGAAGCAAGTCTTAAATCTCCAAAGATAACTATAATGTTGCTTTGCTGGGAGAGGGCATCAGCAACCCAGAAGAATTTGGATCAAAATTGAAAAGCTGCCTGCAGATGACTTTGTTAGTGAACCGTTTAATAGAAAAAGTTATTGAGGCTGGACATCAATTGAAAATTTCAAAACGGAGGTGGATAGACTTTTTGTTTGGACGGGTTATTAATGAATAGGGAACCAAGACAGGTAGGTGAAGATTCAGAGCAAGGGCCAGCCATGATCTAACTAAATGGAGGAAAAGGATGGAAGGGCTGAATGGCCCACTTCTGTCACTATCCAAAGGGGCAAGAATGCTGCCTTAAATCTAGTTAATAGAATAACTTAATGGCAGCTGTAAATAAAGCTCGTGATTCATTCTTTGTCTGTAAACTAGACAAAAGTCCTTGAAAATATATATTAAATATACAGTCTACTGCGCTGCACTCAATACCAAACTTTGACCAAAGTCTTGGGGAGTGGGCAGAAAAGAGAGCATCCAATTTTAAAAAATAATTTAATTAGTATGATGATAAACTTTATACTTCACTTAATTCTGTGGCTAAATGATTTTACTTTTACTGCGATGCCTTTGCTGGATTCAGGAGCCTTGTTGTCAATGGTTTAGTCAGATCGAAACACAAATTCTGAGCTGGAACTACAGAACAAACACTGGACATAAAACAGCTGTGCACCAATCAACGTCTGCATAGATTTTTCTAGGAACACGCACAAAGGACCACTGGTTGCCTGCCTGAAACACGTTTTGCTCCTGCCTCAATGTTTGAAAGCAAGTTAACCCACAGCACTCAGTTTGTACCCCACAAGCAGTATCCAGTCCTGGTGTCATACTGCCACGCCACATCGAATCTTTCACATGTTGCAAAACAAAAAGAGACCTTACTGATGGCAGCGAGATACACGCCCTTTAAAAGCTTACAAGAACGATAACTGAACCAATGCCACAGGATCAAACTTATTGCGACTTCAGGAAAAAAAGGAAGATTGTTCGGGTATAAGGAGGGGGAAAGGAGGGAGAAGACAGGTAAAACTCGTCAGCATCAAGTTATTTTTTTGGAACACGAGGGAATGGATAGATCACTGAAATCGCATAACAATCAATTTAAATCAACAACTACACGCAGGAGAAACAGAAGACTAGCGTTTATGTAGCTTTTTTCACAGCCTCACAATGTCCCCAGGTGCTTTACAGAAATGAAGTATTTCTGATGTGTGGTCACTGCTGTTTTGGCCAATTTGAGCACAGCAAGCTCCCACAAAGGGCAGTGAGTTATCCACCAGATGGTCTGTTCTACGAGCCGGGATTCTGTCAGGGTGACGGGGATTGTGCTCGCCAGTCAGAGAACTGGCGGGGAACGCCTGTCAGTGCTGCGGGGGGGAGGCTGGCAGTTCCTCATGCCATCAGCGCCAGCAGGAGCAGTGGCTGCTGGCACCACCACACTCACCAGAGGCCCAGGATCACCGTGGGACACCACGCCAAAGGTGAGTGAAGGTGGGATGGGAATTGCAGGCTTTTTTTTGGGGGATGGGGGGGGGTGTTGGAATTAGAGGAAGATGCTGGGAATGGCTTTCAGCAGCCAAGCCCCTGCTTAATGCCAGGTCCCTCTAAGTGCCTGATAGTGAGCGCCCCCACCAAGACCCATGAAGTTGCTGGCAAACCCGATAGCAGGAAAGCCATGCCACCACTATTTAATCCCTGAACCATGCCAAGGTTTCAGTGGACTCGGGGATAATGGGTGTCAAGTGGCTCATCAGTGAGTCCAACTGACATCCTACCGCCCAGGAACCAGGTGTCAGCCCCTCCTGCCCCACCCCCCCAATTTAATCGGGGAAGGTTTTGCCTCCACCTAGAGACTGACAATGGGGCCTCTCCCGCGGTTAAGTGGGCCTGGCCGCCAGAGTTCCAGCTCCAACATCAAGTCATCGACCAAAAACGTCGACTCTGTTTCTCTCTCTACCGATGCTGCCAGACCTGCTGAGTTTTTCCAATTCAGATTTTCAGCATTCCCAAAATATTTTACTTTATTTTTTGGTGTTGGTTGGACGACGCCTGGAAGAACTCCACTGCTCTTCTTTAAAATACCGCCTTGGGATCTTTTACATCAATCCAAGTGGGCGGCTGGAGCCTTGGTTTCACCGCTAATCCAAAAGACAGCATTTCTGACAGAGCAGTACTGAGGGAGTGCTGCACTGGAGTGTCAGCCTGGGTTGAATCTCTGGTGTGGTACTTGACCGCACAACCACCTGAGTCCCCGCTGATATTTTACGGACAGCCCATTGGTTGTCTAAAATGCATCTCGAAAGTAGCAAGGAACCAGTCCTTGGTCTTAGCTCAACTCCGGCTCAAGCAGCATATCAGTGTGATATTTGTCCACTGGTGTTTTCTCCATTTATTGAACGATGACCAAGTAGAGAACATATGAGATCCATTAAATAAAAACACAAATTATATTCAATTTTCAGCCATTGTTTGGGGAAAATAAAAAATCAGGTACAGCTGCTTAAACCGGTTACGTAATCCCATTCCCAATGGATACACAAGGAAACGGGGGAAAATCTGGCACAAATTCCGTGAATAAAACCAAAATACTGCAGATGAAATAAGAACAGAAAGCGCTGGAAAAACCCAACAGGTCTGGCAGCATCTGTGGAGAGAGAAACGTAGTCAATGTTCTGAGTCCAATATGACTCTTCTTCAGAGCTGCCCGTTCAAATATTTTGCATCAAATCTGGGATGAGGTTTTGATGAGACTAAAGTATAAAAGAGGCACAAGCTCTTGAGCTCATTAAATGTTGAATTGCAGTCCAGTTCAAAATTGACTTGGGGGGGGGAGGGTTGGGGGCAAACCTGATGGAAAAGGTGTACAAAATGATGAGAAAGGCTAATAGAATGTTGGCTGTTTTCTTAGGAAGGCTCCAATACAAAGGGGTAGACGTTACATTACAATTTATATGTCGACATTTTATATTACTGCGTTCATGTGCAGGCTGTTCATCTAAGGAAGGATATACTGACCTCGGAAGGGGTGCAATGCAGATTCACCAGAATGATACCAGGGATTAAAAAGGTTCAGTTATGAGGATAAATTGCATAGTTTATATGCCCCTGAATTTAGGAGTTTGAGAGGTAATCCAACTGAGGCGTTGTTAAAATGATGAAAGTGGTTGAGAGTTTCTATCTGTCCCAATTCCTCGTTTATTGTGGAAGATCCAGAACAAGGGGGCAGGGGATCTCACTGAAATTCTGACAGGGCTGGATAGACTGGATGCAGGGATGATGTTTCCTCTGGCTGGGGTGTCTAGAACAAAGGGTCACAGTCTCAGGGTCCAGGGTAGGCCATTTAGGGCTGAGGTGAAGAGAAGTTGCTTTGCTCAGATGGTGGTGAACCTGTGGAATTCTCTACCACAGGAGGCTGTGGAAACCAACTCACTGAATATATTAAAAATTAAATAGATTTCTTGACTGTAAAGGCGTCAAGGGGTATGAGGAGAGAGTGGGAGTACGATGTTAAGATAGAGGATCAGCCATGATCATATTGAATAGCAGAGTAGGCTCAAAGGGCCAAATGACCTACTCTGGCTTCCATTTTCTATGTTTCTATAACCTTAAAGTGAAAGCTAGGATATTCAGGGGTGATATCAGGAAGCACTTCTTCACAAAGAGTAGTGGAAATCTGGATCTCTCTCCCTGAAAAATCTATTGAGGCTGCATGTCAATTAAAAATTGTAATGGATAGATTTTTGTTTGGGATGTTTAAGGATTACAGAACCAAAGTGGGTAGATAAAGTTCAGACACAGGTCAGCCGTGATCTAACTAAATGGTGAAACAATCTCAAGAAACTGAATGGCCTCCTCCTGTTCCTATGTTCTTATTTTCCAGAAAGCCGTTGATTTATATTAGGTTTTTTTTTCTCGGTACATAATATACCTGGCAGCATTAAACCCAGCGAAAAATCATTATTGCTGGCTTTTGGTCAACAGTTGAAATATCATATTGCTACTCAGGGCTCAGTGGAGCTCAGTGAGAGACACAATCTGACAAAATCCTAAGAGAGAAAAAGACAAGAGTAGATGATGCCCCAAGGTCTGTGAGAAGAAAATCAAACTTGCTTTTTTTGTTCAAAAACAAAATTACACCTGCAACTGGTTTCCTGTACATTTTATTGCAAACCCCTGGAATTTATTTTTTTCCACATAAATTTGGAACCAGACTAAAGATACTGCTATACAGACTTATTGGCTTAAATCCCCACATCTATTGGGAAACAAGCCGACTGTCAAAATAATTTCTGCCCCGGAGCGGCACTCTGCAGAATGTTCTCATTACAATCCAATTTTCCAGATATGGATCATTGACATTCTGCACAATCTGCTTTGCATAATGAAACATCCATCAGCCACATATTGGCTCTCAATTTATACATTAAAAGTAATCAATCAAAGCCATTTCCAAGGCTCTGGGCACTTTTTAAAAAAAAAAATAAAGCAGGGTTGAAACAGGGCAGCGGGAAGGTGATTAGTTATCGAGTGCCCTTTGGCACTCTCAGACGCACGGCTCAGTTGGTAGCACTCTCGCCTCTGGGTTAGGACGTCACGGGTTCGAGGCCTGCTGAAGAGGCCCGGCCACGAAATCTAGGCTGACATTTCAGAAAGTGGAACCGAGGGAGCGTGACACTGCCATGCCATCCTTCAGGTGGGGTGTTAAGAGGCACAAGCTGCCCTCTTAAGGTAAAAAGGTACCATCGTTCTCCCTGCTCCCTTGCCCAACACTTCGCCCTCAACAAACATCACTGAAAGATTATCATCATTTTCATCGTCATCATTTTGCTGTTTGTGGGAGCTTGCTGTGCACAAACTGTTGAAATGCAGGAAACACAGCAACCAGCGGCCACACTTTAAAAAGTACTTGTCCATGAAGCACTTTGGAATATCACAACATTGTGAAAGGCACTATCTAAATGCAAGTCTTCGTTCCTGTCTCTTTTACAAAATTTGAGTTCCATGAGCAACGATGAGCCCTGGACTCTGATGTGGGTTTTCTAGCAGAGTGAGAATTATTCTAGCTCGTTGGCGAGACAGAATGTGCATCCACTGGGATCCCTAAGTGCCTTCACCAGAGGATTATCCTTGGTCGGGGCTCATTTAAATCTTTTGGGAAGGCTATGGTGGTGCAGTACCCACTGCTTATAGAGGGGGAAAGCATGCAAACACCACTTGCCCTTTATTTGTGATGGTCAGTAGAACCTATACGAGATTTGAAAATCCAGATTGTCAGGAAAAGATGTAACCAACTTGGGTTAAGGGCACCCCTTTACTCAGCAGACGGCGCATAGTAAGAAAGGACCACATTTCTATAGTGCCTTCATTATCACTGGACATCCCTTAGCACCTCATAGCCAATGGAGTTCTTCTGAAGTCTCATAATGTACAGCCAAACCCAGCGCACAGGCAAAAAAATACCAAAAAGGCTAATCTTTTTTTTTTAGTCTTTCCTGGGATGAGTGTGTGACTGGCAAGGCCAGCATTTGGTGCCCATCCTTAACTGCCCTTGAACTGAATGGCCTTGCTAGGCCATTGTGAAGGGCGCTTAAGAGTCAACCACTTTGCAGTGGGTCTTGGAGTCACTTGTAGGCCAGACTGGGTAAAGACAACAGATTTCCTTCCCTGACGAACATTAGTGAGCCAGATGGGTTTTTTACAACAACCGATGATTGTTGTGATGGTCACCATCACTGAGACTAGCTTTACATTCCAGATTTATTCATTGAATTCAAATTCCAACAGTTGCCGTGGTGGAATTTGAACCCACGGCCCTAGAGCATTAGCCTCTGAATTACTAGTTCAGTGCCATTACCACTCCGGCATCGTCTCCCCAGATGGAATGCTGCCTTTATCACTAGCAGGTTGGAAGGGCAAGAAGTGAAGGCCTCAGTTGTATACAGCCCTGGTCACATCCCTACCTGGCAGACTGTGCCCAGTTGTGGGCACCACACCTCATGAAAGCTGCTTCACAGCTGTGGGCACCACAGATACACTAGAGTGAGGCTTAAATTCAAAAGGCAGGTTGCATAAATGTGCGAATGCTTTGAAGGTTGAGAGATGATCTAATTAAGGGCATAAAATGAAAAAGGGATTCACTTAGTCTGTCCCTCTCGACCTATCTCCTCTCACGGCGGGGGGGGGGAGAGAAACCTGAACAAGAGGGGACACAGCCTTAAAATTAGAGCCAGGTTATTTAGAAACGAATGCAGGAAGCACTTATTCCCACATAGAATAAGTGGAACTCTCTCCCACAAAATGCGGTAAACTGGACATTTCAAGACAGATTTTTGTATTAGGCAATATGGAACAAAGGCAGGTAAATGGATTTGAGGTGTAGGTCAACCAAGTTGAACTGAATGGTAGTACAGGATTGAGGGGCTGAACGGCCTATTCCTGTTCTGATGTGAATGCAATTTTCTGTGCAATTACTCTGGAGAGGCTTTGTTTAATTCTGCTTTTATGTCAGCATTAACATCAATCACATCTAAAGATGTACTCAAGGTTCTTGATAGACAAGAGCTTTCAGAAATAATTAAGTCACCAACATTAAATCTTTAAATTCAGGTTTAAGCTGCAGCTGATTTCGGAAAAGCTTTATGTCTAGTGTGGATTGTAAAAAGATTGATGAAGTAAAGCCAACCCTGGATAATACAATGGAATTTTGGTCTTTTGACAAGTTCTAGACTTCTGCCATTGCTCAGGCATAGATAAAGAGCCATTGTTAAACTTAACCTGTGGATTCCTGGGACAATACTCAAAAAGGTGCTGCGTGAACACGCTCTCCGTGACTTTTACGGATCCAATGGAGGCGGCAGAATAGGATGGGACTCAGGATTGCAAAAGGCATGACTTCAAACGAGGATTTGTAGGCGTTCCGAATTTTGTCCAGGTGGGGTGGGGTGGGATGGGAAGTGGTGATGGTAGTTGTGGGTGTGTGGAGCCTGAGTAGGCAACAGTCAAATCTGATGCTCTGTTTGAGCAAGCTGACCATTCATGGGTCAGGGTGGTGGATCGAACTTGCATTGCTCACTCATGTTGCTGTGGCGCCAAGAGCGTCAACATTAGCATGCATTTCTGTAGCACCTTTAACATAGTAAAACGTCCCAAAGGTGCATCAACATCCTGGGGGTTACCATTGACCAGGAACCGAACTGGACTTGCCATATAAATAGCGTGGCTTCAAGAGCAGTCAGAGGCCAGGAATCATGCGATAAGTAACTCATCACCTGACTCATCCAGCATCTACAAGGTACAAGTCAGGAGTGTGATGGAATACTCCCCACTTGCCTGGATGAGTGCAGCTCCCACAACACTCAAGAAGCTCGACACCATTCAGGTCAAAGCAGCCGATCCACAAAGATTCACTCCCTCCACCACCAATGCATAATGGCAGCAGAGTGTACCATCTACAAGGTGAACTCACCAAGGATCCTTAGGCAGCACTTTCCAAACCCACCACCACTACCATCTAGAAGCACAAAGGGCAGCAGACACATGGGAACACCAACACCCTGAAGTTCCCTTACAAGCCTCTCACCATCCTGACTTGGAAATATATCGCCGTTCTTTCACTGTCGCTGGGTCAAAATCCAGGAACTCCCACCCTAACGGCACTGTGGGTGTACCTACACCACATGGAATGCAGCGGTTCAAGAAGGCAGCTCACCAACATCTTCTCAAGGGCAATTAGGGAGGGACAATAAATGCTGGCCCAGCCAGTGATACCCACATCCCATAAATTAATTCTTTTTAAAAAGGAGCGTAATCAAACAAAAAGGAGATATTTGGACAGGTGACCAAAAGCTTGGTCAAAAAGCTAGACTTTAAAGGAGTGTCTTAGAGGAGTGAGTCGGCACTATTTCAAAAAAGAGGAACAGGGGAGTTCTGCCTGGTGTCCTGGGCCCATTTTATTCCTCAACCACCATCACGAGAACAGATTATCTGCTCATTATCACTCTGCTATGTGTGGGAGCTTGCTGTGCACAAACTGGCTGCCATGTTTCCCGACATTACAGCAGCGATTACACTTGAAAAGTACTTCATTGGCTGTAAAGTGCTTGGGGACAGCCTGAGGTCATGATTACAGGCACTATATAAATGCAGACTGTTTCTCTTTGATTTTGAACAGCACAATTTAATCTGGAATCCTCATTTTCCCAGGACATTTGTGAAACATTTCACGCTTAATCTCTACACGAGTAAGTGTTCGCTCTTGCATGTGTGCATTTCAACTGATCATCCTGATGAAAGCAGGAGACCAGTGGGAAAACTCAACACAGCCCAACACCTGCTGTTGTAGGGGATGACTTGGGTGGAGTTGCACACTGTTCAGCAAATGCCAAAACTCAACTGTGCGTAACAGTTAGGAACTAAATGATGTGCCACAGCTAGATTGGTTGTGTTCAGCTTCCTCAAGAGGGAAGAGTTGGAGAGCAGGTCAGAGGCTGGGAATTGTGTGGCGAGTAACTCACCTCCTGACTCCCCAAAGCCTGTCCACCATCTACAAGGCACAAGTCAGGAGTGTGATGGAATACTCTCCACTTGCCTGGATGAGTGCAGCGCCAACAACACTCAAGAAGCTTGACACCATCCAGGACAAAGCAGCCCTGCTTGATTCGCATCTCTTCTGCAAACATTCATTCCCTCCACAACTGAGGAACATTGGAGCAGTGTGTACCATCTACAAGATGCACTGCAAAAACTCACCAAGGCTCCTTGGACAGCCCCTTCCAAACCCACAACAACTATCATCTAGGAGGACAAGGGCAGAAGCTATATGGGAACACCACCACCTGGAAGTTCCCCTCCAAGGCACTCACCATCCTGACTTGGAAATATAATCGCCATTACTTCACTGTCGCTGGGTCAAAATCCTGGAACTCCCTTCCTAACAGCACTGTGGGTGTACCTACACCACATGGACTGCAGCAGTTCAAGAAGGCAGCTCACCACCACCTTCTCAAGGGCAATTAGAGCTGGGCAATAAATGCTGGCCCAGCCAGTGAAACCCACATGTCTTGAATGAATAAAATAAAATGCTTTCGTGCAATCACCACCCTGTTACAGCAGCCTCCACAATCAAACATACAGAGGGCATTATAGTGCTACTCACATTATTACTGGAAAATAGCTAGGGAGAAATCTCATCCAGTCCCAAATAACAGACAAAATTTATCATTTCTTTATTTCTTTCATCCAAACATATTTCTGTTTTAAAGATAAAACTTCAATAAAAATAGCATTAATCTCCCCCCTCTAGGTGTATTTTCTTCGCATCACATTCAGTCTGTCAAATAAGGCCAGTTTTGCCATGGTTTTGCTAATTCTTTACATTCTGTCATTGACATTGTTAATGCACTTTATACAGAAGAGTGGATTTGGATTGAGTTATAGGTGAACGCAGCATGGCTCAGGCAATTTGTGGCAACTTCTACTTGTAATTACACTTGGGTTGAGGGAATTGCTGGATCTTATTATAAGGTCTACTAATTATTTCTACTAGGCCTCTGCTGATTTCAAGTCAAGGGAGAATTTTTTTTAAGACGTTAACACAGGCCCAACCCACGTTAATTATATATTAATACTGTTTGATTGCATACAAGTGGTGAGCATTAAATAGGGATCCACTTGAACTCCTATAGACACTGGCTAAATCTGAGGTTGCTGGGTTAGGAGGTGTATGCTTGTAATGTGAAAGTCTGTAAATAAATATAAAAGTGCTTAAAGATTGGCTCCAGTTCTAACTCGATGGTAAGGAAGCTTCCCGAACAACGGACAATCCATAAAAGCTCCTGGCACAGATTTGGGAACAAGCAGCACCTCGTTTTTGGGTGAAGCAGATTGACCCAAAATCCATTTAAATAAGCATTCATTTGCTCTGAACCAGAAAATTCAAGAGGGCTAATCTGTCAACTCAGGATGAAGTATCAGCAGATAATGAGCCAAAAATCTGCCTTCGGGAAGAGCTCTTACGGAATGGAATAGAATCTTGGAAATTCGGATGTGGGCATCACTGGCTGGGCCAGCATTTATTGCCCATCCCTTGTTGCCCTTGAGAAAGTAGTGGTGAGCTGCCTTCTTGAACCGCTGCAGTCCTTGTGATGTAGGTACACCCACAGTGCTGTTAGGAACAGACTTCCAAGATTTTGACCCAGCGACAGTGAAGGAACTGCAACATATTCCCAAGTCAGGATGTCAGTTTGGCCGGGTGGTTAACAGTGAGGTTGAGTGTCTTGGGCTACAGGAAGATATAGATGGGATGGTCAAATGGGCAAGTAAGTGGCAGATGGAATTTAACCCTGGAAAGTGAGAGGTGATACACTTTGGAAGGAGTAACTTGACAAGGAAGTATTTAATGAACGGCATGGCACTAGGAATTCTAAGGAAGAAAGGGACCTTGGCGTGTATGTCCATAGATCTCTGAAGGCGGACGGGCATGTTAGTGGGGTACTGAAAAAGGCATATGGGACACTTATCTTTATCAATCAAGGCACAGATTATAAAAGTATGGGGTGCCATGTTAGAGTTGTATAGAACCTTGGTGAGGCCACAGCTGGAGTACTGTGTGCAGTTCTGGTTGTCACATTATAGGAAGGATGAGATTGCACTGGAGGGTGTGCAGAGGAGATTCACCAGGATGTTGCCTGGGATGAAACATTTAAGTTATGAAGAGAGGTTGGATATACTTGGGTTGTTTTCGTTGGAGCAGAGAAAACTGAAGGGCGACCTGATCGAGGTGTACAAGATTATGAGGGGCATGGACAGGGTGGATAGGGAGCATCTGTTCCCCTTAGTTGAAGGGTCAGTCACAAGGGGTCATAAGTTCAAGGTGAGGGGCAAGAGGTTTAGGGTGGATGTGAGGAAAAACTTTTTTACCCAGAGGGTGTTGACGGTCCGGAATGCGCTGCCTGGGAGGGTGGTGGAGGGTGGGTTGCCTCAAATCCCTTAAGAAGTACCTGGATGAGCACTTGACACGTCATAACATTCAAGGCTATGGGCCAAGTGCTGGTAAATGGGATTAGGTAGGTAGGTCAGGTGTTTCTCACGTGTCGGTGCAGACTCGATGAGCTGAAGGACCTCTTCTGCACTGTGATTCTGTGAGTGACTTGAAAGGGAACTTCCAGGTGGTGGTGATCCCATCTATCTGCTGCCCTTGCCCTTCTAGATAGTAGCGATCATGAGTTTGGAAGGTGCTGTCTAAGGAGCCTTGGTGAACCCCTGCAGTGCATCTTGTAGATGGTACACACTGCTGCTACTGTGCGTTGGTGGTGGTGGGAGTAAGTGTTTGTGGATGTGGTGCCAATCAAGCGGACTGCTTTGTCCTGGACGGTGTCAAGCTTCTTGAGTGTTGTGGGAGCTGCACTGATCCAGGCAAGTGGGGAGTATTCCAAAACACTCCTGATTTGCGTCTTGTAGATGGTGGACAGGCTTTGGGGAGTCAGGAGGTGAGTTACTCATCGTATGATTCCTAGCCTCTGACCTAGGCACAGTATCTATATGGCTAGTCCAGTTCAGTTTGTGGTCAATGGTAACCTCCAGGATGTTGATAGTGGGGGATTCAGTGATGGTAATGCCATTGAACATCAAGGGGTGATGGTGGATTCTCTCTTGTTGGAGATGGTCATTGCCTGGCACTTGTGTGGTGCGAATGTTGCTTGCCACTTGTCAGCCCAAGCCTGGATATTGTCCAGGTCTTGCTGCATTTGGACATGGGACTGCTTCAATATCTGAGGAGTCGCGAATGGTGCTGAACATTGTGCAATCATCAGCGAACATCCCCATTTCTGAGCTTATGATGGAAGGAAGGTCATTGGTGAAGCAGCTGAAGATGGTTGGGCCATTCTTCGGTTCCATATTTTTTTAATTCTCAATCTTACATAGGAACAGGAGACAACTATCAAGCCCTTTGAGTCTGTGCCACCATTCTGTTAGAACATGGGAACTGAAGTAAATGGAGGAAAGATGGAGTTAATTCCTCAAGTCAGCACAACTGTAGAACCAGCCCCATATTGCTTTTGACCATCTTTCCTCACCCACAATACTAATAATCATTATATTTATCCATTCTGGAGATAGTGATAAGTCTCCCGTTTTTAGAAAAAGAAATCACTGTTTGGAAAGGGGGGTTTTAAACTTAAAAGGTCAACAGGGCTGCTTCATAGAAAAAAACTGGAACAATCCTTGATAGCTCTTCAGTGCAGAAGGGCTACTATCCTCGTTAGCAAGTTGGCAACAACCCGAGTGAATTCATCAGGGGCGCTCAGAACCTCGGCTACCAGAGAAAATCTGTAAACGCACAGCTGCGTTTGCAACTAAACTCAAATCATGAGCTTCATGGAATTCAACAGCTAACAAACTCGGGCAGATTTAGTGCAACTTACAGGATTTTATTTTCTTCAGTGTCTAAATTTTCACAGGAAGCTGTTCCCCCCA
Organism: Carcharodon carcharias; assembly: GCF_017639515.1. Classification (NCBI taxonomy): domain Eukaryota; kingdom Metazoa; phylum Chordata; class Chondrichthyes; order Lamniformes; family Lamnidae; genus Carcharodon; species Carcharodon carcharias. The sequence goes on from NC_054467.1 coordinate 9,005,830, forward strand.
GTGTCTAAAAATCCAATAAATCTCAGAATCATACTGCACAAAAGGAAGCTATTCGACCCATCGTTCCTGTGCTTTGAATAGAGCTAAGCTAACCATCTGCTCTTTTTTTCCCCTCCTCTCAAATAAAACAGGAGCGCAACTTAGTGTAACAGCTACTAATTTTCCCCCCACAAGTCCACTGGTTCCCAATTTATTCATCAAGAGCAATATTCGCTGCCATCAGTAAAACATCATCTTCTTTTCTATATTTAATTTTGTGTGTAAAGAACACAACTTCAACCTTAGCTCGGGTGAAAAACAGAGAGTTATTTTATTACAGTACTGAACGCTCCATAAAATGACTCATTCCAAACCCGGTCAGAGTGACTTGTTTTTGTACACTCCCTCCCGTTCTTCGCTGCAGTACTGAACGGTACAAAGACTTTTGAGCTGCTGTTAAGGCAAACCTGAGGCGTGCATTCTTTGTGAATGAATCCGGGCTGTTAGTAATAATGGAAAGCAGGCACCAGCGTTAACAGCCTGGACGATGTCTGCCGCCGCTTCACCTACCTTTTGAACGCTTGTGGCTGCCAGTTTTGAAGCGGGAGAGGCCCTGAAAAACACAAGAGAAGTCACGGTCAGGAGCTACTGGCGAGGGACAAGAACGGCGACGACAAAATAAATCCACGTCCGCAAACTCAAATCGGTAATAAATCCGCATCTGGAGTCCATCTAACGAGGAGGGGGTTGAGTTGTTTTGCAAACATCCCATTTATAACAAAAAACAGGATCGGACAACAAGATGAGGTCCCAACTTTGCGGCTCCTCGACTTTTGAGATATGTCCGAGCTCCATCACGGTATTTAAAAAAAAAAATAGACTGGCATTTCTGCAGCAGCATTCACCACCTCAAGATGTCCCAAAGTGCTCCACAGCCTTTTCTCTGTGGGACATGCACAGCCAATTTACACTGCAAACTCCCACAAACAAACAACAACGCGACATAGGCCCAATCTGTCCCGGTGATGTTAGCTGCAGAGTAAACATTGCCTTGGACACTGGTGGTGGTGGTGGGGGGAACCTGCCTTGCAGTTCTTTGCTGTGCTGCAACGAGACTCTTATTAGAAGCTGAAGTCCCAGCTGAGGAAAGCGCATTTCCCCACCATAGAGAAGGGTGAGGAGATCAAACTGAAAGTTTACGTTACTTCATATCATAGTTTTGTGGGTGAGTTTCAAAGCCACAGTGAGGTGGAGCCTGCAAACTGGTTAGTGTCAGCTATTGTGGACAAAAGCTTTCTCCACAATGACAAGTATTTGTGGTCTGACAACATTTTGGACTGACAGTACCTCATCGGTTGGGGCATTCCGGAATGATCAATCATAGTTAACTCCTTAAAATTAAAACGTTCGGTTATTTTTTTTTGGAGGCTTTTGCCAACGTGTGTCAATCACAGGGTGTTGGGGCGAATAGCAAAGGTGCCTTTAATCAGGAGCCACTTGGATTTAATGGAAAAATTAAATCACATGCTGCAAATTTAGCCACGGTGATGCCATTTTTCGTGAATTAGATTTTATGCGAAAAATTTAAGATAAACCTAAGCCCCTCCCCCCCACTAAGACTCTCCAGTTGCCTGTCTGCAGGGGGCAAAATTGCGCACCCTCCGACAGTCGATAGGCCTGTTAAAGGCCATTAGCCAGGTAAATCGACCAGAATTTGGCGCTGCCCTCGCAAACCTCACGGTTGTCGGGCAGGCGAAAAGGCCGAGCGACCTTTACGTTTTTTGGGAAACCTCATCCCATGGGCGGGATGAGGTTTTCCCGAAGCTTTCGCGAATGAAATAAAAACTTATTCTGAAATTTTTTTTAAAAAAAACACGTCCCACCTCACGTGACACGGTCACACGAGGGCTCATTGTTTCATTAAATTTTTTTTATTGCGTTTATTTATTTTCTTAAAAAGCTCCTCAGTCTCCCTGAGGCAGCTCCGCGCCACAGGGTCGGGTCCGGCGCTCTTTCCTGCTCGTGCGCGAAAGTGCACTGGACCCGACCTTCCCTCCTCCTCCTCCTCCTCCCCCCCCCCACCCCACCCCTCCCCGCACAGGTAGCGCTCGGCGGTACCACTCGCAATCCACGCAGGGCGGGCCTTAATTGGCCCCGCCCAGGTGAAATCGCGGCACGGAGCCGATTGTGGGCGGTGGGCACCCCCCCCACCCAACCCCCGCCTGGAAAGTGCGGGCCTACATTTCTAAAATACATGTCTAACTACCTTACGATGTAGAATTCGGCTGCACAGCGAGTGGCCATTCGGCCCATCATGCCTGGGCCAGCTCTTTGAAGGAGCTACCCAATTAGTCCCGCTCCTTCAGTTCTAACCCCACAGTGTCAGTATGTTTTGAGAACCTGCAAGTGGGAATCTTTCCAATTGGTAACACGACCTGCGTTTTGCTGCGAAAATTTTATTTAGAGAATAAGGCAAAATACAAACCAAGGTCTCAGCAAGGATAACTCACTTTTATTTTTTTTTAAAAGGAACGCTCAGAAAAATTGTAATTAATAAGGCAGAGAATGTGACCAGACTTGATGGTTAGAAATGAGTCAACGATGAGACCCCACACCCCAACCAACATCAAACAAGTGCTCCTGGAGGATATTCAGTCAGGGCATTTTTGTGGGTGAAAATTCGATTGGGATGATGGTTTTGACGGACAGATAGAGGTCATAGATTGAAGAGACTTAGGGTGTAGTTTAGTTATGCGGATAACCCACTCATGTCCAAAATACCATCACCATTTTAGCCTTGTAATTAATTGGTGTGTCCAAATTACTGACGTATCTGGGTGCAATTGTAGAGGGAAGCCTAGATCATGGTCCCCTTTCACACCAACGGAATTGAAATCATTTTTCTTTTGTGCTGTGATTGTTTACAGGTGAAGCACAGGAAACCTGCGTTGCTCTAGAGTGCGTCTGTGGGCCATCAGAAGCAATATCGAGAGAATATGCAGTAAGCCGACATTGAATGGCATTTCGGCTCTTCACTCAGACAAGTTAAATTGTTTGAAATCCAAAGGAATTTTGTTGGGCAGCTCATTCACATTTATGCAAAGGTTAAGATGTACGACTCATGGAGGAGGCACAACCTCCATCAGCTGAACACCGGGGAAGGTTGACATCATCATTTTGGGCTGTTACCATAAATCTCTGTTCCTTTGCTCCTCAGTCCAAACCTTTGCATGACCACTCACTGAGGCTAAGCCTGAAATCCAGTTTAACCCATAATGCAGCTTCCAATCCTACGCTGTATCTGGTAACGAGACAACTTACTTCTATCTCAGCAACATTGCCTGCCTCTGCTCCTAGGAACACAGGAACAGGAGGTGGCCATCTAACCCTTTGAGTTTGTTCCACCACCATTCAATGAGATCATGAATGATCTGCGGCCTAACCCCATTTACTCACCTTTGTTCCATGTCCCTCAATACCTTTGGCTGACAAAATCTATCCAATTCAGATTCAGATTCAAGATTAACATCAATTGCTGTTTGCGGAAGAGTGTTCCAAACTTCTAGCAGCCCCTGCAGGAAGAAACGTTTCCCAAATTCGCTCCTGAAAGGTCTGGCTCTGTGTTCCTGAATACGTCCCCTAGTCTTAGGCTCCCCAGCTAGTGGAATAGTTTCTCTAATTTTAGCCTAACTGTTCCCCTTAATATCTTGACAACTTCAATCAAATCACCCCTTAATCTTCTAAAATTCTAGGAAATATAACCCGAGTTTGTATTATCTCTCTTTGCAGCTTAACCCTTGGAGCCTGCACTCCGGCTAACGCAAATATATCCTCCTAAAGATGCTGTGCCTAGGACTGCTCACTGCTCTAGCCCTGGCCTAACCAGGGCTTTGTAAAAATGCCCTCTGAACAAGGGCAATTAGGGATGGGCAACAAATGCTGACCTAGTCAGTGACGCCTACATCCCACAAATAAATAACAAAAAAAATTGGTTCTCAAAATGTCCGATGATCAAGGAACAGAAAACAGAAGAAACAGAATTTTGATCTACACAGCCAGAACAGTAGATACAATTGAGGGAAAATGCTGCTTAATTAATATGGTGCTCTAGCCAGACCACATCTGGAATATTTGGTCCAGATGTGAACATGGGACACATTCCAGCTCTAGAAGGGGTAGAGTCAAAAACCACAATGCTCAGCTCCACCATGAGAATTTTGAGTATTGAAAAACAGACGTGAGAAACTTTGAACAAGGCATGGGAGAGATGGCTCACATAAAGAGATACAGGATAGTGAAGCAGAACTAAAGCCTGGACTGTAGGACAATGGGACTCAAGTTCAAACTGGAACGAGGCAAGTTCAGGACTGGTGTGAAGAAGGTCCTTGAAAAGATCGATCAACAGGTACAATAGACTCTCAGTTAGGATAAAGGAAGCAAAAAAAAAAAACAACCCTCTAAACTCTAGGATGGTTTTGGGAAACAGTTGTATTCTGGTTCATAACTGGATGAATGATTCATGTCGTAGGCTCTCTTCAACCAAATCCAATGCTGGACAATGGGCAAGGAAAAAACAGCTTAATATCTGCATTTATATAGCATGTTTGATGATCTAAGATGCTTCAAAGGAACGCTTATCAAACAAAAGTTGAGAGCGAGGCAGGTAATCGAAAGCTTCATCAAAGGTTTTTAATAAGTATCTTCAAAAGGAGGAAAAGTGAGGTAAGGAGGAAATTCCAGAGCTTAGGACCAAGATGGACGCAGGCACAGCTGTCCATGGTGGAGTGAAGAAAATTAGGGATTCCAGACTAGGAAAAGTGTAGAGATCGGAGAGTAGGTGCAGGGGATTACCAAGATAGGAAACAGGTGAGGCCATGGAGGGGGAGAAAACAATACTCTCCTCACAACCCATCACGTGAACCGTAAGGAAAGAAAAAGCACAGGCGTGTGTTTTGGAAGGAAGCCTGTATCTGGAACTGCTTAGAAAAAGCATACGGTCACCTGAGGATTCAAACCACAAGAGACAGCTTGCAGTGTCAACTGAACATCCTGATGATTCTGCACCCTTTTCCATCCTCTGACTCTTTCATTGTTTGTGATAGAGCAACAATATTAGGAATTGTAGCTACGCACCCAACCTTTAAGAGAGTTGAAAAGACTAGTTGAAGGAAAAAGACAACAGCTCCATGTCAGAAGAGATCAACCAGCCTCTCGTTTTTAAAAAGATACCACAAAACCTCAGGAAATGACACAAAATTACACTGATTTTTTTTTTTACATACAGGAACAGGGCATTGGTCCCACCAGGTCTATGCTGGTGTTAATGATATAAATGAGCCTCCTCCCACCCTACATCACCTCACCCTTTCAGCATACCCTTCTAATTCTTTCTCCTTCAGATGCTTATCTAGTTTCCCCTTAAACAAGTAAAAACTGAAGCTAGCTTTAAGACAACCAACCGCAGATTTAAAATCAGCGGAGGTGCCAAAAAGGTTTTTTCTGTGGTTGAAAGACTCAACAAAAAGAGAAAGCTGACATATCTGGAAATGTCAAGTCACTTCACAGTTGTCTTAGCCTTGTAGTAAACATGGCTGTGTTGGCTAGTTCTCCATCCACAGTGGGGTATGCTCCTGGCAAAGGTTCGAGAGATCACAAGATAAGAGAAACCACATATATAATTCTATGTCTTTCAGAAAAGCAAGACGATTTCAGGTGGTTAACAGTCCTGACGTGTGTTTTTGGTTCTCGCCCTGGCACAGGAAACATTTCAAGCATTCCTTCGACAAACATGGTCAAACACATTGAGTCTCCTCAAGTCCTTTTGTTGGAGAGAGTGTAACTTTTTTTTTCAAATGCTCTGCATTCTTTTAAACAAATCACAAACTGTGTGTCATAGGATTTCAAATTACAGTGCGTTAAATCTTTGGAACCGTGCTCAGAATTCATTATTTTCCAATTCTAGGTCTTTTAACAGCCTTAGGAGCCAACTTTCTGGATTAGTACTAGAGGGAATCATGGAATGATGCAACACAGAAGGAGGCCATTCAACCCATCATGCCTGTGCCAACTCTTTGAAAGAGCTATTCATTCATCCCCATTACCCTGCACTTTTCCCCATAAACCTGCATTTTTTTTCTCTTCAAGTATTTATCCAAGTCTCTGGCGAAAGTTACTACTGAATCGGCTTTCACAATTCTCTAAGGCAGTGCATTCCAAGTCACAACAATTCGCCATGCAAAAACAATTATTTTCTCACGTTGCCTCTGCTTCTTTTGACCATCGTCATGAATCTGTGCCATCTGGTTTACTCACTTTTCTGTCACTGGAAACATTGTTTTCTTTATTTAGTCTATCAAAACCATTCAGGGTTTTAAAGGGCCTTTTTATCAAACATCCTCCTGTCCTTCTCTGCCCTAAGGAGGACAATCCCAGCTTCTCCAGTCTCTCCACATAAATGAAGTCTGTCATCTGTGGTGGCATTCGAGTAAATCCCCTCTGCATCCCCCTCCAAGACTTTAACATTGTTCCTAAAGCTTGGTACTCAGGTTTGAACGCCATGCACCGGTTGAGGTCTAACTGGTGTTTTGCAGAAGGTTAGTATAACTTTGTGCTTTTGTACTCAATGCCTCGACGAATGAAGCCAAGGGTGCCATAAGCTTTCTCAACACGTGCTGACACAGAAGGATTTGCAGACATACAGCCCAGGTCTCTCTGTGCCCGCGCCCACTTCAAAACAGTTCATATTGCATCTCCCCGTTCTTCCGACCAAAATCAGACATCTGGGTCACCGGTCCTGTGCCTGTGCATTTCACCGCATGGAGTCTACCCTCCCGACGCCTGTTACTACCGTTCTCATCATCCCCTCCATTTTGGAGTTTCGTGGCATCCGCAAACTTTGAAATTACGCCCTGTATGCCCAAGTCCATATATAAATAAATATGCACACATGAAAAAGATGCTCAACATTCAGCCATAAGATGGTGCTAAAACACCTGAAAAAAATGCAGGTCCTTAAAAAAAAAACCTGACTCTATATTTAAAGGGGACTCTAATTCCTTCTGGATTCTAATCAACAAGAATAGCTCATCCTTACGACGTGGAACGCGCTGCCTGAAAGGACGGTGGGAACGGACTCAATAGTAACTTTCAAAGGCAACCGGGTAAATATTTGCAAAGGAGAAATTCACAGGATGGCGGCGAAAGGAGAGCAGTGAGTGTGGAATGAATCAGATGGTTCTTACAAGCAACTGGCGCAGGCTCGGTGGGCTGAACTGCCTCCTCGTGTGCCGAGAGATGCTAGAAACCCTCTCCTCGACTCTGTACGACCTGAGGAAACCGCTGCAAAGAATGAGTGCCATCTTTCTGTTGGTGGCTCTCTTTTTAATATTAACAGCACCTTATTAAAATGTTAATTTTGCTCCAGAGTTCCAAAATGCTAAACCCAAGAATAACACCACTGTTGCTTCCCTTGCCAACCCGGCCATTGGCTGAGGTCCAAATTCTCAGAAAATCTTAAGATTAGCCTTTTGTTCAAGCAGGCATCATTGTGTAATTATGGTGGGAGCAGGGTAATGGTGGGAACAAACCTGCGCTGCCCTGGGGCCATTTCCTCCTCTGTTCAAAGGGAGGGCTGGGTGATCAGGGGCAAACCAAGTCACCCTAACATGGGGAGCAGTCTTCAAAATGGAAGGGGTTTGGGGAACAGCAGTCACATTTCCACAACTACAGTCCAGATGATTTCACTCCAAACTGCTGACGTCTGTGAAATGTGCAGCTTTCTACAGACTTGGCAATGGTTGTGAAGCAGTTTTGCTCTCACCTTCACCCGTGCATTCTCTCTCACAACGACGCGCTCCCTCTCAATCTCTCTCACACTATCACACCTACACACTCTTTTTCTCTATCACATCTACCCATTCCCGCCTCCACCCCCCCCAACCCACCCTCTCTCTCTCTGTCATGCCTACTCACACCCTCTCTTACACCATTTCCCCTACCCATTCTCTCATACACACAGTCTGGTGCCAGGACATGAAGTAAAGACCGCAGCTCTGATCCGGCCTCAGTTACAAGAGCTAACATGCACAGCAGTTCTTTTGTTGCATTATTCAGTAAACCAGAGATGAAAACACACCCTTGCCTTCCTCTCTCACATTATCCGGCCACACACACACACACACACACACACACACACACACACACACACACACACACACAAACAACACACACACACAGACACACAAACAACACACACACACACAGACACACACACAGACACACAAACAACACACAGACACAGACACAGACACACACACACACACATCAGAATGAACTGTGCACTCCTTAATTAAACATAATCTCAACTCTTACTTTCGATCCTTAAGGACAATTAGGGTTGGGAAACAAATACTGGCCTTGACAGCGTTGCCCATACCCCTTGAAAGGATTAAAAAATGATTGACCAATAGGTAGAGGAGGCAGTACAATTCAAGGACAAGGAGCAATTATAACTGAACACTCAACATTAAGGTTCTGCCAGTGATAAACCCAATTCAAACCACCAAGATGATTAGTGGAGTCCCAAGGTTGAATAACATCTCTGTAAACACCTCCATGCTACATTATTCTAGGTCACAATGCCACACATCATAAAGCAAGTTGACCAATGGCAGTTTACTTCCCTTAGTGAGGATGGTGGAACCAGAAACCAGATGAGCTCCGGCTTCCTAGTTATGCTAATCATTCTTCGAAACCTCACCCTATCCACGGATGAAGTTTTGCAAGAAAAATGCAAAGGCCGCTTAGCCTATCGGCCTGCCTGCCAGCTGTAAGGTTGGACGGGCAGTGAAAAATTCAATTTAATTAAGTTTATTAATTGGGCTTAACAGCCCTCTGAGTTGTTGGCGAGCGTGCTGCTGACTCCTGCGTGCGTCTGCCGGCTGAAATATCACACGAGAGCATGTCAGGCGCGCGTCCGCACACCGAGGTGAAAATTCAGCCCCCTCTGTGTAAAGCAAGACTTTGTTGTAATAACGACAGGAAATGCTGGAGAAAACTCAGCAGGCCTGACAGCATCTGTGGAGAGAGAAACAGAGTTAACGTTTCGAGTCCGTACGAAGAAGAGTCAAACGTTTGACTCTTCTTCGTACGGACTCGAAACGTTAACTCTGTTTCTCTCTCCACAGATGCTGTCAGGCCTGCTGAGTTTTCTCCAGCATTTTCCGTTTTTACTTCAGGTTTCCAGCATCGCCGGTACTTTGCTCTTATTCTTGTCGTACCCGCCTCAGGCAGTTCTCAGTCTACACAGGGCACCAGCGCGCAGGGTCCACGCCTATCACCCGGCATACTGTCAACCGCAGTCCATCAATACTCAGACAATAAAAAAAAGAGCTGAAGAGGAACATCAGGCATTTTGGGTTTAGCATTTAGGCGTTCGGAATGGGTGCAAGCTTGCTGAGAATATTCACCAGTTTCAGGTACCGCAAGGGAACCATGGCAGGGGGAAAAAAAAATAACTGTGCTGCGTCAGTGCCCCGTCGAGTTCTCAGGAAATGTTATTAGATAAGAAAGGGATACGAGGGCGGTGATTAACATTCCCATTTGTTTCAGTCTCGCCTGATCCCGGTGGAAAGAGTTTGTAATCCAAAAGCAATAAATTCCTCCTTTGGTGGTCATACAGAATCTGTGCTCATTAATTCCAATTTAGGCTAAAGGGAAACAAAAAGCCTGACCATACAGTAGCTGCTAGACGATTACAGTCAGGTCAAGTGCATTAACTGCGGTTTTTAAGGAGGATGTCAGCACATTCTGGTTAATTAATGGAACTGCCAGAAAAGTAGGTTGACTTAATTCTGAAGTAACATACATTGCAAGATTGCCTCCAAGCCGGCAGATACCTCAAGGCTGACAGGCTCTCCCTTCCCCTTTCAGTAGCAACCATCCTACTTAGAATTGCAGCAAACTTGCCCTGGTCAGCCATGGCTCAATGGATAGCACTCCCACATCCGAGTCAGAAGGTTGTGGGTTTAAGTCCCACTTCAGCATTTACCATTTAGTCTGGCACTTCAACGCGGTACAGAGAGTGGGACCTCTTCCACATTGAGGCAATAAAACAAAGCCCGGTCTGCGCTCTCAGGTGGGGAGATGGCGGCATAGTGGCACTGTCACCGGACTAGCGTTCCAGAGACCCAGGGTAATGCTCTGGGGACCCGGGTTCGAATCCCGCCATGGCAGGTGGTGGAATTTGAATTCAATGATATTCTGGAATTAAAAGTCTAATGGTGACCGTGAAACCATTGTCGATTGTCGAAAAAAACCCATCTGGTTCACTAATGTCCTTTAGGGAAGGAAATATGCCATCCTGGCCAGGTAATCCCATGGCAGCATTTCGAAAAGTGGGGGAGGTCCCCTGAATGTCCTGGGCAATGTTCCAAAACCACTAAAAGCACGTTTATCTTGTCATTAACAAAAATAAAAATAGACGGAAACACTCAGCAGGTCTAAGAGAGAGGAATACAGTTAACGTTTAGAGTCCGTATGACTCTTCATCAGAGCTAAGGAAAAATAGAAGTGAGGTGAAATTATAAGCTGTTTGAGGAGGGGTGGGACAGGTAGAGCTGGGTTGAGGGCCAGTGATAGGTGGAGGCAAAGAAGAGATTGCCAAAGATGTCATAGACAAAAAGGACAAAGGGGTGTTGACAGTGGTGATATTAGCTAAGGAATGTGCTCTTGGTGACATTAAAGGTAGAAAGCAGGATGAGCAAGGTACAGATAGCCCTAGTGGGGGTCGGGTGGGAAGGGATTGAAATAGGCTAAAAGGCGGAGATGAAACAATGGATGGGAATACATTTAAAAATAGGTGGGAAAAGAAAAATATAAATAATTAGAAAAAGGGGGGTCGGACAGGGGGTGGGGATGGAGGAGAGAGTTCATGATCTAAAATTGTTGAACTCAATATTCAGTCCGGAAGGCTGTAAAGTGCCTAGTCGGAAGATGAGGTGCTGTTCCTCCAGTTTGCGTTGAGCTTCACTGGAACATTGCAGCAGGCCAAGGACAGACATGTGGGCAAGAGAGCAGGGTGGAGTGTTGAAATGGCAAGCGACAGGGAGGTCTGGGTCATGCGTGCGGACAGACCGAAGGTGTTCCACAAAGCGGTCACCCAGTCTGCGTTTGGTCTCTCCAATGTAGAGGAGACCGCATTGGGAGCAGCGAATGCAGTAGACAGTATCTTGTCATTACTTCGTCACAGCTTGTGAGCTGCCACATTTCCTACAGTAAAACAGTGACTAGGCTTCAAAAAAAATACTCCAGTGGTTGTAAAACACTGAGGTTCAGATGTCATGAAAGGGACTGTGTAAATGCAAATCCGTTCTTCCTTTACCGTCTTCTGTGATTGGCCAGTTCCCATCTTTAAGTTGGTATGAAATTTAGTTCCAACACCTCCTCTGGTCTGAAACAAGTGTCATTCGAATTTACTAAAGCCTGCTGCAAAACAGCAGCAGGAGCAAGGAGCAAAGCTAAAAGCAAAACCACTAGTCAATGCTGGAAATCTGAAATAAAAACAGGAAATGCTGGAAAAGCAGGTCTGGCAGCATCTGTGGGGCGAGAAAGAGTTAACAATTCGAGCCCATTTGGCTGAAGAAGAGTCATATTGGACTCAAAATGTTAACTCTGTTTCTCTCTCCCCAGATGCTGCCAGACTTGCTGAGTTCTTCCAGCATTTTCTGCTTATATCATTATTATTTATAATAGCAGGAGCACATCTGGAATTTCGGATATCTTTCAAAATGGCAGCTTTCTTTGGATTCACTATGCCTATCCCAGTGTTCCCAGGAGAAACGACACCGAATTCAAAAGGCCATCACCCACACAGGATCGGAACGTGCTCCAAACAGGTCAAATTTCTTTCAAATTAATCGTTCCAGTGATAGAAGCACAGTCCACTAACCTTCCTACTTTTCATCTTAATTCTCACCAAATTAAGTTCCTCTGTCGGATTACACTGTTACGGCTGTCAATTTAGAATCTGAATCAATGTAAAGATCAGCATCCCAACTCAATTAAATCTGCTCTCTTAACTAGTTTTTTTTTCTTCGCTGTACAGAAGAGGATATGGCAGAGAAATATTCAGTAATGAGGGAACCACTCAGGCTGTACACTGCCATCCTTAAATCAAACTGAAGCAGCAATCTGGTCTTGTTTAAGGATTACCAATGTGGCAGCACATTCTGAGGCTCTTATGCTGCCTTATAAGGGAAAGGAAACGTATGCTTGACAAGCCACTCACTGGAATGGACAGGAGGGAGGGAGGGAGGATGCAAAGATGAAAATATTTTTCTGGTGATTGATGTCGATTGGTCACATCCTCTTCATTTTTATTGCCATTTCAGAACCCTGCTGTTAATGGGAGTCAAACAAAAGGGCACACATAACAGTGCTTTGGACGTGGACTCAAAAATTCCAGTGCTCCCTCGGTTGGCCTGCATCTCGCAGCCTCCGCCAGTGCGAGCTCACCCACAACTGCACGACTAAAGGTCCTAACTCGCTATGGGTGCCTTTCGCCCATCAGCCCCGGGCTTGCTAAACCTACACTGGCTCCAGGTGAAGTAACTCGGCTCGATTTTAGGATTTTCACCCCTGTTTTTAAACCTCCCCGTCGCCTCATCCCACCCTACTGCTGTAAGGTTGCCCAGTTCTACACCATTCTGCATTCCCCACGATTCCGGCCTCTTGCACGTCCCCCAGTTCTCACGACTCCGCTTTTAGCCTCGAGCTGCCTGGGCCCGAAGCTCTGAATCATTCAGGGCTGAGGTGAGGAGAAATTACTTCACTCGAAAGGATTGTGAATCTTTCAAGTTCTCTATCCCAGAGGGTTTGTGGACGCTACACGTTGAATACATTCAAGGCTGGGAGAGAGAGATTTTTGGTCTCTCAGGAAATTAAGGGATATGGGAAGCAGGCCAGAAAATGGCCAAAATCAGCCGTGATCATAGTGAATGTTGGAGCAGGATCACGGGGCCATATAGTCTACTCCTGCTCCTATTTCTAGTGTTCTTGTGAATTCACTACCTAAACTGCTCCACCTATAAACGCTTTGTGATATCCCGGGGTCATGAAAAGCACCATTTGGATGCAATTCGCTCTTTGTACATTCAATGCAGTCGAATGGGTGCATGATGCTCACTTTCCAGGAAATAAAGCAGATGCGAGAGGGCCCAATTTCTGGTACTGACCCCATCAGCCCACAATGCTGCCCAACTCAAAACTGGGCTGGGCACGTTTCAGGGTTTCCCTGTCGGGCACCTAACATAGTCATTACGTCTCTCGCTTACGCCAAAGAGTCGCCTAACATCTATTTGGCGCACCCCCCCCACCCCTTACAGAAAGTGGTCTGTCATGAGCAGGGCAGGAATTTGGTGCCTGGCCCACCAAATTTCGGATTCTTCAACATCTGCCAACCAGCGGCTAGCTTTTTAAAAAAGAAATCGAATGTCGTTGCCACAGAGCCAGCAGGAGCAGAAGCAAGAGACCCTGAAGCCAGAAGACGCAGGAGCAGAAGCAGGCCATTCGGCCCATCGAGCAAGAGCTCCTCCCTGCCTTTACCCCTCTCCATATGCCTTGACAGTATTCGTAATCTTTCCTTCTCCCCCCAATAAACCCCCTCCACCCCACCACGCACTGCCCACCCCCCCACTCTCGCCCAGCCACCCCTCAGTTGCTGCTACCCCCACCAGTCACGTGACTTACTCTAGGGCTGGTGTTGGGGAAGCAATAGGCTTCAGGTCAAATGCACAGGAAGGCGTACAGGATTGGGAAATTTGGCCAAAATTAAGCGACGGTTGTGGGGGGGGGGGGGGAACTTAAGGCTTAGGGCCCAATTTCATGTGAGCTTCAAGCCCGAAGACAGGTTGGAATGTGAAGGGTTTTATGCTGTTGAAAAAGGGCGGAGGAGCAGGTGGGGCAAAAGAGAAGGCCAGGGATAGGTTAGAGAGCTGGACAGATTAAATGACAAAGATGTCAGGCAACGTAAAACAAAGGGAGAGGTAATGATAGTGATAAAGGCACAAAACATTGGTCCAGAGTAGGTGCTAATAGCACAATAAAGGTCAGCACTGTCTGAAAGCAAAACAGGAGAACAAGATACAGAAAGGCACCGGGGGGTGGGGGGGGAGGGAATATAAAATGGAGGGCGGAGTTCATGGTCTGAAGTTGTTGAACACAATGTCAAGTCCAGAAGGCTGTAGAGTGCCTAATCGGAAGGTGAGGTGTTGTTCCTCCAGCTTGGATTGGGCTGTCCTGGAACACTAGCAGGCCAAGGACAGAAATGTGAGCACGAGAGCAAAACAGTGAATTGAAATGGCAAGCGACATGAAGGGCGGAGTCATACTCGTGGACTGAGCGAAGGTGTTCTGCAAAGCGGTCACCCAGTCTATGTTTGGTCTCCTCAGTGTGGAGAAGACCCCATTGTGAGCAGCGAATACGGTGTGCTACATTGAAAGGAGTACAAGTAAATCGCTGCTTCACCTGGAAAGAGTGCATCACATTCCTACCTCTCATCAATTCTGAACAAGAGACACACTCGACTCCGTTTCTCCGCAGATGTTGCCACACCTGCTGAGTTTTTCCAGTGCTTTGTTTTAATTTCAGATCTCCAGCATCTGCAATATTTTGCTTTTATATTACTGAAGGAGGCCATTTGGCCCATCATCCATGTGGTAGAGCTGTCCAATTATTTCTACTTCAAATTAAAATTACAAGTGACAGGAATGACACTCAAGGTAACTTGTCTAGATTCAGGGATTGTGTTACAGCATTGGAATAACAACAATAATGATGGGAAAAGACTTCGAGTCTGTAAATGTCAGGAAGGGCCAGTCACAGAGGAATCTATTTTCATTGGCAAGTAAGTGAAAAACAACCTCTCTGTGCAAACTCTTGCGACTGGGGTAGTCATTTTTCAACCATTACCAACATTTGAACTTATTATCAGTACTCTGGCTGACCTGCAGATTACTCATTAACTATGTAACCACAAAAATGAAGGCAGCCAGAATGGATCCAGATGATTAATGAACAGGAGCAATAATCAGGGTGGTCAATCTCACCACTCGCTCTCAACTCTGAGACTAATGAATTCCAAGGTCCCTGGGTCGTTGAATCTCAAAAAAGTCTGGAATTCTGTCCCAAAGTCAATTAAACTCCAGAGAGGAGAGAAGAATCTGCATTCATATAGCGTCTTTCAAAGCCTCAGGACATCTCAAAGAGTGCTGCGTCCAATGAAGTATTTTTGAAATACAGTCTCTGTTCTAATGTAGGGAAATGGGGCAGGCAAATTTGTGCACAACAAGGTCCCACAAACAGCAACGAGAAAAATGACCAAATTATCACTTTATTTTGAAAGAGGTGATGTCAGTTGAGGGATGAATGTTGGCCAGGGTAGTGGGAGAACAGCCCTGTTCTTTGATTGCAGCTATGGGATAATTTATCTCCACCCAAGGGGGCAGATGGAGCCTTGGTTTACCATCTCACCCAACAGTCCATGCCTCCAACTGTGCAATGCTATACTCAAGCGTCAGCCTAAGTTCTGTGCTCAAGATTCTTTTCGACAGATGCGGGAATGATGCCAAGGAATTCTAAGCTGACACATGCCCTCAGGACCAGGCCAAGCTCTAGACTTAATGAGCTTGTTCCGTTTCTAACCGTTCTGTTCCTGCCCTCACAAAAGAGACCATGACACAGATGAGAACATTGTGGACAGGACACCCTTGGGCCATCCCTATGAAAACCATTCTGTAAACGGCTATGATCTGCCATCTGAAGTAAGCATTGAGAAAGCTAATTGGCTGGGGTGTTCTGGCCCCACCCACTGGTGGGATCTTCCAGTCCCACTGAAGTCAATGGACTTTTGGCCGGCTCGCTGCATCCACCACTGCGGGGCCCACTGCACCGGAACCGAAAAATCCTAGCCATTATTTCTAAAAGGGGGAATAAAGCCGAAGTGAATATATATTATACACGGCTTCTTTTTGAACAGCTCAACAAAAAGACTTGACATTATGCAGCATCTTTCATGATCCCAGGGCAGCCCAAAGTGCTTTACAGCCTTGAATTATAGTCACTGTTGTAATGTAGGAAACGTGCTGGCCTGCTTGCGCACAGCAAGCTCCCATTAACACAATCTGTTAGGAATACAAGAGCAGGAGTAGGCCACTAGCTCATCGAGTTGGCTCCGCCATTCAATTAGGTCACAACTGACCATCTACCTCAATGTCACTTTCCCCATATCCCTTGATGTCATTGGTCCCCAGAAATCTATCGATTTCTGTTTTGAACATTCTCAATGATTGAGCTTCCACTGCCCTCTGGGGTAGAGAATGCCAAAGATTCACCAGCCACTGAGTGAAGAAATTCCCCCTCATCTCAGTCTTAAATGCCTACCCCTTATCATGGTTTTAGACTCACCAGCCAGGGTAAACATCTTATCTACATCCACCCTGTCACACCCTGTAAGAATTTTGTAAGTTTCAATGAGGTCACCCCTCGTTCTTCAAAACTTTAGAGGATACAGACCCAATCTCACCTCATATCAGAATCCCGCCATCCCAGGGATTAATCTAGTGACCCTCTGTTGCCCTTTCTCAATGGCAAGTGTATACTTCCTTAGATAAGGGGACCAAAACTGTGCAAAATACTCCAGGTGAGATCTCACCAAGGATCAATATAACTGCAGCAAGACACCCTTATCCCCTGTACTCAAATCCCCTTGTGATGAAGGCAAACATGCCACTTGCCTTCCTAATTGCTTGCTGCACCTGCATGCTGGCTTTTAGTGACCTATGAACAAGGACACCCAGGTCCCTTTGGAGGTGAAGGTGTAATGGTATTGTTGTTGGACTAGTAATCCTGAGACCCAGGGTAATGAATCCTACTACAGCAAATGGTGGAATTTGAATTCAATAAAAATCTGGAATGAGAAGTCCAATGATGACCATGAAGCCAGTGCCGATTGTTGTAAAAACCCATCTGATTCACTAACGAAGGAAATCTGTTGTCCTTACCTGGTCTGGCCTACATGTGACTCCAGGCCCATAGCAATGTAGTTGACTCTTAAATGCCCTCTGAAATGGCCTAGCAAGCCACTCAGTTGTAACAAACTGTTACAAAGACACCAAAAAGGAATGAAACCAGACAGACCACCTGGCATCAATCTAGGCACCGGAATCAACAACGGCAATTGCAGCCCTGTCAAAATCCTCCTTCCTAACATCTGGAGGCTAGTGCCAAAATTGGGAGAGCTGTCTCACAGACTAGTCAAGCAACAGCCTGGCGTCGTCATCCTCTTACCTCATGGAATCATACCTTACAGATAATGTTCCAGACTCCATCATCACCAGCCCAGAGGTGGCGGCACAGTGGTATACAGTCGGGAGGGAGTTGCCCTGAGAGTCCTCAACATCGACTCCGGACCCTATGTAGTCTTGTGGCACCAGGTCAAACATGGGCAAGGGAACCTCCTGCTGATTACCACGTAACTCCCTCCCTCAGCTGATGAATCAGTGCTTCTCCATGTTGAACATCACTTTGTGGAAGCACCGAGGATGGCAAGGGCACAGAGTGATCTCTGGGTGGGGAACTTCAATGTCCATCATCAAGAGTGGCTCGGTAACACCACTACTAACCGAGCTGGCCAAGTCCTAAATGACTGGGTCTGCGGCAGGTGGTGAGGGAACCAAGAGGGAAAAATATACTTGACCTCATTCTCACCAGCCTGCCTGCCACAGATGCATCTCTCCATGACAGTATTGGTAGGAGTGACCACTGCACAGTCATTGTGGCGACGAAGTCCCGTCTTCACATTGAGGATACCCTCCACTGTGTTGTGTGGCACTACCACTGTGCTAAATGGAATAGATTTCGAACAGATCTAGCAGCTCAAGACTGAGCATCCATGAGGCACTGTGGGCCACCAGCAGCAGCAGAATTGTACTCGAACACAAGCTGTAAACTCATGGCGCAGCATATCCGCCACTCTACTGTTGCCATCAAGCCAAGGGATTAACCCTGGTTCTATGAAGAGTGCAGGAGGGCATGCCAGGATCAGCACCAGGCAGACCTAAAATTGGAGGTGTCAACCTGGTGAAGCTATAGAACAGGACTACTTGCATGTTAAACAGCATAAGCAGTAAGTGACAGACAGAGCTAAGCAACCCCACAACCAGAACTAAGCTCTGAATCTTGCCACATCCAGTCGTGAATGAAGATGGGCAATTAAACAACTCACTGGAGGAGGAGGCTCCACAAATTATCCCCATCCTTAATGATGAAGGAGCCCAACACTGCAGTGCAAAAGATAAGGCTGAAGCATTCGCAACAATCTTCAGTCAGAAGTGCCAAGTGGATGGTCCATTTCGGCCTCTTCCGGAGGTTCCCAGAATCACAGATGCCAGTCTTCAGCCAATTCGATTCACTCCATATTATATCAACAAACGGCTGAAGCCACTAGATACTGTAAAGACCACGAGCCCTGACAATATTCCAGCAATAGTACTGAAGACTTGTGCTCCAGAACTTGCCGTGCCACTAGCCAAGCTGTTTCAGTACAGCTACAACACTGGCATCTTCCCATCTATGTGGAAAATTCCCCAGGTATGTCCTGTACACAAAAAGCAGGACAAATCCAACCCGCCAATTACCGCCCCATCAGTCTACTTTCAATCATCAGTAAAGTGATGACAGGAGTCATCAACAGTGCTATCAAGTGGCACTTGTTTAGCAATAACCTGCCCACTGATGCCCAGTTTGGGTTCTGCCAATGCCACTCAGCTCCTGACCTCATTACAGCCTTGGTTCAAACACGGACAAAAGAGCTGAACTCTGGAGGTGAAGTGAGAGTGACTGCTCTTGACATCAAGGCAGCATTTGACAGAGTGTGGTATCAAGGAGCCCTAGCAAAACTGGAGTCAATGGGAATCGGGGGAAAACTCTCTGCTGGTTGGAGTCATACCTAGCACAAAGGAAAATGGTTGTGGTCAATCATCTCAGCTCCAGGGTATCACTGCAGGAGTTCCTCAGGGTAGTGTCTTCAGCCCAACCATCTTCAGCTGCTTCATCAATGACCTTCCTTGCATAAGTTCAGAAGGGGGGATGTTCACTGATGATTGCACAATGTTCGGCACCATTCGCAACTCCTCACATACTGAAGCAGTCCATGCCCAAATGCAGCAAGACCTGGATAATATCCAGACTTGGGCTGACAAATGGCAAGTAACATTCACACTACACAAGTATCAGGCAATGACTGTTCCCAACAAGAGACAATCCAGCCATCGTCCCTTGATGTTCAATGGCATTACCATCACTGAATCCCCCATTATCAACATCCAGGGGGTTACCATTGACCACAAACTGAACTGGACTAGCCATATAAATACTGTGGCTACAAGAACAGGGTCAGAGGCTAGGAACCTTGCGATGAATAACTCACCTCCAGACTCCCTAAAGCATGTCCACCATCTACAAGGCACAAGTCAGGAGTGTGATGGAATACTCCCCACTTGCCTGGATGAGTGCAGTTCCCACAACACTCAAGAAGCTGGACACCGTCCAGGACAAAGCAGCCCACTTTATTGGCACCACATCCACAAACATTCACTCCCTGCACTACTAGCAGCAGCAGTGTGTACCATCTACAAGATGCACCGCAGGAACTCACCAAGGCTCCTTAGACAGCACTGTCCAAACTCACAACCACTACCATCTAGAAGGACAAGGGCAGCAGATAGGTGGGAACATCACCATCTGGAAGTTCCCCATCAAGTTACTCATCATCTTGACTTGGAAATATATTGCCGTTCCTTCACTGTCGCTAGGTCAAAATCCTGGAACTCTCTCTCTAACAGCACTGTGGGTGTACCTACACCACAGGGACTGCAGCGGTTTAAGAAGGCAGCTCACCACCACCTTCTCAAGGGCAACTAGGAATGGGCAATAAATGCCGGCCTAGCCAGCGAAGCCCACACCCTGTGAATGAATAATTTAAAAAAAATCCACACCCCCCCAACCTCTCACCATTTAAGAAATATTCTGCTTTTGTTTTCTTTCTACCGAAGTGAATAAATTCACACCTGTTCACATTATGTTTCATCTGCCATGTTGCAGCCCATTCACTTAGCCTGTCCAGGCCCTCTTGAAGCCTCCTTGCATCCTCCTCACAAATTTGAAAATATTACAATTGGCCCCCACATCCAAGCCATTTGTATAGATTAGTGATCAGATAATCTGTTCTGATGCAGCTGTCAATTGAAAGATAAACATTGGTCAGGCCAAAATACTGCCATGGGGTCTCTTGCGCCCACCTGAGAGAGCTGACAGGACCTTGGCTTAATATCTCTTCCGAAGGAGCGCAGCTTCACCAGTGGAGGCTGAAACATTAACCTTCATGTTGCTGCTGAAGTCTCTGGACGTGGTTGAACACACAACCCTCTGACTCAGAAGCAAGAGAGCTACCAAATATGCCACAGGTAATATCCGACCTGCTTGCTGGCCTTTTGCGGTAAATGTATGGAATTAAAGCTTGGCAAAGTATTTAAATACTTTGGGTAGCCACCGTGGGTAGCATGCCTGCCTCTGAGGCAGGAGCTGGGAGTTCAAGTCCCATTCCAGGACTTAGTGGCCGAGGAAGGTGTGTTCAGAACTTGGCCAAACAGGTCGAGCATCAACCTGCAAATCCTTCCAACACACGCCAATGGCAGGCGCTAAGAGTGGGAGAGATGCCTGGTCAAACATCAGACGGGGAGAAAGTTGGAGCCTCCGTCATCACGATCCACAGCTCCAGGCTGCGGCACACATGTAAAAGTTCATGTTGTCGCAGCAACTCTGACTCCAAGTGAACTGTAACATGCCATCATCACCACCACCGAAGAATTCAAGCCTCCATTTTATTCTATATTAAGCATTTAGAACTTGAGATACCCTAATTCCAACCTACCCACGCCAGTGTAATACCACATCTGCCCAGTGAGTAAAAATTACAACGCTCATATTCTAGTTAAGGGAACCAAAGTAAAGCTAACTTCCAAACTTCCTATTTCCATTCTAAGTTCACACAAACACACAAAAGGGAACAGCAGCATCATTGTAAGTGGGAGGAACACAAGGTCAAACTAATTTTAGTAATTTCCTAGTAAAAATGTAAAATTAAACATGCATGGAACAGCAGCAGGAAATATTAATCAGTCATTTGTACAGTATATCAATAGGGAACACTTGGAGTTTCAAAGTGCTGGTGCTATTAACCCACTGCTATTGTACACTTCAGTAAGCAAGCTGTCAAATACAGCCCCATTATGGAGTGAAACCAGCTCTCCCTTCCAAACTAATTGTAAACTAATTGCCATTCTAGTGGCGGACACTCACAAATTATTCTCAAGGACCAATCGCTGAAATAAAGCAGGTCCTGTGAATTAACTCTTCTGTATTAGTGACCATGTGGGAACCAAACCATAGCCATTAAATTGTATGTGTTTCTTTATTAAAGACAATTCACACCACCACCACTCCCCACTCCACTTAAGAAAACCTCAATTATATTGACAAGCAGTCAGTTGGGCTGATCATGGGTCTGAATAATTAAGTCACCTGAAGGTTTGCAACATTAAAATCAACTGGTTCATTTTCAGAGCAGGGAGCCCTGAAATTAATGTCACAAACTGCTGCCTGCCAATTCCCAATGTGGATCAGCTGGCAATGGAAGAAGATAGGGAAGCAAGATTTTAGCCACAAGCTTAAGGTGGAGAAGCTGGGGCTGTTCTCCTCGGAGCAAAGGAGAAAAAGGCGAGATTTGATAGAGGTGTACACAATTAAGATAGGTTTGGATAAGGTAGATAAGGAAGAACTGTTCCCATTAGCTAATGGTACAAGCGAATGATAATGACCTGGAACTCTGCTTCTGCAGCCCTTGTAGGCAGTGAGATAATGAAAGGTTTCAATAGGGAATTGGGCAGGCACTGAGGGAAAAGAAAAGAGTAGGAATATGGCGATAGAGTGGGAAAATGGAGCTGACTGATTGCTCGAGACAGCTGCATGGACTTAATACCGTAATGACCCTGACTCTAAGGCAATGCTGCTTAAAGCTTCCTCTCATGCTAAACACCCTCCAACGTTTGTAGAGATGAGCTGGTTTGGCTCTGCATTCGTGGTATGGGTGCAGAATGCCACCAGTTGCTAGCTCTCTGAAAATTACACAACAGCAGATAGAGGCAATTCCAATTCCTTCCCCTTATGATCAAAACTCTATCTATCCCTGCAGTCCCCCATTGCTTCAACGTTCTAGCAGAGAACAGGCTATGCATCATGAACCCTGTGCCCAAGAGTCCTTTAATGAAAACAAAATCTGTCTCCGCCTCCCACAAGAACATAAGAAACAGACAGGAGTAGGCCATTCGGCCCCTCAAGCCTGCTCTGCCTTTCGATAAGATCATGGTTGACTGTCTTGTGCTCTGAATTCCACATTCCCATCTACCCCCACCCCCCGGATAACCTTTGATTCCTTTGCCTAACGAGAATCTATCTACCTCTGCCTTAAAAATATTCAATGACGCCATCTCCACCACCTTCTGAGGCAGAGAGTGTCCAAAGTCACACAACGCTCGAGAGAAAAAAAATTCTCATCTGCGTCCTAAAAGGGCGACCCCTAATTTTAAAACGGTGCCCCCTAGTTCTGGACTCACCCACAAGAGGAATCATCCTTTCCACATCCACCATGGCAAGGCTGATCAGGATCTTATATACTTCAATCAAAGCACCCCTCACTCTAGTGGAAACAAGCCCAGTCTGTCCAAACTTTCCTCATTAGACAACTATGTGTTACAGTAAATAAATACACATGGACCCTCCATTTGCACACACACACATGCACGGTTTGATGCACACACACATACTTCCTTAATCGTGGTGTGTGTTTCTTTCCAACGTTATACATATTCCCGCTCTACGTCAAAGGAGTATCACATCCGCTGGATGCAACTATCCAATAATGGAAGTATTTATGAAAAGTAGTGTTCACATGATGGAGTCATCCTTTCACAACAATCCACCAACATATTTAACGAACATCCCACCTAAACACTCAAGAAATACAAGGCAAGGTTTTTGAACTGGATTCTAACTGCTTGAGTAATCTAGAAGCTCCTTATTTTTCTCGCCAAAATGCAATGCCTCACATTTATCCATGTTGAAATTCATTTGCCAATTCGTTCTGCGAGTTTGTAAATAAGTTTGATTTTCTTTTTTGGCAATCCTCCTCCGTATGGGCTATCCTTTCCCCTCCCAGTTTGGTGTCTTCTGCCATTTTAGAAATACAAACAGCCATCAGACTCCACAGCTAAAACCTGTGGGACCATCTAAAAAGAGCTGAGGTGTAGGGCTAATTGGATAGCTTTTTCCAAGAGCCAACACTGACACGATGGGCCGAATGGCGTTCTTCTGCATTGTTAGGTTAGAGGCATTCAAACAGCCTTCAGTGGGTCTTCACTCTGAACGTCTACATGTAAAAAGCAGAAATATTTCTCTCCATTTGAGGTTTGGAACATGGTGTCTCAAGAAGGGAGGGGACAAAAATATAGTTCTGCTGACTTAAATCGGTCAATCTAAATAAATATTGCTTTTACATAGTTACAGTGGGAAGCTCACAGCAAACTTGGGATTGTGACAATTCTGGCTTTGCTTAACTGAAGCTGAACTAGAAGGGAAGGGTGAGGGGGGAGTGGCAGGGGAAAGCTACTGGTTTTCTCAGCACAGGCAGGTGCTTGGAAATGAGCCACCAACCTGTTAGCTAACCGCGCGTTCCCAAGCAACCTAATACAGCAAAAAGTGCAACAGAGAGGTCATTAAGCTATGTCCAAACATTCAGGGCACGGACCTGCTCAGGGACAATTAAGCAAAAAATTAAATTTCTTATAAAAATGACCCCACCACCCCAGCCACCAACAACACAACTGACCAGTTCAGAGGTGACAAACTGAGTCCCTCTCGCATTCGAACACAGCGACAAACTGCCTAACTCTTACAAAACATGTGGGGCATTAGCGGGTACGAAGCAAAAGTATTCCAAAATCAAAATGAAATGATCTGAATAATCTTCTGTAGAAGGGAAATAAGATGTGCTTGGCACAGGAGAGAATTTAAAAAAAAACTGTGTTTCTACAGCACCTTTCCTATCCCAAAGTATTTTACAGCCAATGAGGTACTTTTTCCATGTGTAGCCATTGCTGTAAAGTAGGGAAATGTGACAAGCCAATTTGCACACAGTGTTAGGAGATGGAGATAGTTTAAGTAAGTTATATTGGTATTTTTGGGTGTTAGGAATGAGTTTTAGCTTTAATATTTAAGTTTGATTTCATTTCTGTATCTGTGTGTTAAGAAGTTCAAATTGAGTTTTAGTTTCACGTTAAAAATGCAGGCATCTTTTAAAAAGTTTTACGACTGTGAGAGAAGTTAAGCAAACACAAGTAAAAAAAATTGGGCTGTTGCCTCACCATAGGGGTCCAGAGAGGCAGGTCCCTCCCATTGACACACAGGAGAAATTAGAAACAGCAGTTTTGAGTTCAGTTTGAAGCCGGAATCCAGGGAAGCTGGATACTGGGAGAAGGAACTGCAGAGTGAGAGCAGATTCCCCAAAAGAACCAAAAGGTCCCAAGGCCAAGGAGTGAGACAGAAACAGGGGAAAGTCCCAAGCAGACCTTCTAGTCAAAGGAAGGACAGAAACCTGGAAAAGGGTCCTGTTAATGAAGTTAAGAGCGAGGGGCAGAGAGAAAGGCTCCAAGCTTCAGATTTAAAGAGACAAAAGCTGCAGAAAGCAGATTTAAAGCAAGAACAGCTTTCAAGATGCAAGAAGGTCCAAAGAGATGGCTGAAGGTTTGTAACTCTTTGCTACAGGCATGTGAAGCAGCGGTGTACTGCTGATAGCCGAGTCAGTGAGAGTGAGTCCGTGGAAGACAAATTGAATGCATGTGGTGACCCAGGGAAAGGAACATTGGAAGGAGCTCAAAACCCTGGAGGTGAACCCTTGCGGAAGGCCTCAGAGAAAAGCATCAGTTTAGGAGAAGATTCCAAAGTGAGTCCTTTTGGGAATAGAGATTGGAAGCTCTCATGTGAAAGACAGTTCAGTGAGACTGGTTAGCTCACAGTGTGACAAGCATCTGGGGGGAGTTGTGGAGAGATCCATAGCACCTGGTTGAGATGACATCTGTCACTTGGTTTCAGAGTGCGGGGTGTCTGACCACACGTCACCATAAGTTTACAAAGACTGTGTACTTACTGTGAACTTTAAGTATAAACTAGCTTTAGTAACTTGTGTTACCCTTACAAATCTGTACATATCTGTAAATGTATACTTGTGGGTGAAGGAGTATTGTAATATAGTTCGTCTTTTCTTGTTCAATAAATGTTTTATTCTTTTGTTAAAAGTCCATTAACCGAATTCAGTGATTCTGTTCAGTAGTCACTCTCCACGTATCTAAACAAGTAAATTAAAAGTTAGGATCTATCAAGCTGGGTTCCTTTCTGGAATCAGGCTTGTCCAGGTGGATCATAAGATCTCAGCTGGGATCATAACAGCAGCTAGCTCCCACAAACTGCAATGAAATAAAGTGACCAGCTAACTTGTTTTAGGTATTGGTTAAGGGATAGATATTAACCAGGATGCCAGGAGAACATCCCTGCTCTTTGAATAGTATAGTAGGATCTTCTACAGCCATTGAAAGGGCAGACAAGCCTTGGTTTAACGTCTCATCCAAAAGATGGCGCTGCCAACTGTATATCGCTCCCTCAGTACTGGGAGTGCCAGTCTGGCTCAAGCTTCTAGAGTGGTACTGGAACCTACAACTGTTTGACTTAGGGGTGAGGGTGCTATCCACAGAGCCACAGTTTGACAGGATAACTGGATCCCCCAAATGTAATCCCTCTTAAGTCTACAGTCAACTGGTTATAAAGAAAGCGCTAATCCAAAAAAGATACCGTCAAGTTGTAACTTCACTCTCTCAGGTCTTGACATATGGATGGGCGTCAATCCTCAAAACCTTTCGAAAATTCCCTGCTGAGAAAAGAATTGCTCCACTCGTCACGACAGGAATGATTCATGCGTCAGCTACAAAATCTGCTGCGCACAGAGTTTCTCCGAGTGCCGGAAACAGTGGCAGTCTGTCCATCCAGCAAAACTGAGAACAGCTCATGTTAAGCAGCCCGCGCGCCCCAACCCCCCCAACCCCCCACTCGTCACAAACGCTGACTTACACCGCAGGAAAAGAACTGTCTTTCACCGATCACAAAGTTGAAGCTGTTTTCAAAGCCTTCCGTTTACATCAGCACTGAAGCTGGTCCTTCAGTGCAAATATCCCATAGTGGCATTTATAATCCGCTTGTGCCTCATCCCACCCCAATCCACCTGGTTTCTATGATACAAGAAATATTGGAGTCGAAGGCGGTGTTTTGGCCTTTCGAGTTTGCTCCAACATTTAGTAAGATCGCGGGCTGATGTTTTACCTCAATTCCACTTTCCCGACCCTACCTCCATATCTTAGGAAAATCCAAAAATCAGAATCTCGAAAATGCTCAGCAGAGAATTCTATAACGCATTCAGTATTTACCGGCTTCATTTTTATTAATTGTGGCTTTAATGGGAAGCCTGCAGGCAAGGGGGACTAACAGCCAACACGCCCACATAGCCCGACAGTTTAGCTGGGCTGAGACGTCAATTGTCTACCAGTCAGGCAATTCGATTTTAAGACGTGCAACTTTCTTCATGGGCCTGGCCTCCTCCCCTATACTCGAGGCCTCTTCTAGCCCTACAACCCCGCCGAGATATCGGGGTTCATTCAATTCTAAACTCTCGTGCAGCTCTGATTTCCATCGCTCCACAATTGGCGGCCGTGCCTTCAGCTGCCTGAGCCCTGAACTCTGGGATTCTCTCCCTAAGCCTCTCCCTCTACTGCTTGCTCCTCTGTTTAAGATGCTCCGAGCTTCTGGTCACATGCCCTAAAGTGGTTCCTTCTGTGGCTTGGTGTCAAATTTTGTTTGATAACAGGCCTTGGGAATAGCCTGGGGGATGTTTTACCCATGTGAAGGGTGTTACACAAATACAAGCTGTTATTGCAGTTGTCATAGTAACTGCACACAATATTTAACGCTTAGCTAGGAGGAACTTCAGTGCGTTTCCACCTGTGAGGTTAAAGGAAACTGCATCTGAACGATTTAATTATTGGGCAAGATAATGACTACTAAGGCGGGCCTATTGATGGGCTGCACAGCCTTCTTCTGTGTTGTAAAGGGCTATAATTGACAAGGTAAATACTACAATAATAACTTATGTTTATGTAGCGTCTTTAATGTCCTAAGGTGCTTCACGGGTGCATTATAAAAAAAAATTTGACACTGAGCCATATAGGTATTATGTCAGAGGACCAAAAGTTTGAGTTGGAGATACATTTTAAGGAGGGTTTGCGAAGGGGAAGATGAGCTAGAGAGGTGCAGCTCTTTAGGGGGAGGGGATGGTGGTGGAATTCCAGAGGTTGGGCCCTAGGCAACTGAAGGCATGGCTATCAATGGTGAAATGATTAAAATCAGCAATGCTGAAGTGGCCGGGATTGGGGGAGTACAGATGCAGTGAGGGTTGGGGGACTGGAGGAGAGTTAGGGAGGTGCGAGGCCATGGAGGACTTGGAAACGAGGATGAGAATTTAGAAATCAAGGTGCTGCTTGAACGGGAACCGATGAAGATCAGCGAAGAGCACATGGGTGATGGGCGAACTTGACTTGGTGCGGGTAAGGATCACAAGCAGCAGAATTCTGGGTGACCCCAAATTCACAGCGGGCAGATTTCTGAGATGCCAGTCAGGAGTGTACTGGAATGGTCAAGTCTGGAGGCAACAAAGGCATGACTGTGCTACAGCAGCACACCAGCAGAGGCTGGGGTGGAATCGGGCGATGTTACAGAGACAGGTCTTGGTGAAGCTTATCTTGGGGTCAAATATGACATCAGGGTTGCAAGCAGATTTAGTCTCAGACAGCCGCCGGAGGGAGAGACAGAGTCAGTGGCGAGAGAATGGAGTAAGCAGCAGAAACCTGTGACAATAGCTTCAGAATCACAGAGCTATTATGGTGCAGGAGGAGGCCATTTGGCCCATTGTGTCCGTGCCAGCTCTCTGTCCATTTTAACTTAGTGCCAATCTCCTGCCTTTTCCCCGTAACCCTGCACATTGGATGATTATTTGAATAGAAACAATGCCCTCTTGACTGCCTCAACGGAACCTGCCTCCACCTCACTTCCAGGCAACGCATTCCAAGCCCCTAACTACTCGCTGTGTGAAAACGTTTCTTTTTTCTGGCCTCGCATTTGTCTCTTTTGCAAATCACTTTTTTCAGTCTTTCCAATATTTATTTGGGGGAAAACGTCTGTTCATCCAGTCTGTCAGAGAACAGGGCAGGAATTGAGAGAGGTGATGCTGTAGTAGAACTGGGAGTCATCAGCGTACGAGAAGTGAAAACAGACATTGTGTTTTCCCATTTGTCAAGGGAATGTACTCAAAATAAAGTCACCACCTTCCTCGGTCCAGAAGGAAATACCCGGAGAATAGGGAGCTCTTGGATGTTTGCTCTGTTGAACAAAATTCATCGAGAACCTTAAATGACTCCTACCTCTAAATCCTGAAGCCAAGATAAGGAGGGGGGAATAGGTGTGAAAAAGTCGAGACCCCAATCCCAAGAAAGCTACATCATCATTACTTGTACGAGAAAAAAAAGTGGTTAACGATGCAACATCATCAACATATAGAGTTATGTAAACCCCAATTCAACCTGGAGCTGGACAAGATGAGACCATCGCCAACATCCTCAAACCACACAGTCCGCAGGCATCTAGAAGAAATGTTTCACACAAGTTTGTGAAATCTGTCACTTTAGAAAGGATGAATGCACAAGGCCCACAAATCATTACAGTGCTCCCTCTGTTATACTGACCCATTTAACTCCTTGTTTTAAGCCTTTGGTAACTGAAACAGATGGTCATTTTCAAAGTGCACATTCCTGTACTAGGCACAGATTGTGTCACGGACGGACACGTATTGTACAAAAGAAGAAAGGTAAAAATTTGCATTTCTAGAGCGCCTTTTGTGGCCTCAGGACGTCGCAAAGCAGTTCACACCAACGAACTGTAGTCACTACAGTTGTGTAGGAAACATGGCAGACCTTTGGGGGGGGCGGGGGGGAGGGTGGAGAGAGAGATTGAGACAGATGGAGCGGGAAAACACATGAGAGAGCAAGCGTGAGGAGAGGTTGGGGGCAGGAGAAAGGAAGAGGGGGGGTGGGTGCGAAAGAGAGAGTTAGAGTGGATGGGAGAGAGAGGTAAGGACATGTGTAGAAGAAAAAAAGAGAGAGAGAGAGTGTGTGTGCTTGTGAGAGAGAGAGAGATGGAGCAAGCGAGCCTAAAATCAATACCAAGATACAGAGTACACAAGCACTTGCAAACTGCTGCTGAATGCAGACAAGCACCTGTTGCGAACTAGCAGAAGGAACATCCCTCTAAGACCGGGTGAAAGTTGCCATTCTAACTGAATTTCTGAGGAACACATTTTGACAGTGATTATGTACATGGTACAAAGCACCTGAGATTGGCTGAGTGCTGACAGCTCAGAACACCACAACGCGCAGAATCAAACTAACACTTCAAATTTCACCCACATTAGCTTTCACATCTATCATGCAGCAGTCCTCATTAGGTGGAACTGGGGTCGCAACTCCATGACCTTTAAGCTGGTCATTTCAAATAACGCCCAGGTCTCTGAAAGTTAACTGGGCTGACAGGTATCAGAAAGTTTGGCACTTAAAAAGCTCCAGTGACACCGGGGTAATTTTTCACTTGTAAGCTATGGTGTTCACGGTGTCAAAAATGATGCAAGAGAGAGGCAGACAGAGAGAGAGAGAGAGAGAGAGAGAGAGAGAGAGACAGACAGAGAGAGAGAGAGAGAGGCAGACAGAGAGAGAGAGAGAGAGAGGCAGACAGACAGAGAGAGAGTCAGACAGACAGAGAGAGAGTCAGACAGACAGAGAGAGAGTCAGACAGAGAGAGAGAGAGAGAGTCAGACAGAGAGAGAGAGAGAGTCAGACAGAGAGAGAGAGAGAGTCAGACAGAGAGAGAGAGAGAGAGTCAGACAGAGAGAGAGAGAGTCAGACAGACAGAGAGAGAGAGAAAGAGGCAGACAGAGAGAGAGAGAGAGGCAGACAGAGAGAGAAAGAGAGGCAGACAGAGAGAGAGAGAGGCAGACAGAGAGAGAGAGAGGCAGACAGAGAGAGAGAGAGAGGCAGACAGACAGAGAGAGAGAGAAAGAGGCAGACAGAGAGAGAGAGAGAGGCAGACAGAGAGAGAGAGAGGCAGACAGAGAGAGAGAGAGAGGCAGACAGAGAGAGAGAGAGGCAGACAGAGAGAGAGAGAGAGGCAGACAGACAGAGAGCAAGAGTAAATGTGTGTGTGTGTATGATTAGGAGAGGAAGGGGCGGGGGGGGGGGGGGGGAGAGAGCATTCAGGCGCTTCAGAAGAGGCAGGCTGAAATGGAGTACGGTTAGACTGAAAGAAAAATAAGTTGTAGGTTCTGGGGCCAGCTTCAGCAATGGAGAAAACATGGGTTTTATACTTGAAGTTCAAGCTGATTTTGAAGCCAGGAGTGTCAGGGTATAATAAAGAGTTGGCTTGTAGCTTTTGGTCAGACTTGTATGATTGCAAAAGAGGCAACATTTTCCTCAATCCCATCACAGACACGAAGATAATAATCATCCAATTACAGGACTTGGACGAGATAATAACTAGAGCACAAGTATCACCAGTTGGCAGAAAATTAGATTGTCATCGTCACTCGCCAGAACTGTTTTTGTAATAGTCTGTTCAGAAAGTGCACAGACAGGCCCAAAAACAAGAGATTTAAAGATCTGAGACAGCAACAGGTTCAAACATCAAACTCTCCCAGAGCCAGTTTCTTTGGGGGGATGGGGGGGGGGGAAAAGGTGACGTGGGCTGCAGCATGTGGGATAACCAAATGGGACATGCACTTTGGATTAGGCCGGATCATTCAAGATGTTATTAAGTTTAAGCCACAACATTGGGAGGCACCACTGACAGAGAAACAGGTTTCTAAAGTATAAGGCATCACCTTTCTTTGAGTAAACATGGTGAAGCTTGGGGGTTGGAGCAGATGGGGCAATGTTAATGGTAGATTTGTGCCACATATCTGATGTGACAGATGCTGACAATAGTATTCATTATATGCATCTTGCAAGGTTATTTTGATTGCTTAAGTAGTAAATTGTCACTCTGGGTGTGTCATTTGCATTGACGTATTTCGACTGCTCGCAGTGGTTACTGGAGCTGCTTCGCTTGTGGATTGATTCCAGAAGCAAGCCAAGAATTTTCAGACTCTCAACCTTTACAAGGGGTTCATCCACAGTGTCAACTGTCTTCTCCCTTCATTTCACAGAGCGACACCGATTCTGCTATCTCAATGTGACTGCCCGTTGGTTTAGTACCGACACAGTAAGAACATCAGGCTCTGCGTCTTAACTATAGACAGTTACTTCCAGCCTCACAAGGATAACAAAGTTAAAATGTCTGGATAGTTTCATGTTTTTAAAAAAAGGTCAAAGGAACAGCTTTGGGAGTGGACGCAGGTTGTTCTCCTGTGATGTAAATGACCATTATGCAATTGGGAAATAAGTTACCCAACAGGAAACTTAACGGATAAGAACCAACCCTAAAGCTTCCAATGCAAGACCAAAAACATCTGGGGCAGAATTTTTAGTTTGGCGTGCAGATGCGCTCCTGACCCACTCGTGCGTAAAACAGTGGGCGATGGTGTCGGGTGAGCGTCCCCAACGGTCATCCCGCACTCGCACGATATTTCGATCAATGGGTGCGTGCAAGCGACAGGGAGTGCACCTGCCAACAATCAAGAGGGCAATTAAGCCCACTAACGTTCCAACTGCCCCGATTTTTCGTGGTCCATCCAACCTTATGGTTGGCGGACGGGTGAATCTGCCAGGCGGGATTTGTATCTTTTGACGAAACTTCATCCAAGGGCAGGATCGGGGGCGGGGGGGGGGGGGGGGGGGCGCTCCCTGAGGCAGCTCCATCTCTTCAGGGAGCTTTCATGCCGTCCTCCCCAGCGCCTATGTCAGCGCTCGCCCCACCCCCACTCCGGCGGCACCAAGCCTTTCAGGGCGCGTTTCAGGCAGGCTGGCCGTTAACTGGCCAGCCGGTGTGAAATCGCAGTCGGGAGAGGCCAATCGCAAGCGGTGGCCCATTCCCCGGCCGCTACCAGACCCGTCAATCGCGCCCAGCGCCGACCTTAAAATCCCGCCCCTTAAGTTCGCTGATTTGAACAGCCCTCATCCAGATTCAAGGCTCGTTCAATTTACCTGCCAAGTTTGAACCCAACTGTTGGAGCAACCGATCACAGTGGTAGACATTTTTCTCCATTCATTCATTCATGGGACGGGGACATCATTGCCAAGGCCAGCATGTATTACCCTTGAGAAGGCGGTAGGGCAATTTTCTTGACTACAACTGAGGGACTTGACAGGTCATTTCAGAGCGCAGTTGGGAGTCTAATTGAGTCAGCAGAATCAGTGGGTCCTATATAGACCAGCGCAGGTAAGAACAGCAGGTTTTGCTCCCTGAAGAACATTAGCGAACCTGATGGTTCCTGGGACAATCCAGCAGTTTCATGGTCACTGCTGATACTAGCTTTTTATTAAGGGTTTACTTAGTTAATTGAATTGAAATTTTCCAAATGCCGTGGCGGGAATGTAAACTCCTGGGTCCAATTTTAACTCGGTCTGCGAACTGGCTTTGGAGTGAGTTAAAAATCAGGCTCCAAGTCTCTAGATCATTAGGGCCGGGCCTTTGGATTTCTTGTCCAGTAACATAACCACTGTCCTATCGCATGCCTTAGAACCCAAGGCTTCTCAAACCAGATTTGCCATAACAGAAACAGTATTACCTGGAAAAACTCAGCAGGTCTGGCAGCATCGGCGGAGAAGAAAAGAGTTGACGTTTCGAGTCCTCGTGACCCTTCGACAGAACTTGAGTGAGTCCGAGAAAGGGGTGAAATATATGTTGGTTTAAGGTGTGTGTGGTGGGGGGGGGAGAAGAGAGAGAAGTGGAGGGGGTTGGTGTGGTTGTAGGGACAAACAAACAGTGATAGCCATGTTCATTTAAACACCAATCACACAAAACAGAAAACAGCGCGGTGGAACTAGCCTTGGGACAAACTTAGTTCTCATCCCCATTGACCTGCAATGATAATAATAGTTGTCATTTTCTTCAAAGGCAGTGAATCAACAAAGAACATGCTCAAGGGCCAACAAAACATTGCAGCAGCCAACATCCTTTCTCCTCCCTCTCCTTCAAGCCCAATCTCACTGTACCTAGCAACTGGGCTAACTGGTGTACACACTGTGGAAATCAGAACTGAACCCAGCTACAATGACTCAGTTGCCTGCCAACACCCACACTACAATGGCCAACCTGCCGGCGCAGGGTGGATCTTATCGCCGCACTAGCTTTGCCCTTCAAGAGAGGATGACATTATAAAACATCATAAGCATCGCCACTCCTTCCTGAGACATGTTGGTGTTTAAATTAAATAAAGCAGTACAAGTAGGTATTGTGATTAAACTCTGCAAACGAGGCAAGGCGAAGCACAGTGCTGCAGTAACTCAGACGCCGCTTCAAAACAGGTTACTCCTCTTGTGCCTCTGGCTGCAAGTGAATAGGTGTTACTGCAGCAATGGAGGCGGCATGCTGACAGCTGACAGGTTTTGCCGCCTCCCCTTGCAGTGCTATTTCTTCAGCTTACCCTGAACTGCCTGTGGTTGTCCCAGCGCCCCCCCGCTTCAACTTTTACTCGTGCAGAGCCTCTCACGAGCTGCTACCGCCATGCTTGGGAGTTATAGCCCAGCCGTGGGTCAGCTGGTAGCACTCGCGCCTCTAAGTCAGAAGGTTGTGGGTTCAAGAGCCGCTCCAGAAACTTCAGCCCATAAGTCGAGACTGGCACTCCAGCACAGTGCTGCAGTGTCCAAGGTGCCATCTTTTGAATGAGACACTAAACCAAGGCCCCATCTGACCCCTCAGGCTGCTGTAGTAGATCCCATACACTATCTCCGAAAATAGCAGTGGAGGCTTCCCTAGTGTCCTGGACAATATTTATCCTTCACTCAACATCATCAAAACAGATCATCTGCTTATTGCCACATTGCTGTTTTTGGGAGCTTGCTGCGTGCAAATTGGTTGCCGTTTTCTCTACATCACAACAGTAACTGCACTTCAAAAGTACTTTATTGGCTATGAAGTGCTTTGGCACATCCCGAGGTGGTGAAAGGAGCCATATAAATGCAAGTCTTTCTCTCACTTATTAGATTTCATAACAGTCCAGAGTTTAGTCACCCCAAAAGAACTGAAAGTCAGCGCCATTCCCTTACAACAAATCCATAAAATAAGTTTCTGGCAAAATCCAGAGAGCAACATTAAATTTGGTTAACTGCTTCACAAGGTCAGGCTCTATTGGAATGAGCGCTGCTCATTAGTACATTTCTGGCATCCTTCATGACCTTTTAGCTGAAAACCTCCTTTCCTGAACTTTGCTTTGGGGTCACCACCTAAAGTACAGCAAATGGTCCGCAAAGCTCAGTGTTGTGACATCAAGAGGATGAAGCACCAGGAATGCTTTTGACTTGCCCTGTCTGGTTACTCATCATTTCCAACAGTTGCTTGGTGATTTGCCAGTATTTCAAAACCCACTGCCTGAAACCATGAAAGCTCTGTAAGCAATATCTTGAAGGGCGAACAATGCGTGGTCGGTTGGGGGGGGGGGTGTGGAGTAAAGAGATCCTGTTGCCCACGGACATCCAGATTTACTTCCCTGAGTCATGCATTCCATCTCCAAAAAAACTAGGATTATAGTAAGCTACCTAACCCAAAACCTCTTATATGGGTTGGGCTGGCACAGTAGAGTGGAAAACAACAGGTGCAACAATGCTAGAAAATAAAACAAGATTAATACTGTGAAGGAAAATATGGGCTAGCCAGAATCAACATTGAGAGCTTAATGCTCTCTGCCTATCCTTGGCTCGATATCTACAAAGCCTCTTGCATTTAAAGGTCAAGTTACATCTCTTTCAGTGCACAATGGGCAAGTACTGGCCAAATTAAGGTCTATATTTTTTTAGCTTATATTCTTTTTCCCCATGGTAAAATAGATCACAGTGCTGGGTAGCATGAGTGGAGTTGCGCACTAACTTGACAAAGACAGATGGGGAAAGCCCCAAGCTCAGTCAGAAAAGCAAAAGCCAATAGTGGAAATACACATTAGGTAACAGAACGATAGTTAATACAGCATGTGGGGGCTCGTCAATATTATTCAACTAGTGAAAACACCCGAGATTGCTAAACATACTTTAACAAAAAGGCCACTGGTTTCCACACCCACAACCAACCCCTGCTCTCTACACATTTAAAGTCTGGCTGTTGGGAAGGGAGCTGAGTGATGTCTACAAACAACTTGCATTTGTACAGCGTCTTTAACATAGCAGAACGTCCCAAGGCCCTCCACAGGAACGTAAATCAGACCAAAACATGACACCGAGCCAAAGGACTAGCAGTTTGGTCCAAGAGGTAAGTTATAAAGGAGTGCCTTAAAGGATGAGGAAAGGTGTGGAGAGGCCTGGGGAGGGAATTGCAGAAAGTGTGCAACCAGACTGTGAAGCATGAAGAATTGGTGTTTACCGATGTCATTGAGCACAGCTGGGGCCAGGCAGGATAAATAAGACTGCACTTCAGTGACCACAAAGCGATAGCAGCAGTATAAATTAATTGGCAAGTATGAAAATATTCTCATTAGATGGCTATCGGCTATATGTGGTGCTAATGAGCAACTACACCTCACCGCACACGCCCAAAAGCAGGACTTGCCTTTCGATGGAATCTGCTGTTACCTGGGTGTGTGAACGACTGATCGTGGCTAAAGTTGGGAGGAAATTAAGTTTTACCTCATGTGTGTCCAAAAATAAGTTTGTTACAGCGTGTTATAACCTGCCAAATTAATAAAGCACCATGCCAAACTTTTATCATGTCTTTCAGTCAAGTACAAACTTGCACCCCCCATTGTCCGAGCCAAAGCTATACAGAACTGAATTCTAGCACAGCAAACCACAACAAACTCCACCTCAGAATGATGTCCTGCCGCTATTCACTGCGCTAGAATACTCTCAACTGGAAACGAAATTGGAATCTCAATTCTCCCTGATGGGACTGGCTATTGTCAACGCACAAGGGCTTGAGAGATTGACCAAGGTGGGTGAAGTTTGTTCCCATAGCGCAGTGCACTTGTAATCAAATTGTCCAAAGACCGACTTGCATTGATTTGGACCTTCATGACATCACCCCAAAGCACGCTAAGGCTATTGAGTTATTTTGAAGTGTCGTCACTCTAAGAAAACCGGCAGCCAATTTGTCACAGCTAAGGTGGCCCACAAAACTATGCTAACGGTCAAATAATCTGCGTTTTGTGATGTCGATTGAGGGGTAAATATCGGCCAAGGTACCCGGGAGGACTCCCCTGCTCTTTGTCAAAATAGTGCCATGGAATCTTTCACACCCACCCAAATGAGCAGAGGGGGCCTCAGTTTAGCTGCCAACCAAAAGGCAGCACCCTTCAGCAGCCCAGCACTCCCTCCGAACTGCACTGGGAGTGTTAGCCTAGCCTTTCATGCTCAAGTCTTTGCAGTAGGACTTGGGCCCAAAACCCTCTAGCTCAGAGGCAAGAGTGTTACCCATGGAGCCATGGCTGACACTTTTAACCTTGTGGCAAGTCCACCATCAAAAAATGGTAGGGAAGTTAACTGGAAGAGCCAGTTCCTCTTAGATCACAAAGTTAAGGCACAGAGTTGCTCAGAGCAAGCCGATTACTATGGTAGATGCAACAGGGCACTTAAACAGATCCATATAAAATAAAAATAGCAACCCAACTGGATTATGTGCCAGCTCTTAAAGAGGAGGCCAAATATAGAGCAGTTCTCTTATACCACCACAGACTCCAAGCAAATGACGAGAGGAATTAGACAGGAGCCAGGCATGGGCACCTCTGCAGCTGTTGTGCGTTAGCTACCATGACCAATTTTCTGGCTTCAGAAATTATTTATTCACATATAAAGCAAAATGCAGTTTCCAACTGTGCACACAACAGGCTACCCCAACCTCCTGAGACATGCCAGAATTACAAAAACCGAAAACACATTCTGTGAAATGCCAAATACACTTGTATTCATTCCTTTTATTCTTTCATGCGACATGGGCATCGCTGGCTGGGCCAGCATGTATATTGCACATCCCTAGTTACCCTTGAAAAGGTGGTGGTGAGCCGCCTTCTTGAACCGCTGCGGTCCCTGTGGTGTAGTTACACCCACAGTGCTGTTAGGGAGGGAGCTCTAGGATTTTGACTCAGCGAAGGAGCGGTAATATAGTTCCAAGTCAGGATGGTTTGTGACTTGGAGGGAAAATTGCAGGTAGTGGGGTTCCCATGCATCTGCTGCTCTTGTCCTACTAAGCGGTAGAGGTCACGGGTTTGGAAGATGCTGTTAAGGAGCTTTGGCAAGTTGTTGTAGTGAATCTTGTAGATGGTACAGACTGCAGCCACTTGTGTCGGCGGTGGAGGGAGTGGATGTTGAAGATGCGCCAATCAAGTGAGCTGCTTTGTTCTGGATGGTGTTAAGCTTCTTAAGTGTTGTTGGGGTTGTGCTCTCCCAGGCAAGTGGAGAGTATTCCATCACACTCCTGACTTGTGCCTGGTAGACGGTGGACAGGCTCTGGGGAGTCAGGAGGTGAGCTACTCCCTGCAGAATTCCCCGCCTCTAACCTGCCTTTGTAGCCACAGTATTTATATATTTAGTCCAGTTCAATTTCTGGTCAATGATAATAATCCCCAGGGTGTTGATAGTGGGGGATTCTGCAATAGTAATGCCATTGAATGTTAAGGGAAGCTGGTTAGATTCTCTCTTGTTGGAGACAGTCATTGCCTGGCACCCGTATGGCACAAAGGTTACTTGCCACTTCTCGGACCAAGCCTGAGTATTGTCCAGGTCTTGCTGCATATGGGCATGGACTGCTTCAGTAACTGAGCAGATGAGAATGGTGCTGAACATGGTGCAACCATCAGCGAACATCCCCACTTCTGACCTTATGATGGAAGGAAGGTCTTTGATGAAGCAGCTGAAGATGGTTGGGTCTAGGACACTACCCTGAGTAACTCCTGCAGTGATGTCCTGGGACTGAGATGATTGACCTCCAACAACCACAACCATCTTCCTTTGTGCTAGGTATGGCTCCAACCACTGGAGCACTTTGCCCAATTCCCATCAACTCCACTTTTGCTCGGGCTCCTTGATGCCACACTCGGTCCAATGCGGCCCTGATGTAAAGGGCAGTCACTCTCACCTCACCGTGGGAGTTCAGCTCTTTTGTCCATGTTTGGACCAAGGCTGTAATGAGGTCAGGAGCTGAGTGACCCTGGTGGAATGCAAACTGGGCAACAGTGAGCAGGTTATTGTTAAGCAAGTGCCACTTGACAGCACTGTTGAATGACCCCTTCCATCACTTTGTTGATGATAAAGAGTAGACTGATGGAGCGGTAATTGGCCGAGTTGGATTTGTCTTACTTTTTGTGGACAGGACATACATGGACAGTAATAAGACTATAAGATGTAGGAGCAGATGTAGGCCATTCGGCCCATCAAGTTTGCATAGCCATTCCAGCTTCAACAGCTCTCTGCAGTAAAGAATTCCACAGATTAACTACCCTCAGAAGAAATTCCTCCTCACCTCTGTTTAAATGGGTGACCCCTTACTCTGAGATTATGCCCTCTGGTCCTAGACTCTTCCACAAGGGGAAACAACCTCTCAACATTTAACCTGTCAGGCCCCCTAAGAATCTTATATGTTTCAATAAAGTTGCCTCTCATTCTTCTAAACTCCACTGAGTATAGGCCCAACCTACTCAACCTCTCCTCATATGGAAATCCCTCCATACCTGGAATCAACCTAGTGAGCCTTCTCTGGACTGCCTCCAATGCCAATATATCTTTCCTTAGATAAGGGGACCAAAACTGTTCACAGGATTCTAGGTGTGGTCTAACTAGTGCCTTGTATAGTTTTAGCAAGAGTTCCCTATTTTTATACTCCATTCCCTTCGAAATAAACGTCAGCATTCCATTTGCCTTCCCTATTACCTGTTGGACTTGTAAGTTGGTTTTTTGGGATTCATACACAAGGACCCCCAAATCCCTCTGTGCTGCAGCCTTCTGCAGTCTTTCTCCATTTAAATAATATCCAGCTCCTCTTTTCTTCCTGCCAAAGTGCATAACCTCACATTTTCCCACATTATATTCCATCTGCCACTTTTTTGCCCACTCACTTAGTCTGTCTATACCCCTCTGTAGACTCTGTCATCCTCACCACTTGCCTTCCCACCTATTTTTGTAACATCTGCAAATTTGACTATAGTATATTCACTTCCCTCATCTAAATCTTTAAAAGATATTGTAAATAATTGAGGCTCCAGCACTGATCCCTGTGGCACTCCATTACTTCCAGGTTGCCATCCTGAAAATGCCCCCCTTATCCCAATTCTGTCTTCCATTAGACAGCCAATCTTCTATCCATGCTAATATACTACCCCAACACCAGGGGCACTTATTAAGTAGCCTTAGGTACGGTACCTTATCGAGCGTCTTTTGGAAATCCAAATATATTTCATCTACTGGTTTCCTTTTATCTATCCTGCTAGTTACCTCCTCAAAGAATTCTAATAAATTTGTCAGGCATGATTTCCCCTTCATGAAGCCATGCTGACTCTGCTTGACTAGGTTATGTAATTCGAAATGCTCTGCTATTACATCCTTTATAATCGACTCTAATATTTTCCCAATGACAGGTGTTAAGCTACCTGGCCTATAGTTACCCGTTATTTGTCTCCCTCCCTTTTTGAATAAGGGTGTTACATTGGTAGTTTTCCAATCCTTTGGGACTTTTCCAAGATCTAAAGATTCTTGGAAGATTACCACCATGACATCCACTATCTCTGTAGCTACTTCCTTTAATATCCTAGGATGCAACACATCAGGTCCAAGGGACTTATCGGCCTTTAGGCCCATTAGTTTCCCCAGTACTTTTTCTCTAGCAATAGTTATTGTATTTATTTCCTCCCCCTCTTTTGCCCCTTGATTATTTAGTATTGGAACGCTATTAGTGTCTTCTACCGTGAAGACTGATGCAAAGTATTTATTCAACTCCTCTGTCATTTCCTGGTTCCCCATTATTACTTCCCCAGCCTCATTCCCTAAGGGGTCTATGTTCACTTTGGTCCCTCTATTCCTTCTTATATATTTAAAGAAGCTCTTACTGTCCATTTTTATATTACTTGCTCAGTTTAGTTTCTCCCGCTTTATTTTTTTTTTGGACATCTTTTGTTGGTTTTTAAAACTTTCCCAATCCTCTGGCTTACCTTTAATCTTTGCCACATTGATGTATTTTCTTTTAATTACTTACTATCCTTAACTTCCTTGGTTAACCATGGTTGGTTTATCCCCTTCCAAGAATCCTTCTTCCTTACTGAAATAGATCTTTGTTGTGGGCCATGAACTATTTTCTTAAACGCCTGCCATTGTTCATCAACCGTCTTTGCTGCTAAACTCCTTTCCCAATCCACTCCAGCCAACTCTGCCCTCATTCGTTTGTAATTACCCTTATTTAAGTTTAGCACAGTTGTTTCTGACCCAAGTTTCTCACCCTCAAACTGAATGCTAAATTCTACAATGTTATGGTCACTGTTTCCTAGGGGATCTTTTACTCTCAGGTCATTTATTAAACCTGCCTCATTACACATTACTAGATCCAAAATAGTCTGATCCCAGGCTGGATCCACAACTACTGGTCTAGGAAACTGACCCGAATACAATCTGAATTCTTGCTCATGGCTACCTCTGCCAATTTGATTTTCCCAATCTACATGGAGATTAAAGTCACCCATGATAAATATACTGCGTTTTTTACATGCCCTCATTGTCTCCTGATTTATTCTCTGTCCTACAGTATAGCTACTGTTAGGGGGCCTATAGACTACTCCCATCAGTGTATCTTCTTCCCCATGTTATTTCTTACCTTCACCCATATGGATTCTACATCTTCCGATCCAAGATCCTTTCTTGCTATTTATTCCATCTCGTACTAACGAAGCTATTCCACCACCCTTTTCCTTCCTGCCTGTCCTTTCGAAAATATTTAGTTCCCAGCTTTGATCTCCCAGGTAGATGCCAGTGTTGTTGTTGTACCAGAACAGCTTGGTTAAGTGCACAGCTAGTTCTGGAGCACAAGTCTTCAGTGCGACTGCTGGAATGTTGTCAGGTCCTGTCACTTCTGCAGTAACCATTGCCAGTTTCTTGATATCAAGTGGAGTGAATCGAATTGGCTCAAAACTGGCACCTCTGACACTGGAAACCTGAGGAGGAGGCTGAGGTAGATAATCCACTCGGCACTTCTGGCTGAAGATTGTTGCAAATTCTTCAGCCTTATCTTTTGCACCGATGTGCTGGGCTCCTCCATCATTGAGGATGGGGATATTCATGGAGCCTCCTCCTCCAGTGAGTTGTTTAATTGTCCACCACCATTCACGGATGGATGGGGCATGACTGCAGACTTTGATCTGATCTGTTGGCTGCAGGATCGGTTAGATATGCCTAGTGCGTGCTGCTCCCACTGTCTGAGATGCACATGGTCCTGCGTTGTAGCTTCACCAGGTTGCCACCTCATGTTTAGGTGTGCCTGGGGCTGTTCCTGGCATGCCCTCCTGCACTCTTCCTTGAACCAAGGTTGATCCCCCGGTTTGACGGTAATGGTAGAGTGGGGGATATGCCGGGCCATGAGATTACAGATTGCGGTTGTATAGAATTCTGCTGCTGATAACGACCCACGGCACCTCATGGATGCCCAGTTTTGAGTTGCTAGATCTGTTTGAAATCTATCCCATTTAGCACGGTGGTAGTGCCACACAACACGATGGAGGGCACCCTCAATGTGAAGGCAGGACTTCGTCTCCACAACGACTGGAGCGGTGGCCACACTTACCGATACTGTCATGGACAGATGCATCTACAACAGGTAGACTGGTGAGGATGAGGTCATGCGGGTATTTCCTTCTTGCTGGTTCCCTCAGCACTTGTAGCAGACAGACCCAGTCTAGCAGCTAGGTCCTTCAAGACTCGGCCAGCTTGGTCAGTCGTGGTGCTACCGAACCACTCCTGGTGATGGACATTGAAGTCCCCCACCCAGAGTACAATCTGCGCCCTTGCCACCCTCAATGCTTCCTCCAAGTGCTGCTCAACATGGAGGAGCACTGATTCATCAGCTGACGAGGGATGGCAGGTGGTAACCAGCAGGAGGTTTCCTTGCCCTTGTCTGGAGTCGACGTTGAGGATTCCCAGGGCAACTCCGTTCCGACTGTATACCTGTCTGCCCTGCCAGTAGACAGGACGTACCCAGGGATGGTGATTGTGGTGTCTGGGACATAATCTGTAAGGTATGATTACGAGAGTATGACTATGTCAGGCTGTTGCTTGACCAGTGTGATGCACAATGTTGGCATATGCCCCCAGGTGTTAGTAAGGAGGACTTTGCAGGGTCAACAGGGCTGGGTTTGCCATTGTTGTTTCCAGTACCTTTTTTTAAAATTCATTCACAGGTTGTGGGCCAGCATTTATTGTCCAGCCCTAGTTGCCCTTGAGAAGGTAGTGGTGAGCTGCCTTCTTGAATCGCTGCAGTCCAGGTAGCTGTTAGGGGCGATGCTAGGTGTTCTGTCCGGCTTCCTTCCTCTTTGCAGACTTTGTAGCGGTTTGATACAACTGAGTGGCTTGCGAGGACGTTTCAGGGGGCAGTTAAGAGTCAACCACATTGCTGTGGGTCTGGAGTCACATGTAGGCCAGACCAGGTAAAGATGGCAGATTTCCTTCCCTAAAGGGCATTAGTAAATCAGATGGGTTTTTACGACAATCGAAAATGGTTTCATGGTCACTGTTACGGAGACTAGTTTTTTAGTTCCAGATTTATTAACTGAATTTGAATTCCACACCAGCTGCCGTGGTGGGATTCACACCCATGTCCTCAGAGCATTAGCCAGGTGACATTACCACTAGACCACTGCCTCCCTTATTATTAGCACCTTTCACAGCCTCAGCACCTCTCAAAACTCTTTACAGCCAATGGAGTGCTTTTGGAGTGTAGTCATTGTTATAATGTAGAAGACAGGGCAGCCAATTTATACACAGCAAGCTCACAAAACAGCAATGCAATTATGACCAAATGCACTTGTTTTTTTTATGTTGATTGAGGGATAAATATTGGCCAGGACACTAGGGTAATCTCTCTTGCTCTTCCTTGAAATAGTGCTGTGGGATCTTCTACATCCATCTGAGATACCAGACAGGGTCTGGGTTTAACAATGCATCTGAAAGATGTCAGCTGCAACAATGCAGCACTCCCTCAGTACTGCGCTGGAGTGTCCAGCCTGAAATTTTGTGCCCTTGTCTCTGGAGTGGGACTTAAACTTACAATCATCTGACTCAGAGGCGAGAGCGATACCAATTGAGCCACGGCTGCCACAACTTGTAAAAATAAGCCATTTAGTATTAACAGGAGTTGGAGACTGGGAGCAAGGAAAGAAAATGATAGAGCATCTGCAGGATTTAAGAGTGCCTGGACAGAGCGGAAGCAAGCATGTTAATCATCTCCAACCATTCAGACATGTCAACTTGTTCACTGGCCCACCTCTAACCCAGCCTATCTCAGTTCAGAAGAGAGAGAGAACCATAGGCTGTGCGTCATAGCTACCCCATGGGCTGCCTACAAATATTTCAACTGTCTTACTGCACACAAGAAAACTAATATATTCCTGCACAGCTAATCTGTACTCAAGCCAATTGCAACAGATTCAGAAACCGAGCTGGTCGAGCTACAGTTTTTTTTTTAAAAACATTTTTTGGAATTTTTTTTTTATTCTTGGCAGGTTCATAAATAACTTACGTCCAACCACACTTGGAAAGAGCCTATTTCATCAAAACACTTTGCAATGCCATTTCTTAAATAAGCTTCCTCGGTGTTTCAAACTCTGCTCAGTTTCCAAATCCCCTCGGACAGTACACAGGAAAAGGCTTCGACCTGCACAGGAATAGTTTGGTGGAAGGTCCCTTCGGAATCTAGGGCCCCTGCTTGTACTAAGCTCGCCACAAACAACAGAAACGTCAGGTGGTTAGGCATGAAAATCCTTAAACGCCATTGTTATTCTATGCCGATTTTCCACGGCTCGGAGTTAGCAGAAGGTTTATAGGTTCACATTCCACTTGAGAGACTGGAATCGAACTCCAGTGCAGTACCG
The DNA here is from genome assembly GCF_017639515.1 of Carcharodon carcharias. Classification (NCBI taxonomy): domain Eukaryota; kingdom Metazoa; phylum Chordata; class Chondrichthyes; order Lamniformes; family Lamnidae; genus Carcharodon; species Carcharodon carcharias. Next base: position 9,050,321 of record NC_054467.1, read on the forward strand.
AGGGAGTCCTGCACTGCTGAAGATGCTGTTTCTCAGATCAGACATTCAAACAAAGGGCGGCCGCCTGGGGTGGACATAAGAGACCCCATAGCACAATTCAAAGAGGAGCAGGAGGTCCTCCCTAGTGCCCTGGACATCATTTATCCTTCAATCAACATCAGTAAAATGGGTTACCTGGTTGTTAACCGCATTGCTATTTGTATGAGCTCGCTGTGCACAAATTGATTGCTGCTTTTCCCACGATACAACAGTGGCCACACTCTAAAAATACTTCATTGGCTGTAAAACAGGTCGAGACATCCTAGGCCTTATGATACGCCAGCTAAATGCAAGCTCTTTTCGACTTGGAATGTGAGAAGTTTGAAGACAAGAACTGCAGATGGTGTTTTTAAAATGGTTCGATGCAACCTAAGCCCAAGGAAGTGACAGTATTCAGGCCTTCTTAGTGTGGTCCTCTTTGTTATAAAGCGCCAGCAAGGAAGAATCAAAGCACCCTTCTTCACCCACCACTCCGTTCCTGTTCAAAGCCACTGGCAAGAATGCACAAAAAGTTCAAAACAACCAAATGAAAACCTTACTTACAGAACAGGCCACTCAGCCCTTCAAGCCTATCCCACCATTCAATGAGATCATGGCTCGGCTGTGTTCTGTCTCCCTACAGCTGACTGTGCCCCATTTCCTGTAACACCTTGCTTACCAAATATCTATCGATCACAGATGATTTTAAATTAACAATTGACCCAACACCAAATGAAGTTTTGTGAAGGGAGCCCCAAGCCCTTATCACTCATGCATGTGAAAGTGTTTCCTAACTTCACACCAGAAGGACCTTTTAGGCAATGTCCCAGATATGCTAACCAGTGCAAATAGTTTCTCTCTATCGACCGGATCTACTCCCCCTGAGGGATGTCCCATTGCCTTTGCAAAACATGGATATGTCAAGTGGCTTCAATTTCCCCGCAGGCCGGTCCAGGTTGGTAGCGATCCCTACAACATCAGGATGTGCTCACTGCAAACTCTGCACAGCACAAGATGGGCGTGAAGAAAAAAAAAGTCAACCTGAGGACCCACACAAAAATATGGGTGACACCTGCAGGAATACTTCCAGAGTTGGCAACCTTACTCTAGACTGGCACCAATCCAACAGGAAAAATAAATAAAACAAGTATGTTTCACCTGACGAAGCAATTTCAAGAGGTTGACTTGTGGGAGTCAAGTATTCAACTACTTCAGCGATAGATTTTCATGCCAGCTTTAATTCTATTAAACGCTTATTGTGATTACCATTACCACACTGGCAATACCCCAGCTACTTTGAACTTAGGGACGCACAAAACAAAACAGTGGGTGTTTTGAGACTTCAGTGAATCAACGCGTCGAAGTGGCCAGATCTTAAAATTTGGTTTAACAAAAAGGAGACTGCAGTAGTTGAGGGACTGCACCATGGAATTGGGTTGGCAGAAGGATAGAGACCGGGATTGGGCAGGGATGTGGTTGAGGTGGGGTGGGGGGGGTAGTAGAGAATGGGAATATGGTTTTGCAGCCGACGCTCCTGACCTCTGAGCTGAGTCTGTGCGCGATTCCTCCTGAGGGCAGATAAGTGGGAGCCAGGGCCGCATTGTTTCACAGCAGAGATACTGGGATGTTCAGGGACAGAAGCATGGTTAAAAATAGAGCTCGAGAGACTGTGGAAGTTGGGAGGACAGTAGCATTAACCACATATGGTTTGGGAAAGGGAAGCTTGGTCAAAGTGAAAGATGGTTAAAATGCTTCCATGAGCTTGATCCGTCATGTGACAGAAGATTGCTGCAAAGCAGACGCACAAAAAGATCGGGTGGCTCTACCTCCAGGAATGGGACAGGGAGCTCAAACTTCAACAGGAATCTGCATTCCGCACACGGCTGATATTTATTTTCCAGAGGGAATTAGGCAGCCCCAAGAATGGCAAACATGAAGCACTAATACGGGAGCCTAATTTTACAGAAGTCTAGGGAATATGGCTACACATCTCCATTTCCTTCCCATCACAAGGAACGTTTTCTCTCTCAAAGCAAGACAAGCTTAAGAGGACCAGGCTGCTCGGTGCGCTTTGATGAACTGGTTAAGATTGAACCAACTCCCCCCCACCGCAGTTTCCCTATTCCCAATTCCACGAGCCCTGAAGTCCTGCACAAGGTGTGACAGGAGGCGGTATCAATATGATTCTTACCATATGTGAAGCCAAATGAAACAAAAACAAGAAAAGGTGGGTGAATCTGCTTCTCGTATGCGGTGGGGGGGGGGGCGTAGCTACTCCTAAAGGGAGATCTGCTGTCATGGTATGTCATGCTCACACATTCACTGTAGCTCGTCTTGCAACCACTCTGCAATGTCCATCATCCAACTATGCCTAGGTCTACCCCTCTGTCTGCTGCCCTACACTTTGCCCTCCAGCAGAGCTCTCTGTAGCTTTCCAGCTCTGGTCCAAAGGTCAAAATACCGACACCACCTTTTCTGGATGTCACTTTTTAAAGGGGACCCTATTCAGAAATTCCACTACCAACTCCCTATCTGAATGTAGAGGCTGTATGATGTGAGCCATAAATCGGATCACCTCCTCAAGGGCAATTAGACGATGAAGAACAAATGCTGGCCTTGCCAGAGGTGCTCACATCCACGAATTAATTTGAAAAAAAAAGCCTTTTTGAAAGCTGGTAATTGCCAAAAGCCACACACACGCACGCGCTCACGCACATGCTCACACTCACACACACGCACGCCCACACGCACGCACGCTCACACGCACACACGCTCACACGCACACACGCACACACGCTCACACGCACACACGCTCACACGCTCACACGCTCACGCACACACGCTCTCGCACACACGCTCTCGCACACACGCTCTCGCACACACGCTCTCGCACACACGCTCTCGCACACACGCTCTCGCACACGCTCACACACGCTCGCACGCGCTCTCACACACGCGCTCTCACACACGCGCTCTCACACACACGCTCTCACACACACGCTCTCACACACACGCTCTCACACACACGCTCTCACACACACGCTCTCACACACACGCTCTCACACACACGCTCTCACGCACACGCTCTCACGCACACACGCTCACACACGCACACACGCTCACACTCGCACACACGCTCACACTCGCACACACGCTCACACTCGCACACACGCTCTCGCACACACGCTCTCGCACACACGCTCTCGCTCGCGCACGCGCGCTCGCGCTCTCGCACACGCGCGCTCTCGCACACGCGCGCTCTCGCACACGCGCGCTCTCGCACACGCGCGCTCTCGCACACGCGCGCTCTCTCACACGCGCGCTCTCACACACACACGCTCACACACACACGCTCACACACACACGCTCACACACACACGCTCACACACACACGCTCACACACACACACACACACGCTCACACACACACACACAGACGCTCACACACACACGCTCACACACACACGCTCACACACACACGCGCTCACACACACACGCGCTCACACACACGCGCTCACATACACGCGCTCACACACACGCGCTCACACACACACACGCTCACACACACACGCGCTCACACACACACACGCGCTCACACACACACACGCTCACACACACACACGCTCACACACACTCACACTCATCACACACACACTCACACACACACACACTCACACACACACAATCACACACACACTCACACACACACTCTCACACACACACGCGCTCACACACGCGCGCTCACACACACGCGCGCTCACACACACACGCTCACACACACACGCTCACACACACACACGCTCACACACACACGCTCACACACACACGCTCACACACACACGCTCACACACACACGCTCACACACACGCTCACACACACGCTCACACACACGCTCACACACACGCTCACACACACGCTCACACACACGCTCACACACACGCTCACACACACGCTCACACACACACACAGCTGTTGAAAGGGCTCCACGTCATAAACAGTCAGGTTACAGAGTTTGCAGGACCTCCATTTACTCACACGGGTACGGACTAGCAAATGTTTCATTTAAACTGATTTGGCTTTTAGTTAACAGGCAGCTGTTTGAGAATAAGTCTGTCATCCAATACCTGAATCTTCCATCTGAGCAAAAGACACACAAGGCTCCTCTCGCATGAGTGACGTGTTGCATTTTTTGCCTCCTTCGAGAATGGGAAAATGTTTAAAACAGACAGACCACAGCTCAATTTATCAAGGTTAATAAAGATCAGAGATGCTTGGCAGTGGAAAAGTCATGAATTCAATAAAATCCTAACAAAAAAGAAAATAAGCATAATTCTCTCAGGTGAGAGATGGTCAATAATCAGAAGTGACGGATTTGAAATTATTGGCAAAAGATCCAAAGGGGCAGTGGTCAAGAGGAATGAGGGGAATTTTATTCACTCAAGAGAGTTGTTGGTATCTGGAACATAGGAACATACAAATTAGGAGCAGGAGTAGGTCACTTGGCCCCTTGAGCCTCCCCCGCCACTCAATAAGATTGTGGTAATTATGGTTTTATGTAATGTGTAGTTTACCTTTAAGAAGAATGTTATAAAGGAAGATCACATGATCGTGTACCCAATAGAAGGGTAGTGTGAGCTACCTCTGTAGTCAGTAGTCTATAGTTAGTAGTCAGTCGTATGGAGATAGGGTTTGATATGAAAGCACACGTGTAGCTGCTGAATCCTTTGTTAATAAACGGAACGTGTTCCACCTAAGAAGTGTCTGCTGATCAACTCTATCTCTAGTACCAACTCAGCCATCACTTACAACAATTGTGTGATGAGGAGCCACAAGGTCCAACAAAGATCATGGCTGATCTGAGTACAACCTTAGCGTCACATTCCCGCCTACTCCTGATGACCTTTCACCCCCTTACTTATCAAGAATCTATCTAGCGCTGCCTTAAAAATACTCAAAGACTCTACTTCCACTGCCTTTTGAGGGAGAGAGATCTAAAGGCTCTCAAGCCTCAAAAAAATTCTCTTCATCTCTGTCTTGAATGAGCAACCCCTTATTTTTAAATGGTGACCCCACGTTCTAGATCATCTCCACATCTGCCCTGTCAAGACCCCTCAGGGTTGACCTGGAAACAGTGGTGAAAGCTGATACCACAAATAATTTTAAAAGAGAGTCAGATATGAAGATTTGGAACTTACAGGGTTACAGAGAAGTGGAGGTGTTAAGACTAAGCATGACTGCTTTAAGCAGCACAGCATGATGGGCCAAATGGCCTCCTTCAGTGCTGCAAGCTTCTATGCATGCTATGGGAGAATGTCAAGCAAATAAACCACATCCTTGGCATTCTTGTTACTGGACTCCAGATAAATGTCACTAGATCAGTTCCTCAATGCTTATTAGACAGGGAGAAACCACGGAGGGGTGGAGCTAATGGGAATACTCCATTGACACAGGACCATACCCATCAAATCACCCCATCAACAGGCTATTAATACCACAGATTTGAAGTCATTAGCCATGAAACTAAGCAAAAATGCTGAAAAGCATTGAGAAAAAAACGAAGGCCGGAATTTTATGCACCTCTCCAACCCCTGGGGATGAGCTAGCAGCCAGGAGTGGCAGGGGCCATTAAACTGAGTGGCATGGCAATGGGACTGTCTCCATGAGGTAGTCATCACTTACCCTCCTCCGCTGGTAATTTATCAGCAGTGAACGTGCCCACACCACATGGCGAGACTGCCAACTGAACCCTGGTGGCCTTGTTGCGGGCGAGGAAGTCCCTCCTGTACTGGCACACTTTGCCCCAACAGCGGCAACACCCTCCCCCACCCACTTTTACACATTACCTACCGCCCCCACCCCCCCCCACCCCCCATTTCCACTTGTACCACCCCTGACTGGCCAGAGGCGCTCGGAGGTGAGATTTCTTCCCAGGTGGTGGCAGAAGTCTCAGCTTGGGTCAATTAAAAGCCCAATGGCCATAAAAATGAGGCCCTGGCCTCCCAGCCATGTGAAGGCTGGTTCGACACCCTATCTTTTAGCCGGGGATGCTGCCTGTAAAGTTCTGGCCAGAGTGCTGGAAGTACACACCCTTTCATGTGGAGACAGACTGGGTTAATTTTTTCAAGTAGAGACTCTACATCAGGACTGGAACGGATGGGTAGGGGAGCCTTCCTAGTGTGACCATTTGAGCTACAGAGAGGAGAGATCAACAGTAAAGGTTGGTGTTTAAGTGTGCTAAATGCTGACACAGAGATGATGTTTAGAGGTTAAATAATCTGGAGTGACCAGAACTGCAGCTCCGAATTCTGGGTCGACAACCAGCGGGATTCCTGACTTTGGTGGATGAGAATATCCCCCTTGTTGTATGGCTACTGGCAGTGCCTAAACTTTTCCAGCCATACCAGATTAACCTCTCTATTGGCTGGTATAAAGATGGTTACTGCCAAGGAAGGAGCATTCACGTTATTCTGTTAATCAGCCTGCGAATGCTTGCACTTACTTCACAACATTCTCCCAATGAAGAGAGTGAAGATACAAAAACAGCAACAGTTAGGGGAATGGATTATTCAAAACAACTTGAAGTTGATGAGGAACATGAAGTTGGTCTGTGGAAAGGATTTTTTTTTTTTAAAATAAGCAAAGAGTAAAACAGTCTCCAAATTGAAAACGGAAACTGAACGGGAGGAACTTCCAGGAAACTGCAGACATAGCCAAGGTTCGAAGCTGCAAAAGTCAACAGTCATCGTTTCCCCTTTCTGCACTCCACAGTCTGCAGTTTTCCGCCCATTAAATTGAGCAGGCAGGAAAAGCACAAACCAGAGATTAAAGTGGAGAATACCAGTCAACATTTGGACCAGAGAAAGGCAGAAGAAGGTCGAAGAGAAAGCTGAGAAACTGCTCCTAATGTGTCCCTTAGATCCGAGCTTGGTCTCGTCCTCACACAAGGTCCACACAAGTGCATTTTGCAGGAATGGGGTGGGGGTGGGGGTGGTGGTGGGTTGATATGGGTCACTCAATAGCGTTCGAAGCAGGAATCGTAGCTGATTTCATTTCTCACCCCTGTCACAAGATGGTGAGGTCAAATCTGCCCTGATATAGTTCATCTCACTGAGAACAGATCAGGGGTCAAATTGGGAATTTTCTTAGCCGGATTGCCTGAGGACGAGGAACTCAAGAGGGTTGCGGACAAAAAACAGGGGTGTGGGATAAAGCACGACTACCCCTTCAAAGAGCCAGCATAGGTACGATGAGCCGAATAGCTTCCTTCTGTGCTGTAAGTTTAATGATTTTATGAAGTAGAAAGGTTCAACACGGAAAGCGGAAATTCAAAAAGGGGCACTCAGGACTCAAACTTTTATAAGTTATATTGCACGAAGAAACAAAAAGGATGGGCAGCAGAAAATCAAAGGCTAAACTCAAATTAATGCAAAATAAAATCTGGATTGAATATAACTTTGTAAAAAGGCACAAGGAGATTGGATGTGATCTCAAATAGAAGGTCAGAAATTGGGTGCAGAGTGTTGGCAAGACACCCACAAAAATATTGTTCCCAGGAGGCACATTTTAAAGTCAAGTCTATACCAAGGATGTTTAATGATTGTAAACAAAAGAATGTTTGTCCCCATTCTGAGGTTCAACAATTATTATTCAGGAAGGGTAGGCAGTAAAATTGAGAGGGTCCTTGCGTCGAGTGGGAAGATTATTTTTTTCTTTATACTTTCATGGGATGTGAGTGTCGCTGGCAAGGCCTGCATTTGTTGCCCATCCCTATCACTGCCCTGGAACTGAACATTTCAGAGGGTAGTTAAGAGCCAACCACATTGCTGTGGGCTTGGAGTCACATATAGGCCAGACCAGGTAAGGATGACAGATTTCCTTCCCTAGAGATCATTAATGAACCCAGATGGGTTTTTATGACAATTGATGATATTTCTAATATTCTCACATGAAACTAAGGGTTTTTTTGGGGGGGGGGGGTGGGATGCGGGGTTGGTTTGCTTCCCGGCAGGGATAGGATCCAGAAGGGAACAGTATTTGTACTGAACTATAGTTTAACAATAAAGCGGTTGAGATTCACAGAATGACTTCTGCTGCCCGATTCGGTGAATTGACATCCACCTATTAGACATCATGGTCACCATCACTGAGACTAGCTTTATATAGAAAGATTTAGTAACTGAATTTAAATTCCACCAGCTGGCATGGTGGGATTTGAACACCTGCCCTCAGAACATTAGCCTGGGTTTCTGGATGGACTACCTCCATTACCACTACGCCACCATCTCCCCACCTTTGACAGATATAAAATCAGTGGGGGCAAAGGGTGTGACATAAATGAGGGGTTTTTATATAGTCTAGTTTCACTCTGGTGGCTGTCCCTTTCAATCCAACCACAGTGCATCAAGAGCGAGAATTCCCCTGAGGTCTCCCAATCCCCTCCAAGAGGAAGCCAGCACCTCCAACACTGCAGCAAACCCTCAGTATTGTGTTAGGGTGTGGATTAGGTCTTTGTGCTTAAGCCTCAGTGTGACTACCCATTCTTCATAGCCCATACCTGATGCTCTAACGTTTGGAATTTCAGATAAAATCATGAGGATGAATCTAAGTACAACAACTCAACAACATACTACAGCTTCCACAATGGATTTTTAATCGACTGAAAGTGTTTTGTTTGGTTTCAAAAATATATATCACAGATAATTCCTGGCTTAGTATATCAAGCAGAAAATGGGGATTCTACCCATAAAGACATGGACACTCGTTCCCGACTGCTTCCAATCAAATGAGTCATTAAATGTCAGGGAGATGATGTTATGTTACTGGCAATACTGCCAGCCCTCTGACACAAGCACCCCCAAGCAGCAAGTACTTCATACACTAAATGTAAAGCTAACTCTTGTTACCGGTAATCTTTTGTTTTTCTGTGCAGTATTACATAGAATGCACAGCGCAAAAAACAGGTCAGCGCTGGTACACAGGCTTCATCTTCATCTCATCCCCTCTTCATCTCATCCCATCAATATATCTTTCCACTGCTTTCCTCATGTGTTTATCCAGCTTCCTCTTCAATCTATCTGAGATATTTGCCGCAACCACTCCCTGTGGCAGTGAATTCCACATTCTCACAACTCTGGGTAAAGAGTTTCTCCTGAATTCCTTGGTGGCTGTCTTAGATTTATGACCCCTGCAAGTGGTCTAAGCTTTCGTTTACTTTTTTCTATATTTAAAAAAAAGGACCATTTTATTTTCCGATTTCAGTTTATGTAGAGGGACTGAAGCTCCTCGTTCCCTGAGATGACCTTCGGCTCGCCAAGGTTTATTCTTCAATTTAATTCAATTGGTTTGATCCAAATGATCCTCCTCAGTGGCTTGGGACCCTCCCAACTGCAGATGAACCAATTAACTCTGTAACAACTGGATCAAATTATACTGCAACACATTTACTGCGAGTGGGATTTTTTTTTTGGAAAAAACCTCCTTATGCACCATGGCAGAGTTAAAGAAATCCGACACAGCACCACATCTTAGATTCAAAAGCCCGTAAACTGTGACAATTTGCAAAGAAGCCATGACAGAAAAATTATTTGTGTAAACAGCAAGGTTAAAACGTAAAAGCAAAATTTAAAATGTAGTTTGGTTAGAAACTGAGTTGCCCAAGAGATGGGGGAAAAAAAGTTCCATTTTTTAAAAAAACCATTTTGAAGCTTTGCTTTTTTAATTCTTTCACAGGGTGTGGGCATCACTGGCTAGGCCCAGCATTTTTATGGCCCATCCTTAATTGCCCTTGGGAAGGTGGTGGGTGAGCTGCCTTCTTGAACCGCTGCAGTCCATGTGGTGTCAGGGAGGCAGTCCCAGCATTTTGACCAAGCGACCGGGAAGGAACGGCGATATAGCTCCTGTGTGAAGCTCGGAAGGGAACATGCAGGTTGTGGTGTTCCCATGCGACTGCTGCCTTGTCCTTTTAGGTGGTAGAGGTCATGAGTTTGGAAGGCATACTGCACAGAGGAGGAACAGGAAGAGAACTAGAATTTACTCATTTCCAGGAAGGGGGCTCAGATCAGTCTCTGCAACTGCTGTCAGGTCAGCCAGGGAAGGGTAAGATGGCCCTGCACAATAGTTTTGGGGCTGTTGGATTCCTCTGGATTCAGAGGTGATCTCAACCTCATATTCACAACAGTCTTTAAAAAAAATCATCTGTGTCAGGCTGCAGTTACATGTTTGCCTTCATCAGCAGGGGTATTAAGTATAATAGCTGGGAAGTCGTGCTGCAGCTGTGCAGAACCTTGGTTAGGCCACACCTGGAATATTGCGTGCAATTCTGGTCACCACATTACCAGAAGGATATGGAGGCGTTGGAGAGGGTGCAGAGGAGGTTTACCAGCATGCCTGGCAGCATCGGCGGAGAAGAAAAGAGTTGACGTTTCGAGTCCTCATGACCCTTCTCGAAGGGTCATGAGGTCTCGAAGGGTCACGAGGACTCGAAACGTCAACTCTTTTCTTCTCCGCCGATGCTGCCAGACCTGCTGAGTTTTTCCAGGTAATTCTGTTTTTGTTTTGGATTTTCAGCATCCGCAGTTTTTTTGTTTTTTTTTTACCAGCATGCTGCCTGGTCTGGAGGTTATTAGCTATGAGGAGAGATTGGAGAAACTCGGATTGTTCTCACTAGAGTGATGGAGATTGAGGGGCGACTTGATAGAAGTTTACAAAATTATGAGTGGCATGGACAGAGTAGATAGTCGGAAGCTTTTTCCCAGGGTGGAAGAGTCAATTACTAGGGGACATAGATTTAAGGTGAGAGGAGAAAACTATAGAGGAGATGTGCGGGGCAAGTTTTTTTACGCAGAGGGTAGTGAGTGTCTGGAATTCGCTGCCAGAGGAGGTGGTGGAAGCAGGTACGATAGTGATGTTTAAGAGGCAGCTTGACAAATACATGAGTAGGATGGGAATAGAGGGATACGGACCCTGGAATGTTTTAGTTTGACAGGCAATATGATCGGCTCAGGCTTGGAGGGCCTGTTCATTCAAATGAATATGCTCAGAAAAACATGACTTGTTAGTCAATTTGGTGTTCAAGAGTGTAGATGGAGCAGTTAGTAAACTGACACAAAACATACATACAAAATATGCGCACATAACAAGCAAATATTCACAGACAACATCTCACCATCAGGAATTGCTTAAAAATGGTTAACCAAGAAGAATTATGACTACCCTGAACATTCTCCTGCTCTGCTCCATGCATTTTGGCTGGGTTTCATTGGAAAAAACCAGGCAGTTTTGGTTACGCAGCTCATCAAATAATGCTGACCGAATTCAATAGTTTATGTTGAAATAATGGGCAGAGGCTGATTTCTACCAATGTTAAATCAGCAGCTTCCTAAGGTCGGACTGCCTGAATGTCACTGGCGGCTCAGTGTTAGCAGGCTCACCCGAGTCCGAAGGTTTGAGGGCACAAGTTCCACATACACTGGCTCAGCGCTGTAACCCCTGCATTGTGTGCTTTCATTTGCAGACTCTTGTATCTCTAGATCTAGCCATAAACAAAGCATTAGTGGAGTGGCAGTCTATCTTCAGGGAACGATGATATAACTAACAATAATCCTACAACGTAAACTGCACCAGCATTCACCACGCCCTCACTTTACTGTACGTCAGTTTATGTTTAACTGTGAGCTATTGCTAAGCACGTTAATGTAAAACAGCATAACTGTTTAAAGAAAAGTTCTGGAAATTAAGGGAGCGTCTCCTCTGAATAACTGGTGTTTTATTTCCTGCTCTCTTACTGCGTTTATCGGGAGAAATTAATTCAGTTTGATTTCCAAACAAGCAACGGTGATCTAAAATGAACTTACAGAATGGGCTGTTAAAATAATGGTGCCTTTCAAAAAGGTTTTTCATGGTATTATGGGACTTTATGAGTGCTGTAGGTAAATATGATGGCAAACTGAAAGGACACTTTGTAAGACGACAGGAGCAGGAGGATGCCACTCAGCCTCCAACCTGTTCCACCATTCACTGAGATTATGGTAGATCTCTGACCTACCTCCATATGGGGCCTGTCTCATAATAGCCCTGCTAACAAAAATCTATCAATCTCAGATTTAAAATTAACAACTGATTTAGCATCAACTGCCACCATTTGCAGGAGAGAGTTTCAAACTTTGACCAGCCTTGAGAGTGTAGAAGTATTTCCTAATTTCACTCCTGAAAGGTCTGGCTGTAATCTTTAGACTTTGCACCCTAGTCTCAGACTCCCCAACTCTCTCTACCCTAAACACTCGCCTTGAATATCCTGAAAACTTCCAGCAAATCACTCTTTAACCTTCTAAACCCCAGCGGGGAAAAAAACCCAGTTTATGCAATCGCACCTCGTAATTTAACCCTTGAAGTCCGGGTATCATTCGGTAAAGCTACACTATCCTATCTCCAAGGCCAGTATATCCATCTTAAGGTGTGGCGCCCTTCAATTGTTGAAAACAACTCCCATCAGAGTGCCTAAAGACTGACCAGATTGTTTGATGGGTAATGGGGATCATGTACACATTCAGTCCTTTAACCCTTTAAATCTGATCTACAAGTGCAAGATGAGAGACGACCTGAAATGCGAGTGTAGCCATTAGTCCCAGACGATGGAATACATCACATCAAGCTGCCCCGCTGAGATCTGTTGTGGGAAGAACCTCATTTTTCCACTCCACAGCTGTTAAATGGATAGCCAAACTAGGCATTCCGTCATAAGTGCAAGTAACCACACCCACCAATCTGTAGTGCAACAGTTAAAGAATTATAATGATTAAATGAACGTTTTCACCAAATCCAGAGTATTACAGGATCAAAGTGATGGAATGCAAACAGGTTGCTGCAAACTAAAAATAGCACGGGACAGACATGCACTGGACAACCTCGTGACCGAGTCCGAGCTAGATTTCAGAACTTGCCAGTTTATGGAAAAGAATTCAGAACCCCTTAATTCAGTGAAAAGGGAACACATGAAAACCAGATGGTTTGATTGCAAAACACTTTAGGTTACTGGTCATGTCTCTGCTGATATTAATTATCTTCTCATACATTGGATTTAATAACTCTTTCATGCACCCCCACTACCCCCCTTCCCTACATCAGTGCACCGCGGTTAAAATTAGAAAAGAGCAATCGAACTGAAACGATGTTAAGAAACAGTTATAACCGGAAACTATCTGTTCCTTTTTAATTCCTTAAAGATTGTGCAGTAAGTACTCTTTAATAACTCACTTTGAACTGACTTGGGCCTGCTGCAAAAAGGCAACCGGTGCCAGGGAACCTACAAAGTTTTTGGGAATCAAGTGCAATGTTTGAATTTAAGCCTGTGGGCTACTATTTGGGTGGCCTGAATGGCATCAGGATCCAATGCTGTAGCAAGGAATAGGCATTTGTCCTGATCCCATGTATGATACATAGCTAAATATTCTATTTCATTGGATTCTGCAAGAGTCTTTGCTGCTTCCTGGGTGAGTTCGGCAAGGCGATGGCACAATGGCATTGTCGCTGGACGAGTAATCCAGGGACCCACCATCCGCCACAGCAGATGGTGGAATTTGAATTCCCTAAAAGTTATAAAGGAATTAAAAGTCCAACGATGACCATGAAACCATTATCGATTGTCACAAAAACCCATCTGGTTCATTAATGTCCTTTAGGGGAGGAAATCTGCTGTCCTTACCTGGTCTGGCCTACACGTGACTCCAGGCCCACAGCAATGTGGCGGACTCTTAAATGCCCTCTGAACAAAGGCAATTCGAAATGGGCAATAAATGCTGGCCTAGCCAACGACACCCACATCCCACGAATAAACAAAAAGCTCAGCCGCATCTCTGACCACAGGAAACAACAGGCGGGCGAAGCCATTGCAATAATAGCCCAGACTTTTCCAAGCTGGGTCGGACGGGGTCAAGGGTCGTTCAGCCACTCAAAACATTAGGTGCATGAAACAAATAACTACTCACCTTGCCATCGCACCGATGCAGCAATTCCTTGAACGAGTCAATAAGTATTTTCACTCTTAAAATTCTTGCATAGCCTGGTTAATAAACTGGTTTTCAAACACTGCCAGTTTCCGGGTAGCCGAATTTGAGGTACTGTACCCACAATCAATTAAAATGTCAAGGCATAATTGTTTTTTTTTTATAAATCCTAATATCTGAGTGCAGGAGAGAAAAAGGAATGTACATACTTTTGTATGTCTACTTTTCTCTCATTAACAAGAACGATCACATATAACCTCTAGAGTCTTCACTCAATTGTAAAGAAAACAATGAGCGTTTATACTGCACCTTTAATGATGTAAAACAGCCCAAAGTGCTTCACAGGAGTGATTACCAAACAGAATTTGATACCAAGTCACATAAGGAGACGTTAGGGCAGGGTGAGCAAAAGCTCGATCAAAGAGGTAGGTTTGAAGAAGCGTCTTCAAAGAGAGAGAGAGAGAAGTGGAGAGGCTTATGGAAGTTATTCCATAACTTAGGGTCCAGACAACTGAAGGTACAGCCACAAATTTCAAATGGTTAACATGTCCAAATGAGACATAGCAACAGCAGAAACTTGCATTTACACAACTCTTTTCATGAGTTGAAGGTATTCCAATGCACTTTTACAACTAATTAAGCACTTTTCTAAATTAGTCACTGTTGCAGTTTATGGAAACACAAAAGCAGCCATCTTGTACAAACTCCCACAAGGGTTTCTGGAGGGAGGGAAGGAATCAACAGGGAATTAGTCTCAATCAGTCAGTCTTCATGCCCTCAGAATCTTTGAACAGCACCTTCCAAACCTGTGACCGCTACCAGCTCGAAGGACAAGGACAGCAAATGCATGGGAACATCACCACGTGAAAGTTCCCCTCCAAGCCACACACCATCCTGAGTTGGAAATATATGTCGCTGTTCCTGCACTGTCGCTGGATCAAAAATCCTGGAACTCTCTTCCTAACAGCACTGTGGGCGTACCTACACCACATGGACTGCAGCGGTTCAAGAAGGTGGCTCACATCAAGGTTATTAGCTCAGATCTGGAAAAAAAAATTGTTCGGGAGTCATTGCCATACAGTTGGATTTGATGATGTTACCAATTTGACTCGGATCAGCAAATATGTAGACTTCACAGAACTGGAACAGACCATTAGGGCCAACAGGACTGTGCTCTCACCAGCTTCACCTCACCCTATCAACATATCCTCCTACTCTTTTCTCCCTTGTCATTATCCAACTTCCCCTTAAACGTGTCTATTTTATTCGCCTCCTTGTGGTAGCAAGTTCCACATTCTCACCAGTCTCTGAGGAACTTTTTTCTACTGAGCTCGTTACTAGATTTATCATCTTCCTTATATTTAGGGCCCCTAGTACTAGGTTCTCAAGGGCAATTAGGGATATGCAATAAATGGTAGCCTAGCCAGCGACGCCCGCATCCTGTGAATGAATAAATAATAACTTGGCACTGAGTGGGGAGTGAGAGATTATTCCCAACATTCTATTTTGAAAAAAGTAAGAACCACTCCCAATTATACTGGCAGATGGAGGATGACTTGTCCATTGTCAATTTGCCAACATAATCACCTGATTCTGAGGCATGCTTTTTTGAGATTAACTTCAACCCAGTACTCCCTCCCACTTCAGGAATTTGGATCACATATTCTAGCCTGGTACCTAATGGGCAGTAGCGAGCACTGGGTAAGCGCCTGCAGGGAAAAATTTGCAGGATTATGGGGAACGATGGAGGGAGTGGGTTGAGCTAATCTGCTGCTGCAGAGTACAGGCAGAGGCTTGACGGCTTGATGGTTTTAACCATTCTACAGAATCACATTCTATCAATGAGTAACACAGCTTTGCAGGTAACCCACGGGCATGTCTATCACCAAAATACTCAGCACAAGGTAGCAGTTTTCAATCGGGAGCCATTTCCCCAGAGACTCTTGGTAAACGGGAAACATCGATGGGCTTAGATGCATCCTGTACTCATGAACTTTGACAACTGCAGACGTTCAAGGCAGCAATGCTGAGAAAAGGTTCCTGTTTCCAATTTGTAAAATAAAATCGAGCTGCAAGGCCAGTGAAATGATGTTTTGTTCCTGAGAACAGCATGGCAGAGCAGCAAGTGGACTTGGAATCAGATGAAATACGTAGCTTGTCAGAGAAAATATATCAGGAGCATTTCTTCTTTAAGGATGTCCAGATGCGAGTCAGGCAATTGGGGGGTGAAAAATCAAATACTTCAAATTCCACCATGTACCATTTAATAAAACACTTGGCAGGTGCCACCACTTGATGTCAAGTGCACCATTCCCCAAGTAACACTGTTTTACTGTTCAGGAATGTTGGCTGATTCTAATCCATTTTAGGAAGTTTACCTTAAGGGTTTCGAGCATATCTTTGGTTGCTCTGTTAATGCTCATTAAAAAGTGAGCACTTAACACAAAAGCAAACGTATTGGGAGTGCAGAACATTTAAAACATCTTTTCGGGCCTTGACAATACACCGAGAGATAAACAACTATTGCGCTTAGCATGTTTGCCTGAAATTTTTATTGCCCTTTTAACAAAGGCTTGTTTATCTGAAAAGGATTAGCAACACAACTAAAATGATGGACAGGGCACTGCTCAGGGAAATCAAACACCAGATTAAAATTATGAAGTGAACAGACTTGCGTAGAACCCAGGACTAGGGGCCCTAAATATAAGGAAGATGATAAATCTAGTAACGAACTCAGTAGAAAAAAGTTCCTCAGAGACTGGTGAGAATGTGGAACTTGCTACCACAAGGAGGCGAATAAAATGGACACGTTTAAGGGGAAGTTGGATAATGACAAGGGAGAAAAGAGTAGGAGGATATGTTGATAGGGTGAGGTGAAGCTGCTGGGAGCACAGTCCTGTTGGCCCTAATGGTCTGTTCCTGTTCTGTGAAGTCTACATATTTGCTGATCCAAGACAGTTTATTAGTCAAATTGGTAACATCATCAAATCCAACTGTATGGCAATAACTCCCGAACAATTTTTTTTCCGGATCTGAGCTAATAACCTTAATGTGCAGATTGCTCCAATAGGAATAAATCCATCTGTACAAATGTAATAAAGTGCTTGTACTGTTGTGTTCCCACAGCACAACTCCCAGGATGGTCAACTTCTGTGACTCATGGAATTAGCATTTGTAAAATTGCTGCAAGATGTTCATTCTTGCGACAATTTTCACTGATTCAGTGACTGAAAAATTACTTTGCATCTTTGGTCAGGGGCACAATGCCCGAAAGAGAAGGTTCTGACTAGCACCGAGAGGCCGGAGTAGACGGGACGTCCAGAAAACATAGCAAACATTCTCACTATGTGGCTCAGCAGTAAATATCGGGCAACGACCATGGTTCTGGTGGGTTCAACCCTGCAGAAGCTACATTTCAGCAAAAGGTTCACTGTTTGGAAGTATAACACGGTGTGGAAAACGCATGGGGGTGGGGGGGGGTGTTGTATGAGGGACTCTTTTTGAGGGAGGCTTTTAAAGGAATAAAAAGACAAATGTTCTGAAAGGGATTCCCTTTCGGGTGGCCCTTTGAGCAATCAGGGGTCACCACACTGGTGAAAGGTTACAACGGCGTCTGCAATTTCCATCATCTTGTCCTATAGCGGAAGATGTGAATTCCTGCAATCAACAAGGCACAAAGCTCAGCTTACACAATTAATGCACTTGAAACAATAAATCAAACAAAGCCTTTGCAGCGCTCATCATAATACTGCAATTCAGCACGCTATATCTGAGCACATTATCACACAAGAGCTCCCTCAATCTCCCAGGCTGGCTCAAGAGCTGTAAATATTCTCTATGAAGTGTGTCAGAAGAACAAAAATATCCTACTGAGAATGTCATAGCAAAGGAAGCTTTCCCCCCATACAATAAATGTTCTTCCTTCAAATACTTTCCTGTCCCGTCAATCACCCAGCAGCAGGCAAGTTAACTTGTCTTTAGCAGTTTTCAATGTTTCTACAACAGCCACCGCACTTCAAAACAGAACAATTTAATTGGCTCCAAAGTCCTTTAGGTCACCTTGAGGTTGCAAGATCTACCCTTCTCTCTTAAGGGTTCCAGTTAAGAGATCTGAAGTTGTTCACTTAAGCCCACTGGTTCAATCGCGCTCAACACAAGCTCCAGAAACAGAGCCTATTTACACTTCCTCGGGACCCATCTTTAGTTTCCATGTTTATCCCATTTTCACCATCTCTGCTCTTGCGCCATCATCCCCCTTCGTTACTCATCGCTCCCGCTTTCCCCACTCTATCACAGACCTTCACCTTTCTTTTTTCTCTTTACCAATCGCCATCATACACCCACCCCTGTTCCCTGACTCCGTATTTGTCAACAAGCCGTTAATCTCCAACAGCTTCCCGTTCTGAGGAAAGGTCAACGACCTGAAACGTTAACTCTGCTTCTCCCCCTCCACGGATGCTGCCTGACCTGCACGAGTCAGGAGTGTGATGGATTGCTCTCCACTTGCCAGGGCGAGTGCAACGATTGGTTAGAATTTGGAACACACTGCCTGACCGGGTAGTGGATACAGATTCAATAGTTGCCTTCGAAAGGAAATTAGGCGAACACCTGAAGGAGGCAAACATGGCAGGGATATGGGGAACAGGCAGAGGAATGGGATTGACTGGATTGCTCTTTGAAAGAGCCTGTGTAGACTCAATGGGCTGAATGGCCTCTTTCTCTACTGTCCTGTTCTATAATTCTATTAAATGTCAATTGGCAAGACTCAGTCAAATTTTCATACATACCACATCAATTCTATAATAAAGTGAAATCAGCGTTCACAAAACACAGGACTTAACAAGCCACTAAGAGCAGCCACAGGCAGCTATGGAATTTGACTTCAAATTGAAGGCCCACTTCAAACCCCAGTTTGATGTAACAAGTCAACCCTGGTGCATTCTTGACATAACTTATCACTGAAGTGGGACCTCACATGGCTTAACTGCGTGCAGCAGAAATCCTGCTTAATCCACGCAACTGTCAGGACAAGCACTTCGACTTGGGCTTAAAATATTTATAAATACTTCAAAGCATCATCGAACACCTAGACAGGCAATCTTTTAAGCATCGCGTTTGGGAGTTGGATCAATGAAAACGTGTCGAAAAGTACATCGTAATCCCAATTATATGGACAAGCAGCTAGGTTCACAATGCAGTTTGAAGGCTGGTGCTGAGGGATAGACAGAGATACAGAGGCAGGAGAGAGAGAGAGAGAAAGAGCGTGAGCAAGCGAGAGCACATGCGCAAGCGAGCGAGTGCAGTGCAACGAAAATTACCGAAGGGAACATAAAAAGGAAATGAAATAGCTTCAATGTGTTTTTTATTATGCTTACGTTCTTATGAACTTGATACCAGAGGAAAGCACTCAATGACATACATCAATGACACCATGAATGCCTCACATGAGTTGCTGCATCTGTTCCTAAACAATATCTTTTATATAGACTATACAACACAGAAACAGGCCATTCAGCCCAGCTGGTCTATTTCATACTGTATTGTATTTTTCACACGAGATTCCTCCCACCCCGTTTTATCTAACCCTTTCAGCATTAACCATCCATGCCTTTCTCCCTCACGTGTCATTGAGTATCCCTTTAAAAGCACGTTAACCTATTCACCTCAAATACTCCTCGGTGGTAACGAGTGCCACTTCTCACCCGCCCCTCCCCCCCAGTCCCTGTGGGTAAAGGAAGTTTTGGAAACTTCACAAGCCTGAAATTAAAAATGGCGCCTGAAAGGAAACCAAATGTGTTCGGTGCTTTCTAAGGGAGAGGGGACTGTACCTGGAGTGAGGGGCCACCCACAAACCTCACCCACATTCACCCAGCGTTACCTTCACAATGCAGACCCAACTCCTGCGAGTATCAAGTCACACACCTAACCGGCACTTAGACTCAGGGTGGAGCAGTTGCAGAAGTTTTCTGCAGACCGAACTCATCGCACTCGACAGTGAACTTGCATCTGGTGAGGGTGATAGGACTTATTCTTTTAGCCAAAGTACACTGAAGGTGAACGATTCAACTTATGGAAGAAAAGTTGAAGATAATTCTTTCAAGGGGTGGGTGGGTGGTGGTGGTGGGTGGTTGGGGAACACAATGGATTCCAAGTAGTTTCCAGAGTCATCGCGTTACAAATCCCCATGGTTATTGTGTTTTTGCTAAGGGAGTGGTAGGGAAAGAGAAGAAAGAGAGACGTCCTTTTCCAGGATATGGCACAATTCAAATCAACAGGAAGTCCCTCTATCTCACACTCTGACCTCGATCCTTAGGTTTTTTAGGCAATCTGTTGTGAACACGGCCACATCCATTTAGTAATTTGAACAATCCAGATGTGCCTGCATATCTGGGACGATTGTTTTTTATTTATTTATTTATTTTTTTGCTCGCTACTCTTGATTTACTAAATCCCTGATCTCGTCAGGAAGAGTCAGGCACCTACTGTTGTAGCCCAGCCTCCGAAGTGTATGATTGCAGAATGCTAGGGCATTTCACACCGCAGCCATGGGAAGGTGAAGCCCCTGTTAAAAAAGGTTTCCCCCGCTTTGTGCCGAGCATGTTCAAATAGGTTTCAGTCGATTTCTATTTACAGATGTCTCCCTCACTTGCCAGCTGTTCGCAGCATTCCAGAAACGATCTGGAAACACGTAAATCACAACTGCCACATCCAACACTTCAAACAGCCAAGGACAGAGCAAATGGTTACCGCAGTAACCTATCACCACACTAATACATACTCTAACAGGGTATGGTGAGCTTGGTTTAATCGTCATTTCTCTTGGCCACTGATACAATTCCCAAAAATCCTTTTGATCCTTCCTGTAAGGAAATAATCTCTCTTCCTGCACGACGCAGGGGAGAGAATTAAATGAAAAGCTGTGTGATTTTTTTTTCCCCCCAGTGACTGGACTGGACTTCCTCAAACGAAACAGACTCGCATTAAGATAAAGAAAGAGCCAAGATGGGCTATTCAGGAGTTTTATGCTCACTCCACCCACAGTCCATACACGGGTGAGTCAAAAAGAAGGGGGCACTGATTTAAAATTTGGGGGCTGCCCTTTTAGGACCAGGATGAGGAGAATTTATTTCTCTCAGAGGGGTGTGCGACTTTGGAACACTGTCTCTGAAGGCAGCGGAGGTGGAGGGGCGGGGGGGGGAGGTCATTAAATATTTTTAAGGCGGAGCTAGGTTCCCTTGCCTAACAAGAATCGAAGGTTAATCAGGGATAGAAGGGGACATGGGATTCGAAACATAAATAGATCAGCCATGATCTTAATGAGTGGCAGGGCAGGCTCAAGGGGCTGAATGGCCTCCTTCTGCTCTTATTTCGTCTGATTATTCCAATATGATGGCTCCTTACTCCACCACCATAAACGGGATGATTCTCTACCGTCTTAAAGCACAGGGTGAGGCCATTCAGTCCATCTCTATGAAAGAGCTAAACAATTGGTCGAACTTACTTGCTTTTTACTCCCACTTAGCTCCATAATTTTTTCCTATTCAAGCGTATGTCCAATTCCCTTTGGAAAGTCCCTGTTGAATCTGCCTCCACCATCCTATGGGCCAATGTATTCCAGATCATAACTCACTGCGTAGAAGAAATTCTCATCTCCCGCCCTGGTTTTCTTTTGACAATTATCTTAAATCGTTGTCGCCTGTTTACGGACTTTCCTGCCAGTGGAAACAGTGGGGGAAAATTTTGACTTTGTTAAATAACATCAAACGGGCGCTCGCTAAAGCGATGGCCTTTCTCACCTCTCGTTTAGTTATCATTTCCATCGACTTCAACAACTTCTTCCCGGCAAATGGATGAAAGAGCCAGAGTGTGCAAACGCTGAAAGCTAACGTGCAAACCGGCCTGAGAAGCCTCGAAAAACTCCTCCAAAAGAAAACGGGGCCGGGGGTGGGGGGGAGGGGGTGGCGGTGGTCAGCTTATACGCTGCGTATGAAGGTGAACCACCAGCGCTGGGTGTGGGCTATCGCCAGCTTGGCCATTCGCCACACGGGTGCTGCTCTCTACGCAGGTACGTCTTAATCTCCCGCACATCCTTGCAACACAGCCTGCATCACCTGCTTTATCCTTGCGCCAAATTATAAGGGACAAGTAAAAAAGAAATCCATTTGTGGGGTGAAAAATTGAAACTGCTAATGCGTGCATGCCTCATCATCTTATACCAAGTATATACAAAAATATGATTATTGGGGACCAACAAAATGGGGCTGCGTTACACGCAGAAAAGTCTATTGGTGGAGAAGTTCTCTTGTGTTCTGGTAGGTCTCCTTCTTCAATATCATCGTCTTTCTCCCACTCCCCCAGTGCTGAATTATTTGTGAAGGGGGAGGACACTGACTGTAAATTTATTCTCTCCCCAACTAAATGCCCCCCCGCCCCCCAACGACCAGAAAAGGCTGCAGAAAGCTGCTTTTAGCTGCCAGCCATGGCTCAACTGGTAGCACTCTCCTCCTCTCCAAGTCAGGAGGTTGTGCATTCAAATCTCACTCTAGCGACTTGAGCAGAAGTATCTAGGCTGATTCGCCAAGGCAGTACTGAGGGAGTTCTACACAGTCATAAGTGTGGTCCTTCGGCTGAGACTTCAAACCAATCTGCCCAATCTCCCCGTAAAAGATCCCACGACCCTATTTCGAATAA
The DNA here is from genome assembly GCF_017639515.1 of Carcharodon carcharias. Taxonomy (NCBI): domain Eukaryota; kingdom Metazoa; phylum Chordata; class Chondrichthyes; order Lamniformes; family Lamnidae; genus Carcharodon; species Carcharodon carcharias. The sequence goes on from NC_054467.1 coordinate 9,073,029, forward strand.
GTGCAGGGAGGTTCTCCCTGGTGCCTTGGCCAATATTTATCCCTCAACCAACATGTCAAAAGCAGAGATAAGACCAAAAAAAACTGCGGATGCTGGAAATCCAAAACAAAAACAAAAACAGAATTACCTGGAAAAACTCAGCAGGTCTGGCAGCATCGGCGGAGAAGAAAAGAGTTGACGTTTCGAGTCCTCATGACCCTTCGACAGTTCTGTCAAAGGGTCATGAGGACTCGAAACGTCAACTCTTTTCTTCTCCGCCGATGCTGCCAGACCTGCTGAGTTTTTCCAGGTAATTCTGTTTTTGTTTTGTCAAAAGCAGATTGGCTGGTCACTCTGCTGTTTGTGGTAGCTTGCTGTGTGAAAATTGGCTGTCATGTTTCCTACATTACAACAGTGGCGGCACTTCAAAAGGACAATTTGTTGCAAAGCGCTTTGGGACATCCTGAGGCTGTGAAAGGCACAAGTTGCATAAACGGCACTCTCAAACCCCTCTGGCTAATAGTTTAGCTCAGAGAGGCCTCTGGCCTGTAATTTATCCCTTTGTGTCCTCCATACGCACCCTCTGACAGTACAAACGTTTCAGCTGTAGCCTTCATAGCAGGTACTTTAAATCAATGACCAGTCAGCTCAGTCACTGGGGGCCCTTAAAAAAGGTAGCTCCATAATTTTCCTCTTTTAACAGCTTACGGTCCCCAGGGTCCCCTGATCCATGTGATGATAAACATCTCACTTCAAACATAAACTAAGGTGAGGCCGCTCTCAATGCGAACACCGTCAGGAACTCTGAACACTGGTGCCAGCACACACACGCAGGGCTCAATAGTCTCTCATGACTGCACAAAACCAGGGCTCAGCAAGATGATTATTCAGTCAGCCACAGGTGGCAAAGGTTCGAATTTGATGCCAAGTCTGTGCCAAGGTAGTTGAGCTCAGTCACGATGGTGGTAAGGGTGCTTAGAACTGTCGCTGGGCTAGGGCTGGGCAGAGGTCCATCTGCGCCCAAATGCAAATGCACCATTTGCCAGCGGAGGAGCGCGTGCCAAAGCTACTCTAACCTTGGCTTCTCCCCCTGCAGCCACCATTAAGACACACGCACGAACAATGCCCACCAAGGCAAGATAACCACGTACATACCATACCCCAACATCGGGTCAATCCTTCCGAGGGGACAGAGGTGAATACTGCCCAAGGGAAAAATAAAGAAACACAAACTCTATCCCACCAATAACCCTCCTCCCCTCCACTCTAAACAGACATTTAGCAGTGAGTTAATCTCTGCACTCCTCTGGTCCCAGTTCGTTGTGCGACCACCCCCCTCCCCCGATTTTTATTGCACCAATGCCAACTTTGCTGGGCTGTTGGCCCTGTAGGCCCCAAGCCTCTCCACCACACTCTCCTACTTTAAGACGCTCCTAAATACACACATCGTTGATCAAGCTTTCGGACCCCTGTCCCAATTGTGTTTTGACTGGCTCAGTATCAGATTTTGTGAGGCGCCCTCGGGGTATCTCACCAACTCAAGGCACCATGTAAATGCCAAGGTATTGCTGTTTTATAGAAAGGGTGCTTTTACAAATTAATTTAGCCCTGGGTTACTCTTTAAACAAAGGATTTATTCGTATAGATTCTGTGCAAACAATTAAACAAATTAAATATTTACTGTACCGCCGCCAGCTCATTTCATCCAATTGCTGAAATGAGCTCCTTGACCCACAGACATTACTGTTCAAACATAAAAAATTTATTGTTTTGTAGGCAAACATTATAGCCAATTTGTACACAGCTAGGTCCCACAATGAGACGAGCGAACAGGTAATCTGTTTTGCTGGTGAAGGTCGAGAGGGGAAAAACTGTTGGCTCGGCTACAAGGAAAATTATTCACCCTTGTTTGACTAGAAGCACACGAGCAAGAGGAGGTCATTCAACCCCTCAAGCCAGTTCTACCATTCAATGAGATCATGGCTAATCTTTATCGCAAATCCACATTTTAAAAGCTCACTTGATCGATACCTGGGACGGAGGCGTTACGAGGAAAGGTTGGACCAGGCTGGGCCAGTATCCATTAGAGTTTAGGAGATTGAGAGGTGATCTCATTGAAACATGTAAGATCCTGAGGGGACTTGACAGGGTCGGATACTGAGAGGATGTCTCCGCTTGTGGGAGAGACTAGAACTATGGGGACCCCAGTTTAAAAAAGGGGTCTCCCATTTAAGGCAGAGACAGGAAGAATTTTTTTTCTCTGAGGGTCGAGAATCTTTGGAATTCTCCTCCCCAGAGAGCAGTGGAGGCAGGTTTATCGAATATTTTTAAGGCAGAAGTTGACAGATTTTTGACTAACAATGGAGTCAAAAATTATGGGGCTAGGAAGAATGTGGATTTGAGATTGGCCATGATGTTAATAAATGGCAAAGCAGGCTTGACAGGGCCGCAAGGCCTACTCCTGCTCCTAATTCTTATGTTTGTATCGCTTTAACCTTTGATAGATTTTTGCTGGAGAATCTCAGATTTCAGCCAGCATTTACTGCTTTTTATTTTGAGACAGAGTTCCACACTCCTGCTACCCTTGGCTTGAAGAAATAATTGCCAACTCCCCTCCTGATTGATTCCTCTGTAATGTGATTTTTTTTTTTTGCGTCTACCTAAAAGGGAGTTTGGGGGTTGGGGGGGGGGGGGGGGGGGGGGGGGGCAGGAAAAGAGGGGCAGGTCCTCGGTTTTACTACTCATCTGCAAGACTCCCTTGGTACTGCACTGAAACGTCATCCTAGATTGATGCATGGGTCTTAAACCCACAACCTTCTGGCCCAGAAACAAGAAAGTGCTACCACTGAGCCCAGCTGACACTTAACTGCTCTTTGAATCAACTCACACTGGGCTTGCTGAAAGCTTTTTTCTGAAAAAAAGTCTCTCCCTTAGAGAATTGCCTTTGTCTTGAAATAAAGTACAAGATTTATGCTTCAGCTCAAGATATTCTCACGTTTGTGCCTGAACATAAAATATTTTAAAACTCCCAATTAAAGTAATTGGCTCTTCAATATTCTAGACTATTAAAAACAACATAAATTGATCACCCTCCAAATTAGTTCGCTCAGAGTTCCCCCTAATAAAGTCACTTTGGCTCCTTTTGAGAAGGTGCATTATTTACTAAATCACACACACAAAAGAAAAATATGTGGCCCTTCATTTGTCTAAATTGGGGAGGCGCAGAAGGGCCCATCGAACATGCACTTCTGAATGGTAGCTTTTGATATGCAGAATGGGGACCATAATTCATTAACTGGTTTTAAGTGGGATTTATTTTGGCAACTGAAAAAAAAATGAACTTCTTGAAGTTCGCAGAGTATGTTGGTGCTCTGCGCAAAAGACCGAGGATAAATCAAAGTTGAAAGGAAAATGGAACTTTTCCCTGCTGTCACTGTGATCAGAGGCAAGAATCCTTGAATCAGCACCAGCGGGTTACGAGTCACAAGCTGAACCAGGTATCAATGATGTTAAGTGCCCCAGGCAATAAATTCAAATACAATGGAAGATTTAACACAAACATCTGGACAAAGCCTCGGTCAAAATCTGTGCTGCAGGCAACGTGGAACAAGCAGACTGCTGACTTATCATCGCGACAGGACAGAAGAAGCATTTATATAAATTTCTTAAATCAGCAAAACTTGCACTGCTGGTTAGCCTGAAGATTCATGGTACTGACAATCTATTCAGCGGCTCTGACCCTGCAGTAATCACTCCACCAAGCATTGTGCAAACTGAACAGTGACTCATCCAGGGGATTTAGTTTCTAAGAGAAAGATATTGCATTTATATAGCGCCTTTCATGACCGGGGGATGTCAAGATGTGCCTTACAGACAATTAAGCAAAGTATAATCGGCGTCGTAATGTAGGAACCATGTTGTTGCAGTAACACAGCATCATTCTGAAACAGTAAATTGTGGGGCCATTAGGTCAACTAAAATAAGTGTCATCTTTAGCTCCCATGCAGGTGCCGGCAAAAATACAACTTACATTTATATAGCACCTTTAATGTAATAAAACGCCCCAAGGCGCATCACAGGGTCATTATAAAACAAAATATGACATCGAGCCACTTAAGGAGATATTAGAAACAAAAACAAAAATACCTGGAAAAACTCAGCAGGTCTGGCAGCATCTGCGGAGAGGAAGACAGTTAATGTTTCGAGTCCGAATGACCCTTCAACAGATATTAGGTCAGATGACCAAAAGCTTGACCAATGAGGGAGGTTTTAGGAAGTGCCTTCAAGGAGGAAAGCGAGGTGGAGAGATGTAGGAAGAGTATTCCAGAGCTTGGCGCCAAGACAATTGAAGGCACCACCGTCAACAGGGGCATGGTTAAAATCGAGGATGCACAAAAGGCCAGAATTAGAGGGACGCTGATGAGGGAGGGTCATAGGGCTGCAGGTGATTACAGAGGCAGGGGAGGGACAAGACCATGGAGGGATTTGAAAACTAGGATCAGAACTTTAAAATCAAGACACTGCTTAACCTTTACAGGCAATGAATGTCAAGGTGAGTGACCTGCTCTCTCCCATGACAGCTCATACCCGACAGCTGTTTAAATCTGAAGGGAGGAAATCACCATCCACCAACAAGGAAGCTCTTGCTGGGGGACGAAAGCCTGAGATTTTATTTTGCGTAATATAAACCTTTCTACAGAAGTGGAGTCCAATCAGTTTGCACTCCCAGATCTTTTAACTGAACAGAAATGTTGCTTTTCAGGAGATATTTTGACGGCTGAAGAATTTTGCAGGCAATTTTCCAAACGGTGCCCGATTTGAAGGCAATTGTCTGTCAGGAAGTACCAGTGACCCACCGGAGAATTTCTCGGTAGCCAGCTGTGAGGTACTTTTCGGTGAGCAGCCACGGCCAACATAAAAATGGGGGACAAAAGCAAACCAGAGGCTCCACCAAAACTCTTAAGTCACAGGGATGGGAGCTGGAGAAGTGTCTTCACGTCTGGAGCATGAGTCCACACTGCCAACTCAAAGTCTTCTTTGACAACTCCACTGGTCTAACATTTAGCGAATCTATACAAATTAAGCCATGTTCCTAGCGATTTCGAGCTCACTCACAAACAGGACAATGGGTCGGGGTGAGAAGTTTACTAGAGCTGCACTCCCAAGGTTGGATTAAGGCACATTGTTGGAGCTGTAAGAATTTCCTATTTCACCTCCTGTTTTTGAGTTGCTCTGGCTACCATTTGAAGAAAAATCATAGAATGCTTGCAGCACAGGAGGAGGCCATTCAGCCCATCTTGTCTATGCTGGCTCTCTGTAAAAGCAATTGAACGAGTTCTACTCCCCTTTCTTCTCTCCCTTGGGCCTGCAATTTTTTTCCCCCCATCAAGTATGTATCCAACTCCCTTTTAAAAGTTCCAATTGAATCGGCCTTCACCACCCTCACAGGCAAGGGTATCCCATATCCTAACCACTTGCTGCATGAAGAACTTTGCTGATTAAATGTTTGCTCGTGTATTTTTGGTGTCCCGAAAGGTGTTTGATAAAGTGCCACACGATAGCTTTAGAAAACACGAAAACAATGATTCGGCCTCAATTGGAGTATCGTCCAATTCCAGGCACTACAATTTAGGAAGAAGGTGAAACCTTTACAGATCCAGCACAGGCGATTTACGAGAGTGGTTGCAGGGATGAGGGGCTTTAGTTATGTGGATACATTGGAGCTGTTCCAAGTGAAGAAACATCTTCTCATCTCAGTCCTAAATGTCCGCCCTCTCAGCCTGAGGCAACAACCCCGAGTTCCAGTCTTTCCAACCAGCGCCTTCCAGACCCTCAGGATGTCTCAAAGTGCTTTACGGCCAATGAAGTAATTTTGAAGAATAGCCGCTGTTGTACTGTAGGAAGTAATGTACTGCACCAAGAACTGTAACACTGGTGTATGACAATGAAAGTGAGGCAGAGAGGAAATTTGATAGAGGTGTTCAAAATCATGACGCGTTTAGACGGAGGAGATGCAGAGAAACTGTCCTCATTAGCGGAAGTGGTCAATGACCAGAGGACACCTATTTAGAGCGATTGACAAAAGGGGCAACAGCGACATGAGGAAAAACTTTATGCAGCAAGTGGTTAGGATATGGAACACTCTTGCCTGTGTGGGCGGTGAAGGCTGATTCAATTGGGACTTTTAAAACGGAGTTGGATACGCACTTGAATTGGAAAAAAATTTGCAGGCCCAAGTGGGAGAAGAAAGGGGAGTAGAGCTTGTTAAATTGCTTTTACAGGGAGACAGCATGGACAAAATAGGCTGAATGGCCTCCTCCCGTGTGGAGCATTCTATGATTTTCTTTTAGTCAACCGCTAAGAATCTCTCTCCCCTTCAAAAGGAGTGGATACATTGTATTGGGGCAGAGTAATCCCGATTAACTAGTCACCAGACATTCAGCTTCATCTCAAATCCTTTTTATTCACTTCATTCTTTAACAATTATCCTCCACTTACACACAACAACAGCCAATCAAAATGTGATGTCATGGTTATTTCAATGTACAGAATTCGACAATATAAATATTACTGACAAGCCTGTGATGAGCCGGTTTTTGTTGTTGCTCTGCACTCTCTCTCTCTCTCTGTATTAGTACACTGATGGTCTTTTTTTTTTGTCCTATCTCTCACTCTCTCTCTGGCCCTTTGCTCACTCTTCTACAAAGAGAACTATGCTCTGCATTCAACCTATGTTACGTGGTTTGAGTATGAAGTGCCTGATTGCAACAAATGGGCGTATGAGTCACAAAAGGCTATTGCAATCCCATTTCTTAATAATGCCATGTTATCAATGGCATTGGTATATAATTAAAACAGGGCCCATCTTATCACCAATAAATATACAATTCCCTGCTCTCACAGCAACAGCACGTGCTTTGCAGACACGCACGTGCATTGCTTCACACATCGTGCTAAGTCTTTTGGCTGCTAACGTACAATTGGAAATTCAACATGACTTTGAAAAGATGTGGTCACTTGCATCGGAGACTGTTCCATGCCCAACATGAAGCAACCAGGTTTTGCACCCTTCTAAAGCAATACTTTGTCGCCATCTTCACTTTCAATGTCATACACCAGCGTTACAGTTCTCGGTGCGGTACATTACTTCCTATGTTACAACAGCGGCTACACTTCAAAAGTACTTTGTTGGCCGTAAAACACTTTGGGACATTCCGAGGGCCTGGAAGGAGCTGTTTGGAAAGACCAGAACTCGGGGTTATTGCCTCAAGGTGCACATTTAGGACTGAGATGAGGAGAGGTTTCTTCACTCAGAAGGTTGTGAGTTCTCTGCCCCAGAGCCTTGTGGATGCTTAACCTGGAAGTGTATTCAAGACTGAAATCAATCGATTTTTGGGCACTAAAGGAATTAAGTGATTTGGGGATAGGACAGGAAAGTGGAGACGATGTTCTGCCATGATTTTAATGCCTGGCGAAGCAGATTCGAAGGGGCATTTGGACTATACTGCTTCTAAGTACAAATGCAATTCCCAGTTTTGGTGTAAGTACATGGTAGGCGGTCACTCATGCCTTGGTTGGACCGTAGAGTTGCCAACCTTCCAGGATTGGCCTGAAGTTTCCAGGAATTAAAGATTAAAGATTAATCTCCAGGACACAACTGTGAGCAAAACCCAGGAGAAAAATCACAGGGGGGGCACTAATCTTGGAAAAAAAATTCTTTAAATATTTTTGTTTAACGGTTATTAAAATATTTAGAAGGTGCTGCTGTCTTGTGAAAGCCTAGCTCCAAGCACGTACTTTGCAAAGACTCGCCGTTTCAGTACTTGTCAACAGCTCCCCAAGTAGCCCAAAGCACAGCGACATTATCTCAAGTTACCAGAGCACAGAACTGCAAACTTTATTTCTATTTATAGGTAGACAGAATATCAGCACCAGTGCTATTCAAAAGGTCAAAAGCCAGGCATTCCTCAAGACTGCTCCGTCTGTTTTCAACAAGCCTCATCTAAGTGTTTGAAAGGATGATTTATTTTAAAATAAACTGAAAGCTCAGGTTAGATGTGCCCAGATGCCCATGAAGGATCGGTCCTAAGTAACCCCATGTCACCAACTCCGCTCAATCCCAATCGGTCATGTCAGGCTCTGCATCACGGAGGCGAACTACACGTTCATTTTCGAGGCAGTGAGACACATGTAAACGTGGTGCTGCTGCCCACCCTTCCTCTATAAATATCTTAAAAAGACAAACAGAAATTGCATTACTGTGAAAAGTCAAGTTTGCTGATGTTTACCGAAGTGTACCATCGACAAGGTGCACCGTAGCACCTCGCCAAGGCTCCTTCAAAAGCACCTTCCAAACCCACGACCTCTACCACCTAGAAGGACAAGGGGAGCAGATGTATTGGGACACCACTAACTGCAAGCTTCCCTACGAGCCACTCACCATCCTGACTTGGAACTCCGCTGTCGCTGGGTCAAAATCCTGGAACTCCCTCCCTAACAACACTGTGGGTGTACCTATGCCACATAAGTACACCCACAGATCACTGGAAGTATTTAAAGAGGAGGTAGGTGTATTTTTGAAATATCGGGGAGTTGAGGGCTATGAGGAGCTGGCACAAAAGAGGAGTTGAGGCCTGGGGCAGATCAGCCATGATCTTATTGAATGGTGGGGCAGACTTGAGGGGCCGAATGGCCTACTCCTGCTCTTATTTCTTATGTTCCTACGCACACGGACCGCAGCGGTTCAAGGCGGCGGCGCACTACCACCTTCTCAAGAGGCAATTAGGGATGGGCAATAAATGCTGCCCTAGCCAGCGACACCCACATCCTGTGAAAGAATAAATACAAAGAGAGGGATGATAGAATTTTGCATCACTGAAGGATGCCCATTAGCTTTGTTGCAGCCGAAAGAGCTCACTATTTAGTCTCATTCCCCTGCCCTTCTTTCCCACCGTTTCATATTGTTTTAAATTACTTTTCAACTTTATGCCCACTCATGATATGGTTAGCATAATTTCTACTTCTAACACTGCCCCTTGTATGTCATTTCATGCCCCAATAGGTCCCCATATTTTAAAAGTGCACATAACCCCTCCCACCCTTTGTTCTTTTAGCAAATGCCTTAAATTTGTGTCCAATTCGCTGATTACTAACTCATCCATGTGGTGAATCTGAGGTAACTTTCCACAGATCAATTCCCTCGCAACCTTTAAGCATTTCTAGACTCGTGCTGAGTGTGATGCCTGTCACTTTAAGATCAGTTCAACTGAGGGGGGAGGGGGGGGGGGGGTCACGTGATTTGTTCAACCAATGGGTGGCTTGTGCAGGGGAATAAATTCTAGGGAGGGGCTTCCCAGGAAAGAGAAGATGGTTGTATACAGCTGTATGATGGCTGTACCAGGGGCTGGCTGTGTACAGTCGTCTTCTCTTTCCTGGGAAGCCCCTCCCTAGAATTTATTCCCCCACACTAGCCACCCATTGGTTGAACAAATCACGTGACCCCCCCCCCCCCACTCAGTTGAACTGATCTTAAAGTGACAGGCATCATACAGAGCATAAAAACCAGCAGAGATTTGTTGGGCTGAATGGCCTGTTTCCGTTCAGTGACCCGACCTCTGCTTAATCCTAAGGAAGATTCTCGAGCACATTCTCTAAGTTTCTGATCCGCGATGAATCGCCGCAACTCTTAAGCTGGAGAAAAAGAGTTCTAGGATCATAGAATGGTTACAGCACAGGAGGAGGTCATTCAGCCCACCGTGTCTATGCCAACCCTCTGCGAAAGCAACTCAACCAATACCACTCCCACATCTTTTCCCTTCAGGAAGGAACTGGCCCCTGGGCAGCGAGAAAATGAAACCCCATAAAATGAAGTGATCGGCATAATCAGCACAAGCCAATGAACTGCCACGCAAAGCAGGGGGTGGTTTAAGGAGCCCACATGATTGGCCAAGATAACTACAAGCACTGGCTCCCATATATATTCTGCAAGGCTGACAGAGGTATGACTGACCTCCTCATCTCTCATGCCCTTTGGTACCATTACATGCAAAGGAAGATCGAACAAATTTCTGGGAACTGCACTGCACCACGTTAACTGAAAACCACAGAGACAAACATTGCTGGTCTTGAAGGAGAGATAACTGTGGCCTAAACCCCGATTCGTACAAGTTTAGTATTACTTTTGTTTTTATGCTCTACACCTTGAAAAAGAAAGCTTTATTAATTTGCCCTCCCAGTTATAAAGTTATGTGCATTTAAACTTGTGTTTCTTTTCTTTAAGGAAGGATTTCATTAGTGTGTATCCCCTTCTCTTTGCTTGCTCTTCCTCCTGGCATTTCTCTGCACTAGCTGGCATCTATATGGCCAACCTACCAACTGGTCAATGTCCCCGTGAGGTCACCTACATCTATATGGCCAACCTACCAACTGGTCAATGTCCCCATGAGGGCACCTACAGTCTTCGTCAGGTATTACGGTGCTGCCTATAGGTTTCAAATATTGTGCCCTGACACATGACACTGACAGATGGCAAAGAATCAAGTGGAGAAGGTGGTTTACATCCAACCGGTCCAAAAAAAAAGTATGACTAACCACTGCTCTCAGCCTTTTAGCTCACATGGCTCAACATCATCAGCAAGCCTTCCATTCCATACGTCATCAGCAAGCCTTCCATTCCATACGTCATCAGCAAGCCTTCCATTCCATACGTCATCAGCAAGCCTTCCATTCCATACGTCATCAGCAAGCCTTCCATTCCATACGTCATCAGCAAGCCTTCCATTCCATACGTCATCAGCAAGCCTTCCATTCCATACGTCATCAGCAAGCCTTCCATTCCATACGTCATCAGCAAGCCTTCCATTCCATACGTCATCAGCAAGCCTTCCATTCCATACGTCATCAGCAAGCCTTCCATTCCATACGTCATCAGCAAGCCTTCCATTCCATACGTCATCAGCAAGCCTTCCATTCCATACGTCATCAGCAAGCCTTCCATTCCATACGTCATCAGCAAGCCTTCCATTCCATACGTCATCAGCAAGCCTTCCATTCCATACGTCATCAGCAAGCCTTCCATTCCATACATCATCAGCAAGCCTTCCATTCCATACCACACCCCTGTCCAATTTAGAATTTTGTAGCTTTCTCCTTTTTTGGTAGGAGCATCTACAACATTCCCTCTTGCATTTTAACGCAAATTATACCTCTGCTTCCGAGTTTCCCTTTCAATAGGAAACTCGAGCACTAAGGAAATCAAAGAATACAAGAATAGGTTGAGGTTTTGGTCTCCTTATTTGAAAAAGGATATAATTCCGCTAGAAGCAGTTCAGAGAAGGCTCGTCCAAGTCATTCCTGAGCTGAAGGGCTCATCTTACGAAGAAAGGTTGAACATATTGGGCCTATACCCATTGGAGTTGAGAAGAATGAGAGGTGATCTTTATCGAAAAATACAAAATCCTGAGAGGACTTGATGGGGTTGATACTGGGAGAATGTATCCTCTTGTGGGCGATCAAGGGAAGGAGGAGCAGGGATCAGGTTCTCCTCAAATCCATGTAACACAATGATCTCTCATCTATACACACATTCTGCTGTAAAGTGCCAGTTTTGGCATCAAATTTAACGAGTCAATAATGTTACTCCCAATTTCTGAACACACCATTCTGGCAGCTATTTTGTACTTGTAACATTTTGCTAAAAAACAATTTGGATTTTATGAATAGATTATTTTTACTTATACAGTGATTGCCTGCAGTGAAAGCATTTATATTAGGTACATGCATAAGTATAAGCCAGTGAAATTAAGGGGCTACACTCTAAAAACAGAATGAAGTCCCATGACTCAGAATGGAAAAGGAAAGGATATTGCAGCCCTGGCTAAAACAGGAACTTCTCTAGTTGTTGATGATCAAGTTACGTTCTGAACAGAATCCTACACAACTACTTCGGCACTTCTAAACACTTTAGCTGTTCAAAACGTCAAGTGGGCGCATTCCATCCTAATACTTAAAGCACACAGCTCACAATAGACATCCCAACACTTGGAACAAGGTTAGATACTCAGCTCACTCCCAGAACAGCGATGCGCACAACCAGATTCCGCTCCAATCAAGGGACCCACTGCAACTCGGATGCTGCAGCACCAACAGGCGTCCTTACCCCAACCCTCGCCCATCCACCCCAGAGTCCATGGTAAATGAAATAAAAACAAAGAAAAGAAAATAGTGGAAATACTCAGCAGGTCCGGCATCATCTGCAGAGAGAAACTGAGCTAACGTTTCAGGCCGATGTCTTTTCAGCAGAACAGAAGGAAGACAGAAATTAAGGAGTTTTTAAACCAGTAGAGTAAGGGAGGGGTGGGGAGGACAAAGGGGAAGGCGTGTGATAGGGTGGAGGGTGGGACAGATTAACTAACAGAAGATTTCAGGATGCAAGAGGCAATGAGAGTGGCGATGGTTATAGCAAAGAAACAAAAAGGTTTTGTCCGAGCGAGGCACGACTGGAGACATAGCAACAAACGCGATATTACGCTCAAGACGGCTGGCGAAAAGCCATTGCAACTTGAAACACTAACTCGGTTTCTCTCTTCACAGATGCTGCCTGGTCTGCTCAGTACTTCCAGCACTTACTGCTTTTATTTCAGGTTTCCAGTATCCACGGCATTTTGCTTTTGTCATTCATTCAAAGCCACCACATCAGTGTGACGAGCTTCTAACCGGAGACGGGAAGGCTGCCATCGCCCTCTTCAGCAGATTTCAGTTCAAAACATAACCGTGGGCAACCACTGGCACAAGCAGAAAGCAGTATTTTATTGAATTAGATGGATTTACGGTTGTAATCATTTTACTGCACCTCCCCTGCCAGCAGAGCATTCAACTGGTTCTGGGAAGATTCTTGGGCTATTGCTGACAATGGAAAGAGACCATTCAGCCCCTCCAGCCTGTTCCGCCATTCAATGAGGTCATGGTTGACCTGTGATCCACTCTAACCGGCTCAGTGCAAAGAGAAAACTCCTTTTGTCAGCATGCTGATTGAGGAGCACGAACCCCTAAGACCTTGGTGCCCTTACCACTGCAACTTGCACATACATACATACATACGAATTAAGAACAGGAGCAGGCGTAGGCCACTTGGCCCCTCAAGCCTGCTCTGCCATTCAATAAGACCTTTGGAATTCTCCACATTCTCACCTATACTCTATAACCTTTCACCACCCACCACCCCACCCCAGCTCTGCCTTAAGATTATTCAATGACTCTGCTTCCACCATCTTTAGAAGATGAGAGTGCCAACTCCCATGCTAAATATTGCCATCTGGATTCGCGACACAAGGTTTTCACATGGGCTGGGGGAAGAGGTACCGGAATATCCGGCTGGGTACAGTAAACACCGGCGGCAGAATCTTACCTCTGCATGCTGAGTTTCAAGGATCCGGTGCATGCCTTGATCTTATTTTGAGCTGCCAGATGAGCCATTCCATCGGTGCTGACCCCATCGATGGACAGGACCACATCTCCGACCTCAATGCTTGCATGAGCCGCTTTCCCACCTTCCGACAGCTGGAATAAGAATTGGGGAGAAAAGTTCAGATACATATGTACGCACACATGTACACATTCACCAGATTCTACTCTCAAAGGTATCTAAGATTGAAAGCTCATTAAAATTACCATCACACCACAGGAGTATCTCTGCACTTAACATTCTCTCAGTTGCAACAGTTGTAATGCGCCATATCCTCATGATAAATACAGTGAGGAAGTCAAACGTGACATCCACTGCAAGTGTGTTGCAGAGCATGGAATATTTTAACTCCCGTATGTCTCAAACATGGAACAAGCTGCTTCTGTGGTAGCCAGGGAAATAAATATGCTGTCTATTATGCTATCTTGTACTGCCTTTGGTAAGCAAATTCTTTCAGGTTGGGCTAAAGTAGCAACTGCTTTTAACACAAGTACAATGAGTGAATTGAAATCTCATGATTAGGAAGCCAAATGTATGAATAGGGAGAAAAAGAGATAAAAAGGGCGAGAAAAAGCAAGGGGGTGGGGGGGCCAGGGGATATGGGAGAAAGACAGAGAGAGGGGAGAGAAAAAGAGTGAACAAAAGGGAGAGAGGAAGAAAGGGTGAGAGCGGAAAAGAGAGGAGAGAGATTCTTAAGAAGCAAAGTAATGGTACCTCAAGAGCCTCCAGTGTAAGGTGAGCAACACACGAAGGATACGTTCCTTAAAAAGGTGCAGTTCTAGACTCTGCAATTATTGGGCTCAGCCTTTTTAGGTGAAAAATTAAAGGGAATGGAGTTTACCTTTCCCAGGCCTTATTCCACAAGGGTCACTCAAGACAGGATGTTGCAATTAACAACTATCCACAAAGGATTCTAATGGGTACCAGAGCGACAACTTCCAGCATTCCAAACCATAAACCTCTTTTCCTCCTGCTTACTGCCCTACAGGCGTAAATCTGTTTAAGCTATTCTGGAAGTTTCCACCCATGCTTGAAGATGATTAAATCACTCTGTGCATCACCTGCTGGTGTTCATCACTTTACATGTTAGCACTAAATCAGTGACCTTTGCCCCGACACCAAAGTAAAGATTTACAATTTAACATTTTATAACGATGTAAAACATTTGTTACCAGTGAGCAGAAACCTTTGGGTATAATAGGAACATGTGTCGCTGAATTTAGTTTTACCCTCCCTTAGATTTAAGAGCACAAGGTCTTGACAATGTAAAAAATGAAAAACTTGCATTTATATAGCACTTTCTACAACCACCAGACATCTCAAAGTGCTTCACAGCCAATGGTGTACTTTTATAATGTAGGAATGCCGTAATGTAGGAAACCCGGCAGCTAATTTGCATTCAGCTAGCTCCCCAACAGCAATGTGATAATGACCAGATCATATCTTTTGTGTGATGTTGGTTGAAGGATAAATATTGGCCTGTACACTGCGGATAACTCCCCTGCTCTTCTCTGTAATAGTGCCATGGGATTATTTACATCCACACAAGCAGGCAAACGGTTAAACGTCTTGTCCAAGAGACAGCACCTCCGACAGTACAGCACTCCCTCAGTACTGCCCTGGAGTGTCTGCTTTGGTTTTTGTACTCAAAAACCAGAGTGGGATTTGGATGCAGAATCTTGTGATTAGGAGGTGAGTGTGCTACACACAATTGTGACACACAACATTCTGCTAAAAGAACTAGATAACAATGGGCTAGAGGGTAAGTGATCTGAGGAATGTGTAAAGATGCTGAATAACTCCCAGCCTTCAGTTGTAGCAATGGGATATGGTACAGCACATCAAGAACGCAAAAAGGACTTGATCATTTTATACAGAACACAGATGGCTGAATGATCTCCTTCTGTGTCCTAAATTTCCTAATGATTCCTATGAACAAATGTAGCTTTTTATACTGAGTATAACATTAACACACACACACACACACACACACACACACATCTTTGAATTCTGCATTTGGTAATTAAAGCAGTTATAATAGCCTCTAAGCAGACTTACTACCCAAACTGCAGTTTTGGGGAATCAAAATGAAAATCTAAGAGGATGGAAGGCGGGGAAGCCTTCAAACTTAATTGCAACTAATTCGAACAGACTCATCTTAACTTGCTTTTAAATAACACGACCTCAGCTTTCAACTTCAAACTTGAAAACAGCTCTGGCAACATCAGCAAAAAAAAACCATCAACTAATCCCGATACCGCAGCAGTGTCACTGGAGCGACGCATAAATCCTCCGTCTGAGTTGACAAAGTTGCCTAGGATTTATTTCTTTACTCCAAGAGTCCCATAGATTCTCTGTTATCACCACAGAATCTTAACCTCAAAGTGCCTGTGAAAGAGTTCTCACAATAAGGCACTGCCCTTCCTCCCAGCCCCCCTTACCCTTCAATCTTTTTCAAGTATTTATCCACTCCCCTTTTTGAAAGATACTATTGAACCTGCTTCCACCACCCTTTCAGGCAACGCCTTCCAGGTCCTAGCAATTTGATCCTTTTAAAAAAAATTCTCATCTTCTGTTTTGCCAATTATCTGAAATCAGCAGGCTCTGAAGACTAACCTTTTCACAACTGGCACAGTTTCTCCTGTTTAGTTTATCAGAATGACTGAATTTTTAACACCACTATTATATCTCCCGCTCAACCGTCTCTGCTCTACTGAGGACAATTCCAGCGTTGCCAGAAATAAAAACAAAACATACTGAAAAAGCTCAACAAGTCTGGCAGCATCCGTGGAGAGAGAGAAAGTTAATACTTCAAGTCGGTATGGCTCTCCTTTCCGGTATCTCCACAGAAGCTTTTCCTCTCTGGTTCCATTCTGGTAAACCCGCTCTGCGCCCTCTCCAGTGCCAGAGGAGGTTACAGAGATAAGTGGAGGGGTGTGAGAGATTTGAACATGAGGGTGAGAATTATTTTGAATGGAGCTGTTCAACAAGTGACAGCTGATTTAGATCAGCGAACAGGGGGCGTATGGGTGAGCAGTACTCGGTGCAAGTTAGGCTACAGGGCAGCACTGCTTTTGAATAAGCTTGCAGTGACATGTAGTCAATTTGCTGATGCCAAACTAGGACAACCAGTGGAAGAAAGGGAAATAGCTTCAAAATTACAGAATGAGCTGGGCAAAATATGTTGGCAGATCAATACCAGATGAGACTTATTACAGGTATGTTCAAAGTACTAAACATAGAAAGGAAAAATATGGAACATGTGTACTCCACAAATGGTGTTGAAATTGCTGAACATGAAGCCAAGAGAGATGTAGGAACCCTAACAGCCTTGATCTTAAACATGCCCAGACAGTGCAGAGCAGCCAGTAACAAAAAAACAGATAGCCAAAGCTATAATAACCACTTGCATTCATATAGCACCTTTATCATAACACGTCCCCAGGTGATTTAGAGCAGAGTTATCAACCACACTTTGGCAGCAAACCACATACGGACACACTAGTTCAGGTGACTAAAAGCTTAATCAAAGAGGTAAGCTTTAAGGAATATCGTAAAGAAGAAGGGGTAGAGAGGCGGAAAGGTTAAGGGAGGCCTGGACAGTTGAAGGAACAGCTTGCCAATTGGAGTGATTTAAATCAGGGATGCTCAAGGAGGTCAGAATTGGAGGAGCGCAGAGATCTCGGAGGGTTGTAGGGCTGGGGTTGGTTATACAGACCCAAGGAGGGTTTGAGAATAAACTGTGCAATGTTCTGATCAGGCAGCTTCATAAAAATGGTGCCCTGTTTGCTAAAGGGGCAAGAAGGCAAGGCGAGTGCAGAGAAAAGCCAGGAGGCTAATTTCTACTGTCAAAGGTCTGAGTTACAAGGAATGGCTGGAGAAATTTATGCTCTTCAGCCTGGATAAAACATAACTTAGGTGATCTTACAGAGTTATACAAGACAGTTAAGGACCTGGAAAAAGTAGAGCCAGAACATTAAAGTTAATTGGATGAAAAGGGGAGAAGAGACCAGTAAATGTCAGCCTAATAGGAGGAAATTACTCCTCACGCCAAGAGTAATCATTTGGAACAGACAATCAAATTGATTAGGAGAGATAAAAATGCTGGAATAACTCAAAAAAAAACTACTGCAGATGTTTCTTGATGGATGGTCCAATTGACTATTCCTGTCATTAAATATCCTGTATTATGGGGAGAGGGATTGAGAATATAAGCACTTACCCCACTAGACAACATTCCCAATTTAAGCAACAGTGAGAAGAGAATCTCACATACGCATTCTTTCCGGCCTTCTGCCCCAGCTGACCACATTCCCCAATTCAGGATCATAAACAGTGCTGACCTGAGGGGGTTTTCCAAAGGGAGGGATGGTATTAAAACCTCCTAGAGAAACTAGCTTCTTGTAGCATGGAGACTCTGGGCTCAATGTAGTAAGGAAGCAATAGTCAAAAGACAAGTACCCACTGCAACACGGGGGATTTAAAATATTGTTTGCACATTATTTTGGGTGTAGAGTGAGAAAGTGCTTTACACTGAACATCACCCTAGTCATAGAGTGATACAGCACAGATGCAGCCACGTGCCTCATCATGTCTGTGCAGCAGGTTCCAACACAGATACTGATTTTCAAGTATGCCATGCCAAATAACAATATCCCTAAGGGTTATACAATTTATTCATAGGAATGTTTACAATCCGGGTTTCACTCAACTTTCACAAACATCATAAAAGCACAAAGAACTGGTAAGGATCGCAGAGTGAGCTCCACGTCAGGGTCAGCTCTTGTCCTAGCAAACAAGACACGGAGCTCAACACCTAATTCATTCAAAGCAGGTTCGTACTTTTCTAACCGAGTCCAGGGGTAACTCAGATCAGGAGCACTATGATTCACTTAACTTCAGAGGCTCAACAGATGATGGATGAGTGAGTTTAATTCCTTGCCCTTGTAAGGGCTGTATTAGCCATTGCTCAGCAGGTATCACTCTCACCTTGGAGTCAGAAGGAAGTGGATTTGAGTCCCACTCCAGGGACCTGAGCATAAAAATTTTCAGTGCTGTACTAAGGGAGTGCTGCACTGCTAGAGGTGACGTTTTTCAGATGAGGCATTAAACTGAGGCTGCACTGGCTCCCTCAGGTAGTCATAAAAGATCCATGGCACTATTTTGAAGAAGAGCAGGGCAGTTCTGGCCAATATTTATCCCTCGATCAACATCACAACAAAAAAACTAAATCAGCTGCTCATTATCAAACTGTTGAGCATAAATTGGATGCCAAGTTTCCTGCTTTACAACGGTGAATATGCTTCAAATGTGCTTTTGAGACGTCTGAGAGTCATGAAATGTGCCAGAGAAATGGAAATCTTTATCTTATATTCCTCACAAAGACAATCATTTGAAGTGAAGCTTCAATGGGGTAAGTAAAAAAAAAACCTCTGGTGCAACCCAAGGCTATTTGTAAGTATATACAGTGTCTTTGCTTTATTGTAAAGTGTGTCATAATGTTAATTGGCAACTTCCATCAACTAATAAAGATCTACAATTGCTCCAACATTTATCTTATGGAGTTTTTCCTCAGCAATTTGGAAATAAAGAGTCATGTTTAACGGCCTGTAAAATTGCCTGATAAGCACTGAAAATAGTGCCAAGGAAAGGCTGGTGAGGAGAGAGAGTGTTTTCTGAAAGCCAGACAATCGGATCTGCCATCAAATAAACCTTGGGAAAAAGCTTTACAAAAATCAGGCTCATCAGGGCCCACTGGCTCAACTTAGTGGATTGAGGTCAGAACAGCCTCAATCGCTCAAATCACCAGACGTGAATCTCGGCTTGAACTCATGCCTGTCAGCGTGACAAGACCTGTTAACGCTGACTCCCGTTTAGAACCAGATCCACTTCAACAGTAAGAGAAGCTGCAATTAAAAGTCGGTCCGCCCAGGCGAAGACATCAGTCAGATATCTTATCACTCATCCGTCTTGGTTATTAGCTGCTTTCCCCTCCCACCACCGCCCCCCTTCCCTGCCGTAGCCAATCTCAGTTCCTAATCTGCTGCAATTTTTCGAAAGCGTGTTTGCTGTCTACATGTGCAGCACTGCCCACGTAACTCGATTGTTAAGGGCTAATTGCAGCTCCAGATTCTTGACATAAACATTACCCACACACCTTCCTCTTGTTTGCCAAACGTAACCAAATCAGGACTTCCTCTCACTCTAAAGTCAGTGATGATTAATAACTGCCCCCCCCCAACCAACCCCCCAAAAAAACCTCGGGGAGCTGTTGCGAGCCAAAGTTTATAGTGTGTGGTGCGGTGACATATGGCACATCTGGGAGGTGTAAACTTCAATCTGTCACGATTGCTACAGCGGTGATCTTTGAATGAAAAAAAAAAGCGCAGGCAATTCGAAATAAACCCAAGAGAAATACGAAATAATCCACAGCAACTGCAGTGCACAGAGTACGCCAGGAGCATGTAACAACCTGACACAACCCTAAAATAATGGGGGAAGTTGGGCAGTTATTCAGAAACCAACACAGTATTTCATCTTTCAAGATGGATTAAGAGTCATTCTTGGAACAATTAACCTCTTATGGAAAATCACATTTGCAAAAGCTAAGCTTCATTGACACGAAATGCAGAGTAATTTCAGATTGATTTTACATTGGTTAAGAGACTAGTAGGAAGAGTAACTTATCCTAATGATAAAATTATTTGAATTGTCCAACATTTATTCTTTTGGGTAGCTGATGCGTGAAATAAAGCATGGTAGGTGGAAAACGTCTCCTCTCTCCTCAACATCTTACTTCAACCAAGAGTGGCAGAATAAAGTTGACTGGAATTGAGAGTGACAAAAGTGTTGCAAGAAAAGTGAGACGTTGTACACTCTATAGAAGCAGGGGCTAAGTGGGTGGCATGGTCACCTCTCAGTCCAAAGGCTGTGGGTTCAAGTCCCACTCCAGGAGATTCAAGTACAAGTTCCAGACTGAAATCCCCAGTGCAATGCTAAGGGAGGGCTGCGCTATTGGAGGTGCCGTTTTTCAGATGAGATGTTAAACTGAGCCCCATCTGCTCTCTCAGGCGGATGCAAAAGATCCCGTGGTACTAGTCTGAAGACGAGCAAAGGTGTTCTCCTGATATCCTGGCCAATATTCTTCTCTGAACCAACATCAATAAGAACCAATTACCAGGTTATTATCGCATTGCTGTTTGTAGGAGCTTGCTCTGCACCAATTAGCTGCCGCATTTCTCACTTTACAATACTGACTACATTTCAACAGTACTTCATCGGACGTAAGACGCTTTAGTAGGAGTTTGGAGAGCTGAACGATCAGCGTTTTGTTCAATAGCCTTCAAGAGTCATTCACACACGAAACAGCAAAGTTCAACGGACCAAGCGACCTTCTCTTCTACAGCTTTTTATTTACAGCAACCGTGACTAGGAGACAGGAAGACTGTCGATGGCCTTTCAGGATGATGGTTGATCTTACTGCAGGAGTTTTAAAAAAAAAAAGACCTGGTACCATTCTAAAAAATTGCAGTGGGCTAAATTAAGAGTTTGTTTTTCCATCGAGATCTTAAAACTATTATTGCAGTGGGTTTAAAATTAAAAGTGAGCTGCATTTCTCGTTACCTTATCTGCTTTACTGGGAAGCTCCTGCCAAGTAACATCGAGTGTTCTGATTGCTCTGCATGTTGGAAAGTCCAAAAATTTTTGTCTGGGAGCCCAGATGTGCAAACGTGTGCATTTTTTTCTTCCACTTCTCTCAGCAGGGTACTCCCTGTTGCACCATCGTTCCCCTCAGATGACTCAGTGAGAAGGTCCCTTTTTCCTGGATTTGCACGGCATTCATTTTAAATACACTGCTCGGTTAACCCTAGAGTGCAACGTTCCTTGCTCTTGATTGCACCATCAGGGCTCTAGCCTACAACCCAGCCTTCCAGTGAACCCACCAATCATTCCATCAGCAAGAACAACATGTACTGATAAGTACTCTTAACACTATGAATCATCCCAAGGCACATCACAGGAGCTCTGGAAAGCAAAATTTGACACTGAGCCACAAAAGGGTCATCGGGGCAGATGGTCAAATGTTGGTGAAGGGTGTGGGTTTTAAGGAGCATCTTAACAGAGGAAAGAGAGATAAAAAGGGGTGGTGGAGGCAGCAGTGGGGGGTATGGGTGTGGAAGAAAGAGGTTTAGAAGGAAATTCCAGACCTTATGGCCCAAGCAACTGAAGACATGGTTCCCAATGGTGGAGTACCTAAAATTGGGGATGCTCAAGAGGCCAGAATTGAGGAGCGCAGAGGCCTCAGAGAATTGTGGGGCTAGAGGAGATTAAAGAGACAGCGAGTGGCGAGGCCATGGAGAGATTGAAAAACAAGGGATGAGAATTTTGAAAAATGGGATTTTGCTTGACCAGGGGCCAATGTAGGTCAGCGAGCACAGGGGTGATGGGTGAACAGGGCAAGTAAGGACACGGGAGATGACCTCGTTTACAGAGGGTAGGATGTTGGAGACAGGCCAGGGTAGCAAAGGCACGAATGAGGAGAATACAACAAAATTATACATTCTAGCATAAAATGGCACCAGCCTATATTATATTTCACATGTACACAACATGAAAGCAAAATACTGCAGAAGCTGGAAATCTAAAATTAAAAACACAAAATGCTGGAAGTGCTCAGCAGGTCTGGCAGCATCTGTGGAGACACGTTTCAGGTCAATAACCTTCCACCAGAAGCTAAAGCTAACTAGTTTCACTCTTTCAGATGCCTGTCAGACCTGCTGAGTATTTCCAACATTTTCAGTCTTTATTTCATTACTGTATCACACAGGCATTCCTGCCTCAAGGCATTCACTGACACCATGAGCCATACAGTTAAGAGATTAGCCATACAGAGATTAAGAGGTTAAGAGATTAGCCATACAGTTAAGAGATTAGTCCATCACACCCCAAAACTTCAACAAGTATAGAGAAAAAAAAATTGTCACTTGGACGGAAAATTGACCAATTTGAATATCAAATCTGTAAACCTCAATCGCAAACAGCAATTAAGCTGTAACTGACCTGAGGTTGTCCTGCATGCAGACAGCAAACTAACAATGTGGTGTTAAAAATCCAACTTAATCACAACTGGACCTCAGCAGCAGAATAATACATTGTGCAGTAGATAGCAAAATGTTCCTAATAACATAGCACGACAACCAATTTACTGTGAGCAACAGCACCTCATCACTACATCAACTTACTTGGATACATCATATTTACAGCACAGAAGCAGGCCTCAAGACCCAACTGGTCAATGCTGGTGTTAAAGCTCAATCTGAACCTCGTCCCATCCCTCTTCATTTAATCCTATCAGTATATCCTTCAACAGCTGGACACACCCTCCAACATCTGTAAACTAACACACTGAACCAGACCCCAGTTCCTTCTGCTCAAGCCCATGCCTATGACATTATAACATTACCCTAAAAGAAAAAAAACTTGCATTTACATTGCAGTCTTCAAGTCCCTAAGCACTTTACAGCTAATGAAGTACTTTTGAAGTGTAGTCATAATGTGTGCAACAAAACAGCCAATTTGTGCACAGAAAGCTCCCAGAAACAGCAATGTGATGGCCAGATAACATTTTTTTGTGATTTTGACTGAAGAGTAAATACCAGGCAGGGCATCAGGAAGAACTCCCCTGCTCCTGTTTGAAATGATACCTCTGGGACCTTTTATATCCACTTGAGGGGGGTAGACAAGGTCTCAGCGAGTCTCTCATCTGAAAAATGGAACCTCCGATGGAGTGCTGCACTCTGTCAGTTCTAGGCTGGAGTCTAGATATTGTGCTCAATTCCCTGGAGTGGGGCTTGAACCCACAACCTTCTGATTCAGAGGCAAGAGTGCTACCCACTGAGCCTCTTTCTACACCTAGTATCATGCCTAAGAATTGTATCAGAAGAACTGGTCAACACTTCCCAGGAGTCACCAACTGGCCAAGACTCAAACATGAACTGCTGACTGGAAATTGAAACAGGGTATGAAGGCAATAAAGGGAATTGGGGATGTGGTGTTAACAAGAGTTCATCAGCAGCCAAGCATGAAAGGATTTGAGTGTGATTGGTAGATGGGAATAGCAGGGGAAAAATTAATCATGATTCAGAGTGCAAGAAAGACAACTGAAATTATTACCAATGGTGGGTGAGGGCCATAGAGCAGGTTGAGAAAAATCAGGTAATTTGGTTTCCTTTCATTGCAAGTGGAATAAGATAACATGGATATAAATTAGTTGAACCTTTGATGAGAAAAAAAATTAGAATTGTTAGTCTTCTACTTCTGTCAGTAAAGGAACTGGAATATTACATTTTTATCTTTAAGAAGTAATAACTGGAGACCGAAACCAATTATAATTGCACATCAGATGGAGAGTTTCTAAACATTCCCCAATATTGGCAAAGCTGGAAGGAGGAAATGACTTGCATTTCTGTGCCTGTACATTCCTCTCAGTCAATTATTTAATTGGAAGTGTAGTCAGTCTTGTGTTGTTGGCAGGCAGCTAACACAGAAGTTTCCATGAACAGCAACTAGATAAGAATATAACATTTAAAAAAAAAGAGTTAACGCTATGGTCCCTCGAGCCTGCTCAATGCAATCATTGCTGGTCTTCTGTCTCAACTCTACTTTCCAATCCACTCACACATCCTTAAATTCCCTGCGACACTAAAAGCCTGTCCATCTCGGCCTTAAATGTACTCCACGGTGGAGCATCCAAACTTTCTAGGGTACAGAATTCCAAAGATTCACAACTCTCAGTGTGAAGAAACTTCTCATCTCAGTCCTAAATGATGGGTCCTTATCTTGAGATTGTGCTCCCAGGTTCCAGGTTTCCCAGCCAAGGGAAACAGCCTCTCAATTGTCTATCCTGTCAAACCTCTTCAGAATTTTGTATTTTTCAATGGGATCACCTCTCATTCTCCTAAACCCCAGAGGGTATAGACCCAATTTACATGGCCTCCATTTTTGGACCACCCTCTCACCCTAAGAACCTTGTTTTGGTCAAGGGGTAAAAAGCTGGGTTCAGGACACTCCCAAGACAACTGATCGGCCTTCCCTAGAATAGTGCAGGAGATTGTTTAATTGAAGCAGGAAGGATTTTGTTTCAACGTTTCACCTGAACAACATCTCACCTCTGACAGTTCTGTACCCCATCAGTACATGAGTGCTGCATTTGAAACCCTAACCTCTGAAGAGCCCCTATCATGGGCGATACCTACGATATGAGGGTTGAAAAGCATTAGAACGATCTAGAATGCTAGACTAGAATGGTCTGTTGAAGAGTCATACGGACTCAAAACGTTAACTGTGTTCCTCTCCTGCTGTCAGACCTGCTGGGTTTTTCCAGGTATTTTTCTTTTTCTTTTGGATTTCCAGCATCTGCAGTTTTTTGCTTTTATCTAGAATGATCATATTGGTTATAATATTAACAGCATGATCATTCCCACCTTGGAAACGTTTGCATTGATTCCACCTATTGTTCCTCTCCATTTGGTTCTTACATTTTGGATCTACAACATTTCGGTTTCTCATTTTAACTTCAGACTCAAGACTGACAAATAAACAAACAGTTATTAATAACTTGCTTTGGGTTCCTCTGAAATAATTCTACAACTGAGGTTAAAGAAAGAATGGAAACTATTTTAAAAATCGAGTCTTGTTGTTTTAAAAAAAAACAAAGGGCTCAGTCAGGATAAGAATTACCAATGGGTAACGTACTGTGAGAAGGATGTCAAGAATTTAGTCCCATGACGACCATTTTGTCTTGAAAAGCAGCTTGCATTTATATAGCGCCTCCAACGTCGGAAAATGTTCATGGCAGAACAGTAAGCAGACAAAAAGAAATAGGAATTTTTTTTGGGAAGGGCTATGCCAAAAGTTTGTTCAAAAGGATGGGACAGAGGAAAAAGAGGGAAGCGAAAAGGCAGAGGTAGTTTGGGAAGGAATTACAGATCAGTGGCAGGGTATAAGGGGGAAGATGCACAAGAGGGACAGAAAGAGAGTGGTAGAAGCTGTTGGAGGTTAGATTGGGAAGGCAAGACCAGAAAGGGATTTAAATAGTGATCAGACAATTGGGAAACCATGGCTATCATTGAAGACAGGGGTGACGGTTAAGAGGGACAATGCAGGATCGTTTTTGATGAGTTGAATTGAAGGCTAGCCAGGACAATACTGCCAGAGGGTATAGCTGGAGGCTCAGCTGAGTCAGAGAGTCTGTTATCATCATTGTGGGTCTTGGTGATGGGGAATAGGATCAATTGCGAGGATTCAGAGTTTGAGAGATCAAAGGCAATGATTCACTCTAACCAATGTTTAAATGTCGATGAGCATTTGTTGGACAAACAATCTGACAACACAGAGACAGTGAAGGAGTCAGGTGAGGCAATGGACATCACCAGCATACATATGGAATCTGATCCTATGTCTTCAGTTCACTTCAATGGGTGGGAAGTAGATGAGGAAGAGGGGCAAAGGATAGATCCATGGTGGAGTGCAGAGGGTAAAGTTCTTTTGGGGCATCTTACCACAGATATCAGTTTTAACTTCTAATTTCAACATATTTTAGGACTTTGAGCACTTTGAAAACATGTGGTATGTTGGGGCAATATTCGGAACTAGCAAACATCTAGATACACACTCAAATATGGCTATTACAATTGTTGTCTTGTCTGTATGCTTTGTACCCTAACCCATCTTACAATACTGTAAACAGCTGGCAGCCACACAATAACTTGCATTTACATAATGTCTCAAATATGGGAAAATGTCCCAAGGCGCTTTACAGGAGCGTTACGAAAACAAAATTTGACAGTGGGCCACAGGAGAAGATCTTAGGACGTGATCAAAAAGGGAGGCCGGTCAAAGAGGCAGTTTCTAAGAAGTGTTTAAAGGTGGCGTAAGGCTTAAGCAGCTGAAAGCATAGTCACCAATGGTGCAGCAAGGAGGGCTATAGAGCTGGAGGAGATTACAGGAGGAGGGATGAAGCCAGTAAGAGATCTGAAAACAAGGATGAGAATTGTTAAAAGTTGCAGCATGGCTAGACCAGGAGGAGGGTCCACATCACAAGTGCGGGATTTTTGTCAGGTGACTTCGCAAAAAGCATAACAGAGACAGGAGGTATGAACAAACAGATGTGGCACAGAATGTGTATTTGTACAGATACAGAAAGAAAACCTTACATTTATATAGCACCTTTCAAGATTTCAGGACATCCCAAACCCAAGGGGGGGCATGCATGAGATGGAAGCTGACTAAATAGTCTATTCTGGAGTAGCATTCTTCCCTCCTAATGTTGATACTAAGGTTTCTTCAGTTGAAGACTTTGGCTAGAATTGGTCTTTCAATGTGTGAATTAACAAACCCAAAGCACAAGAACTCGTTAAAGACAGAGCAGTATTTGCTGACATTGCTCCTTTCAATGTGCTGTAGTCTGCTTCTATTTGCATTTGATGTCTTTTGGCGTAACTTTGGAAAGCAGGAAGATTTAGTTGTTGCAGCTGCTGGACCTTAGGTTTTACATTTTGAATGATCTCATATTTCTTTGACGGAACTGTCCGTGCAAGGACTTGTTGGTCACACCAGCTAACATTCCATTTGCTTTGGTGGGTGAGTCGAAGCAATTGAGTCGATTCCAAAAATTTAGCTGCTTCTTCCTCCTAATGTTGACACTAAGGTTTCTTCAGCTCAAGACTTTGGCTAGAATTGGTCTTTCGACAGGTGGGATAACGAACGAAAAGCACAAGAATTTGTTAAGGACAGACTTGCATTTGTATAGCACCTTTCATGACCTGAGGATGTTCCAAAATGCTTTACATCCAATGAAGTACTCCTAATGTATAGTCATTACTGTAGTGCAAGAAATGCAAGTGCCCACAAACAGCAATATGATAAATGCCAGGTAATCTGTTTGAGTTGGTTGAGGAATAAATACAAAGAGGTCTTAAAGACAATTGAGTTTACCATGGCAAATTGTACCTGCGAATATAACTGCAGAGTGGATTGTAAATACTGTGTAAAGGAACAGTGTTAATCATTAAGCAGGAAGGGTCAAAGTCTGTTAGACCGTTAGTACACCAGAGAAAGGGCCTGCATTCTTTCATGGTCTCAGATCATCACCATTGTAACATGGGAACCACTACAGCCAATTTGCTCACAGCAAGCCCCCCCACAATAACAAAGAGAGAAACGGCCAGACAATCCGCCTTTTCCTTATCAAAGGTAATGTTGACTGCTGTTTAATATCTTCCACAGTACAACAGGGAGACCTATAGGGTTTATGCTTTATGGATCTCCGCTCACCGTGTGTCAGAGGCAGGGATTACAACTTGGGAGGACAGTGTGTTCCTCAAGGTTTCCCAATCAGGTTCTCTTAGCTCTCAAAACTGTTCAAGTGGAGCACAAATTTGCAAAATATCGCCCCCAACCCCCCCAACCAATCAACCACAGTTTTCATCACTCCACCACTGGTGGCTGTCCCTTCAGCTGCCTAAAGCACCAAGCTCCGGAAGACCCTCCTAAACCCCTTTATGATGTACAAAACTACATCACCAGTCCAAACACCTTACTTGGCTGGGCGTTAAACTTTGGTCGGTAATTGTTTCTGTGAAGTGTCTGGGATGTTTTATTAGGTTAAAGGTGCTATATAAATGCAATTTCTGCTGCAGAGGAAGTGCATTAAACCCCAAGGTGGAATGAATACAAGTGTTACGCAGCCGGGTGGGCAGTGGAGGGAAGGAGACGATGCAAGTCCCGGTGTTTTATTGTTGTTGTTGAGTGTGATCCACAGGCCAAGTGTATGGGGCTATAAAACCGCTTGTCCTTAGCAGATGGCTGCTGTTGAACATTGCAACAGCAAAGCTCAGGACATTTGTGTTCAAAAGGTCGACATTTTCTTTCCAAAGGAACCAGCTCCAGTTCTCAACTTCAAGACAAATGATATATTCTTAATTAAACGTCATGTTCACATTCCAGAATATAGACTGGTTCTCCCGTACAGCCCATTAATTTTACAGAAATGCAATTCTCAAAGCAACGTTATCATCTAATCTGCGAATGTAACAAAAATAGCCAGCTCGCCAGCGAAGATCTGGTAAAAGTTCCTAACGCATTGGCTTTTGAAAGTTCAAACTCCCTATTACAACAAAGTACATTTACTGATATGTTTCAATGCAACAGTTCACATTTCCACAATGTTCCTCACACATTTGAAAGAGTAGTTTACATTGACAGCATTCAACACAGAGCAATTAGACCAGTCGGAGAATAATCAAAAAGGTTTGTCGCTAAAACTTGGCTCCTTGTATGAGATAGAGAGAACTGAACTGTTGGTCCCATCTTAATAAAAAAAAATTCCACTGTTTGTTCCATTCTTTTGTCTCGATCCCTACACTAATGACCATAAACTGAATCACAGAATCTCAGTGCAGAAGAGGACCTTCGGCCCATCGAGTCTGCACTGATACAAAGAAACATCCATAACGTTCACTGCATACAATATCTACATCCAATATATGAGAAATTGACTGGCAGCCTATCGCCTTAAACATTCGCTCCCTCTGTCAATGGCACACCGTGGCTGCAGTGTACATCCTCTACAAGCTGCGCAGCAGCAAGCTGCCAATGTTCCCTCAACAGCACTTTCCAAAGCCTTGCCTCTACCACCTACAAGGACAAGGGCAGCAAGTACATGGGAACACCACCTACTGAAAAATCCCCTCCAAGCCACACACCACCTTGACTTGGCAATAGATTGCCATTCCTTCTCCGTCTCGGTCAAAATCTTGGAAACTCCACCTCAACAGCACAGTGGTGTGCCAACACCACACGGACTGCAGCAGCTCAAGGCAGCGGCTCACCACCACATTCTCAGTGGCAATTAAGGTTGGGCAACAAATGCTGGCCTTGCCAGAAATGCCCACATTAATTAATCCTTCCATGAATAACTTTTATTACTCGAAAGTCTGCATAATTTAATGAGACTGTTATGTGGTTATCTTACCCCATCTCACAGTAACCGCTGCCAAAATTGCAATTGTGGCGATTTTGAGTTTCCTATCGACAAGAAAATTCAGTCCATTCAACCGACTGCTCTAAGTCCAACAAAGACTGGAAACAGGCTCTGGAACTAACCGTTCGAAAGGATATAAAATCTGAATTAAAAATAAGAACTTTGAGATTGTGGATTTAACCAGTGTCTGGGAAAGACGAGGGTCGGGGGTGAGGAAGGGGCATAATTCTTTTGTTTTACCTCCAGGTGAATGGGGAAGCCACAGTAAAGGAGAGGGCCATTTTCCAGCAGATGTTGCCTCAGGTCATGTCCCCAAATACCTTTCAGGTTCCTACTGATAACCACTTCAATCTTATACTAAGCAATGAATGATTACTAAAAATTCTGTTAAGTCTTCTGAGAGCAAGATAAAAATCAGCATGAGTTTAAACAAACATAAAACAAAATGTTTAAAATTCCACTAAGCGGAGGCAAATCTCGCAGTAGCGCGTTGTGGAAGCGTATTAATCTGAAAGTTCAAAATCCGTTCATGATCATTGCAGCCAATCAAATTTCCAAAAATAGCAAAGTCCAAAAATAGCAAAGTAAAAATTAACGCCATAAGAAAGGATCAAATAGAACAAGGCTTCAATTGCATGTTGTTAAGGAACATTACAAAAGGACAACATCAGTGCCTCAACTTTATGGACACATCTAGGCTACATTTTAAATCATAGTAACACCGGAGTTTTATTTGGCGTGATTGGTGCAGAGTGGTGACACCCTGTCGTGGAAACATGGTTTTCTTGACTCAGTCAGGGAAAACAGGATACAGGCACCGGAGAGACAGTCCGCATCTTTGTAGCTGAGTTTCCTTGTGAGTGATTAACGCAGCATCAGTGTAGAGTTTACTGATTAAGATGTGCTTCTTTTTATCCCCTTTCCTTAGTTCTATGGGGTTTACCTCACTATCTAAGCACAATGCCTACCAAAACATCTGCAGGGCTGTCCACTGCAAGCTACAAGAGGGGCAAGACACTTGGCTGAATCAGAAAGCAGATGAACTTCAGTCAGATGCAGATGAGAAAGAGGGGAAGAGATTGCACAATGCTCTAACACGTGTCGGCAGGCCCCAGTCTACTGGTCCATCGCCAATCCTCGGTACAGACATGCAACACTGCTCACAGTGAAACCCAAATTCTGGAACGAGAACTCTAACCACATCCCTAAATTGGCCTTTATCCACCAATGAAGCAATCAACAGGCTGCCACAGGTTGCCATCAACTGCTCCCTTGGGGACTTCCCTGTTGGTAATGCTGTTAGTTACGACAAACACAATCAAATTCCTGTCTAGCAACAAAGCTTCAGGAGCTGATGCTATCCTAGCTGAGCTCTACAAGGCTGAAGGTTAACGCCTAGTCAAGAAACTCAGTGAACTCTTTCAGTCTACGTGGAAGCAAGGAAACATTCCGTAATACAAAGATGCCTCCAGTGTCCACCTGTACAAGCGAAAAGGAACTTGCCAAGCTTGCGACAATCATAGGGAAATCTCACTCCTCCCCATCGCCTGCAAAATCTTTGCCTGAATCCGTCTAAATTGGTTAGTGCAACATCTCCAGGATCCGCAGCCAGCGAGTCAGTGTAGCTTCAGAAAAGGTCAAGGAACCACTGACATGCTGTCTGCAGTTAGACAGCTCCAGGAGAAATGCAAAGAACATGGGCCGCTATGCCACATTTGTTGACCTAACCAAGGCCACTGACGCAGTAGGCTGCGAAGGCCTATGGAAGAGAATGGAGAAATTCGGCTGCCTCGGGAAATTCATCACAATGGTTCCACAGTTCAGTGAAGGTACGCTTACCAATGTCCTGGATGATGAGTAACCTATTCCCATTCACTGATGGAGTTAAACAGGTTTGCAGGCTAGCACCAACCCTCTTCAGCATGTTTTTTGCTGCCATGCTCTCCGATGCCTTCCACCATGGTGGCCCTCGCATCAAAATCAGATATCGCAGAGACAGGAAGCTGGTCAGTCTGAGGCAAATCCAGGCAAAGGCCAAGGTCTCCAAGGTCATACTTGGCGATTTCCTGTTTCTCAATGACTGTGCATTAGCTGCCGGTCCAGAACTGAGCAGACAACGCAGCATGGACTCCTTCTCCAACGCATGCAACAACTTTCACCTTGCAATCAGCACCAGGAAAACTGAAGTAAATGTACCAGTCAGCTCCAGGAAAGTCCTAACTTGAACCCAAGATTTCAAGGTTCCATGGCCAGAACCTGT
This sequence comes from Carcharodon carcharias, assembly GCF_017639515.1. NCBI lineage: Eukaryota > Metazoa > Chordata > Chondrichthyes > Lamniformes > Lamnidae > Carcharodon > Carcharodon carcharias. The sequence continues at coordinate 9,104,772 of NC_054467.1, forward strand.
CAGCAGTGGATAAGTTCATTTATCTCAGCAGCACCCTCTCTCTCCTGAGGTCTCTATTTTGACAAGACACATGCAAGAATTGCCAAAGCAAACGTCGCCTTTGGCAAACTTCAAACATCAGTCTGGGAATGAAGGGAAGTGAGTCTGTCTACCAAGCTGAAAGTGTATAGAGCAGTAGTCTTGCCCACTCTGCTCTATGCTTGTAAGACTTGGACTGTGTACCAGCATCATGCCAAGAAGCTCAATCGCTTCACTTGAATTGCTTTCCCAACCTTCTGAAGATCAGATAGCAGGACAGGATGCCAGACACCGAGATGCTCACTTGAGCTTGCATGCCAAGCATCCACACCATTAGACATGCACAGATATCTTGTGGGTCTGGAGGAGGTTACAGAGATAGGGAAGGGCAAGGCCATGAAGGAGTCAAAAGTGAGAATGAGAATTTTATTTTATATTTTTTTAAAAGATCGATAACTTGGTTAACCAGGGCCAATATAGCTCAATGAGCAGAAGCAGCTATAAATCAGGAAATGGAAGGTAGGGAGGAACTCAGGAAAATTACAATCACCAGAGAAGTGGTACTGAGTAAATTGTTGGAGCTGCGGGCTGACAAGTGCCCGGGTCCTGATGAGCTTCATCCTAGGGTTCTAAAAGAAGTGGTTCATGAGATAGTTGATGCATTGGTTTTAATTTTCTGAAACTCCCTAGATTCGAGGTAGGTCCCATTAGGTTGGAAGATAGCAAACGTAACTTCGTTATTCAAAAAGAGATGGAGGGGGAAAGCGGGAAACTACAGGCTAGTTAGCTTAACATCTGTTATAGGGAAAATGTTAGAAGCTATGCTAAAGAAGCTATAGCAGAGCACTTGGTAAGTTCAAGGTAATCAGGCAGAGTCAGCATGGTTTTGTGAAAGGGAAATCATGTTTAACCAACTTGTTAATTCTTCAAAGAATTCCAATACGTGTTGTGGATAAAGGGGAACTGGCGGATGTACTGTACTTAGATTTCCAGTAGGCATTTGACAAAGTGCCACCTCAAAGGTTATTGCAGGAAATAAAAGTTCGTGGTTTGGGGGTACCATGTCGGCATGGATAGAAAATTGGCTGGCTAACAGGAAGCATAAATTGGTCTTTTTCAGATTGGCAAGATGTAACAAGTGATGTGTCACAGGGATCAGTGCTGGGACCTCGATTGTTACAATTTATATAAATGACTTGGATGAAGGGATGTTTGCCAAATTTGCTGATGACACAAAGATAGGTAGGAAATATGTTGTGAAGAGGACATAAGGAGGCCACAAAAAGATATAAGTAGGTTAAGTGAGTGGGCAAGGATCTGGTAAATGGAGTATAATGTGGGAAAATGTGAAATTCTCCATTTTGGCAGCAAGAATAAAAGTGGGGCATATTATCTAAATGAGGTGAAAGATTGTCAAGTTCTGAGATGCAGAGGGATCTGGGTGTCTTAGTGCATGAATCACAAAAGGCTAGTATGCAGGTAAAGCAAGTAATTAAGAAAGCTAATAGAATGTTATCGTTTATTGCGAGGGGAACTGAATACAAAAGTAGGGAGGGTTATGCTTCAGTTATACAGAGCACTAGTGAAACCACATCTGGATTAGAGTATTGGTCTCTTTATTTAAGAAAGGATATAAATATGTTGGAAGCAGTTCAGAGAAGGTTTAGCAGACTAAGACCTGGAATGGACAAATTGTCTTATGAGGAAAGTTGGACAGGTTAGGCTTGTATCCACTGGAGCTTAGAAGAGTAAGAGGCGACTTGATTGAAACCTTTAAGACCCTGAGGGGTCTTGACAGGGTGGGTGCGGAGTGGATGTTTCCTTTTGTGGGAGAATCTAGAACTAGGGGTCACTGTTTAAAAAATAAGGGGTTGCCCATTTAAAACAGAGATGAGGCAAAAAAATTTCTGGTAGAGGGTCGTGATTCTTTGGAACTCTCTTCCTCAAAAGGCAGTGGAAGCAGAGTCTGAATATGTTTAAGGCAGAGGTAGATAGATTTTTGATAAACAAAGGGTGAAAGGTTATAGGGGGTTGGTGGGAGTGTGGAGTTGAGGTTACAATCAAATCAGCCATTATCATATTGAATGGCGGAGCAGGCTCAAGGAGCTGAGTGGCCTACTCCTGTTCCTAATTCCTATGTACGGACATTAAGTGGACAAAACAAGAAACCAGAATCTGCCACAATTGAAAATTAGTAGCAATTACTACAAGCCCTTTGACACACTTCTACAATGTCAGCCAATGGCTCAATGAATAGCACTCTCACCTCGGAGTCATACGACTGTGGGTTCAAGTCCCGCTCCAGGGACCTGGGTGTAAAAAAAAAATCGAGGCTGGGCCTCTGATCCAGTACTGAGGGAGTGCTGCACCAAATGGAGTTGCTGCTTATCGGATGAGGTGCTAAACTAAGGCGGATGTAAAAGATGCCATGGCGCTACTCAAAGAAGAACAGGGAAGCTCTCCCTCAGCCAAAAGCCACCTAAAACAGATAATCTGGTCACTATCACACTGCTGTTTGTGGGAGCTTGCTGTAAGTGTGCTGCTGGGTTTCCTTACATTACATTACAGCAGTAACTGCACTCCAGTGGCTGTAAAGCGTTTTGGGACTTCTATATAAATGCAAGTGCCCCTTTCCCCTGCCTTCGTTATTAAAATTATGTAAGCGCACGCAAATTTATTCTAGAAATACAACTTGCTCCTGCTGCAGTTTACAATGTAGAGTGCAGCAGCAGACAAAATCACTGAACACATCGCTGGTTTACAAAACACATTCTCAGGCACATGGATAAGCCAACAAAATTATTTTAATTGGTACCCTCGTCTTGTCCTGTCTTATGCAATAGCAGTGGTATGTTACTTTAGTCTCTGCTTTGAGTGCTAAATACAGCACTCATACAGCAGGTTTCCAAATATTAATGACTGTAAAGAACAACTCTCCATTTCACTGACCACTTGGAATAACATTACTTAAGCCCGTTGCTTCAAAATGGTTACCCTTCCAAGGTTTTCTTGCCAGCGAGTGTTTTTTTTTTAACATAGTGCTGATTTCTCTTGCAAAGTTTTATTTTAAAGAGCAACCCATGATTATGTACAACAGACCGCCTGTGCTGTTGCTCTAGGGCAGTCGAGGGCTCGGTGTATAGTTTCAGATTCTAACCACAGTCCAATGCAGCTGAGGCGAGACAGTGATTCATTCATTGCTGTAACACAGCAAACATATTGAAGCATTGGTACAGGGGTGGCCAAAATTTTTTTAAAAACTACACACTACTAATTTCCAAAGCACAAGAACCCTCAAGATCCAGTATCGTCTGGTAATTCATTAAACATGACGGCCCTGGGGTTGCTGCTAGGGGTGACATCAGGAAAATGTGCGCGTTTTTGCTGAGGTGGGGGGTGGGTGGTTGAGCCTAGTTTTGGCGCAAACTCATCTGCCTAAACTCGAGCGTAAAAAACTGTCCGTGGAGTGCGCAGTCTAGCATTGTAACCGAATGTAAACCATTATTGACTGGAACGTGGCCAATGGGGGGGTCGCAAGATGACCGAATTAAACTAATTTAAACTGAAAATGTATTGAAGTAATTGTAGCAGCTGGGCAAACAGGCCCATCAGTGGGTTCAACTGACTACTGCTCAAAAGGTCTTATGCTCCAAGGGCAGATAAATTGAATAAATTTGAACTCACTTAAACTGAAGTTAAGGGGATAATTTGAAGCAATTATAAGCACCAGTTTGGAGGAAGGAGAGCTGAGTGAGGCTTCAACTGACTGCTGGTCACCGCAGCTGCAGGACTTCAGGGAGAAAGCACTGTCGGTGGTAATAAGTCGCCATGGCAACAATCGGGGCAAGGTCACAGGGCTGCAGGTCGGGGACCCACTTCGGACGAACTGGCCTTCAACCAGCATAAAAGATGGCGGAAAACTCAAGAGCAAGGGGGTGCGTGCCTTAACTCACTCATCCTAATTCCTGCGATCTGTTGCGCCATTTCAGTCAACTGCACCCAGATGACTCCAACATCTGGGGGGAAAAAATTGCAAAACCTCCAGGCCAACATTGAAGTGCCTTTTCTTTTCCCTGCTATTTGCATCATCTCCTAATAAAAGTCTTGAATATAGCACATACTTCTGCCCAACTTGCAACCACTTACTGTGTCATGATTATATATCACACTACTGTTTTTTTTTTAAATCTTGTAATAAATCGTTAAAGGGGTATGTGATTGCTTTTCAGTTTTCCCAACCTCAGGCCACACTGAGTCATAGGGGTCTACAGCACAGAAAAAGGCCCTTCGGCCCATCAAGTCTGCGCTGGTCAAACAAACACTGCTGTTTGTCCGAGCTCTGATTCCAGGTCAGTCTCGCAAAAATGTTTACTGCTTCCTTTTAAATTTCCCTGTGTTGCCATTTTCCCTGCAGGAGGGTTGTCACCTCTGGCTGGATGTAACCATGGAGGTTTCATCACATGACATAAGAAACAGGAGCTGGAATGGGCCCTTTGAGCCTGCTCCACCACTCAAGATTATGGTGGTCTCCTACCTCAACTCCACCTTGCCGCACAATCCCCATATCCTTTAGTAACCAAAAACCCTACCAACCTCTCATCTTGAACATACTCAACAAATAAAATTTCAACGATTCACAACCCTTTGAGTGAAGAAATTTCTTCTCACCTCAATCCTAAATGGCCAACCCCCCCATTCTGAGACCTTGACCCAGTGTTCTAGATTCCCTAGCCAGGGGAAACATTCCCTCAGCATCTACTCTGTCAAACTCCTTAAGAATTTTATATATTTCCAATAAGACCACTTCTCATCCTTCCAAACTCTAGGGAAGATAGACCTAGTCTACTCAATCTCTCCTCTTAGGACAATGCCCTCATCCCAGGAACCAGTCTAGTGGTCCTTGGCTGCACTTGCTCTAGGACAGGTATGTCCTTTCTTAGGTGAGATCATCAAAACTGGGCACAGTACTCCAGGTACGACCTTATCAAAGCCCTGTGTAATTATAGCAGAACTTTATATATAATATATTCATTCTTTCTTTCATGGGATGTGAGCATCGCTGGTAAAGCCAGCATCTATTGCCCATTCTTTACTGCCCTTGAGAATGGGGGGGGGGGGGTGGGGGGGGTAAGCCACTGCCTTCAACTGCTGCAATCCACCTGGGTGTAGGGACACCCATGGTGCTGTTATTCATACTCTAAATCACTTGTAACAAAGGCTAACGTACCACTTGCCTTCCCAATTGCATGCTGTACCTACATGTTAATCGCACAACCTCCTTCCTCAAGCTACCCTACCCCACTGTCCTATTGATCATCCAGCATGCCCTGCTTCTCCCAGGCCAACTGAAAAGCAAACAGTCACTTCATTTCTTGAATAGACCATTCTGGTCCGTCAGCCAAACGAGCCTCATCTTTCCCAACTCCGAACATTAGGTAACAAACAGAAGCATTGAAAGAATTTTTATTTTGGGCTTTGCTCTCACATTAATCTCTTGAACGCTGCTGGGATCAATCTTCAATTCCTAGAAACTCCAGGACAATCCTAGTTGGTTGGCAGCCTTACCCTATGGGCACAAGCTTTGTTTTATATGTATAAGCATTATTTCTGTTTTTGTCATGAAAGCATAATTTTCATAATATTATTGTGGTTTATTGTAAAGTAGGTTTATGGTTGGGGGGGAGGGGGTGGGTGGGTTGGGCTTGTGGAGAGAAAAGAGTTATGTTTTTCTGACTGTGTGAGATTTTGCAGTCAAGCAGACTTCAAGTTGAAGTTATCAAAAGAAGTAAGGTGTAGAAGTGTCTTTGATATGCTAAGTAGGTAAACATGATTGCAGTCTTAGCATGTTTGGATAGATGAAGGGAGATTTGAATTTCAAAGAGGTTAATGAGAATATTGGCAACATGAAAACATTTTTATTATGAGAAAGGCAACATTCCAAAGGCATATGGAAATAATAGAATTTACATATTAAAAAGGAGAAAACAAATATAAAAGGAGAATGAGGCTGTGTGTCAGGCAAAGGCAATGAAAGATCTAACAGGAGTTAGTGTGAAGTAGCCTTTTGGACCGTTGCCTCAAAGATGGTGTAACCGGGAGTGAGGCTAATTAGGAATTTTAGGGGTTATTATAGTAATAATTTGTAGTCCTATGTATGTACCTGAAATTTTTTTTTTAAGTTAATAAACATTTTAATTTAGTTTCTTAAAAAAAAATCTCAAAGTCTTGGGGGACTTATTACTTCTGAATTCAGTGCACGCATCTCAAAATAAATACAAATTGCAAAACCGTTGCGATAATCCGCTCAAGTTTCCCTCGTGGATTTGATCTAGCTGGCACGTATCATCTGCCGCGTCATAACATTCCATTTAAAGTTTGGGTTTCCCCTGATGCTTGCCTGCTTCCCACCCACCACATCTCCATTTCTCATTTAGATTTCAAAGTTTCATTTTAAATTAAACTAAAATTTGTAAAGCATAAATTTAACATTTCGGACATCTCCCATTGCAATGGAAGCACTTCCATCGCCCCACAGTCCTTCATCCTTCCTTGTTACTTTCTTCTAACCACACCCCACCCCCGCATTCCACAACATTCAACTGCCATCATCTTCACCATCATCCCTGGCTATTCTTTGCCAGATTCCCATCACGAGGAATGAGGTTGCCAGCCCTCCTGGATAACCCTGGAGTCTAGGTTTTGAAGATTAATCTCCAGGACACTGCCGAGAGGAAAACTTGGGAGAAAAATCACAGCGGCATCAAGGAAAGTATGTTTTATTAATTTTCCTTCAACACTTACATCATAGAAAATATTCAGGATGGGAAAAAGAGGTCATTGGAGACAGCTGGTCATGTGATGAGGTTTTCATGAATACATCCAACCCCAGTTGCTGGCCCTACAGAGACCTCACAGATAAGAGTACAATGGTCTGAAGGCTTTTAAAATTGACAACAGTACATCTGAGTGACGTTAAGAGAATCCTGTATCATTCATTTAATAACAAACTGTATTTATATAGCACCTTTAATGTCATAACGTGGGCCTTTGTGACTGCGTGAAAATTTCTGGCTCATCAGGGAACCCAGCAGGAAATGACAACCCCTCTTCCCTTTATGGTTGGTTCCGGTTAGACGTCTAGCAGGTGCAATGGGCCAAATGGCCTCCTTCCATGTTGTTAAGTCCTCCAGTTCCTACTCTCTCTTGCTCCTTCTTTTGCTTGTGTTTAATATACAAGTTGGCCACTCCAAATAAGTAAATCATACCCGTGAGCCAAAAGTAGAACCAAAGGAAACTTGGCCATCAAACAAAGGCTGCCTGCCCCATTGAAGCATACACTGGGAGGAGGTCACTAGCAATCGTTCAGAATGGCGGCAACTTGCCCATCAAACTACATCACGCTTTGAGTCATAATGTCTTAATGAAGAGGCAGAGCGGAAGCAGAGAAGGAAAGAAAAGGAAGCAAGTCCTGCACTCCCGATCCCACTGCCTCATGGGACCTCCTGCCCCATGGGCCCAAAGAGGTGCGGGTCAAGAATCAAACTGTTCAGTCACATGAAGACCCATGTCAGAAACTTGCGAAACTGAGGAGACATCATCCTCAAATCAAGGGACAGCTGACATCACATAGTACAGGCTATAATGGTACACTTGATCTCACTGACTCATGGGAGAGATTTGCCATGTCCTAAAACCTAATTACTTTCATTAAAGGTTTTAGAGAAACAAAAACAATGGCAGATTTGGATGGATTACGGAATTTTATTTCAATCTTCTTTATTTAAAAAAAAGTTTAAGTTCCAGAATCCTAACAATTTTCTTCCTTGACTCAGGTCATGTTGGTAAACTATGGCAGGATTGTAAAGTGGGTGAACAATGAAAAAGATGTCACAGAATTATAGGATAGTTACAAAACAGGAGGCCATTGAGCTCATTTTGATTTTGCCAGCTCTCTGCAAGAGCAATTCAGGATCTCCTACTGCTCTATCCTTTCCCCATAGCCCTGCAGATTTTATTGCTTCAGATAATTATCCAATTCTCTTTTGGAAGCCATGATTGAACCTGCCACCCTTTCAGGCAGAGCATTCCAGATCCAACTTGCCGTGTAAAAACTTTTTTCCTCCATTACCTCTTTTGCTAACCACCTTAATTCAATGTCCTCTGCTTCTCGATCCTCCCAACAGGAACAGGTTCTCCCCATCCACTTTGTCCAGGTCCCTCTTGATTTTGAGCACCTCCATCAAATTTCCTCACAACCTTCTCTTCTACTGGGAGAACAGTCCCAGCTTCTCCAAATTATCCCTCACCCCCCGGAGCCATTCTTGTAAATCTTTTCTGCAGCCTCTCCAATGCCTTCACATCCTTCCTAAAGTGTGCCGCCCAGAATTGGACACAATACTCCAGTTGAGACCAAACCAGTGTTTTATAAAAGGTTCATCATAACTTCCTCGTTCTTGATCTCTATAACCCTATTTATAAAGCCTAGGATCCCATATGCTTTATTAACCGCACTCTCAACCTGTCCCTGCTACCTTCAATGATTTGTGCCCAGGTCCCTCTGCTCTTGCACCCAGTTTAGAATTGTATCCTTTATTTTATATTGCCACTGCTCATTCTTCCTAACAAATGAATCACTTCACACTTTTCTGCATTAAATTTCATCTGCCATCTTGGCAATGACACCAGAATGGAGAAGTTTCCAAATGGGGGGGGGGGGGGGTGGGTTCTGATTGAAACGTATACAATTCTAACAGGGCTAGTCAGACTAGATGCAGAGAGTGTGTTTCCCCTGGTTGGTGAGTCTAGAACCAGGGGCCACAGTCTCAGGGTACGGGGTAGGCCATTTAGGACTGAGTTGAGGAAAAATTTCTTCACTCAGGAGGGTGGGTCAACCTGTGGAATTTTCTACCACAGGAGGCTGTGGAGGCAGGGTCACTGAGTATATTCAAGAAAGGACGTGATAATTTTTTTGGATATTAGGGGCATCAAGGAGTATGGAGGGAAAGCAGGAGTATGGCGTTGAGATAGAGGATCAGCCATGATCATATTGAATGACGGAG